>NC_136658.1:29273231-29973231 GCF_903797595.1 Erithacus rubecula
TTCCCAACCAAACTCTAAAAATAACAGTTTGAGTAAAGAAACTTATCTACGTGCTGGCTAAAAGTGACTTAAGACTAATATAGTGCTAATTAATAATATATAGCTTCTGATTCGTTAAAAGAATTTAAAATAATTAGAAAAATTATTTCCATCAGAATTGTAGAATCACTGAAGTCAGAAACAAATTTCTAAGATCATCGAGTTCAACCATTATCCCAGCACTGCCAAGCCCACCTCTAAACTCTGTCCCAAGTGCCACATCCACATGTTTTTTGAGCTCTTCCAGGGATGGTGACTCAAGCAATTCCCTGGGCAGCCTGTTCCAATGTCTGACCACCCTTTCGGTGAATAAATTTTTCCTGATTATTTTCCTGGCACAACTTGAGGCCATTTCTCTCCTCCTGCCCCTCACCTGGCTGCACTGTCCTTTCAATCAGCTGTAGAGAGCAATGAGCTCTCCCCCGAGGAGAAGAGGAGTCTTCTCCAGGCTGAACATCCCCAGCTCCCTCAGCCACTCCTCATCACACCTGTGCTCCAGACCCTTCTCCAGCTCTGTTGCCCTTCTCCAGAACACTCCAGGGCCTCAAATGTCCTTCTTGGAGTAAGAGCCCCAAAACTGAACACAGGATTTGAGTGTGTGCCAATTAAAGTTTCCCATGGCAGCAGTCCTATAGACCTAGGAAGTTGGTTGGTGTGAGGCTTTAACTATTCTACACTGAGATTGTTTTCTCCTAATACCTAATTTTCATCTCTTTTGTTGTGACATAAACCAGTTTCCCACCCTCAGTATGTACAAAGTGTAACAGATCTCTTTAAAGCAGCCTTTGTCTATTGGGAGGCCTCCTCAATCTCCCCTCTTCCAGGCTGAGCACCACCAACCACTTGGTTATGATCAAAAGATCATTCCTAACCCTTTTTGTCCTCTCAGAACCTGTGTCCATTCTTGCCAAGGTTATGAATGTGAGAGATCTCAGAGTCCCTTTGTAGCATACAACAGAGCTGCCCTGCAGTCGCTGGAGTGACTCACGACTGTCACTGGGGGAAGGTGCATGCTAGGATAAGCACATCTGAAACACAGCTTAATGAGGAGTGATTCAAACCCTAAAGACAAAACTTCAGGTCTTTAGAATTTCGGGATCTTGAGGGGAATATATCAGTAAATAAAGAACTTCTGCATAATTAAAAAAAAAAAAAAAAGTTATTTATTTGAAATGCCAGGGATCATTCTACAATTTTATGGTTACTGTCCATGACTGGAAGAATTCCATCTTCTGAGAAGTAAAGGAAATATGATCTTTATCAAATCAGCCATTATGATTCTCAGAGTGGTTAAACCCAAGCCATCTCCAGTATAAAAATAAATTTTCAAATTCTTAGATATTTTAAAACACAGTGTAGAATGAAACTTGCATTCTAGAAAAGAGAATTTGCAGGCTGTTGCTTCAGTACCATTTCATTCCCACCAAATAATGGCAGGTTTTCCCAATTCTTCCAGGATCTTATGTAGCTAGAAATAGCATCATCATAATAATGAGCGTCATAAGAAAGAGATTAAGATTGTGCAGTCTGAGAGAGGAGTGTGTGTCCATAGATTATAAACTCCCCACATTAGTGATGGTTTTTTTTTTACCTTTTGCTGATCTTGGACCATAGCTGAGATTCTCTGTCTTTCCTTCAGAAAAAATAATAAATAATGGTAATAAATACATTGACTAGAGAGTAAGCTATCTACTGGAGGAATAAGAAGAAATCTTAGGACACTGAATCCTTCCTTTTAACCCAGATTCCAGTGTAGAAAGGAGGGAGAAGAATAGCTTTTGCCTTCCCATTAAGAAACTGAATTTAATTTGGGTATGTGGTAATGTCACTGTTTCAGTCAGGATTTGCACATATGTGGCTTGTTCTCATTTGCACTGAGAGACCAACTCTACATGTCCACAAGACATATTTGGGATTATTAATTTCCCTCAGGTTGAGTGAGGTTGGCTCAATTTACAGATCCATCTCTTTGAACTGAATGAATAGTAAAAAACACTGAAGAGCAAAATTCCTCCTTTTTCTGAAGGCATTTAAATTCCCTATAAAGTTATCCCCTAAAGCCCAAGTAAAGTGGGTCTTAAGTGCTCTTTGAAATGGCAAACAGCCAAAGGAGATCCTTTTGTTGGCCTGTGCATTTCTCCCTGTTCCTCTGGTACCCTATGGTTTAGTCTCCACAGTCCAGGGTAATTTATTCCAGTAATTGCTTTCAAATGTTCCCTATCAATGGTGGCACTTTGCTACCACCAGGTGAACAGGAACTTGTAGAAGAAGTCGTGTGATTTGAAGCGAAAACCTTTCTCAGCAACATGGGGCTGAAAGGATATTTTATACCCTTTGGCTTCAACATCCATCTGAATGCAGTCCAGCAGATCAGAAATACTTGGCACAGCCTTCCAGGGGCCAAACTTCACCACGGATTTTTTATCCATGTCCAAGCTGTTCAAGGCATCCTGACACCTGGCTGCGTCCTCCTCAGTCCTGACCACGCATACGATGACGCTGGACTGCCGGGACGCGACCGCTTCCGCCCTGGCGATGCGGATCATCAGCTCGATGTTCTCGCTGTAGTTGGGCACACGAGCCAGGAACTGCCTCCTCGCCACCAGCTCCCCAAAGATCTGGGGGGAGTCCTCCAGCTGCTTGATCAAAGGCTCTATGTCATAGAACAGCGCCTCCTTGTAGACGTCCTGGATGCACTGGGTGGGCACTTGGTTACTGCGCAGGTACTCCAGGATGTATTTGAAGTAGGTGCCTGGCCTGTCGATGAAGAACCTGCCTTCAGAGTCAGTCCTGAGTTTGGGCTGGCCAGTGAACATCTCTGCCAGCTTGGAGCCAGGGTGTTTCTTCAAGGTGCTCAGTGTTGTCGTGTACATCTCCCCGCCAACATTTAACTCCACAATCGGTGATAACTGCAAAAAAAAAAAAAAAAAAAAAAAAAGGAAAAGGTGACAAAAAGCCATGTGCACTATCAGTTTGAGGTCATCAACATGGAATTGCCAAGGAAAAGACAGATGATTTGGGTTGAAGGATGGAATGATGGTGTGAAGAGCAGTATGATCTCCCATTTTGTGAGCATCAGATAGGAATCTCCACCTGATTTTGCAAAAAGCAAATGCAGGATGCTTACAGAGCTCTCGCAATCAGAGCAGCAGAGACTTGGACATTTAAAAATGGCTAAGTCCCCATCTCATCTTTGGGATGAAGTGTCATTTTCCCAGTGGGAAAGAGGGAAAAGCCCAGGGAAGCTGTGAGTGACTACAGGATCCAACACTGATCTCCTAAGTCACTCACAAGCGTTGTCCCTGTGGGCCAGCTACAGCAAGAGCAGTACGTGAGCTCTCACCCACCCCATGTGCAGAGGGACAGAGATAGAGCCCAAAGCTGTGCCACTTCATTTTTATCATCTGAACTGTTCTTTTCTCTTCAAAGGAGAAACTAAAGCTCTTTAAACATTATAAATAGGTGGAATTGGCTTCCACTCATCTGGGGGCTCAGCTACAAACACTGGAGTAAGACACAAAAGTCCATCATGTCGGAGGTGCAGGACAGAAGCTGTTTAGTAAAGCAGCTAAAAATGTATGATGGCTTTAGTTAGGAAGTAAAGGAAATATTTCATGCAGCTGACATGGACTTAAGAGGGAAAAATGTAAAGATTGTGGGTTTGTTTGCATTTTTTTAAGCCCTGTGTATTAACACAATTATCTGAATTGGAGGAGGCCTGAATACCTGGAAAGCTGGACTTTTTAAATTGACCTTCCTGTATGTTCAGTTCTGAAAAATGTTACTGGCTTCCCTTTGCCCTTGGTCATTTTATGTAGTACTCAGCAGATGAAAAGAAAAGGAAAGAAAGAAAGAAAGAAGACAGTTCTTTTCCATCCTGCCAGTACTACTGTAGCACAAGTCACAAGCCAGGCCAGGGCCCCACCTGCCATTGGGAAGGCATGAGTCAATAAACAGCCCTATTTTCCAGGAGCTTGCCTGCATTTTCTTGGATCTGCTCACGAAAGGAGCTGCCTCAGTGCTGCTGGTCACATGCCTCAGGTGAAGTGTGTACTCAAGTGCTTAGCTGAATCACATGGCTACAGACCCATGGCATGACGTGAGCTGATCTCACAGCACACACCAAGAGAAGGGGGGGCTCCTGTGCCCTCTCCCTGCCCTGTTCTTGTATCTACCCATGTACCTACCTCTTGCTCACCTCATGCCAGCTCTGCTTCTCTTTCATCTTAGAGAGCTGGATTTGCTGACAGGGGATTTAACAAGCACAGAAATGACAAAAGGATGGGACTAGGAACAGACAGCCTGGTGCAGGGGGGGAGACCTTCCCTTTAAACAGGAGCAAACTATCAGATTTAGCAGAAATTTGCTCACACCCCAAGCAAAGCCAGGGAAGCAACAGAAGATTGTGGCCAAAGACCCTGCTGGAATATTGCTTTGCACTAGTGTGGGTGGTTTCATCTTAAGAACAATCATTTACACTTGGGTCAAGAAGACAAGTACTGTTCTATCTGAGACTATCTTGTGATTTCCACCCACTGAGAAACAGCCCAAAGCTGTTTCTGTAACCAAGTCTCTCCCTAGGAGATTTAGTCCAAGAGCTACCAACAGCACTCCCCACCAGGGGTCATTTGACAGGAGGGTCTCAGGCTTTTGAGCCTTTGCTCCTTTTTCAGATGGCAGGTCAGATGTTTCATGCTGTTTGCCACTAATACAAATTTCTTAATACAGTAGCCCAGCTAAGTTAATCTTCTTGATTAATGGTTTCAGCTTGGCATCCAAGTGGTTCTCAGCAGACTGGAAGTACTGGGAGTTAGCTGATTCCCAGTTCTGTAATCAGCCAGCAAGGTGACACTGGAAAGTAATTCCATCTATTTGCGCCCCAGTTTACTAATCTGTATAACAGTTGGAAACATGGGAAAGCATTTTGCAACTTACGTGTGAAAAGTGCAACACGGGAAGATTGGGTTTTCTTAATACAGAGAAGTCTGGAAAAAAGATTGCTCAGCTTTAGCCAAGAAGACAAACTGGTTAGCAATAGACTGAGGGCAGAGGAGAGTAAAAATAAATAATCTCATCACTGACTTCTGCCTAGTAACATGCTGCTTGTCTGAGACTGCCATTAATTTTCCTTACAGCTAGAAAAACTACTGCTCCCACTTGATGATCCTGCATATCAGCAACACAGGGAAGCTTTGGCAGCATTAGAGACTCCTGAGACTTGTTGAAAACCCTCAAAACCTACAACAGGCTTTTATTTAGGGATATGACCAATTAAAGTTCATATAAATTGAATTCCATTTCTTGCCAAAGGAGAAGAACCACTCTGGTTATTTGCTGTTGTCAGATCTTGCATGCCTGTCAGAGACCTGGCCCTCCAGTAACACAACAGGCACAAACTGGCCAGAGCCAGACACAGCTTTTTAACTGGAATCTTTGTCTTAGGCATATATTTGGCGAGACCTGGTGTCTTTCAGATGAGCATATGGGGAGAAAACCCACTCAGATGTAGCCCAACAGGGGTGCTTTGATCCCACAGGAGGGAATTGTGCCCTTGAGGACACCTTACTCACCATATGCAGGCTGCCGGTGACCTGCTTGCCGAGGGGCTTGTGCTCCGACGAAATGCTCATCTTCCCCAGGAGCTGAGGACTCAGCTGTTTGGGAAAAGCTGCTGCTCAGTGCAGGATGGCTCCCAGCTGTGCTCCAATCCTCCTTCTCTTGGTCTTTCTGCACTGGCTCAGCTTTCCCTCGCTCCCAGCGCAGCTGCTGGCGCGGAGGCTGCAGTTTGTCCCAGGCAGAGACAAACCTGGATCTAGTGGCAGGTGCAGGAGAGGGGAGGGGACAGCCTGGAAGCAGAAGTGTTTGCTCATTAGTTTTCTGGCGGCCAGCAAGGTGCAGGGTGGCCTGGGGCTGGCTGCCAGCACACACCTCGTGTGCCAGCACACACCTCGTGCTCTGCTATCTGAGCGGTGACTAAGGCTGGATAATCCCTTCCCAGGGAGGCCCAGTGCCCAGGGCACCTCCAGTGAGCCCCTGAGGTGTGCCTGTGTGCCCACCTCTGGTTGTATCATTTTCACAGCTTTTTGGCCTCCATGCCCTGCTGTCTTAAAGCACAGTTAATTCCAAACAATTTCATTGATCCCATTTGTCACTCACACTGGTGACAGATCTACAGGGTATCTACAACCTTTTCAAGGTGGTGGCATTTTCTTCGTCACCCATACAATCTCTGGGCACTGAGTAATTTGTGCAAAGTAAATAAAACCAAACCTGAATCTCTGCTTGAGTATAAACTCTTCAATTTACCGTAAATATTTGTTTTCTAATATCGTGTGTCCACCAAATAGAAAATGTGGACAGCCACAGGTTTAGTGGTTGTAAGACTATTACAAAATCAAAACACTCACAAGGATGCATGAAGGTGAATTTGAAAGTACTTAAAAGGGGGCTTATAAAAAAAGGAGAGTGAATTTTTGCCTGATCACGTAGTGGAAGGACAAGGGGGAACAGCTTGAAGATAAAAGAGGAGAGATTTAGATTAAATATAAGGAAGAAATTCTTTACTGTGAGAGTGATGAGAACACTAGCACAGGTTGAGAAAGGTGTGGATCCCCATCCCTGGAAATGTTCCAGGCCTGGTTGGATCAGGCTTTGAGCAACCTGTTCTAGTGGAAGGTGTCTCTACTCATGATGGAGTGGGGGATGGAACCAGATAATCTTTGAGGTTCCTTCCCAATCCAAACCATTCTGTGATTCTATGATGATTCTCTGTCTGTGTTAATTTATTAAATGCAGAGTATTACATCAGAGCTAGCCTAAATAACAGAACCAGACCACAGCCCTGCAGGGTCTCCTTTATTTCATTCTAGGTAATTCAAAGTGCACTGCTGCTTTCAAATTTGTCTTCAGGCCACTCATCACTTCTGTGTCTTTGTTTCATTACAGTGGCAAAATTGCCATGGGCAGATTGTCCAGAGATGTAACTTAATATTTATAATGAGAGACAATATCTTTTATTAGATCAGCTGATACAGATGGATAAAACTATCCATGTTTTAGGGGCACATAAGGCATTCCCCTATCTGTCAGATTCTGTTTCAGATCACTTGGGGTTTTTTTCCCACTTTTTTTCAGTTTCTGTTGGTCTAATAAAAGGTGTTATCCCCTCTACCAACCTTGCCTCACTCTTTTGTTTCAAGCTGCTTCCCTGCACCAACAGCTGAAGGAAAAATCACAGACAAATACAGCACTTTCTAAAAATCTTCCTGGGGGAGACATTAATGATGAAAATTGACAGCATTGTAAATAAGGAAATAATTTGTGCAAAATCTGAATTGTGTACATGGACACCAGCTTTGTTGCTTTTGTATAATCCAGGGGTCTTGCTGGATCCTCTCAGAGGACAGCATTGGTCTGAGCAGGATCTTGAGGCACAGAAGGAAAAACAGTTAGAATTTAGACTGATTCACTTCCCTTGAAGCCTGTCCTCATGAAAGGCTCCATCAAAGCTGGGCCCAGACTCTTTTGAATGCTTTGTGCATTTGGGTAGACCTATCATTGAACCCATCTTACCTTTTGCATTTTGGTTCTCTGAAGCATCCTCAGGAGTCCTCAGTGTTAACTTCTGTCTGAGTTATCTCTGCTGCTTTGAATAGAAATGCCTGATTTTTTCCTTTGCCAGACCATCCGAATTGGTAGTGCTGGATTCATCAGTGAGCTCTGCTTGGGACCCCAGGTTTTGTGACTTATAATAAATTTTAAAAGATTAATGCTTGCTGGAAAACAGGGAGACCTGGAAGATCTTAATATTCCAGACCTCTAAGTGCTGCAAATCCCATTCTTTGGGCTGGCTTATATAGGTGTTTCAGATAATATCCTGGATATAGCTGACAGAATTAATATCCACCATGTCTTCAATGCTGGAGGTGATAACCTTTCCCTCTGCAGCTGCAGAACTGGAAAGATGGGTGGATCATCACCTCTCTTCTCACACAAGCTTTTCACTAGCGCAGGGTGAAGGGCAGTAGATGAGTTTACCTTGCTTATTCGATTATTAGATTTCCCTAAATCAGAATAAAAGGTGTCTAATGGCATTTGAGGCCAAACTTCACTGTCACAACAGAAATCCTTACCACTTTAGCAAAAGCAATAGTTGCCAACTCATGTCCACAGCTCTCTTCTACTGCTACACTAACCATGGCTGATCCTTCAGTGTGATCAACATACTGGTCTGGTTCCTCTGCCCACAGTTTTTATTTGATGTAAAAGGGATATTTCCAAGCCTGTAAGCTCTTTCAGGCTGTAACCATCCTTTCCCTGTTTTTTTCATGGAAGAATTAGCCTGTGCCTGGACTTTGGATGAGCAACCACAATATGAATCATAAGAATAATCATATTAGTGCTTAGAATTTGGGCTTACTAAAGAAGAATAACTGGGCAGTGACTTTGTGAGGAATAAATAAGTGGTTTTTTGAAAATTGTATAAATATGTATGTGACAGTGAGCTGGAACATTTCTGTGCTGATACATATATTTACTCAGAGAGTGGCAGATGAGGCAGTACTCAGATGAGGCACTGGCAGAGGCTGCCCAGAGAAGTTATGGCTGCCCCACCCCTGGATGTGTGCAAGGCTGGGTTGGATGGGCCCCTGATGAAACTGATCCTGTAGGTGGCATTGCTGCCCATGGCAAGGGGGTTTGGAACTAGGAGATCTTTAAGGTCCCCTCCAACCTAAACCACTCCATGGTTCTGTGACTTTGCATCACTTTGGAAAACAGTACTATCCATAAAAATATTTATAAAATATTTATTTCCTTAATATATTGAATTGTTTAAGAACAATTCAAGAACCACTCCTAAGTCAAACACCATGTGCTGTGCAAACACTGTCAGCATTCCAGCCATTTATCAACTCCACCCACCTTCTCAGGATACATTCCACTGCTAATCATCACAACTATTTTTCTCTTTTATTTTCTGTGCAATTAGTCTTTCACTAAAATGAAAGCCAGGCAGGAAGTTCCTGCTCTTGTCTCCCTTTTACAGTGCTGTGGATCTTCAATTGCTGCCGAGCAATCAGGACCCCACTAAAGGGGTCAACATGAATACATGGGCAAGGCATGGAGCTGCCTGGAGGTGAATGGAAGAAACAGAGATACAATCTGCAGAACATCTGTTCATTTAAATGGAGAATTTTGGAGCTGATGAGTCTCTGATTTCAGTCTGAAGGATGTTATTTCACTTTTGTGATATGGCAGATTCAGAAAGCACCTGTAGCAACACAAACAATACAACCAGAGCCTGCAGCAGAGGGCATGGTGACAGCCCTCCTCTCATCACAGATCCTCATAGATCTCCAGTTTTATAATCACAAGTGGAAAGTTGATGGAGAATCAGTGTTTGTTCAGCCAGAGGAGCACTATTTTAACAGCTGAGGTTGTTTTAAGATGTCCTGAACAAGCAAGGGGACATCTCCCTCTAGTGCCCAGCTCAGTAGGACTTCCCAAGGGTGGTGTGTCTGGGAGGGAATGAATCACTCACAGGTGGGACCCAATCTGTCCTGAAGGATCCAACCTGCCTGTGAAGAATTTGCAGCCTCTGCCCATCCACCCACTGAGGGTTTTGCCCCTGGTCTCCCCACAGCTCACAGGGATCAGAGGTGAGCAAGGTCCTGCCTTCCTACCCCAGCTGAGCATCCTCACCTCCTCCTCTGTTCCCAGCTCATGGCCAAGCAGGGAGGAGCAGAACTTCCTCCCCTGTTTTGCTGAGGCTTGTGAGGATTACAACAGGTTGTTCACAGGAGAGGACACAATGCTGTGTGTGAAGGGCTTGATGAATGTAGGACAAGGGATGGGATGGGATGGGATGGGATGGGATGGGATGGGATGGGATGGGATAGGATGGGATGGGATGGGATGGGATGGGATGGGATGGGATGGGATGGGATGGGATGCGATGGGATGCGATGGGATGCGATGGGATGCGATGGGATGGGATGGGATGGGACAGGAATGGGGGCACTGAGAAGCTGGGAATCCAGGAGAGAAGGGAATGTTGTGGGAGGAAAGGAAGGATGTGGAGAGCAGGCTGGGATCCAGCACCAAGCACAGAATGGTCGCAGGATTACACTGAGGTTTTGCATGTGAGAAAGACAGCAAGCTGGGGGAACATCCATCTCAAAGCCCTGTCAAAGAAACCCAGCTCATCTGCTTGCACTGAAGCCCGGCCTTGGTGGCCAAGGTCCTTCCCCCTCCTGTGCTGGGGGACAGCAGCTCTAGAGAAGTGACAGCTGCTAGGAAACACAGGACACATCTGCACAAGGCTTTGCATTTCATTTACATTACCACACAGAATGGTTCAGAGGCACACACAGAAAGAAGCATTGCTTCAAAGTTACAGACGCCTTCTACAAAGCAACTACACAAACCACTGGTTTCTGCCCTGCAGAACTCCCCCAAGGACAGGAGTGAGAGGCAGCAGGAAGCTTGCTGGCAGGATCGGCCGTGGGATGAGTCGGGTGGTGCAGGCAGCACCCAGCAGCAGATGGCCAAGCTCACACTGCTCCTCGGTGTGACTTGGTACAGGAGAAAACTGCCACTGGGCTTGGACAACAGACCCTGTGGGGATAACACATGTGGTCAGGATGCTCATTCCTGTCTGGGTGTTTTCCTAAACAAAGGTAAAATCCTGTTAGTGCCCTCCCTTGTTGCTATAATTTTTCTCTGCTCTCTATTTCACTACAAGGACTACTACTCTGATGGATTGTGGGGATGTCTCTCTGAGGGGCATCAGGGATGAAAGTCCCACCAGCACAGAAAATGAGTTTGCTTTTCAGGCGAGGAGAAGAGTGAAGTGTCTGAGCTTTTTACAAGTGGTGTGTCAAAGTTAGATATTTGGAAACCTGAAAGTGCCAAACTCCTCCCTAAAAATGACTGTTGAATTTTCTGTGAGAGAAAAAAGATGAATACCTGGAGCACCAGTGTCTGGCAGCTCCTGGAGTCCAGTCATGGTATTTCAACCACCCATCCCTTTTGTCCCTGGGACCTTTTGTGTCTGGCCAGCAGCAGAAAGACATTGCCTATGCTGCAAACTGGGGAGTCCTGGGGACAGTTGTGGAGCTCACAGAGTTGCCTTTGTCCATGGCAATTGAGAAACACAAACCCAGGAGGATGTTTCTGTTGAGCAATGAAGTGCAGACTCAGAACTCCTGGGATTTGGGGGTATGATGCAAACATTGTAACACCACAGAGCTGATGGGGCATGAGGACAAAGTATGTTACTCCTCAGCCAGCTCTTTCTTGGCACTGCTGTCGCTGTCCCCAAGCTCTTACCTCAGAGATGGGAAGTGCAGGCTCAAGAGCTGGACTGATCCTCACTAAGGTGGATCTCCTCCAGGATCTGGCTGTACCTGCGGGTCAGGGCCTTGGTGTTTTTGGTAAGGTCAGTCAAAACTTGCTGCAATCCATTGACATGATGGCACAGGCGCTCCTCCAGGTTGCAGTCTGCACCCTCACCCGCGTCGGCGTCGCTGTCGGTGCCGGCGGGGCTCTGCTCCCCCCCAGAGGCCAGGCCTTTCTCCACCATGGGCTTGATGGCCTTGAGCAGCTGGTAGCGCTCGTACAGGTCCGTGCGGCTCTCGGCGGCCGGCGCTGCCCCCTCCTGCTGCGGGAAGACCCCTCGCAGCAGGCTGGGGAACATCACCTCCTGCTCCATCTTCTGCGTGGCTGAGAAGTACTGCTCCATGGGCTCTGCTACAGCTCTGGCAGCGCTGCTCGGGGCTCTGCTGGCAGTGTCACTGCTCCCTGCGCCTGCTGGGCCTTTTTATGCACTGCTGGGGCACGTCCCTGCTCTGCTGTCCCCCTGCTGTCCCCCCTGCCAGCGCTGGTTGGGCTGGATGGCCTTGGGGTCGGGCTTGGCTCCAGCCCAGCTGGGGCTTGGCCATGCTGAGTCCCTGGCTCTGTGCAATCTCTCCTGGTCCAGCCTCCCCGTGGCCTTCGCCCGAGCTGGCCGGGGGTCCCGCTGCCTCCCCTCGCTCTGAGTGTGGTGCTGAGGAGGTGCCTGGGCTCTCTCAGCTACTTGCCCATTCTGCCCTGTTAGCACTGTCCTTCCCACTGCTGGACGCCCAGGATGGTGACTGCAGCCCCTTTCCCCAGGGCAGACAGGTTGCAGGCAGCACCATGGAAAAGCTGCCTTGATCTGGGCAGTTTTGAGGAGCAGAGAAGGAGAACAAGTGATGGGTTTATCCAGAGAGGGCGAATTTCCTTCTTCTCCCCTTCTTCTGTGCTACTCTGGGAGTCTCACCCAGCCCAATGGTGGCAACTGGCCTAGAGGGCAACCCTGCTAAAAGCAGGTGATCATGAACAGGTGACACTTATCTGAAGGGTGCCTGCCCCAAACTGCTTATTAAACGTGTAATGTGATCAGGATGTAAAAGTGACTGGGGAGTTAGAAAAAGTACTTTTAAAATTCAGAAGTTGTCAGCCTGAGGAGAAACAGGTCATTTCCAAGTCTGAAGGAGGGTCCTTGGAGAGGCAGGGACAGGAGTCAGAGACTGTGGGACCCAGCCCAAAGCAGCCCTGCCAGTATTCCAGCCTCCACCCAGGCCTGGCAGAGCATCCTCCTGGTCAGGAGCTGTGAGCAGCCTGCAGCCAGCTCCTGGGCTGACAGCACAGGGGAAACGAGGCAGGGACAGAGGCAGAGTCAGTGCTGCAGAGGCTGGAAGGCACCTCTGGGGAGACAATCTGCTTCAACACCTTCTCAAGCAAGGGCAGCAGTGGGCACATATTGGATATCTCTGAGGATGGAGATGCCACCCCTTTTCTGGGTAGCTGTAACAGTGTTCCAGCACCTTCAATTTTGGGGGAAAAAAGAAAGGTTTTCTCATGTTTAGATGGGATTTGTTTTGTGTTTCAGTTTGTGCCTGTCACTTTTTTGCTGTCCTGTCATTAAAGAGTGGTGTGAAAATTTTGGAGTCACCTCTTGACCTCCATGACATCTTTACAAAGACTGATCAGATCTTTCTCAGGGTTCTCTTTCCAAATCTGGACACTACCAGCTCTCTCAGCCTTTCCTCATATGGAAGATACTCCTGCTCTTCTGTCACTATTATGGCCCTTTACTGGACTCTTTCCAATTTGTCCATGTCTCTCTTGTGCCAGAAAGACCAGAGCTGGACACTCCAGGTGAGGCCTCATCAGGGCTGAGCAGAAGAGAAGCATCCCCTGCCTCCACTGCCTTTGCCCTGAGCACACCTCGCTGGCTCACAGCCAAACTGCCTGAGCACAGAGCCAGGCCAGGGGTGAACAGGTGTGAGTTTGTGATGTGCTTTCCCCCAGCATCTGCCCAGGAGGGTGGCAGGCAGGGGTGCAGATAAGGGCAGAGCACCCCAAAACTTGAAAGGCAGGGGTTTTGCAGTCAGGGAACATTCCCTGTGCGAGGGGGAAGGGGAAGGGAACATAATGAGGCAGCCCTCCATCGTAGGGGGTGTGCAGGCTGTGTGATGAGGATATCTAGAACGGGTTCAAGAAGAGAATTTAGGGTTTCGTATTCAATATTTTGGGTCAAAACTATGCTTTATCTCTTGTCTTCCTCACACTGAGCTGTGTGCCAGGTCACTGCTCTCTGATGATACGATGTCCATAAACAGATTTAAAAGTGCTGCCACCATGAATTGCTTCAAGACTGTGTGAGGACATCTCTCCCCATAGTGGCTAGTAACAGTGTGGGTGTTCTGGAGCCTGTCCAAGGCAGCACAGAGTCAGCACCCCCTGCCACGCCGCAGAAGCCTGACCTGAACTGTCTGCCAACATCCCAGTGGGATGTGCAGACACCTCTTATCAGCAGTGGCCAGCAGCATGGACAGTAGCATGGCCAGCAGCAGGGACAGCAGCATGTCCAGCAGCAGGGCCAGCAGCAGGGCCAGCAGCAGGGCCAGCAGCATGTCCAGCAGCAGGGACAGCAGCAGGGACAGCAGCAGGGGGAGCAGCATGTCCAGCAGCAGGGACAGCAGCAGGGACAGCAGCAGGGACAGCAGCAGGGCCAGCAGCCATGGGGCAGTGTGATGCAATCCCTGCAATCAGAGCAGCAGAAGGTGCCTGTGACACAGCAGGCCCGCAGCCAGCTGCAGGGACAGTGGCTCAGAGACAGACCCACGGTCCTGGGGGGATGCAGGTGGTCACAACAGGTCAGAGCCCTCCCAGCTGTGCCAGGTCCCAGCCCCTGGGGACATCCTGTGTCTGCCCTTGGCCATGCTCAGCAGCCGTGCTCAGTGCTTCACCCTGTCCTGCTGTGACTCCCCTGGGGCACCACGAGCCTCTGCAGCTGCTGAGCGCTGCCCAAGCCCAAAGCCATCGCTGCAGGGGCTGCAGGTGTCACCAGCTGTGACACCAGCGGGGTGTGACCCCAGCCAGGCACCGAGACCCACGCAGCCACTCACTGCACTAACTCACTGCCCCACCAGCAGCATCAGAGAGAGACTCAAGGGTGACAACAAGAAAACACGTGGGCTGAGACAAAACCAATTTAATAGGGAAAGCAGAAGCCATGCATGCAAACAGAGCAAAACAAGGAATTCATTCACCACTTCCCACAGGCAGGTGGGTGGTCAGCAATCCCCAGGGCTGCAGGGCTCCAGCACAGGTAACACTGATCTGGGAAGACAAAGGCCATCACTGCAGAAATCTCCTACTCCTTTCTTCTTCCTGCCAGTTTATATAATGAGCATGATGCCATGTGGTCTGGAATATCCCTGGGGTCAGCTGGGATCAACTCTCCCACCAGTGACTCCTCCCAAGTCCCCATGCACCCCAGTCCCCTCGCCAGCGTGGCAGTGCAGAAAGCAGCAGAGGCCTTGGCTCTCTGCAAGCCCTGCTCAGCAACATCCAAAACATCTGTGTGTTATCAAGCTCAGGTTCAGCACAGATCCAGCACACAGCCCCAAACCAGTCTCAGTGAGGAAAACCATCACTGCTGCAGTCTAAAGCAGCACAGCCAGCCCTGTTCTCCAGGGGACACAGATGCCACCCTTGAGCAGCCACCAGGCAAATCTCCAGAGGGACATCACACCCTCCATGCTCCTCTTCTCACTGGGAACCAGTGTCCATCCATTCCTTACAGGCCAACACCTGGCTCTGCAGTCAGCATGGAGGGAGAGCAGCTCCAAAGACAGAGCTCCATCATGTCCCAGCCAGAGGTGGCATTGCAATGGGGATGGCCCAGGTCTCTGCCAGTGTGCCCCTCCTGCTCCATTTCCTCTGGATAAGACAAGGCTGCAGCATTGCCCAGGCTGAGGAGGGACACAGAGAGCAGATCAGCTCTGAAATCCTCACTCTGCCTGGAGGGAATTGTGTTTGCCCTCATTGGGCAACTTGCTGCTTGGCAGCTGCTTTCCTAGAAAAGCAGAATTTCTGGGTGTGGGTGCCATGAGTTCCTTGGGTCTCTGTGGCCACAGGGCTGGTGTTTGGACAAGGCTGTCCTGCAACCTCCCATCCTCCTGAGGAGCCCAGCCCAGGCCCTGCCTCAGGAGGGGGAAAATGTCACCACACGCTTCCAAATGAGCCCATGTTGTCCCCAATGCCTCCTGCTGACCCATCTCCCATGACTCTGATTACCCCAAACCCCTCAGAGCTGTCCTTATCATCCCATAAACATGACCAGGAGCCCTTCAAATGTGGGGCACCTCTGGGTCTGGCCTCAGCTGCCCCTTCCAGAGCCCCCAGCCCCTCAGCTGCTCACAAAGCCACAGCTGGCTGGAGACCCTGTTCTTGCAGCCCATGCTCAGGCAGGACAAGCCAAAGCCAGAGTGGTCTGAGCAGCTGAGAGAATGGTCTGATCAGGAGAGAGGAGATGGGAATGTCCAATGTGTCCCACATCTGGGATGTCTGACCTTGTGGCTGGGTGTTGAGGGAGGCTGCTGCCTAGAGGTGCTGAGTCCTACAGCTCTATTGCCCCTCACTCTTGCATGACTGGGCTGAATCTTGGGCACAAGGATGGGACATCAGCTTTTGTGGTGCTGCTATCAACAGAAAGAAGGAATTTTTCAGCCTGACATAGGTGACACAAAGGAACAGGTTGCCCAGGGAGTTGCACAGGCCCTGTGGTTGAACAAAGCTCTGAGCTCCCTGGTCCAGTGTAAGATGTCCCTGCACACAGTGGGGCATTGCTCTAGGTGATCTCTGAAGATCCCTTCCAACACAAACCATCCCATAACTTGGACATTCTTTGCCCCTTTCCAATTTCCCAGCATTGTCCTGGGAAGTTCCCACCCCATTGAGGCAGTGTCCCCCTGCCCCTCACTGGGGCACTCCACGAGTGCAAGCACCACACTGACAATGGCTTCACTGGGATTCTTTTATTAGCAGAAACAGGGGGAAATGCCCTTGCAGTCCAGGAACCAGCTGGAAAAGGGCTTGGCAGTCTCAAGGGACTCTTGCAGCTTGGGTCCTCCTCACAGCACTGCCAACTTTGTGCCACTCTTTGAAAATAAAGAGGAGGGCATGAGCCTGCAGCTCTTCCAATGGAAATCCCAGCACAGCCAGATGCTTCTTCCTATGAGGATAAGGCACCGTCTGCTCTCCAGTGGTCACAGTCATGTCTGGTGTCAGTGCCAGTGCTGGGAGATCACTTCAGCTGCCACCAAGTGGGGAATGCAGCGTGACAGGAACAGCCTGCGATGGTCAGCGACAGGGATGTCTTGTGCTTCCTGGCACCAGCACCTGTCCTGCAACAGCAGCATTCACTGCTTAACTCCAGGGATCATCCCGGGGGACACACTGTCCAGCAGCCTTCATTCCACAGACCCTGAACCCCTGCAGCCTGTGCACAGAGCAATGGCATGGGCTCCCTCCTCCAGCACAGGGAGGGATATCCAGCCCCAGCTGAGGGGGCAGCCCCCATTCCAAGGCCCTTCCCAGCAGGTCCCCAAGCCCGGCACCGTGGGGCACCTCTGCAGGGAGAACACCCATTGTCCCGCTGGCCCCGGACCTGCATCCCCCAGCTCTTACCTGGTGGCCGGGACAGGGTCACCAGCTGGGCTGCCCCTCGCTGAGGTTGATCTGCTCCAGGATCTGGCTGTACCTGCGGGTCAGGGCGTTGGTGTCCCTGGTGAGGTGGGTGAGCACCTGCTGCAGGCCGCTCAGGTGGTGGCACAGGCGCTCCTCCAGCTGCGCATCCCCGGCCTCGCCGCTGTCCGAGGCCGCGTCGGCGTCGCTGTCGGTGCCGGCGGGGCTCTGCTCCCCCCCAGAGGCCAGGCCTTTCTCCACCATGGGCTTGATGGCCTTGAGCAGCTGGTAGCGCTCATACAGGTCCGTGCGGCTCTCGGCGGCCGGCGCTGCCCCCTCCTGCTGCGGGAAGACCCCTCGCAGCAGGCTGGGGAACATCACCTCCTGCTCCATCTTCTGCGTGGCTGAGAAGTACTGCTCCATGGGCTCTGCTACAGCTCTGGCAGCGCTGCTCGGGGCTCTGCTGGCAGTGTCACTGCTCCCTGCGCCTGCTGGGCCTTTTTATGCACTGCTGGGGCACGTCCCTGCTCTGCTGTCCCCCTGCTGTCCCCCCTGCCAGCGCTGGTTGGGCTGGATGGCCTTGGGGTCGGGCTTGGCTCCAGCCCAGCTGGGGCTTGGCCATGCTGTGTCCCTGGCTCTGTGCAATCTCTCCTGGCCCAGAGTCCCCATGGCCTTCGCCCGAGCTGGCCGGGGGTCCCGCTGCCTCCCCGTGCCAGCAACTATGGTGGGTAGGTAGAAAGGAGGAGAGGTGCCCAGAATCTCTCTCACCCTGTCCTATGTTAGCTCCATCCCCCAGCACGTTCAGTTCTGGGACCCTTTGCGCCCTCTTGCCCCCAGACTGGGAAGGCTGCAGGGGAATGTCACCTCCCCTCCTTCTTGCTGCCATGCGCTCAGGACATGAACACTCCGGGGACATTGAGCAACCCCTTTAGCACACATACGGAAATTTCACTGGAAATACACTGGAACATGAGTGTCTGGGAATCTCTGGAAACATCCATTTCCCCAGCCTCCCTCTGAGCTCAGCAGGGACATGGACAGGGACATGGACAGGGACATGGACAGGGACAGGGACAGGGACAGGTACCTGACTCCATGCTGTGTGACTCCTGTGGCAGCAGCACACAGCCATTGCAGGCTCCAGGGGATTGAGGACAAGGGTACCCTGACATTGTCCTAATTCTGGGAGGGCAAAAGCCACAGCGAGGGCACGAGCCAGCACTGCCTGTCCCTGCGTGTCCCTATGGTGTGTGGCAATCAGGGAAAATGCTTCCATTTGGCATTCTATTTGGGGTTCTCTTTGCAACCCTCAGTGCTGGCAGATCTCCCTCCCTCTGTCCCCACATATCCCAGCCAGGTGCCTGCACTGCCATGCACCCTTTCCCCACCAGACCTGTCCTCACCACCCCTCTTGTCCTTTTCCTTGTGTCCTGACATCTCTTGGTGTTGTGCCACTGGGCCCGATGCTGCACTAAGGTGTGTGCTTGAGGCTGGCCCTGTGCAGGTGCCAGAGAGAGGCTTGGCCACATCAGGGCACCTGGGCCACTGCAGAGCTTCCTGGAGGTGCAGGAACATCACAGGGCACTGGGGACAGAGGGACACAGAGAATGCTTTGCCCTCCTTCTCCCTCCACCACTTCCTGAGCTGCTCACAGGGAGCGTGGCAGCCCTTTTGGGGGTGATGAGGTCCAGCAGAATCTGATGCTCTCCCCCTCCCCATCCTTGGGACATGAATAATTGCCATATCCCCTCTGTGCCTCTGGGAAAACTATTATCCAAAAATGGGCACCCACATCTCCCACATCCTGCTGGAAGACACTGGGGAGATCTGGGGAGCTGCCACTGCCAGCAGCGATGGCAGGAGCAGCAGGACAAGAACTGCTGCTGGAGCACAGCACAAGCAGCACAGGAGTGCAGCATGGATGGGTTTGGGCTAAGCTGGACTGGGGTGCCCAGCCCTGGTTTGGGGCCCCAGGGAGGCCCCTCAGGACCATCAGGGTCCCCAGCAGCTGCCCTGGGATCCTCAGGTCTCTGCTGACACAAAGCCCCAGATTTGGGCAAGCTGAGCCCTGACCTGTTGCCCCTCAGGTAACAGTAACACAGGGAGAACTGCATCCATGGGATGGAGCTATCACTGCCCACAGTGGAGCACAGATACTGCCACTGCATCAAACCCATCTTAGAGCAGAGACCATGATGGGTCAATGGCCAGGACTCCTGTCCCCACTTATCTTGCAGTGTGTGGCAATTGGAGGAAAAAGTTCTAATTTGGGAAAGGCCGCGGGGTCCTTCCTCCCTTTTGCAACCCTCAGTGTTGGCAGCTCTCCCACTGACCCCTCATAGCCCAGCCAGGTGTCCATTCTGGCACCTGTCCTCCCCTCTTCATACCTAATCCCACTGCTCCTCTTCTCCCTATCTGGGTGGTCCTGGCATCCCTGGGTGTCCTGCAGTGGGGCACAGTGCTGCACTGAGGTGTGCACACAATTGCAGACCCATGCTCTGAGGATTTTTGGGCCAGCATGGGGTGTACTAAAGATTCAGAGACATTATAGTGTCCCCCAGGATGGTCTCGGGGTGAGACACATCTGCCACAGGGCTGGAGCTTCACTGTGGATGTCATGGTGTAACCCACCCCCCAGGAACTCTGTTGCTCTGTCACTCCTCTCTGTTGGGATGGGGTGAGGACTGGGAGAGTCAAAGTGAGAAGAGTCATGGGTAGATCTAAACATTGTTTAATAAGAAAAGCAAAAGTTGCAGAAGTAAGTCAAGCAAAAGAAGGAATTCTTTCACCCCTCCCCACAGGCACACAGGTGTTCTGTCACCTGCAGGAGAGCAGGGTGTCATGGTGTCATTGCCTGTCATGGTGACCTGGCAAGATGACTGCTGACTGTGCCCTTCTGCCTCCTTTCCCCATCTCCACATGCAGAGAGCATGGTGCCACCCTCCTTTTCCCTGCTGCCACAGAGGGATAAGGAAGGAGGATGTTCCAGGGATGACGTTTTGAGGGGGAGGGGGGGGGTCACACCATGAAATCCACAGTGAAGTTCCAGCTCTGGGTCAGATGTGTCCCACGCCAAGACCACCCTTGGGGGGACACTATGATGCCCCTGCATCTCCATGGTGGCCTAAAAATCTTTAGATTATAGGGCACACCTCAGTGCAGCACTGGGCCCCACTGCAGGACACCCAGGGATGCCAGGACCACCCAGAAAAAGGGAGGAGAAGAGCAATGGGATTAGGTCTGTAGGGGTCAGGCCAAGTGCCAGAATGGGCACCTGGCTGGGCTATGAGGGGACAGTGGGACAGCTGCCAACACTGAGGGTTGCAAAAGGGAGGACTGACCCCGCAGCCTTTCCCAAATTAGAACTTTTTCCTCCAATTGCCACACACTGCAAGATAAGTGGGGACAGGAGTCCTGGCCATTGCCCAGCCATGGCCTCTGCTCCAGGATGGGGCTGCTGCAGTGGCAGTATCTGTGCTCCACTGTGGGCAGTGATAGCTCCATCCCATGGATGCAGTTCCCCCTGTGGCATTTCATCCCATCTCTGTCCCTGTCACATGCCCTCATGACCCATGTGGGATTGACTCCATGCAGCAGAGCACTCCCAGTGAGCTGTTCCACACCCGTGTGTGCTGCTGTGTTCAGGCTGGCAGTCATGGACAGAGACTGCCCCATGTCCCTGGAGTGTCCACATCCTGAGCACATGGCACCAACGAGGGGGGAGCTGATGGTGCCCAGCAGCACCACTGCCTGCAGCCTGGCCACACCAGGGAGCAGGAGGGGGCCCCACTCCAGCACGAGCCCAAAAGTGAAAATGTTGGGGGGTTGAGATAGTATAGGAAATGACAGGAGAGAACCTGGGCACCTCTACTCATTGCCACCCCTGGCTCCTGGCACAGCCTCTCTATGGCCTGCGCCTGGCATGGCCTGGGGGTCCCACTGCAGCAGCCCCATCCTGGAGCAGAGGCCATGGCTGGGCAATGGCCAGGGCTTCTGTCCCCACTTATCTTGCAGTGTGTGGCAATTGGAGGAAATAGTTCTATTTTGGGAAAGGCCGCGGGGTCCTTCCTCCCTTTTGCAACCCTCAGTTGGCAGCTCTCCCACTGACCCCTCATAGCCCAGCCCGGTGTCCATTCTGGTACCTGCCCTATTCCCCTTAGACCTGAACCCACTGCTCCTCTTCTCCCTTTCTGCCTCCTCCTCTTCTCCCTTTCTGGGTGCCCCTGACATCCCTGGGTGTTCTGCAGTGGGGCCCAGTACTGCACTGAGGTGTGCACACAATTGCAGCCCCATGCTCTGGGGATTTTTGTTCCACCATGGAGATGCAGAGGCATCATAATGTCCCCCCCATGGTGGCCTTGGAGTGGGACACATCTGCCCCAGAGCTGGAACTTCACTGTGGATTTCATGGTGTCATTCCCCCCATCCCAAGCAACTCATCCCTGGAATATCCTCCTTCCTTATCCCTCTGTGGCAGCAGGGAAAAGGAGGGTGGCACCATGCTCTGCATGTGGAGATGGGGAAAGGAGGCAGAAGGGCACAGTCAGAGTGGTAGCAGTCATCTTGCCAGGTCACCATGACAGGCAATGATACCATGATACCTGCTCTCCTGCAGGTGACAGAACACCTGTGTGCCTGTGGGGAGGGGTGAAAGAATTCCTTCTTTTGCTTGGTTGACTTGTGCAGATTTTGCTTTTCCTATTAAATTGTCATTAGATCTACCCATGACTCTTCTCACCTTTACTCTCCCAGTCCTCAACCCATCCCACCCGGGCGGAGTGACAGAGCAGCTGAGTAGGGCTCACTTGCAGGGGGGGGGGTCACACCATGACATCCACAGTGAAGCTCCAGCTCTGGGGCAGATGTGTCCCACACCAAGGCCACCATGGGGGGGACATTATGATGCCTCTGCATCTCCATGGTGGCCCAAAAATCCTCAGAGCATGGGGCTGCAATTGTGTGCACACCTCAGTGCAGTACTGGGCCCCACTGCAGAACACCCAGGGATGTCAGGAGCACCCAGAAAGGGAGAAGAGGAGGAGGCAGAAAGGGAGAAGAGGAGCAGTGGGTTCAGGTCTAAGGGGAATAGGGCAGGTACCAGAATGGACACCGGGCTGGGCTATGAGGGGTCAGTGGGAGAGCTGCCAACTGAGGGTTGCAAAAGGGAGGAAGGACCCCGCGGCCTTTCCCAAAATAGAACTATTTCCTCCAATTGCCACACACTGCAAGATAAGTGGGGACAGAAGCCCTGGCCATTGCCCAGCCATGGCCTCTGCTCCAGGATGGGGCTGCTGCAGTGGGACCCCCAGGCCATGCCAGGCGCAGGCCATAGAGAGGCTGTGCCAGGAGCCAGGGGTGGCAATGAGTAGAGGTGCCCAGGTTCTCTCCTGTCATTTCCTATACTATCTCAACCCCCCAACATTTTCACTTTTGGGCTCGTGCTGGAGTGGGGCCCCCTCCTGCTCCCTGGTGTGGTCAGGCTGCAGGCAGTGGTGCTGCTGGGCACCATCAGCTCCCCCCTCGTTGGTGGCATGTGCTCAGGATGTGGACACTCCAGGGACATGGAGCAGCCTCTGTCCATGACTGCCAGCCTGAACACAGCAGCACACACGGGTGTGGAACAGCTCACTGGGAGTGCTCTGCTGCATGGAGTCAATCCCACATGGGTCATGAGGGCATGTGACAGGGACAGAGATGGGACCAAATACCACAGGGGGAACTGCATCCGTGGGATGGAGCTATCACTGCCCACAGTGGAGCACAGATACTGCCACTGCAGCAGCCCCATCCTGGAGCAGAGGCCATGGCTGGGCAATGGCCAGGACTCCTGTCCCCACTTATCTTGCAGTGTGTGGCAATTGGAGGAAAAAGTTCTAATTTGGGAAAGGCTGCGGGGTCAGTCCTCCCTTTTGCAACCCTCAGTGTTGGCAGCTGTCCCACTGTCCCCTCATAGCCCAGCCAGGTGCCCATTCTGGCACTTGGCCTGACCCCTACAGACCTAATCCCATTGCTCTTCTCCTCCCTTTTTCTGGGTGGTCCTGGCATCCCTGGGTGTCCTGCAGTGGGGCCCAGTGCTGCACTGAGGTGTGCACACAATGGCTGCCCCATAATCTGGTGGTCTTGGCGTGGGACACATCTGCCCCAGAGCTGGAACTTCACTGTGGATTTCATGGTGTGACCCCCCCCCTCCCCCTCAAAACGTCATCCCTGGAACATCCTCCTTCCTTATCCCTCTGTGGCAGCAGGGAAAAGGAGGGTGGCACTATGCTCTGCATGTGGAGATGGGGAAAGGAGGCAGAAGGGCACAGTCAGCAGTCATCTTGCCAGGTCACCATGACAGGCAATGACACCATGACACCCTGCTCTCCTGCAGGTGACAGAACACCTGTGTGCCTGTGGGGAGGGGTGAAAGAATTCCTTCTTTTGCTTGGCTTACTTCTGCAGCTTTTGCTTTTCTTATTAAACAATGTTTAGATCTACCCATGACTCTTCTCACTTTGACTCTCCCAGTCCTCACCCCATCCCAACGGAGAGGAGTGACAGAGCAACAGAGTTCCTGGGGGGTGGGTCACACCATGACATCCACAGTGAAACTCCAGCCCTGTGGCAGATGTGTCTCACCCCGAGACCATCCTGGGGGACACTATAATGTCTCTGAATCTTTAGTACACCCCATGCTGGCCCAAAAATCCTCAGAGCATGGGTCTGCAATTGTGTGCACACCTCAGTGCAGCACTGTGCCCCACTGCAGGACACCCAGGGATGCCAGAAGCACCCAGATAGGGAGAAGAGGAGCTGTTGGTTCAGGTCTGAAGAGGAGAGGACAGGTTCCAGAATGGACACCTGGCTGGGCTATGAGGGGTCAGTGGGAGAGCTGCCAACACTGAGGGTTGCAAAAGGGAGGAAGGACCCCGCGGCCTTTCCCAAATTAGAACTTTTTCCTCCAATTGCCACACACTGCAAGATAAGTGGGGACAGGAGTCCTGGCCATTGACCCATCATGGTCTCTGCTCTAAGATGGGTTTGATGCAGTGGCAGTATCTGTGCTCCACTGTGGGCAGTGATAGCTCCATCCCATGGATGCAGTTCTCCCTGTGTTACTGTTACCTGAGGGGCAACAGGTCAGGGCTCAGCTTGCCCAAATCTGGGGCTTTGTGTCAGCAGAGACCTGAAGATCCCAGGGCAGCTGCTGGGGACCCTGATGGTCCTGAGGGGCCTCCCTGGGGCCCCAAACCAGGGCTGGGCACCCCAGTCCAGCTCAGCCCAAACCCATCCATGCTGCACTCCTGTGCTGCTTGTGCTGTGCTCCAGCAGCAGTTCTTGTCCTGCTGCTCCTGCCATCGCTGCTGGCAGTGGCAGCTCCCCAGATCTCCCCAGTGTCTTCCAGCAGGATGTGGGAGATGTGGGTGCCCATTTTTGGATAATAGTTTTCCCAGAGGCACAGAGGGGATATGGCAATTATTCATGTCCCAAGGATGGGGAGGGGGAGAGCATCAGATTCTGCTGAACCCCGTCACCCCCAAAAGGGCTGCCACGCTCCCTGTCAGCAGTTTGGGAAGGGGTGGGGGGAACTGTGTCCCTCTGTCCCCAGTGCCCTGTGATGCTCCTGCACCTCCAGGAAGCTCTGCAGTGGCCCAGGTGCCCTGATGTGACCAAGCCTCTCTCTGGCGCTTGCACAGGGCCAGCCTCAAGCACACACCTTAGTGCAGCATCAAACCCCGTGGCACAACACCAAGAGATGTCAGGACACAAGGAAAGGGACAAGAGGGGTGGTGAGGACAGGTCTGGTGGGGAAAGGGTGCATGGCAGTGCAGGCACCTGGCTGGGATATGTGGGGACAGAGGGAGGGAGATCTGCCAGCACTGAGGGTTGCAAAGAGAACCCCAAATAGAATGCCAAATGGAAGCATTTTCCCTGATTGCCACACACCATAGGGACACGCAGGGACAGGCAGTGCTGGCTCGTGCCCTCGCTGTGGCTTTTGCCCTCCCAGAATTAGGACAATGTCAGGGTACCCTTGTCCTCAATCCCCTGGAGCCTGCAATGGCTGTGTGCTGCTGCCACAGGAGTCACACAGCATGGAGTCAGGTACCTGTCCCTGTCCCTGTCCCTGTCCATGTCCCTGTCCATGTCCCTGTCCATGTCCCTGCTGAGCTCAGAGGGAGGCTGGGGAAATGGATGTTTCCAGAGATTCCCAGACACTCATGTTCCAGTGTATTTCCAGTGAAATTTCCGTATGTGTGCTAAAGGGGTTGCTCAATGTCCCCGGAGTGTTCATGTCCTGAGCGCATGGCAGCAAGAAGGAGGGGAGGTGACATTCCCCTGCAGCCTTCCCAGTCTGGGGGCAAGAGGGCGCAAAGGGTCCCAGAACTGAACGTGCTGGGGGATGGAGCTAACATAGGACAGGGTGAGAGAGATTCTGGGCACCTCTCCTCCTTTCTACCTACCCACCATAGTTGCTGGCACGGGGAGGCAGCGGGACCCCCGGCCAGCTCGGGCGAAGGCCATGGGGACTCTGGGCCAGGAGAGATTGCACAGAGCCAGGGACACAGCATGGCCAAGCCCCAGCTGGGCTGGAGCCAAGCCCGACCCCAAGGCCATCCAGCCCAACCAGCGCTGGCAGGGGGGACAGCAGGGGGACAGCAGAGCAGGGACGTGCCCCAGCAGTGCATAAAAAGGCCCAGCAGGCGCAGGGAGCAGTGACACTGCCAGCAGAGCCCCGAGCAGCGCTGCCAGAGCTGTAGCAGAGCCCATGGAGCAGTACTTCTCAGCCACGCAGAAGATGGAGCAGGAGGTGATGTTCCCCAGCCTGCTGCGAGGGGTCTTCCCGCAGCAGGAGGGGGCAGCGCCGGCCGCCGAGAGCCGCACGGACCTGTACGAGCGCTACCAGCTGCTCAAGGCCATCAAGCCCATGGTGGAGAAAGGCCTGGCCTCTGGGGGGGAGCAGAGCCCCGCCGGCACCGACAGCGACGCCGACGCGGCCTCGGACAGCGGCGAGGCCGGGGATGCGCAGCTGGAGGAGCGCCTGTGCCACCACCTGAGCGGCCTGCAGCAGGTGCTCACCCACCTCACCAGGGACACCAACGCCCTGACCCGCAGGTACAGCCAGATCCTGGAGCAGATCAACCTCAGCGAGGGGCAGCCCAGCTGGTGACCCTGTCCCGGCCACCAGGTAAGAGCTGGGGGATGCAGGTCCGGGGCCAGCGGGACAATGGGTGTTCTCCCTGCAGAGGTGCCCCACGGTGCCGGGCTTGGGGACCTGCTGGGAAGGGCCTTGGAATGGGGGCTGCCCCCTCAGCTGGGGCTGGATATCCCTCCCTGTGCTGGAGGAGGGAGCCCATGCCATTGCTCTGTGCAGAGGCTGCAGGGGTTCAGGGTCTGTGGAATGAAGGCTGCTGGTCAGTGTGTCCCCCGGGATGATCCCTGGAGTTAAGCAGTGAATGCTGCTGTTGCAGGACAGGTGCTGGTGCCAGGAAGCACAAGACGTCCCTGTCGCTGACCATCGCAGGCTGTTCCCTGTCACGCTGCATTCCCCACTCGGTGGCAGCTGAAGTGATCTCCCAGCACTGGCACTGACACCAGACATGACTGTGACCACTGGAGAGCAGACGGTGCCTTATCCTCATAGGAAGAAGCATCTGGCTGTGCTGGGATTTCCATTGCAAGAGCTGCAGGCTCGTGCCCTCCTCTTTATTTTCAAAGAGTGGCACAAAGTTGGCAGTGCTGTGAGGAGGACCCAAGCTCCAAGAGTCCCTTGAGACTGCCAAGCCCTTTTCCAGCTGGTTCCTGGACTGCAAGGGCATTTCCCCCTGTTTCTGCTAATAAAAGAATCCCAGTGAAGCCATTGTCAGTGTGGTGCTTGCACTCGTGGAGTGCCCCAGTGAGGGGCAGGGGGACACTGCCTCAATGGGGTGGGAATTTCTCAGGACAATGCTGGGAAATTGGAAAGGGGCAAAGAATGTCCAAGTCACAGGATGGTTTGTGTTGGAAGGGATCTTCAGAGATCACCTAGAGCTATGCCCCACTGTGTGCAGGGATGTCTTGCATGAGACCAGGGAGCTCAGAGCATTTTTCAACCACAGGGCCTGTGCAACTCCCTGGGCAATCTGTGCCTTTGTGTCACCAGCTTTAGGTTGAAAAGTTCCTTTATTTGATTGACATCAGCACAACAAAAGCTGATGCCTGATTTTTGTGAGCAAAAAAGAGCGAATGTGCCCAAGATTCAGCCCAGTCATACAAGAGTGAGGGGCAATAGAGCTGTAGGACTCAGCACCTCTAGGCAGCAGCCTCCCTCAACACCCCAGCCACAAGGTCAGACATCCCAGATGTGGGACACATGGGACATTCCCATCTCCTCTCTCCTGATCAGACCATTCTCTCAGCTCCTCTGACCACTCTGGCTTTGGCTTGTCCTGCCTGAGCATGGGCTGCAAGGACAGGGTCTCCAGCCAGCTGTGGCTTTGTGAGCAGCTGAGGGGCTGGGGGCTCTGGAAGGGGCAGCTGAGGCCAGACCCAGAGGTGCCCCACATTTGAAGGGCTCCTGGTCAGGTTTAGGGGAGGACAAGGACAGGTCTGAAGGGTGTGGGGTAATCAGAGTCATGGGAGATGGGTCAGCAGGAGGCACTGGGGACAACATGGGGTCATTTGGAAGTGTGTGGTGACATTTTCCCCCTCCTGAGGCAGGGCCTGGGCTGGGCTCCCCAGGAGGATGGGAGGTTGCAGGGCAGGCCTCTCCAAACACCAGCCCTGTGGCCACAGAGACCCAAGTAGCTCATGGCACCCACACCCAGAAATTCTGCTTTTCTAGGAAAGCAGCTGCCAAGCAGCAAGTTGCCCAGTGAGGGCAAACACAATTCCCTCCAGGCAGAGTGAGGATTTTAGAGCTGATCTGCTCTCCGTGTCCCTCCTCAGCCTGGGCAATGCTGCAGCCTTGTCTTATCCAGAGGAAATGGAGCAGGAGGGGCACACTGGCAGAGACCTGGGCCATCCCCATTGCAATGCCACCTCTGGCTGGGACATGATGGAGCTCTGTCTTTGGAGCTGCTCTCCCTCCATGCTGACTGCAGAGCCAGGTGTTGGCCTGTAAGGAATGGATGGACACTGGTTCCCAGTGAGAAGAGGAGCATGGAGGGTGTGATGTCCCTCTGGAGATTTGCCTGGTGGCTGCTCAAGGGTGGCATATGTGTCCCCTGGAGAACAGGGCTGGCTGTGCTGCTTTAGACTGCAGCAGTGATGGTTTTCCTCACTGAGATTGGTTTGGGGCTGTGTGCTGGATCTGTGCTGAATCTGAGCTTGATAACACACAGATGTTTTGGATGTTGCTGAGCAGGGCTTGCAGAGAGCCAAGGCCTCTGCTGCTTTCTGCACTGCCACGCTGGCGAGGGGACTGGGGTGCATGGGGACTTGGGAGGAGTCACTGGTGGGAGAGTTGATCCCAGCTGACCCCAGGGATATTCCAGACCACATGGCATCATGCTCAGTATATAAACTGGCAGGAAGAAGGAAGGAGTAGGAGATTTCTGCAGTGATGGCTTTTGTCTTCCCAGATCAGTGTTACCTGTGCTGGAGCCCTGCAGCCCTGGGGATTGCTGACCACCCACCTGCCTGTGGGAGGTGCTGAATGAATTCCTTGTTTTGCTCTGTTTGCATGCATGGCTTCTGCTTTCCCTATTAAATTGGTTTTGTCTCAGCCCACGTGTTTTCTTGTTGTCACCCTTGAGTCTCTCTCTGATGCTGCTGGTGGGGCAGTGAGTTAGTGCAGTGAGTGGCTGCGTGGGTCTCGGTGCCTGGCTGGGGTCACACCCCGCTGGTGTCACAGCTGGTGACACCTGCAGCCCCTGCAGCGATGGCTTTGGGCTTGGGCAGCGCTCAGCAGCTGCAGAGGCTCGTGGTGCCCCAGGGGAGTGTCACAGCAGGACAGGGGTGAAGCACTGAGCACGGCTGCTGAGCATGGCCAAGGGCAGACGCAGGATGTCCCCAGGGGCTGGGACCTGGCGCAGCTGGGAGGGCTCTGACCTGTTGTGACAGCCTGTGTCCACCCAGGACCGTGGGTCTGTCTCTGAGCCGCTGTCCCTGCAGCTGGCTGCGGGCCTGCTGTGTCACAGGCACCTTCTGCTGCTCTGATTGCAGGGATTGCATCACACTGCCCCAGTCTGTGCCAGCCCAGACAGTGCCCTGCTGCTGCCCCATGGCTGCTGGCCATGCTGCTGGCCCTGCTGCTGGCCCTGCTGCTGGACATGCTGCTGTCCCTGCTGCTGGCCCTGCTGCTGGCCATGCTGCTGTCCCTGCTGCTGTCCATGCTGCTGGCCACTGCTGATAAGAGGTGTCTGCACATCCCACTGGGATATTGGCAGACAGTTCAGGTCAGGCTTCTGCGTCGTGGCAGGGGGTGCTGACTCTGTGCTGCCTTGGACAGGCTCCAGAACACCCACACTGCTACTGGCTATCATGGGGAAAGGTTTTTTCCTTACACAGTTTAAAAGTAAACCTGGATGGCAGAACTTCTAAATCTGTTTAGGGACATCATATCATCAGAGAGCAGTGACCTGGCACAGGGATCAGTTTGAGGAAGACAAGAGATAAAGCATAGTTTTGACCCAAAATATTGAATAAGAGACCCCAAATTCCCATCTTCAACCCGTTCCAGATATCCTCATCACACAGCCTGCACACCCCCTATCATGGTGGGCTGCCTCATCAAGTCCCCTTCCCCTCCCACAGGGCATGTTCACTTTCTGTACACCCCACTTTCAAGTTTTGGGGTGCTCTGCCCTTATCTGCACCCCTGCTTGCCACCCTCCTGGGCAGATGCTGGGGGAAAGCACATCACAAACTCACACCTGTTCACCCCTGGCCTGGCTCTGTGCTCAGGCAGTTTGGCTGTGAGCCAGCGAGGTGTGCTCAGGGCAAAGGCAGTGGAGGCAGGGGATGCTTCTCTTCTGCTCAGCCCTGATGAGGCCTCACCTGGAGTGTCCAGCTCTGGTCTTTCTGGCACAAGAGAGACATGGACAAGCTGGAGAGAGTTCAGTAAAGGGCCATAATAGTGACAGAAAAGCAGGAGTATCTTCCATATGAGGAAAGGCTGAGAGAGCTGGTAGTGTCCAGATTTGGAAAGAGAACCCTGAGAAAGATCTGATCAGTCTTTTAAAGATGTGATGTAAAGATGTCATGGAGGTCAAGAGGTGAGTCCAAAATTTTCACACCACTCTTTAATGACAGGAGAGTAAAAAAGTGACAGGCACAAACTGAAACACAAAACAAATCCCATCTAAATATGAGAAAACCTTTGTTTTTCTCCAGAAAACTGAAGGTGCTGGAACACTGTTACAGGCTCCCCAGAAAGCGGATGGCATCTCCATCCTCAGAGATATCCAGTGTCCATATGTGCCCACTGCTGCCCTTGCTTGAGAAGGTGTTGAAGCAGATTGTCTCCCCAGAGGTGCCTTCCAGCCTCTGCAGCACTGACTCTGCCTCTGTCCCTGCCTCAGTCCCCTGTGCTGTCAGCCCAGGAGCTGGCTGCAGGCTGCTCACAGCTCCTGACCAGGAGGATGCTCTGCCAGGCCTGGGTGGAGGCTGGAATACTGGCAGGGCTGCTTTGGGCTGGGTCCCACAGTCTCTGACTCCTGTCACTGCCCCTCCAAGGACCCTCGTTCAGACATGCAAATGACCTGTTTCTCCTCAGGCTGACAACTTCTGAATTTTAAAAGTACTTTTTCTAACTCCCCAGTCACTTTTACATCCTGATCACATTACACGTTTAATAAGCAGTTTGGGGCAGTCACCCTTCAGACAAGTATCACCTGTTCATGATCACCTGCTTTTAGCAGGGTTGCCCTCTAGGCCAGTTGCCACCATTGGGCTGGGTGAGACTCCCAGAGTAGCACAGAAGAAGGGGAGAAGAAGGAAATTCACCCTCTCTGGATAAACCCATCACTTGTTCTCCTTCTCTGCTCCTCAAAACTGCCCAGATCAAGGCAGCTTTTCCATGGTGCTGCCTGCAACCTGTCTGCCCTGGGGAAAGGGGCTGCAGTCACCATCCTGGGCGTCCAGCAGTGGGAAGGACAGTGCTAACAGGGCAGAATGGGCAAGTGCTGAGAGAGCCCAGGCACCTCCTCAGCACCACACTCAGAGCGAGGGGAGGCATCAGGATCCCCGGCCAGCTCGGGCGAAGGCCACGGGGAGGCTGGGCCAGGAGAGATTGCACAGAGCCAGGGACACAGCATGGCCAAGCCCCAGCTGGGCTGGAGCCAAGCCCGACCCCAAGGCCGTCCAGCCCAACCAGCGCTGGCAGGGGGACAGCAGAGCAGGGACGTGCCCCAGCAGTGCATAAAAAGGCCCAGCAGGCGCAGGGAGCAGTGACACTGCCAGCAGAGCCCCGAGCAGCGCTGCCAGAGCTGTAGCAGAGCCCATGGAGCAGTACTTCTCAGCCACGCAGAAGATGGAGCAGGAGGTGATGTTCCCCAGCCTGCTGCGAGGGGTCTTCCCGCAGCAGGAGGGGGCAGCGCCGGCCGCCGAGAGCCGCACGGACCTGTACGAGCGCTACCAGCTGCTCAAGGCCATCAAGCCCATGGTGGAGAAAGGCCTGGCCTCTGGGGGGGAGCAGAGCCCCGCCGGCACCGACAGCGACGCCGACGCGGCCTCGGACAGCGGCGAGGCCGGGGATGCGCAGCTGGAGGAGCGCCTGTGCCACCACCTGAGCGGCCTGCAGCAGGTGCTCACCCACCTCACCAGGGACACCAACGCCCTGACCCGCAGGTACAGCCAGATCCTGGAGCAGATCAACCTCAGCGAGGGGCAGCCCAGCTGGTGACACTGTCCCGGCCACCAGGTAAGAGCTGGGGGATGCAGGTCCGGGGCCAGCGGGACAATGGGTGTTCTCCCTGCAGAGGTGCCCCACGGTGCTGGGCTTGGGGACCTGCTGGGAAGGGCCTTGGAATGGGGGCTGCCCCCTCAGCTGGGGCTGGATATCCCTCCCTGTGCTGGAGGAGGGAGCCCATGCCATTGCTCTGTGCAGAGGCTGCAGGGGTTCAGGGTCTGTGGAATGAAGGCTGCTGGACAGTGTGTCCCCCGGGATGATCCCTGGAGTTAAGCAGTGAATGCTGCTGTTGCAGGACAGGTGCTGGTGCCAGGAAGCACAAGACGTCCCTGTTGCTGACCATCGCAGGCTGTTCCCTGTCACGCTGCATTCCCCACTCGGTGGCAGCTGAAGTGATCTCCCAGCACTGGCACTGACACCAGACATGACTGTGACCACTGGAGAGCAGACGGTGCCTTATCCTCATAGGAAGAAGCATCTGGCTGTGCTGGGGTTTCCATTGCAAGAGCTGCAGGCTCGTGCCCTCCTCTTTATTTTCAAAGAGTGGCACAAAGTTGGCAGTGCTGTGAGGAGGACCCAAGCTGCAAGAGTCCCTTGAGACTGCCAAGCCCTTTTCCAGCTGGTTCCTGGACTGCAAGGGCATTTCCCCCTGTTTCTGCTAATAAAAGAATCCCAGTGAAGCCATTGTCAGTGTGGTGCTTGCACTCGTGGAGTGCCCCAGTGAGGGGCAGGGGGACACTGCCTCAATGGGGTGGGAACTTCCCAGGACAATGCTGGGAAATTGGAAAGGGGCAAAGAATGTCCAAGTCACAGGATGGTTTGTGTTGGAAGGGATCTTCAGAGATCACCTAGAGCTATGCCCCACTGTGTGCAGGGACATCTTACACTGGACCAGGGAGCTCAGAGCTTTGTTCAACCACAGGGCCTGTGCAAACTCTCTGGGCAACCTGTTCCTTTGTGTCACCTATGTCAGGCTGAAAATTCCTTCTTTCTGTTGATAGCAGCACCACAAAAGCTGATGCTCCATCCTTGTGCCCAAGATTCAGCCCAGTCATTCAAGAGTGAGGGGCAATAGAGCTGTAGGACTCAGCACCTCTAGGCAGCAGCCTCCCTCAACACCCCAGCCACAAGGTCAGACATCCCAGATGTGGGACACATTGGACATTCCCATCTCCTCTCTCCTGATCAGACCATTCTCTCAGCTGCTCAGACCACTCTGGCTTTGGCTTGTCCTGCCTGAGCATGGGCTGCAAGAACAGGGTCTCCAGCCAGCTGTGGCTTTGTGAGCAGCTGAGGGGACTGGGGGCTCTGGAAGGGGCAGCTGAGGCCAGACCCAGAGTTGCCCCACATTTGAAGGGCTCCTGGTCAGGTTTAGGGGAGGACAAGGACAGGTCTGAAGGGTGTGGGGTAATCAGAGTCATGGGAGATGGGTCAGCAGGAGGCACTGGGGACAACATGGGGTCATTTGGAAGCGTGTGGTGACATTTCCCCCCTCCTGAGGCAGGGCCTGGGCTGGGCTCCTCAGGAGGATGGGAGGTTGCAGGACAGCCTTGTCCAAACACCAGCCCTGTGGCCACAGAGACCCAAGGAGCTCATGGCACCCACACCCAGAAATTCTGCTTTTCTAGGAAAGCAGCTGCCAAGCAGCAAGTTGCCCAATGAGGGCAAACACAATTCCCTCCAGGCAGAGTGAGGATTTTAGAGCTGATCTGCTCTCCGTGTCCCTCCTCAGCCTGGGCAATGCTGCAGCCTTGTCTTATCCAGAGGAAATGGAGCAGGAGGGGCACACTGGCAGAGACCTGGGCCATCCCCATTGCAATGCCACCTCTGGCTGGGACATGATGGAGCTCTGTCTTTGGAGCTGCTCTCCCTCCATGCTGACTGCAGAGCCAGGTGTTGGCCTGTAAGGAATGGATGGACACTGGTTCCCAGTGAGAAGAGGAGCATGGAGGGTGTGATGTCCCTCTGGAGATTTGCCTGGCTGCTGCTCAAGGGTGGCATCTGTGTCCCCTGGAGAACAGGGCTGGCTGTGCTGCTTTAGACTGCAGCAGTGATGGTTTTCCTCACTGAGACTGGTTTGGGGCTGTGTGCTGGATCTGTGCTGAACCTGAGCTTGATAACACACAGATGTTTTGGATGTTGCTGAGCAGGGCTTGCAGAGAGCCAAGGCCTCTGCTGCTTTCTGCACTGCTACGCTGGCGAGGGGACTGGGGTGCATGGGGACTTGGGAGGAGTCACTGGTGGGAGAGTTGATCCCAGCTGACCCCAGGGATATTCCAGACCACATGGCATCATGCTCAGTATATGAACTGGGAGGAAGAAGAAAGTAGGAGATTTCTGCAGTGATGGCCTTTGTCTTCCCAGATCAGTGTTACCTGTGCTGGAGCCCTGCAGCCCTGGGGATTGCTGACCACCCACCTGTCTGTGGGAAGTGGTGAATGAATTCCTTGTTTTGCTCTGTTTGCATGCATGGCTTCTGCTTTCCCTAAGTAACTGGTTTTGTCTCAGCCCACGTGTTTTCCTGTTCTCACCCTTGAGTCTCTCTCTGATGCTGCTGGTGGGGCAGTGAGTGAGTGCAGTGAGTGGCTGCGTGGGTCTCGGTGCCTGGCTGGGGTCACACCCCGCTGGTGTCACAGCTGGTGACACCTGCAGCCCCTGCAGCGATGGCTTTGGGCTTGGGCAGCGCTCAGCAGCTGCAGAGGCTCGTGGTGCCCCAGGGGAGTCACAGCAGGACAGGGGTGAAGCACTGAGCACGGCTGCTGAGCATGGCCAAGGGCAGACACAGGATGTCCCCAGGGGCTGGGACCTGGCACAGCTGGGAGGGCTCTGACCTGTTGTGGCCGCCTGCATCCCCCCAGGACCGTGGGTCTGTCTCTGAGCCGCTGTCCCTGCAGCTGGCTGCGGGCCTGCTGTGTCACAGGCGCCTTCTGCTGCTCTGATTGCAGGGATTGCATCACACTGCCCCAGGCTGCGCCAGCCCAGACAGTGCCCTGCTGCTGTCCCTGCTGCTGTCCCTGCTGCTGGCCACTGCTGATAAGAGGTGTCTGCACATCCCACTGGGATGTTGGCAGACAGTTCAGCTCAGGTTTCTGTGGCGTGGCAGGGGGTGCTGACTCTGTGCTGCCTTGGACAGGCTCCAGGGCACCCACACTGTTACTGGCTATCATGGGGAAAGATGTCCTCACACAGTGTTGAAGCAATTCAGGGTGGCAGCATATTTAAGTCTGTTTATGGACATCATATCATCAGAGAGCAGTGACGTGGTACACAGCTCAGTGTGAGGAAGACAAGAGATACACCACAATTTTCACCCAAAATTCTAAATTAATCATAATCGCCAGATTGTACATCAACATAACCTCCTTACCACTAAATGCCATCAGTGTTTGGATTCAGGAAACCAAGTGAGAAAGCTGAAAGACTGGATCCCTATGCTCAGCAAAGAAAAATTAACATAATAATCAAAAACATAAGAGATGGAATTAGTTAGGACAAGCTTGTATTTTGTTTGCTGTTCAGAACGAATTTCACAGCGAGAGTTTGGGTACAGCATCTGCAGGGTCTGGTCATGAACATTTTCAAGGGTCAGGAGAAATGCCACTGAGAAATAAAAAAGATCAACCTACAGAAACTGACTCTGGATTTTATACAATATATGTTGTGTCAACAACCTTCCACTCTTGCAATTAAAAAAGCTGAAAAAAACATCAACCAAAGTTATTATTTTTTACAAGTATCAGTCATCCATATACTGACACATCATAAAGCAACAGAAAGCAAATAATTAAGCACTAACTATTTAACCAAGTTTTTATTACATGAAAGTGAGTAAAGTTTCATCTTTTAAGCCATGGACGGTTCAACAGTTGCAGCCACCTTGCTGAAGTTCTCTGGATGGCAGGAATTCATCCTGTGATGTGTCAGCACTGGAGAAATCCTCAGCGAATTGGGTGGAAATCCTCCAAGAGCTGCCCTATTCTTTTCTTCTCTGCAAGATGTGGGAAAACCCAATCAGCATTTGAAATTGATTCAAAAGATGTTTCATTTTAAATCTTTGATGTTAACATAGGCACCAAAAATTTGATTTTTGCTACCCACAGCAAACCATTAGCTTGCTCTTACAACCAAATGCACAACCTTTTTTTTTTTCCTTCCATATGGCTCTCTACAGGTCCCTGTGGAGGAATCTCAGCAGTAGCAGCTTTTTATTTCTACATACTCCTTCCAACACGGCACGATGCAGATCACAATCCATCAGCCAGAGTCACCAAAGTTTGTTGTATTAGAAAATGGACAGTTTCCACCCAAATTTGTCATTGCAGCATTTGGCTCAGTGACTACATTTAGTAAAAAAAACCATGTTGTTCACCATTGCACTAAGCCAACACCACATTAAGTTTCCTGCCATTCCTATTTATTCTTTTTTCACCTGTTCTGCTTATTTTCTGAATATTCATAATGAGATTTCTGAAACTATATGCAACAGCCATTTTACAGGAATAGACAATTAAATACATAGTACACAGTAAACAGTACTAGTAAATAGTACAATTGTGAAGCTACAAAGATAAAACCTGGGATTCCTAATTTCCATTATTTCTTCTTCAGTGGTAGAAGTTTGTTCTATTCCTTTTATTTATTTTCTGACTCTGCTACTTTTATATTAAAATGAGCCTTTAGGAGGCAGAGGCAGTCACTGATGCATATCAACAGTTCAATAACAATATCTACTTTCACACCAGAAAATCCTTTAGACTTCTGCAAGTTAGATTGGGAACGAGCAGGGAAGCCTTAGCCCAGCAACATGTTTACACACAGGTCATGGCAGACTGTTAAAATACCAGCTGAGTGTACCTTCTCCGGTGTGGAAGTCCACTGGGTGGTGCCTGATGTACTCCAGCAGCTCCCTGTCCACCTTGGCATGCACGTACTCGGCGCGTTTCACCAGCTGGTAGCCAACAAAGCAGCCCAGGGACGCCAACAGGACCTGCCGGTGGATGCCTGCAGCAGGAGCAGAGAGGGATTGTCCCCACCTCTCCCAGCTCCCCGGGGCCTCAGGCAGGGCCCCGCTCTCCCCAGGCTCCCCAGACATTCCTCTCTCCCTGCTTCCCCCTGCCAAGGTCCCTGCAGCACCCACACCTCCCCCGCCCCTGCCAGGCCCCCTTCACCTTCACCCCTCAGGAGCTCACCTCACATCCTCTCCGCCTCCAAAATGGCCCTTTCCCAGCCCCTTCGATTACCTCCAATGCCCCCGTGCCCACAAATCCCTCACTTCAGGGTTCCCACCCCTTGACTCCCATCCCCACCATCACAGAGCGCACCCTTCCCCTCCAGCAGCCGCCCCGCACTCAGGGCTCCCTCTGCTCCCCTCCCGCTCCCTTTACCCCTCAGTGCCCCCCGGCCCCACAGCCCCTTTCCCCAGCCCCACACTCGCCCTTTACCCCTCAGTGCCCCAGGCCCCACAGCCCCTTTCCCCAGCCCCACACTCTCCCTTTACCCCTCAGTGCCCCCTGGCCCCACAGCCCCTTTCCCCAGCCCCACACTCTCCCTTTACCCCTCAGTGCCCCAGGCCCCACAGCCCCTTTCCCCAGCCCCACACTCTCCCTTTACCCCTCAGTGCCCCCGGCCCCACAGCCCCTTTCCCCAGCCCCATACTCTCTATCTCCCCTTTCCTCACCTCAGCGCTCCCTCCCCTTCCCCAGCCCCTACACCCCGCACGGTCACACCAAATCCCATAACCCGCTCCTGCAGCCCCCAAACCTCCACTAGCCCCTCACTCCTGGCTGTTTCCCCTTCCCTCCCCTTTATTTATCATTCAGAATGACCCCAAATCCCGCTTTCCCAGGCCCACATATTCCCTTTACCGCCCCTAGCCTCGGATCTGGGCGCTTCCTTCCCATCCCAGCCCCTGGAACCCTCAAGGTCACCCCAAATCCGTCCGCCCGCCCCCGTGTCCCCTCCAGCCCCTCATTCCTAGGTGTTTCCCCTTCCCCCCCTTTATTTATCCCTTAGTGACCCCAAATGCCCCACAGCCCCTTCCCCAGCTCCTCCCCTCGCACCCCGCTCCGTTCGCCCTCCCCTCAGGCTCCCCCCGTGTCCGCACCGGCTCGCAGGACGGGGCGCTGGTTGAAGGCGTTGTCCAGCAGCGCTGCCAGCCACCCCGAGAACCCGAACCACAGCGTGCCCTTGTTGAGGAGCGGCGGCGGCGGCAGCGACCGCGACTCGTCGGGCAGGAGCACCATGGCTGCGGCCCGCCGAAGGTGACCGGGGGAGCGGTGCGGCGGCTGCGCCTTCCGCCGCCGGCCCGCGCCCTGCTCCCGCGTTCCGCTGCCTTCCCCGCTTACGGCCCCGCGGCAGAAATCCCACCCCGAAATCCACCTGCCCACCCCGAAATCCACCTGCCCACCCCACAAACCACCCCCCGCCCCAAACTCCCAGGCTGAGCGGCCTCAGCCGGGTCGGGGAGGGGGTTCCTGCAGCCCTAACCGCTCTGGAGGAGGCGGCCCTGCTGCAAGGCCAGCGAGGCTGGTCGGGAAGTAAATTAAGGGGTTAATTAAGCACTAAAATCGAACCCAATTACTTTTCAGAGCTCAGATTAAAGACTGAGACCTAACCCATAGTGTCAGTTTTTTCGTTTTTAATTAATACGAAATCACATTAAATCATTTGCCACTTTAGCAGGATTGAAGGAAGAAACCCACATTAACAAAACACATCACAGGTCCTAAAGGTTTCTCAGCCTTTTTCCTAAAAATGTGTTATTTAGCCCTTGTCTATGAGAGAACAGTTTGATGGTGAAGGTGTGGGTGCTAATGTCTTTGAAATGCTCTTAGTGTCTCCAGTGACTTTGGCAGCAGGTTTGCTGCAGAGCCCTGACACCCTGGCTCCTGAAACAGACGGGTCTGCACAGCCTGAACTTCTGAGCTTTGGGATAAAACAGAGGGTTCAAGGGGGAATATGTGGCAGGCAGTTCGGGAAGGCTGTGCCTTCCCAGAGCCTCAGCAATGGGGAAAGGAAGAGGCAACATGAAGCCGGGAGTTCAGGATCAGAGGAGGCTGCGCCCTCCCAAACCTTGAGACAGAAAACCCCACAGGTGTGTGCCCCAGGGGACTCTCTCCCTTTATTCAAATAAAGCTGAAGGATTCCTGTCTCCTTTCTGGACATAAGCCTCTGGCGTTTGTGGATTTTCCTGGCATCCACACAGGAGGAGGTTGGGCAGTCGCTGCTCCCCAGTGGGAGATGCTTCAGGCAATTGTACAATGGTGAGGCAGGATCACCTCTACAATCATGCCCTGGGTTTAACCTCACAGAATCTCAGAATGGTCTGAGTTGGAAAGGCCCTAAATGGTCATCTCCTTCCAACACACTGCCACAGGCAGGGAGAACCTCCACTAGACTGGGGTGCTCCATCCACCCCAGCTCTGAACACTTGCAGGGATGGCGCACCCACAGCTTTGCTGCACGGCCTCTTGGAGGATTTTCACAATGTGCAAAGGCACGGCTGGGGAAGAGCCAAGAGGGTGTTTGTAGGGCTTTTTGTGTACTACACAGGACAGCACAGTAGATAGACAAACACAAGCACTATGGATGCCTCACCCTGAGCAGAGCTGTAAGGTTGGGACTGAGATACAAATACAGGCACAGGAAGCATTCTGGCATCACTGGAAACCAGAGCAGCTAAAAACAACATGGCAAAGCCCCTGATGTAAAAAAAGCAGAAACTATGAGAAAGTAATGAAAACCAGAGAATGTCTTGAATATGAGCTCACTGGCAATGGTAACTTTAAATGTACAAATATTTGGTTACAGAAACATCCACAATGATCATGTAAATTGTTGCCCTAACAAGAGCCACTCTATTTGAAGCACCCTATTCAAAGGACTCAAAAAGTCTAACTATCCCCTTGGCTATCCTTGATGAAGGGGGTCCCATTCTTCAGCTAACATGGAAAAAAGTTCAGAAACTGCCAAAAAGAATAAAAAAATCCATCCTTCTCTCCTCCCAGTTTTATGTCAGCACTAGAATCCAAACCAGACCCCAAACTCAAAGTAACATCTTCTAGGGATGATTATGTAGGGTTTAAAAGGTATAATTATTTACTCCAGAAATAACTGATAGCCCTTTGGGGAACATGATTCCAGAGAGGCAGAAAACAATCTACCTTTTCCTTAAGTCATTACAGGAACTGAGGACACCTGGTGTTTTGTTAAGAGTTGTAGATTTTACATGAATTACAAATACAGCTATGCAGCCCCATTATCTGATACATTTAATAGTGTTAAAGTACTTCATCATTTGAATAGCATGCCTTAATTTGGTCACATGGTCTACCAAAAAAGAGCTACTAGAAGAATATTAAAACCTATTTGCAAAGTATCTATGAGACAAGGAGATCAACAGGACATGAACATATTAAAATTCGGTATTTGTGTGTGCAGGAGTTTGACAAAGCACCTCAGGACAAGTTTCCAGCTATACACTACATCCTTAGATGTATGGGTATCCCTCAAAAGCAGGGCTTAGGAGCTGAAATAATGCAAGAAATGCTCAAACAATACCAAGTTTTTAATTTACAAATTCCACAGAACACAGTTACAATGCTCTCCTATATAGCAATCATCCCTCGTAATCTGCCACATCAACTTTTATTCAAATATGAACCATAATGGGAAAATCAGGAAGTTTTTCCTCAGGAGAGGAGTCTGGACCTTGTCAAGCTTCACAGTTTACCTGCAGCCCTCCCTGTCACTGTGATAGTGCTTTGATCAGAGGTATCCTCGTTGGGCAGGAGTGATACAGGAGTGTAGGAAAAGAGCTCCCGCGTGGCGATGGCACACGTACACTGTGTCTCACCATGGATGGCCTTGTGACAACCCCTCACTGTGCCAGGAATCCCCTCCAAGGGGTATCCTGGGACTGGTCCCAGCACTATGGCTTTACTCAGCCTTTTGTCTGACAGAAGTTCTCTCAGTCAAGACAGAGATGTAGAGTTTCAGCCAAGCATATGTGATTCCCAGAGCACAGTACACAGAGGTCAGCAACAGGGGGACAAAAGGGAAGTGTTGTTTCCAGGGGGTCAGGGGAAATATGATTTCACAGAAGATTTCCAAGGGCACTAGTTGGATGAGGTAGATTGTTTCAAGCCAGTTAAGTAGAAGTTTCTCTCTCCTGTCAGACAAATTAAAAAAGAGGTAGTGTTAAAATATATATTAACTAAAAATAACTATTCTGTTTTTCAGCTGTCCCAGTGCAAAGAGAATCTCCCATCGGATTGTAAATAATGACTTAAATAACAAGTTAAAGAGTTTCAGTAGGGAAAAAACCACACTGTGATAACCAAGAGTACAGCTCAATGTCCTTATCAAGTTCCAGGATGCCTTGGAACCTAAGCAGAAACCTCATCAATTGCTCTGCTTCACCTCACTATTGCAGTGAACAACTGAACAGCCCTTCATACAATGACTTGCTCCACCAAAGCTGTTCTACAACCAAAGAGTGGAAATGTCAGATTTTTTTAACCTCTTCCCCCAAGCTTTTTGTAGGATGGACTTTTCTGTCAGCTGATCTCTCTTGCAAAGGACACCGATGGCAAGAATTTACTGCTGGTAGTTTAAAGGGAATTTCATGTTTTGGCAAGTTAAGAAGAAATTTGGAAAAGCTTCCTCTTCAAAAAAAAAAACCAAAAAACTGAGCTCCTATGGAGATTTTAGCTGGAGCTCTTGAGACAGAATGACTGAATTCTTAAGTAAAGAAAATCACCTACAAAAAAAGCAGGCTGAACACATGTTTACAGTACTTCATTACAAACCCTTCATTACAGTTTGGGTTTGCCCTGTTTGGGAAATAGGGAAGTGGGGACTGCAGGGGTTATAAGGAGAAGCACTATCTTTGTGGTAAGACATCCACAAGCTGTGAAACTACACAGGATGACTTGGGCAACTCTAAGTTCTGCCAACCAAGTACTTCCGGTTTTGTTGACAAATTACAACTTGCAATGAATTTTATTTACAACCTTCCACACATTAAAATACAACTACTACTGCAAAAATCCACAGTACCATAAAATAATCAGAAAAATTACTGTAGTAAATGCTAGAATACCTAATTAAATCCTCAGAGATTACAGCATCACAACTCCATGCTTTAACAGAGCATGAGGCAGGTGGGGATCTGCAGCCTCCTGGGACTAAATGGGCAGCTGTTGCAATAACCAGAACGTGTTGCAGTAATCCTAATATAAGCATTACCTCCTGAGAACAGAGGCAGCAGCATTTTTTGACTAGTAACACTTTAATTTGACTCTTCAGCATCAGTTTTCTGTGCTGTTTGTCCCTTATGACAATGGCTGCTGCCAACACCAGAAGAAATGTTGCTCCTGGCATTGAGATCAAATTTCTTTAATTACCTGAATAGAGATTTCAATGAAGAGAAGCTATAAACAGTAAACAGCAACATAAGCAGTATTTTAATTGGAAGTTCTGAAAAACAAAGAACATTATGTACTTTTAAAACTAATTATAAAAACCTTTTGCCATATATATATATTGTAGTATCTTTAAATCTTACTAGTCACATTTGCTTTATTTTCTCCAGACCTACATGTTTTACTGCTTAGGATATTAACAATAAGCATAAACATTTATTAAAGCAAATGCCAAACATTTCCTATACACTTACTTCAGTTATCTATAAACATACTTAACATATCAACTATAGTTACTATTTGAGACAGAACTACAAATAAGATTTTCTTTTTCTAAAGAAATCACAAACAACTGCAAAGTGACTAAAGCAAAAATGACAACCAGATCAAAACTATTGAGCTCTATGTTGCAAACTAAATAAAAATGAACTAAGAGAAGAACATTTTACCTGGTGGTGTGAACAACAATGGAAAAAGTGAGAAATGCCCTGTTGTTGCCAGAATCAAGTAGATGCCAGCATCCTTGGCTCTCTGAATAGACAACAAGCTAAAAATGGCAATTTGTTATGCTTTTGTCTTTTAGCAAAGAAACATAATTTCAGCAGAACACTTTACAACTCACTGAAGACTGAAAAACAAGTCAAACAGTTTCATAGTACTCCCATCCCTCCTAACACTGGACCTGTGATGAAGTCTCCTGCTTCCAAACCATGTGGCCTCAGAGATAATAACACAGGAGAAAAATCAGTCAGGAAACCCTCCCCCAGAAAACCACACACCCACTGAACAGAACTATCCATAAGGCTCAGCACAAAACAAGAGCTTAGACATGACAAAAAGTCTGAGGAAGAAAAATACAGTTTGCAGCAATACTGGTCAGGCAGCTTATGAACTACAGCTTCACTTCTACCCTAGGCAGGCATGAAGCTCTTTTGGTAGAAACTGTGTATTGTTCTGGTCAAGCACAGTGCAGAAGATCCCTTTCCTCAGCTGGCTCCTGAGCAATCTATCCAGCATTTTATAATATGAACCACACTACTCATTAAGGTTTGAATTGTGCCCAAAATTAAATTACTTTAAGTGCACTACACCATTACAGCTTAAGGCATTCTATAGAAGAGTTGCTCTACTGAAATATACTGAAAACAAAGTGATTCCTTTAAGTGGAACAAGTGGCTGCAGGTTCAGTTTGGCCAACCCCTTTGTACAAAATTCACTTACCTTAAAGGCAGAATAGCAAGGAGTATTGCTTTCTCATGCACGTGCCAGCCAAACATGAAGGAGCTCAACGCACAAAGAACAAGGCACTGCAGAAAGCCTCTGGGCCCTTGAGGTTTAAACCAAAGACAGAAAACAGAGGGCTAGAAACAACAGGCAAAAACAGGACTTCAGTGAAAAGCTTGGCAATCCTGAAGACAAACTATTGTCCAAAGAGATTTGTCAATGTTACTAAACACCACTGCACACAGGTTGTGCCTGTGTGGCACAAGCATTATATAGCACTGGAGGAAATCAATCTATTTGGATGTATGAGTAGAAACTGAAGGATTTCTGTTGAAATATCAGGAGGGAAAAGACTGAAAAACCACAGCCACTCTCTGCTATTTGTGTTGCATGCAAAAATTGTCTTCCAATCTAAGCCACTAAACTAATTTTATCAGTCACTAAATATTAGTAACAACATATTTGTTGCCCTAGAATTAAAATACATAAGAAGTGCATACTATCAATTAAAACCTACTAGGGACAAAACACATAAAATTAAAAAAAAATTAGTTATTCTTACCAAAATAGCTATGAAAGTACAGATTAATGTTGCCAGTGGAGTCACTGAAGGAAGGACAGTGTGCTGGAACTCTTGAACCAGCCCTCCTGTCATGGAAGCTTTAGGGATTTTTGTACCATCAAGAAAATTGCACTTCACCCCTAAAAACAAAACATAAAAAAAGCACAAACTGATAAATGCTAATAAAGAAAATGCAGTAGCTGAACTAAGTACAAGCCAAGATTTTTCTCTTTTTAAAGGATGGCAGAGGGAAGCAACTGATCTCTGACCTACTGCTGATTAACTTACACACCAAATGATGTGGAAAATGATACCATTTATGGCAATCTGAAAACATAATTTACTACAAATGTAGGCTTCCCTACATTTCAAATGGGGAAGACTAAAATTCAGAGAGCTCTATCTGCAAACAGGCACAAAAAAGCAGGACTGACATACTGACCAAGAATTGCCAGTGCTTTATCCATGGCATTATACAAAGCCCAGAAGTTGGGGGCCCAGTAGGCATGACAGAGACCTCGCTTGAAAGGGAAGAGCCGTGAGATGACTTGAGGCAGCTGACCCTACAGAAAACAAGAAGACAAAATAAAAAATAGCCTCTTTAGATGAGACATGGTTTATATTTTTGTAACAACATTTTCTAACTGTTCAGGAGAATAACATATGAAAAAGGGGTTATTACCAGTACTAGGAAGGGTCCCAGTGAAAGAGCAGAAACAAGACAGACAATCAGTCCCAGGAGAGTTACATGAAGAAAGCTGAAACTTCTCCACTTCACAGATCCATCTACAAAAAACAAGCAGATTAAGCAAACAGTTGCTGTGGAAATGGAAAGGGAGACAAAGCATTCCCCACCGACAAGAAACTGCTAGGACCTATCTAAAATGGGCACACAGCCTTTTATGTCAATATATTCAGTTCCTGAATATAGCTGGCATTTCTTTTGCCCACACTGCAGCTCCTGCATTATACAAGCCTTCTGTATTTTCCAAATTTACCTTCCCTGTTCACATGAGGAATATCAGGCATGTTTCAGTGCTAAAGAGTGAGGAGAAACACAAAGCAGGTCTTTGAAATAGCTTTTGATACTGTCTAATTGTTCCATATCCAGAATAATTCTTATGGCTTCCAAATGCCACCTGCAGTTTGTTCATGTTCGTTTTTCTTAACAAAGAACTCTTTAAAGGAACAGGCATTTTACAATGCAAATATATTTCAAAGATTTCTCAGGATCCTACCAATTTTGCTCTCAAGCAGAACTTTTGTTTGACATACAGTCAATTTTGCTCCAATTGTACCTGCAGGTCTTGAGTGCTCCCTCAATTCCAGAGATCAACACAACTCCCCTCAAAAGCCAGTGAAGAAAACCCCATCTTACCTGCATTGTTTGCAGTAAAGCAGTAGGATCGTAACAAATAAATGCCATATGCTGGGGCCACATAAATGTAGATGTGTTTGAAATGCAGAAGAACAGCAAAAAGAAGAGCACCCTCCAAATACCTTTTCTGAAAGAAAACAAAATAAAACCTAAACTTTCTCTTTGTAGTCACTTTTAATGGTCATCTGTTGTACACCTAAGGTGACGGGACATTTATTGTAAGTATTAAAAAGAGCATTTACTTCAAATTACAAATTCAGTAGTGTTATGTGTGACAGGTTAGAACAAGGAAAATATCATGCCAAACAACCACCTCTTCACAGCTTCAGAAGTATGTTTTCTAAGGACTAGGGATTTGGAAGAAGATAAAATGCCAGGAAATGTTGCCAGGGGTAATACTGAACATAGCTTTCTTATGAGGAAATGCAGTGCTGCAGCATCAGCAAACCATTATGGTGACATACATCATATAGACATACAGCTTCATACAGCTCAACATGAAGCCACTACCATTGCCCACAAAATGAGCAGCCCTATGAAGTGAATTGCTACACCCAAAATACACATGGCAACAAATAGACAAGAGTCACTTGGGTTTTACCTGACACAGCCGAGCAACAGAAAGAAGCATCAGCCCAAAGAGGAAGCCATTGTACTGGAAGTGAATATCTGAACTTGAGTCAAGGAATAAAGCAAGCTTTCTTTACTACTATGTTTTATGGAGAAAATCTAGTTATGAGGAATAAATTAAAATTGAAACAAAATTTAAATCAAGAAAACAACCTTAAATTTACACCACACAGACAAATAATTTTTAACCTTACCTGTAAATAGTTAGACACAAAATACAATAACACTGGCATATTACCTTGATGAAATGAAACACAACAATCTACATAATGCAAACCAAAAAAGGTTAAATCTCCACTTTAATTTGGAAGTTAGTAGTTTCTGCCACACATTGGTTAATAGATGGTGACAGTAGCCCTCATTTTTCTAGCACTTGTCAGCAGGCACCATACACAGTAACTGTGACAAAGAAAATGAAGCCCTTCCTTTAAATGTGCCAAGAGTGACTTGCAGTAATTTCAGTTTCCAGAGTTATTTTTATACAGGGTATGGACCTGTTGGGGGGCATTCAGAGAAAGCCATGAAGATGTTCAGAGGACTGGAGCATGTCTGCTATAGAGACAGGCTGAGATAGTTAGGATTATTTGGTAGTTAGGATTATATTTCAGCCTGAAAAAGGGAAGATGCTGGGGAGAATTTAAAGCTCTTTTAGAAGGTACTTTGAGAGCTGGACAGGGACTTTTGACAAGAGCACAGACTGACAGGGCAAGGGGGAATGGTTTTAAACTAAAAGAGGGGAGATTTAGATTGGATATTAGGAGTGATTGTGAGAGTGATGAGGGATTGGCACAGGTTGCCCAGAGAAGCTGAGGATGCCTTATCCCTTGAAGTGTTCAAGGTCATGCTGAATGAAGCTTTGAGCAATCTGGTCTAATGGAAGGTGTCCCTGCCTAAGGCAGGGGGTTGGAACTAAAGGATCTTTAAGGTCCCTTCCAATCCAAACCACTGTATGACTCCATGATACCTTCTCTAGAAAGACTTCCTAATTCCCATATAATGTTAACCAATTGAATACAGTCTGAATCTTATAGCACTCTGAGGATTTTCCTTGCCATGGGACAAACTTGGAACCATACCCAGAACACAGAGCCTCTGCTAATATTCCTGTAGGCAGGCAGAAGAGGAACAAACACCAGCAGGGACAGGCACATTGCTGCCAGACTGGTTGGTCCTCTTCCACTTCTGGCAAATCAGACCAAGAACTAACTTCCATTTTGCCAAACAGTAATTCTAATGAAAGCAAAGTTATTTAACTAACCCCAGAAACAAACCCAGCAGTGTTACTAGCTATGACAGCAATAAAAACATAGGATTGTGCCACACACTGTAACAGGTTGTTAAAAAACCAAACAAACCACAAAGAAACCACAACTGTTTGAAAGGATACGATCCACAATTAACAACCCAAAATTCCACAAGAGCAGAACAGCAAGAATAAATGTTGGTTTTTCCAGGATATCCTTTGCAGCTCGTTTTCCATTTACACATCTGCAGCACCTAAACAAAAGAAGAAGAAATAGAAGCTTTAATTCAAACATACAAGCAAAAACATTGTTGCTTTTAAGAGTTAAGGACTGCACTTACTCTGAAGTTAGTCATTTTACCAGGATGCAAGACAATGATAAAATTCTTGCTAAATTCATCAAAGGCAGACAGTATCACGAGCATGAACAAAGTTTAGCAAAAAAAGGATTTTAAATTTCAATTGCTGTGGTGTGTTCCACATGCTAAGGCTCACATTAAATAACAGCCTCAGGTTCAAGTCTCTCATTCAGTAAGTGTAAAGCTGTCACAGCCTGTTTGCCATCATGAGCAGTGTATTGCTACTTTTGGAGACACCATAGGGAGTTGTATTTAAGGGCCTCAGCTGGACATGAACCTCTCCCTGGCTACTGCTGTCCCCTGCCATATTATGGGTTATTTCTGTTGGTTAAAAACAACTTATTACTTCTCAGTGTGAAGCAATATGGTTCATATGACTTCTAACAGCCATCAAATCCCATTAAAAAGTTACAGATTATTTGTGTTGAAATACTGTTAATGCAACCTCCCTGCCATGAGCAGAACACCTTCCACTAGACTGGGTTGCTTAAATCCCTATCCAACCTGGCCTTGAATTTTTCCAGGCAGGAGGCATATACCACCTCTGCTGGCAAAATGACCCTGTGCAGACACCAGCCCTGAGCCTTCAGCCTCACGTTCATCTGTGAGTCAAAACGATAAAAGGAAAAGAAGTCACAATGCAAAGCTAGCCCATTTCAAATAAAGAATTGTTTTTAAAAAAGGAGCTTAGGCAGTGAGAGAATCAGAGAATTTCAGAGAGAATCAGAGAATTTCCTACTCAGGTTTTGGGCAGAAAGAATAAAATGATGGAAGACTCTTATAGCCAAATCATTAAGCCAGGCAACCTATTTCTCAGTTCCCCACTCTAGTCTTTAAGGATAACGTAAATAATTCTTCACAAAGTCAGGCCACACAGAAAGCATTCAGTCCTAATTACACCAGATGTAGAATAATCAGTTTATCATCAAAAACACTGGAGTTACTTTGCATATTTGATGATAAGGCATTTTGAGAGAGATTTCCTTTATGGTTCTACTTTAAAAGAACAGTTATAAGAAAAATAACAGGAAAAAACCTGTTCTGAGCATACCAGCTGTCCTGCAATTCCTACAAAAAGAGTTCAGTGACAGAAGCAAACCCAAGTATAACGTGTGAAACAGCAGCTGGTGCCTCAGTGCCTGCAAATCCATCACATGTAGTGCAATTGCATCTCCAAGGAGAACATGTTATCTTTTGTTTAGCAGCATATTCCAAGATTCTCCTTGAAGAGTTTCAAGCAACTCTGGCATTTCTCTTCATTTACAAGCTTATTTGTACAAATAGTTATTTGCTGTGGCTACAGAACAAGCCCACATATGAAGGACTATTCACTGTCCCTAAAATTAGAACATTAAGACTTACTCATGGACTGCATATATGAAGAGGGTATCTGTAAGGATGACAGAAAGCCTTTGGAAGAAGACAGTTGCACGACTGGTGTAATTCAAGTTTTCAACAACCAACATCTGGGGGTCAAAGTACTTGGCAATGTGAGAAAGTAAATATTCGAACCAAGCAAAAAATGGTGGATAATCCAGGGTCCATTCTGAGGTTGCCTAAAGACAAAACAAGATTAAATAGTTTATAACAACCATGTTGTTTGCAGTCCTTCAGGGACAGCTCACTGCAGCAAACCAGCTGATGCATTTTCTCTCAGTAACCTCTATGTAACTCAAACCACTCCACACTCAGGAGCCAGCTCTGTGGTGCCTTAAGCTGCTCTCCTGCAGCACTGGTAGAGATGTGACATCTCCTGATTAGCAGGAAAAGATTAAAGAGCATTTTGTGCACCTAACCAGTATAAAACTGTTTGTTATCTCTAAATCAATTTACAGCAATATGGTCAGTATTAAAAAATCTCAGTGAAATAGCTCAGAACCACTATCTATCTGTACTAGAGTGATCATCAACACAATCAGCCTCAAAATTACTTTCAGTCATCAGTTAACAAGTCTTAACTCTCATACAACTATATCAAGATCAAATGGCATTATATGATCTGTTCCCATAAGGACAGTTGTGATGCCCTGACCAAGAATTAACCCCTTGGCTGTGAAATAGGAGAGGAGGAGGGATGAATAGAGCAGGTTGGGATGGGGTTTTCAGTGAGCACGTTCCCAAATGCTTAAACTGCATTGATGAAAAGCATCCTATGTTCTGGCATGGGGTTAATACTGGCACTATAAAAATTTGTTTGTAAAAGAGCCCTTGGATCAGTCCTACAAAGTTCTGACCTGCACCAATGAGAAGAGCACACACACCAGCAACTTAAGAGCAGCTTAAGAGCAGGATGCAACTTCCCCTTGTGCCACACAGCCTTCCCAATAACCCCCATGCATTGCTTTTCCCATTTTGCCTTCCTAAGTACTTGCAGCTTCCCCAACTAACTTTCATTTTCTAGCTAAATGGTACATATGGCCAGCAAACTGTGACTGGCATCTGTTTGTCCCACTACATGACAGTCACCAACCATCTCTTCCAACATGCACAAGGTCAGCCATACCCAATGTGCCTGTAACTTACACACAGCTAAAAAACACCCCAAACGTGTCCTTACCTCAAAGTACCACTGAGAGAGGGGCAAGTTGTGGGTGATGGCAAGCCAGTTCCTATGGACTTCAAAATCTGTGGAGTAACTACAGAAGGTACATGTTAAGAGCCACTGACATGCATGCACTTAAAGTGGAAAAATTTCAGAGCACATCAGCACATGCATATAAAAAGGAAGCCTATTTATCAGCTCTAGGACACTACAGTGATCAAGTGTAACAGTAACAACGATGCTGCTCTTTGTACAGAAGATGTGTCATAGAATGGTTTGGGCTGACCCAAAGAGAGAGACCCTAAAGATCAACTCATTCCAACTACCCTGCCATAGGCAGGGACACCTTCCACTAGACCAGATTTCTGAAAGCCCCATCCAACCTGGCCTAGAACACTCCAGGGATAAGGTACGCACAGCTTCTCCGGGAAGCCTGTGCCAGTATCTCACCAACCCCACAGTAATGATTTTTCTCCTGATGTCTGATTTAAATTTCCCACTTTATTTAGTTCAAAACCATTCCTCCTTGTCCTATGACTGATCATGTAAAACGTCAATACAGGTACTTATAGGGCAAGAACTATTTATAGCTTAGCTTTTTCGGACGAATAATGAAAAATTCCAAGCTCTAATTAAAGTTTAATACCGATTTGTTGTTTGGGGTTTTTTTCAGTATAAAACCTTAAAATTACAAAGCATTACTGTTTCGACACACTTAAAGGCCTTCCCGAGCAACAGCGAGCCGGAACGGGCCAGAAGAGTTTCCGAAGAGGAGAGCAGAGCTGTGCCACGCGGCGGAGGCGGCGCCGCCCCGCTTCCCTCACGAACCCGGGAGGCACACGGCCCTCCAGGGCCTCCTCAGGAGCCCTCGGCAGCCCTACGCCCTACGCCCCCCGTTGCGTCCCGTCCCGTCCCGTCCCCAGGGCAGCTCCTTACTAGGCGGGGATGAGGAGGCACTTGAGGAAGGACACGCCGAGCGCCAGCGCGCGGAACCAGCCGCGGCCGCCCGCCGCCATGGCGCGCGCCCCCTGCCCCGCGCCGGCCCCGCGCATGCGCCGCGCCCGCCGCGCCGGTTTGAAGCGCGCGCGCCCGCCCCGCCCCACCCGCCCGGCCGCTCGCTCGCGGGGCTGCGCGTGCGCGGGAAGGGCCGGGCTCCCTGAGGCGCTGGGGCGGGCACGCGGCGGGAGAGGGGAAATGCGGGCTGGGTATCGGGAATTCTCTGCCGTGAAGGTGGGCAGGCACTGGCACAGGGAAGAGTTGTGATTAGCCTGCACGAACACAGATGAAGAATCCACTAAGAGAACACCTGAGACCAAAAACCACTGGATCAAGTATGCACTGAGGGTGTAAAAGCTCAGGGACTTCTTTGTTGAGGGTCCCTCTGTGCAGACACCCAGCTTGAGCTGACCTGCTGCTGTACCAGGCTATCACTATTTGATTTTAGAAATCCAGCCCCGAGACCGCTCGGGTGAGCCCGAAGGAGGAAGCATGTCCGGGAATGCCTCTGGAGATTTGGTTGTGCTGCGAGGCCACCCGGCCTCCCCTGGGCAGCAGCTGCTCTGAAGTACATTAGCTTCGCTCTGCTCCAGCGAGGTGCCATCTCCAACCTGTTTTGCTGGTGTCCAAGTCACCTTACCGGTACAAAGCGCTCTTGCAGAGGAATAGGCTCATTTTTTTTTTTTTTATTACCTTCCTGCCAGCCTGGAGGGTGGATGCATACAAGGCTGCTTCCTTAGAGCAAACCTTCATCTATCTAAGAATAGTACCTTGTAGGAGATGCATGCAATCATACAGATAACATGTCCAATTTTTATTTTCCTGTACAAATGCTTGTTCATCCACGTTTTCTACAACTGCACTAATTCCTGGAGAGCTTCTTGAAATTCCCAGCCACTGAGAGGTCAAGGTAAGCATTATAAGGAGGCAATGGTTAGAGACAGGGACAGCTACAGGTGCAGCAAGCATCCCTTGCTTTTTCTCAAGAAATATGTCAGGCAGAGCATCTCCTGCTTCATTCACGTTTTATTTACTGCTTTCTAAAGTACGTATTTGTAACAGTTCACAGAAAGAGTACAAGCAGAGGATGCAATCAGATTTTTAGGTGTGATAACCCTACAGGCCCTCTGTGAAGGTGGTAAGCAATAAAAACCATCTTCTCATACTTTTCAAACACTACTGATTCAAAAGCATGGCTTTTAGTGAGTTGGGGGTCTAAATTCTGAACAATGGGAAAATCCTGCAATTAGGAGTTGGAGCATGAAAATACTGAGTGGAATGCCAAGAGGAGGAGGAGAAAAGAAATTATTAGATACAGCCCTCCCCTATAGTGCTTTTTTTTTTTTTTTTTTTTTTTTCTGAATTCACAGGGAAAACATTCCTTTTGTTATTTCCAAGTGAACCTGTGAGCTTGATCTAGTTATTTATACACAATAAATTGCACAGGCTATCTGTGACTGCCTGTATTGATTCACATATGAGACTTTTACTGGGAGGGCCCCATATTAGCACTGCTTCTACTCTGCTTGTGTCCATCAGCATGTGGATGCAGAATGGATGTTAAATGTTTCAAAATATACTGAAATTCTGAGCAGTGGCACCAAGCTCTACAGGATGGGGTGAAAATAAAACTGCCCAGAGGAGTCCTCTTCATAACTTCTCAATTTATCTGTGAAGTATCAGAAGATCCTTGACTAATTTTCCACAGTCTATGGCTGAAGGCAGTATCACTTCCACCAACCTTACATATGGACTCCACCATTCTTTCCACCTTGCTTTTTATTCCTGGGAATAAATCTGATTGACTGCAGATTCACTGCCAGTGAACTCAAGCAGCAATTTACACTCAACAACCCAGTTATAAACAGCAGTGCAAATGGAAGCACATGCAAAAAGAAGCAAAGCTACCTGCTCCTGAGAAGCTACTAGCATAAGTCTTGGCATGGCCCATTTTTAAAGTGCATAATAGGAGATTAAAACTGGGAAGGACTAGTGAATCAATCTAATAACTGACTCTTGTAGCAAAATCTTTGTCTCCATTGTTATCTTGCTGGTTTTTTCTTCCTGAACACATCAAGATATTTTTATTCTCTCCCTTCTAAATCCTGTATTTCTTGTTAATGTGAATTCTTTCAGACCTAACTTTTTACAACTACTACTTTTATTTCTTTACCACTGCCTGCAGAAATAAACACTCCTCTCATCAACTCCTCCCAGCCTTTAAGAGCTGTATAAACCAAGTATCTCTTAGTATTTATATACACTTTCAGTCTCATCATGGTAACTGGACATTGTTAAGATATTTAGGAGATATCAAGCCTAAAAACACATAAAGAAATCCATGACTGATTCTTTCTGGAGTCCATCAAGATGTTTTGTAATAGTCTTTTTGCTGTGTTGGAAATACCACTGTGCTATGCACATGTGCAGATCTGAGAATGCCATCAGACTACAGCTAAAATCTTGTTTATTATCTGCTTTAACTCTTGTATTCTTCTCCTCTAACACTACTGAACAGTCTATTCAGTGGTCATTTAGGAAAAAAAAAAAAAAAAGGTCATTAAATAAAATTGCAGGGCTTGGCCTCATTTTGTACACACTAAGGTATTGAAGGAGACAGGCATATGGCAGAATCAGGAGCTAGGCACCAAGATGTAGAAGAAAACAGACACAAAACTTTAAGGGAAGAAAATGTCACTAGATCCTTTCCAGGAAAAAAAGTTTGTTCTGAGAGTGAATATTCCACTCAGCAGAGAAATAATTTTTAGATCTACAAATCTGCTAATAAATTCCAAGTGCTTTTCATGACTAGTAATAAGGTTGTGCTATACTTAGCATGGCTTTGTGCATCTTTGCTTCTCTGTAATTCAGGAAAACTCTTGAGAAAAATCATTATCAGTGCTGTTGACTGGTAAACAAAAGCGAGTTACACCTCCAGGGCTCAGAAAAAGAAGGTAAACAAAGAACAGCTATTCAGATAAGATGCAAACAAATGCTCTGGAGAGAGAACGTTCCTATAAACAGTCATTATATGGTAACTCACAGACTGCAGAATTCGGGAGCAGCTATAAATTGAGCTTAGTGTGGAGTCTGAAATAGCAGCTGCATTTGTAGCACGTATGTTTGAGTGCAATCACAAGTGATCCACTTACCGCCCATTTCCAGTATAAATAGTGCCTCATACAGAAGGTTGTTTATTGTGCTTAGCAAGTTTGAGGTACATCAAGTTTTTCTATTCCTCCCAAAGCATGGCTTCTCTCATCTCTTTATACTGGTTGGAAATTTTCCATCTATCTACATATATAAAAGAGAGATATTTTGCATCTCACTGTCTATTAATAAATGACAGGTATCTGGGGCCAGCTGTATTTTTTGCTGACTTAGTTGCATGAGCACAAACAAATGTTGACTCAATTTGTTCATCTTCTTCGTAACAGACAGATGGGTTAAAGCACTCCAGGTGAAAGTCTGAGTCCAGTTCTCTCCTTTTACAGACTCCTCTTACTTGCCTTTCACCAAAAAATTCAGTAATGATTCAACTTTCCCATGGAATATTTTATTTTGCTGAAACAGAATGGAGCAGTACTGATACAGAGCTCTAAAGGGTGTAGGTCAGGCTTTCCCCCCTCCACCCTTCCAAAGGAGATCTAAGCTCACTGCTCTTACCTTTGGATAAACTCAAGCTAACAGGAAACAAATTCTTAGTGGTGAGTATTATTTTAGTTATGATATACAAGAGCTCTGGTTACAGATCATTTAAAATCTACTCTTGAGGGTGTGGGTTAAAAAGGAATACTGTGAACAGTCCCCAAAATCTCTCTTATCATAAATTCAGCATATCAGTTTCCAGTCACAGATTTGATGAAAGAGGGTTCATTTCACAGATCATAATCATATTGCCAGCAGAGATCATCCCTATCAATGTCCAGCTGACTGGCAAACTCATGCTTTGTAATTCAGGACTGGGATGGAAAAAAAAAAAAAAAAAGACAAAAAGTTCTTCCTCATGTGACTAAATATAGAAGAACACGGTGACTCGAACTGGAATTTGGTTACAAAATCCTGTTTACAATCCTCAAAATACACAAAATGTGCCACGTTTAGTGGTTCTGAGGGCTTCAAGCCCAATCAGTGCTTTCTGACAACATGGTCCCACATATATCATGCTGGTTTAGCACCAAGTCAGACAAAGGGCAGTGGTTTGTAACAACTGCAGAATGTGCATTTTACCCACCAGCATGCTGATTTGTGTTATTCATGCAGTCACAGTTTGAGACAGTAGAAATACATTGATCACACTGGTTTTTTACAAGGAAAAAAAGCTTCTTTATGCTTGTTCACAGGTCAGCTTAATGTAACAACAGAGTAGTTACTTTGGGAAACAAGAACATGCACAGTACTGAGCTTTGCAGCCCTGTACCGAGCCCTTTGCAGCTAGAATCCTTTGGAAGCACTAAAACTAAATGCAAAACTTAATTACTGCATTTTCCCTTCTATCTCATTAAAGATACCTGAAAATGTTCCAGGGGGCATCTCATGCACTCACAGCAATCTGGTTAGGAAAATACAGTTAAGATAGTTTTAAACATCATTAGCTGAGAAAGAACCATCTTGAATGTGGCACAAATGATGTTTAGAGACAGCATGCAGCTAGTGAGTTATGATCTTCAGCACAGACCAGGTGTGTAGGGAAGAGTTTGACCTCTGATTTCCCATTGCCTTCCCTCTGGCAAGCTGACACTGAAGCCAAGCAAGCAGGCAAAATTCTTTTAGTGACCTGACCATTTCACAAAGATATTGAACAAAGAAGGCTCAATGAACCAGGATAGGAAAAATGACCTTCTGTTTTTGCAATGAAAAAACATTAGGTGTAATGATGAGAATGTTGTCTTTTCAAATGAAATCCACCCTACCCAGAGAGCATCCCATGCATTCCAGGCACTGCTGAAGGGAGATATGCCCAACAGAGGCTCAAATGTTTAGAAGACATTTGGGGGCCTCTGCCCCAAAATCTGTCTTCACCTTAGAAAGTTTAAGCAGCATCCTCCAGACAAATATTAACATTGTAAGAGAAAGAAAAGGGACTAGTTGTCTCGGATGCCTTTGGAATGTAAAAGTAAAGGTTTAATCTTAGCTTGCAAGTAACGCCATTCTCTCTTCTATGGCTTCCTTGCCAGTCACATTATTCCAACACGGCTTCCCTGAAAGCAGAACAAAGCAGGGGCTTCCTCACAGGGTTCAGAAAAAAACCCAAGCCAGCTTCACAGAGTGACAGAAATCCCTTGTTGAACATAAGAGATGGGATCCCTCACTCACTTGCAACTTGCACCATCCTTTACAGCTATATTGAGTGCATGTGGGGAGGCTTCTCTGCAGGTCCAAACAAGCTTCTTGAATGCTCTGCACATGTGATACAGCAAGACATGGCAAACGTGCTCCTCGGGCTGTCTGCTGCACTGCAGCTCCAAGATACCTTTCACTGCATCCGTTCTCCAGATACATTCTAAACCATGATTACCCAACCCTGTCATCCCCTGGCAATGCAGGTTAAGGATCACTCATTTTCCAGCTAGAAAATGCAGAGAGGACAGAAGTTAAGTGATCTTCCCCAGAACTGTACAGCAGATCGGAGGCAGAGCCAGAGCCAGTCCTTAATTCAGGTGCTAGGCGATATAACTTCTGTCTGGAATATGGACATATTCTGAAAGGTTGTATTGGTAAGTACATTAAAGGAAAATCATCTCCTTGTTAGTGACTCAATCCAGGTAAGCATGATTCTGAGTTAGGCTGTAAGTGTGTTTCAAAGGGAAACACTTAACCTGTGTTATCTCCATGCTGGCACCACAAACAGGCATTCCTACTTGTACCGAATTAGGCGAATAATCTTATTATTCATGAAATCTGAAGTATGTGGATGAGCAGAATCTATGCAGAAGCCATCACTCATGGCTATTTTCAGCACTTCTTCCACAAACACCTGGAAACTATTGATTTGTTTATTATCTGGCACCACCCAGAGTCTCTTCAAGTTCTGCCTGGTGTATTCCTCTTCGGGAAGGCCTTCCACACTTGCAACCCAATCTAAGGTCAAGTGGTTGGGGTCTTGCAGGTAACTGGATATTGAGGAAAGGTTTCCATTGAAACAGTAGTACAGTTTGGAACCAAGAAGCTTCAGGAACAGGCATGATGTGGAGAAGATATGAGCACTGAACACTTCCATGTTGGAGGAAGACAGGCTGTAAATCTGGGGTGCTTCTCGGACAGTGAAGTGAACAGTCTGGGTCTTCTGATCGAGGGTGATGTTGAGCATGGCATTTTTCTCTGCTTTAGAAAGCTCAACCTCCTTCTCTTGCAAGGCCTCAATCAGGGGCTGAATTTGATAAAAATCTACTTCCCGCCGCAGTAAGCCCATTTCCTGAAAATCTTCGGGAAGGTCCAAGTGAGAAGTTCGTAAAAAGTTCAGGATATAGCGGAAGATTTTGCCATCTCTGTCAATAAAGCAGTTGCCTTGGCTGTCCTTCTTGGTTGGGATCTTCCCACTAAACATGGCCCCCAGCATGGAGTCTGGAAAGCTAGTCAGAGTGGACAGAGAGGTGGTATACAGTTTTCCTCCAACATTGAGTGTGATAGGTTCTGACATGATGGAAAAGTCACCGTGCTGGGACTAATTCTAAAAAAAAATTAAAAAAAAATAAAAATCTAAGACCACACATTTAGTTGCATTAATCTTTTTGAAAGGTTAAACTACAGAGATTAATAGTCCTAAATATATAAGGGTAACCACATGACAACAATTAACCATCAAATTAGAAGTGAGGAATTATTTTTTGAGGTTGTATCTTGAGAACAAGCATAAGGATGTTTTTTCTCCTAACAGATTTGAACATGACTTTGTTTAATTCAGTTTAGTGCCAGAAATCATGAGTCTTCCAGAACTTTACAATTATGCTAAAAGTGAATCTCTCCCACCAATACCTACAATGAGGGCTGACTTCAAAGTAGTGTTCTGGGCTTGTATGATCTCATTTCCCTCACAAACAGAGAATTTAGGGCGGCAAAGGAGGATAGGACAAGAACTGGACACAGCCCAACATCTTCCATAGTGTTTGCAGATAAGATTAAAGTAACAAAGCAGTTCAGCAGAATCCCCTGACGTATGTCTGAGTGCAGTCAGCACAGCAGGGAGCCAGACAGCAGTTGCTGCCGTAAGCACACAACAGTCTGTGGTTCCTTTCATTAAAAAAAAAGCCAGCAGACTTTCTCCTTCCAATGTGCTTTACCCTAGAAAACATTTTCTAATTATTTGGGGCCACATGCCAGTTGATGTCATTTCCATGCAGAGCCTCTGCCATCAGCTGACATGAACTAAGGATGTGATTTTAAGGTGCAGTTATGCCTTAGGACGGGGCATGCATGACCTCCCTTTGCCCTCCACCATACCATCCTCTTCCCTTATGCCACCTCTGGTGCTCATCTGATCCCATAGTGAGCCAGTTTAGGGAGAAAACCCAACATTTTCTATTCAGCATGCTTTCCTATATGTTGGAACTGGACCAATGCCAGGGCTGGAGCAAGGGTAAAGAAAGGAGCTGTGCAGCTGTCTCCATTGCACCTCAGCTCAGCTGTCTTGTGCAGGTGGGCCATCATTCCTGCTACCTGAGGACCTGCAAATCTGTTTTTCCTTGTTTGCTGAATCTAAATCAATAAACAGTTCAGCAGGAAACCCACCAGTGTTTGCTTACAAAGGTAGGATGTAGCTCTTGCTGTAGTAACTACAGCCATTCAACAGAGCTGCCAAACAGCTCCCTTAAAATTGAACTTAAGTGCAGGCATTTTCCTAACTAGTCATGGAATAATCATAGACACTACCCACTATTATCAGCTCTGGAGTCACAGCAAAATGCAGATAGGGAGAAGGTCATCTTGTGCCAGAATATAAATTCTTTTATGGCTGCTAAACTCCAGATAATAGTGCTAATGGCATTCTAAAACAAATCTCTAGACAGCAGCACATTTTGCTAAGAAAAACTGGCCCAACGTAGGGCAGATAACTAACAGGTCAAAGGAGAGCCTGTCTTTAACTTGTTGTTTAAGACTAACATTTCACTTTGTTCTTTAGCCTTTGGCAGACAGCCTGTATCCCACTGCAGAAAAATGGAAAGACGCAGATCTCTAAATCTAGAGTGCTTTCCCTGTGTATCCCTTAGTCCCATGAATCCAGCAAAACTGGCAAATAAAGATGCATGTGTAGGCCAACACAACAACACGTGCATCTGTAGCCACAGACCATCCTTGTGACTAACCTCAATCAAAATATACTCCAGAAAAAAACTATCTGTTCCAGTGCTAAACTCCCCTTGGCACTGTAGGCTCAGCATACATCCCACTCTTGAAGACTTCAACCCAATTTAGAGTCAAGAGCTGTTTAAACCTGATCATGTGGAGGCTTCAATGGATTTAATTCTGTAGCACAAGTGGCTGCCATGGATTTTTCCCCTAAGGGCTTGCAATATTGTCTGTAAAAGCATTGCTACAAGAACAATCAGGCATTCACAAAAGCACCCTAAAACAGATTTTACTTTTTATCACATTTCATCAAACAAAAGCTTCTCCATACCTCCCTACAAATAACACAGCCTGCAGAAGCAGGATTGATAGTGACTCCAAAAGCCATGTTTATTGTTTCCCAGCTTTGCTGCCCTTCCAGCTGCTGTAGACTAAACAACCTGTTCTTCCTTCACAGGTGAAGCTTTCAGATTTTTGAGCCCGAGCCTGCTTATCTACACCATGAGAGCTTTTTTCTCACGCTGTCTGCCAGCCTTAGCCAGACACAGAGAAGATGTTTCCCCTGATGTGTCTGTGACAAGGCCTCACTTGGCAGAGCTCGTGGTCAAGAGTTACAACCCAAAGACCACCATACAGCCCAAAGATACAGATCTTCATTTCAAACTCATCATCCATGCTAGGTTTACTCTGATCCAGGACCTCACTGATAGCCTGAATGAGAAGCAGACAACTTGGTCCAACCTGAACAGATAACATTTAAATCTCCTGTAACTGTTTTCTTATCAGCAGTCCAAAAGGAAGGCTGCCAACAAAACATGGCCGTAACATGAGCTCTCTGAAGCTGATGACCGTATCTGTGCTGGCGATAACAGCATCAGAAATCTAACTAAGCCTTAGCTTGGAGCTGGAAGAGTAGCACAGAGACTGGCAGCCTCTCAGCATGTGGGCTCTGCTCCTCTCCACCTCTGGGCACTGCTCAGACACATGCCCTGGACAGCCCATTTTGCTTATGGCTATTCTGCCATAAGGCTGGATTTCGCTCTCCCAGGACACCAGCCTGCTCTGATCTTGAACCTGCACATTATCCCTGAACAAGACTAAATTTTAAACATTTAACGATGCAAACATCTTGCCCATGGATAAGGCTGGAGGATAACTATTCCTCAGATATCATTCCTAATTGTTTTCTTTTGCCTAATTAATCCGTTTTCTTAGAGGTTTATATCCTTACAGTGTCTGATAGTCTGGGAACCTCAGAAGACCCAAAAACATGAGCACAAATGAGGACAAATGCCTACTGGATTTATCATCAACCTGGACTTAATGCATTGACCAACCAACCTACTTGACAGTAGCTGGGGAAAGTCAGTCCTTGCTGCTTTTTTCCCTAAAAAACTTGTTCCTGAAAAACTGTTTTTCATAAACCTGTAAAAATTGAAATTAAATAGGCTGAAAGTTTTCCATCTTTAATCATTCAACCACCATTTGCAGCCCTTAGAATGGTTTTTCAAGCCTAGGTGCTTTAAGGGTTGTCCAAGAATACAGTGAGAAAATCACTTCTTCCTGGTGAGATTTCCACAAAGAGGATCTTTCCACAAAGAGCACCTGATCTTGGACATGGGAGGCTACTGGTCTAGTGGAAGGTGTCCCTGCCCATGGTGGGTTGGGTTGAAACTAGATGATCCTTAAGGTTCCTTCCAACCCAAACCATTCTATGACTGTATGATTCTATAACCTGCAGTCACCAAGGAGCAACCCACAAATTGGGTTACAAGTGAGTTCTTGGAAGCAGAGAATTACACTGAAATCTTTTGTGTAGCTCCTTCCCAAGTAGAATTTAAAATTCACTCAAATTAGGTCAGCTAGAGCTCTAATTTGACAGCTGAAGATGCAAATTTGGATGAAGAACACAAGATCTATTTTGTGCTTCTAAGAGCAACCTGTATTTAAAAACCTCTTTTAATATCATGGAGGGGAGAAAATCTACATTCGATTTAAAGTCATGATCTTATCATGTGATGTAAATTGAGAGAAACCAGCAGTGCAGTGGTCAGCTTTATGAAGAAGTCAAACTCCTGAACCAAAGCTGTTGTCTGAGCATCTGAGCATTTCAACTGACCACAGCTTGTAAATTTTAACCTGGGTTTTACTCCTAGGAGCATCCTCAACAGCTGCATAGAGAACATTTCTGTAATAACCCTCTAGCCCATGAGTTAAATTCAGCAAATAACTGGTTTGAAGCTGGGAGAATGATGGGGGTTGACACAGTACAAAGATATGCAAGTATGCAAAAATTTTAAACATTTAACAGATTTTAATTGTTTAAAAAACTTTAAACATTTAACATTAGTTTTAAACATTTAATTTAAACATTTAACATAATTAATTTTAAATATTTAATTTAAACGTTTAACATTTTTAACATTTAACAAAAGCTAACTATTTTCACTGTTCAATGCCTTCAGGTATTTAGAACCATCATTATCATACTGCTTTGTTTCATAATCATTTTGAATTTAGAACAGCTTTGGATAATCTTATTTCCTCTCTTCTGTATTCATCACATTTAAGAGCACTTTAATTAGCTAATAAATAAAATTCAGTATACATAATTTAACTGAGTGCCTGCTTCACCCAACTTGGCAAAAACCCACAAGAGTACAATAATCATCAAAACAAAAAAAATCCCCCATTAGCCATGATTTGCCAACGTAAGTAAAATGCAGACAAATGGCACAAATATTATTATGTTTTTAACCACTGAAAAACCCATACAGCTGTAATCTATCCTTTTTAGCAAAAATAATGCAGTATAATAGAAAGTCTAAAGTTATAGGTATGTTTATATGGCTGCCAAAAGATAGCTATAGCTCTCCCTCTCTCCCTATATATATATATAAAGACAATTTTAATCAGGATTGTAATTAGGAAAAGAAACTGACTGCCACCACACAACATTTCACTTTAAAAATGTCATGGAAAGAAAATGAATCAATCCTTCTGCATTTCAGAGGCAATGCCAAAGATGTGGATAACCAGCTGATCTTAGTATTATTCAGGGGATTTAATTAATGGGATTAATTAAATACAGAACAGCAAAGCAAGAGCAATCTGTAATTTGGTTGAAGAGGATCATGTTGAGTTGTAAGGTTTCTGAAGTTTGTCCCACAGGCTGCTTAAGGCCTCTGAAGCCCTTACACATAGTATTAAAAGCATTAAAATTGTAGCATCCCCTGAAATATGAGTTAACATATGCTGTTACAGAAATAGAGTTTTTGCTGCAAGATACAGCATTACACAACCATTTACAAAGTCATTGTTTTTAATGGTTTTAATTTCATGGAATCACATGAAATTATAGAATGGCTTGGGTTGGAAGGGACCCTAAAGATTACCTTGTTCCAACCCACGCCCCATGGGCAGGGACACCTTTCACTAGATGAGGCTGCTCCGAGTCCTATCCAACCTGGCCTTGAACACTTCCAGGGATGGGGCAGCCACAGCTTCTCTGTGTAGCCTGTACAGGTGCCTCCCAATCTTATGTCTAAAGTATTGCATGGCTGGTTAATTTTATTGTGCAGCCTTCAACAGTGAAGTATCCCTCCACAACCAAAAAATGGAAAATCTGTTTTTAAGACAGTGAAATATGTGCAGCTGCTGTAAGAAATAGCTGAGGACTAACAATGAACCGCAAAATATACACACAGGAAAAAGAGAAGAAAAACTTAAAAAAAGAAGAAATTAATTATTTAGGCTGATGCAATGAACAATACCTAAGTGGCAAGAGAATTAAAGCAAGCCAGGGACCATTTCTACTAAGCATCAGGAAGAGCAGCCAGACTAAAAACCTCTCTGGCTTTTTGAGTATTGCCCAAGAGAGCTGGTGAAAGCCACATCAAGTAGACAAATGTTACAAGAGACAGATCAGGTAGTGCTTTATAGGAAGTAATTCTGCCTTAGGAGGGGCAGGATTGATTTCAGCTCAAAAAGAAGTATAAAAAAAGAAATAGCTGGGCACCTGTATGGCTGCTGCAGACTTTAAATGGGATTCAGCAAAAGATGGTTGTTGCAGCATGGGGCTCCAGTCTGCTCCATTAGAGCATATTAACTGTGAGCACAGAATCAGGCAAAGATGCTCCTTCCTGTGTGAAGCTCGTTCTGCTTTGGGTTTTGCCCCAGTCTCCCCACACCTATCACTTTGCTCCACTGTGTCTTACTGAAATACATGTTTTGGTTTGAGGTAAAAATTCCAGTTTTTACAAAACACCTGAGCCCTGAGGAAACAAACAAACAAATCCTCATAAAGCTGAGAACTCCAGACCTGTACACAGCCAAGCCAATGGCACTTGCTGTAACTCTACCTGCAGAACAGTTCTGTGCCTCGTCCCTTCTCAAAGGGACAACCTCGTGGAGGAAATCCAAACCCTACAAGCTTATGCCTTTCTGTGTTATGGGGGCAGCAAACAAGGCAATTTGAAGCCTAGAAGCCACCTCATAAAACACAAGATAAAAATAATAATAATAAACTAACTAAAGGGGGAGGGTAGGAATAACAAAAAATCGTATTTAAGGGTTTAAAAAATCCCAACAAACCCCACCTCTGACCCACAAACTGACCACTCTCCCAGCTTTCAGCAGACATTAGGCACCAATGAGAGATGAGATTTAGGAAGAATTTTGGACAAAATCCTTTGCAAGGACAGACTCGCCCCTCCCTTCATATATCTCTGATGCATATTTACTTAGCTCATCCTTTACTACAGAAGGTTAAACATCTGCAATACTGTCTCTGCACCCTACATGCTAATTTATGGCAGTCTTAGAGAGGAAATCCCATGTTTTCCCATCCTTGCAGAACGCACCCACCTGATTTTGGACTTACTTAATATGAACCCCTCCAACTGAGCAGCACGTAAAAGGCTTAAATTCAGTCGGTGAAGCAGAGCATGGCGTGCCTGCCAGGAGCAATAGATCCCAAAACGAAGCGCCTGCGGGGAGGCACAGCAGCCTTCTGTTTCGGGACTGCTGTGGTGCCTCTGGAAATTTCCAGCAGGGGTTTGGGGAAAGGCCGCTCACCCCGAGGCTGGCACTGGGGACGTGGTGACGAGCTCTGGCAGGGGACTCAAATTCCCAGCAGGCGTGAGGCAGGAAACGGCGGGTCACCCTTCCTTTCTCTTCTTGAGACAGGATCGCTATCGATCTGCCGGCGGCTGCAGGGCTGGGAGACAGACATACGGACTATCCGCCTTCGGAGCGCGGCTGCTTGTCTGCCCCTTATTTATATTTAATTTATATTTCATTTTCTGACCCTGATTTGTTCTGCACAGAAACGCTGTTCTGGCAGTGAGCCGCGTGAGGGATGGGAAAGCAAGAACGGGAGTTTCGTAAGAGCCCTGGTTTGCTGTGGTGCGATGGTGTGTGTTCATCCCTTCCCAAACCTGCACCTCCGTGCCCTTGAGCATCTCCTGGGCTGCTTGCCTAGGGATGCAGCTGAATGCAGGAGGCTTCGCGTAGGCTCTGCAGATGGTGAATTTACACAGAAAGACAAGCGGTAGCGAGGCAGAGGTAGGGAAATAGAGCTGGTTCCCAGCTGGAAAGCAAGGAGCGATATAAATCGAAGGTCAGGTTCCTCCTGAGAGTGGAGGAACAAAAGCAGCAGCGCACAGCAGGGAGCAAGAGAACGAAAAGAAGGTTAAGTGCTGCCGAAGGAGAACGGCTGACGACAAGATGGTGGGGGAGAGGGAGTGCAGAGCCACAGGGATGCGGCTGCAGCCAGGGCTGGAGAATAAAAGCCAAGGTGCTGCAGTGCCCAGCGCTCTCTGGTGTGACCTTTAACACCCGTAGGCTCAGGGGCTGCCGGGGGCGCTGCCATCACCTGCCAGAAAGGAGCGTGCTTGTGGTCTCAGGGCAGCGGGAGCATCACTTTTCCTTCCAAGCTAATGGAACCCTTTGTACAGTCAATACACCCATTTAATGCCAACTCTGACAGAAGTTTTCACTGATTTTCAATGCCCCGCCCCAGCACCCATTTAAGTACCACTTGGCATGCCTGGTGTATCTTCCAGACACTCTTTATTTCCTTCATGGACCACTTTATTTTGTCCCTGAACAACTTCACGGCACACGTGGTAGCCCACCGCCACCTGCTCGATGGACACACGGGGTGGTTCAATAATCCAGTTTCCACTTATCTCCCACTGACACCATCGCTTTCAGAGCATCCCTGCAATTCGAGGGCGGCTAATTCCCAGCACGGATGCTGCTGCACCACAGCAAAACCCACTTTCAAATCACGCTAACGAGGTAGGCACCACCCAGAAGCAGACCCTCTGGAGGGCATATATCACACTCATCGCCCCGCTGAACCCAGCTGGCTGCATGTCCCGGGTGTTGGCATTCAGGGCTTGGTTTGGCTGTGAATACTTAAATTTCGGAGATATTTTATTGGAAGGGGGCAGGGGAATGTGCAAAGTTTGCAGAGTGGCGCTGAACCCGACCCCGTTATGGACAATCGTAGGTGCGGCTCCTCCCCATACAGCCAGGCACTCACACTACTGAATTAGCTTAAAATGCTACACAAATAACCCCAGGCCCCCCTTCAGAAGGGGCTCACCCGTCCTTCCCGCATCCCACAGCGCACCAGCTGCGGGCTCGCCGCTCCCCGCTTCCTCCCCGTGCCTCAGTTTCTCCTCCCTCAGGGAATTCCGCCGGGGGTGCCCCCAGCCTGGCGGATCCCCCCAGCCCCGCGGGCACCCACCTGCGCCCCCTCCAGCCGCCGAGCTCCGCTCCGCCGCTGGCCGGGAGGCGCAGGGAGGCGGAGGAAGCGGGGGGCGCGGCGCTCCCGGCACGGCCCGGCTCGGCCCGGCCCGCTGGGAGATGTAGTTTCGCCGCCGCCCTCGGCCCTGCCCAGTGCTGCCCCGGGACTGCGGCTCGCCGGCGGCATCCCGGCCCCGGCCGGAGGTAACGCGGGACGGGAGGGAAAGGGGCGCAGGAGCGAGGTTGGGGTGATCGCAGGGAGGGAGGGGTCGAGTGCTGGGGAAGTGGTGCGGTAGAGGAGCTCTGGGCTCGGGATGTCGGAGGGATGCTCCGGGAAAGGGATGCAGGAGTAGCCGGGGAAAGAGGTGCGCGAGGGATGCAGGAGGGATGCTCGGCTTGAGAGATGCAGGAGGAACGCTCGGGGTGAGGGATGCAGGAGGGATACTCCGGTGAGAGGTATGCGAGCTGTGCTTGGGGTGAGGGATTCAGGAGGAATAGTCGGGATGGTGTGGGAGGGGTGCTTAGGGGAAGGGGTGCAGAACGAGTGGAAACGACTCCTGGAGGTCAGGGTGAGTGCAGGAGTGCTCGGGGTGATGAACGCTCGGGGTAAGGGGTTCAGGAGGAATACTCAGTGAGAAGCATGTAGGAAGGGTGGTCATAGAAGGGCTCGTCAGGGAAAGGGATGCTTGGGGGCTAGAGATGCATGAGGGATGCTGGAAGGATGTTCTGGGTGAGGGATGCAGGTAGGCTGCTCAAGGGAAGTGGGGCAGGAGGGGTGCTGGTGGAAAGTGTTGCAGGAGGGATGCCCAAAGGGAAGAATACTTAGCAGTCAGGATATAGAAGGTTTTTCAGGGGTTGGGATGCAGGAAGCAGCTGGAAGTAAGGAAGTGGAGGGTCAAGATAGAGTTGGAGTTCTCAGGAACTGGGATGCTCTGAGGGAGGGATACTCAGGATAAGGGTGGGGGTGCTTGGGAGAGATACTCAGAGGAATGCTCTGGGGTTGGAATGTAGCAGAGGGCTTGGAGGGAGATATGCAGGAGAGATGGCTGGAGTGAGAGCTACTCAAAAGGCTGAGATGCAGGAAGGATGCGCAAGAGAGGGATGCTTGTAGGGAGGAGTTTGGGAGAAAGGCCCAGGTTTTGGGATTCCCAGAGGGATGCTCTGTGGTCAGGGTGCAGAAGGGAATGGTGGAGAAGGAGTGCTTGAGCATTTGGCCTTTTGGGAATCCAGTTATAGGTGAAATGCTTGGGTGGGGAAATACAGGAGCAACATTGGAAAGTGGGGGTGTGCACATTTCCCAGTGCTTGCAGGGTTTTGCAAATCTGTTTATAAGACAGCATCTTGTTATAATAAACTGGCCAAGACAGATTCAGGTTTCCTCCAGGGAAGCTGATCTGAAGAGAGACACACCTAGGGATGCTCCTATCCCATAGGGACCCAGACTCTAAAAGTGAGAGCCAAATTCAGATTAGCTGAGATCTAATCCAGTTTCAGATTAGATCTGCCCTGGCTTGGATTTTGCAAGTGTTACTGAAGAATAAAAGCACTGGACTATTTGCACTGCTATGAGGTTTTCACAGCACTTTGGGAGTTCAATTATGCCCTGCTGCATCTGGTGGCAGGGAAATTTCAACAGCATGCCCTGCCTAGACTGAAAGGATGCAACTGAGCTTTCACCTGAGGAGGGGGTCTCAAAATGCTTTGGGTGCCTTTGTGATAGAGTCCATAATGTTTGCCACGGTCTCACTTTGCGTTCCTGCTTTCTTAATTGGCTGATGCCAAGCCAAATATACTGGGGGCTGAAGGGAAACTGAGGTCTCAAATGGGCATCATAGCCCATTTTTCCTTTCCTGAAGGCACCACCAGAAATTGGAGATCTGTCTCCAAACAGTGAAGCAGTGTCTGACGAATCCCAGGCAGCGTTGGCAGTATCCACCCTCAGTCTGGTATGCTTTGGTGAACAGGACGTGGTTTTTTTCTTGGGTTATATCCAGGGTTTTGATTTCTATACAGAGACAAAAGCAAACAGAAACCTGAAGAAAGAAGAGTGATTTAAATGCTATAAATACCTTCAGGAAAACAACCAGCTTTCCGGGGTAGATGTATTTACAGTCTGCAGGGACAGTGATAGAAAGGACGCTGGCCTGAAGGTCAGTGCATGATCTGGGCACTCCCAATATAAAGCCTGATGGAAGTAGGGTGTCACAGCCCAGGCTGAGAGTTCTAGCTAACAGGAAAGCAGAAGTATTTTGGGGAAAGAAAAGGAAGATACCTTCAACTGGAGGATGCGAGGAGGAAACCTGGGAAAAACTTACCTATTGCAGGCAGGATGGAGCTTTTGGGCATCCAATGCCAAATAAATTCAGAGAAATCAAAAGCAGCTGGGGTGGGTTATTTTTGTCTGGAGTTGGTGCTGGTCTCAGCTACAGAGCCAGTGGTTTGTCACTGCTGGTCTGGTGATTAGAGCAACCCTTGCCTCATGTGCCTTTCTCTTCTGTTGGTTTTCAAGGGAGAGAGGACCTTAGCTCCTTCTGCCTTGCTTTCTGTATCCATACAGATACAGAATGTATCTGTATCCAGGATGGTTGATAATGCACTAGTGATGGTTTTGAGATTTATTGAGAGGATATTTGAGATTTATTTGAAAAGGATATCAATAGGTACTAAAGATGAGTGTGTGTGGCTGTTGACTGAAGAGGAGGAATGAAGCTGGGAAGAGGAGTCTGGAGAAAGAGAATGAAATGCAGGGTAGGGTAGGTAAGATAGATGGGTTGAGATAGGGCAGCTGCCCTGTGCTATTGTCACTTGGAGAGGGCTGATAGAATTGTGTGATGGGGTCAAATGTATTTATGATGTTTTAGAGGAAAAAGAACAATGAAATATGTGGTACTGCAGAAAAAAGGAAAGGGGTCTGCAGTGGTCTGTGGATCTAAAGTATCAAGACATTTTAAAGAAGCTAGGGACTACTATATGATAAATTGAGGCTGATTACTAATAGATATCTTCTGGTTGGTTGCTTTGTTGAGACCTTTAAAATTAGAGTATTGCCACAAGAGAGGAACTCATTGTTCCTAAGATGAAGCTCCTGATATACAGCAAAGCCATGCAAAATGCCAGCAGTCCAGTTGGCTGACAATGCCTTAAGTAAACCTTCACTCTAGAGAGAACAGAAAGCTACTGAGCTTTCTGGAGAGAACTGAAAGCTACTGTCCTGCAGAGCATAGGAACAACCTCCTGCTCTGGACTGGCTGCTGCCTGTGGTGCAGGGCAATGTCCTGCTCCAAATATGCTGCCTGTGGTGAAGGACAATCTCTATCAGTGCTGTACTAAAGGGCAGTTCTGATTCTGAGGATAGAAAAGCACGAAGAGCCTCGTCAGCTGAAAGCAATTAACTCTAGTGAGTAGGAGACACACAACAGGAGTGCAATCTGCCACTGGAAAACAGGCTGGGACAGGAAGCAAGGAATATGTGATCTCCTTGAAAAGAGGAGGTGAATTTAGAAAGACAGATTATAATCATATGCAAAAAATTCAGCCAGGCTTCTGTGCTGGCAATTTTCCCCTGTTATGACTGCAAATGGGTAGAGTCTCACTTCTCTTTCTAAAGGGCAATTTATTGGGATTTTTCTGCAGTTATTAGCTCTGATTTTCTGCTTAGATCTCATAAAAATCAACCTGGTGCTCTGCTCTGCCACAGCACTTTATGGAGTTCAACTCAGACAGCAGCTGAAAGTGAAGTGGAGCATTGCCATTAATGTATTTGCAGGTCTGGAGAGGTTTGGATGCTGGCTCTGTCACCTATTCCACCTCCTTGAGCAAATGCTTTCATCTAGATAATTTTTAAGGTCCTTTCTAACCATTCTATGATTCTGTGGTCTAGATGTGCCTCAGTTTTCATATTGCTACAACAACATGAGTATCTAATAGATGTGGTAATGATGTGCAGGCTGTGGTTTCCCCTTCTTGGCTGGATGAACACAGATGTACTTTGAACAATAAAAAAAATCCTCTTTGCCTATGAATTCACTGGAAATTTGTTCCCTAAAAAATAAGTCATTAGACACAATTGCTTCAATATTTCTGGAAAACAGACCCAAAGAGGTGACAACAGGGCTGGTCCTTCTAAGAAGTTGTATCCCAGTCATTGCAAATTTTATAGAAATTGTGGAGAACAGAGTATTTTTTGTGCTCTAGCAAGGCACTATGTGAGCTCCCTTTTGTCCTGCAGTAGCTCAGCATGCTGCAGGATTGAGCCCTAATTGCCTGGAGGATGCAGCAGGAATAGCAGTAATGTCTTGGCTGACATAAAAGAAACCATTTCGGCAGGAGTTAAGGACAATAAAAGGTGAGTCTCATTTCTGTACTTCCAGACCTCCAGGGAGTTCAGGGAAGTAGATATTTTTCTTCTTTGTAAGTCAGAAGCAAACCACTTTATGCATCACTTTACATTTGGATGATGTGGATTATTTTAGTGTCATTTATCACAGTCTCTATGATGCCATTTTGAGAAATGTGCTGAATTTATTCCTAAGGTTCCCTAAAGGTAAGGTACATTTTGTATCTATGTTTTTGCAGCTTTGTTAAGACCTAGGGTGTGGAAACTGGCACTACATCCTGCAAAAAGTATTAAGGAGACTTTACTGGAAATCTGCTGCTGGCAGGGATAAAGGACTGAATTGATTTAGAAGTAATTGGATAGAGTTCAATTGAAATGAATCCTAATTAAAGAAAAAGAATAGGCAGAAGAGAACTATAAGTACAGCTTGAAACAGTACAGAGTATGCAGACTAGACCCAAGCAAAGCCAAAGGTGATTTTTCATCCTGAGGTTGGGTTGTGGGGTTTTTTTTGCAGTTTGCTCAGTTTGGAGAGTGATGCTAAGCTGGCAAATGCTGCTCTTTGCTTAAAATAATTTTCCCTCTCTGGTTTCTAGAGTATGCTTGGGTGTCTGTCCTTGCAGAGACCCATCTTGTGGTCAGCAAGTCTTTGATGTCAATAAGACTTTTGAGATGATGCCCTGCATCATCCTTGTATCAAAGACAGATGTGTGGACTGCTAATGGGTTGGAAGCAGGCTGGAACTATCCTAGGACCTTTTCTTTTCAATATTTTTTATGAATGATGTGGAGGAGGAGATGAAATTAATTTTATCAAATTTGTGAGAGAGGCCAGAGTTGAAGAAAAGTCAGTATGTTTGGGAACAGGGCTGCCATACAGGAGGGCTAGGACATGCTCTGACTGACATGAATTTCATGGAATTCAACAAGGACAAATGTAAAGTATTTTGGGATGGATGCTTGGGATAGATCTAAATGGGATGAACTAACCCCTTGGACTGTTGAAGGCTGGAGACTGACAGATAGCAGTTCCCCAGTGCCTGCAAGGAGGTTATTCAGGAGATGAGTCCTGGCTTTTTACATGACTGCAAACCAAATGAATGAGAAAAAACAGACATAAATTGAAACAGGGGCTTCCAGCTGCAAATAGGGAAAACCTTTCCACTATGAGCTAATTAGAACAGGAGCAGGTTGCCCAGGGTTGTTGTATGATTTCCATCCTGGAATATTTTCTAGACCTTAATGGATAAAGCCCTGAGAAGCTGGGGTTGATTTCAGCTGTGGGCAGGGTTTGGGCTAGAGATCTGCCAAGGTTCTTTTTCTCCTCATTCTGTGATTCTGCCTGTATTGTTCCTGCCAGTCATTCACTGGGGTAGCAGAACAGTTTTGCCATTTCATGGAATTTTTTCTTTTTCCCTGCAAAGCTCATATTGTGTACTCTCTGTTTTATGTGAGCTACAAAACAGATGGGAACCTCAATGTGACTCTTCAGTTTAATAATTAACTCTTTGACCTTCTGCTTCATCCTTGTGTGTTCTAGGAACTCGGTTCTGTTCACAAGCAGGAATGAGCCAATCCTCCCAGCTCTTCAGTGTGTCGTTAGTGCTGGTGAGGAAGAAGTGCAGAAAGGTTGTTCTACTTCAGGAACACTCATTATAGAAGCCTGATTGTCTGAATATTTAGTCTCTTTATTTCAGTGTTAAACAGAGGAGACCCAGGGACCAGATCTCCAAGGCAGCTTTCAGGTGCCTGACAATGAACTGTCCTTCCCTCTCCTGCAGTTCCCTGGGTTATTTATGACACACTTCTAATTTCTACAACAAATGAGACCATGATCTTACAGACAACAAATCACTTTACTCCTCTGCTGCAAACCCTGATTGACTTTCCAGGGAGGTCTTGGAGGCAGGGAAAAAGTTAATATTAGATGCTTAAACTAATATTGTTCTGAAAGCATCTGGAGCTGTGCTTGTCTTGAATTAGCCATGTTAATTCCTAGCCTTTGACATGAGAATGATCTTTTAGTGTAGAATGGCTTTTTAGTACAGTTTTAAGACTATAATATTTATTACTGCATATTACAAACCCACTTAAATGTTGCTTTAATGTAGTTCTAAGATTGTAATTTATGGCCTTACTAGCATCCTCCATCCTGCCCTTGTCTGGCCAACACCCAGGGAGCAGTTTGGTTTACCCTGATACACAGCAGAGCCACGGGCTTGTTTGTCCTCTCTTGCTGGCACCAGGAAGGTTGGAGATGTGCAGGTGGGACTGTATTACCTAAAGCCCAGCCTTGTCCTGTAAAGCCCTTCAATGGTGAGGAGAACATGGACCCTTCACTACACAGTCAGTTCAGGTGGTTCTCCCTGTGTATCTTCAAGGTCCTAATGTCCATGTAAGTCATTATGATGTTTCCTGCTAAGGAAGGTGGTCCTTTGGGACTTGTTTGCCTATTGACTGTGGAAGGAGTTTGTTTCAGCCTTGTCCTCCTATGCAGTGTCTGATGTGAGTAGTTGCACTCTGGGCAGCATCACTGAAGAAGCACATCCTCCTGCCCCTTTTTTGTGATCAGCCTGAGGAAGAGCCAAGCCCGTTTCAGAGATGGAAGTTTATCTCAAAATTCAGATGAAATTAGACTCTGCATTGAAAATTTGGGTGAAGTTTGGCAATGCTAAAGTAGCTAAAAGCACAGTCATAGTGGAGACAGGGATGGGAAGCCATCATATCTGAGAGGGACAGCAAGAGCACCCAACACCATATACACCAGGGGACTGTGGTGATTTATGGGGTTAGGTCTAAAAGAACTGTAGCCATTGTTTGACCATCCTGCCTGTGTGGTGCTTCCAAATCACTCTGCCAGGCTCAGCATGGATTGCTCCAGGGAAGTAATAGTGAGACATAACTAATGAGCACTGTAGATCCTCCTATTTCCTCCTGGAGCAATCCACACTTATCTATGTGCCAGATGTCCAGAGTGTCTGGGCTCAGGCTGGGAACCTGCAGAGAGGAGGTGGAAAGGGTACCAGCCTAACTGCAGGTGTGTTCCAGTTTGTGTCTGGCCAAGGTGACCACTGAGCTTCATCAAGGACAAATGCTTCTGCTGATTTTGGACTGTCTGCAAGCCCCCTCTGCTCTCCAGGTTGACTTTTTCTGACACTGTGGAACTTTCTGTTTGAGGTGAAAATCTGTGGGATTTTGTCTTCTGCTTTTATCTTGTCCTTGTTTGCCACTGGCTTAATGCAGGCTGGTCCCTCAGGAGTCCTGCTTATATATTCTATCCTGGGAAAACAGTGTGATGGAGAGCATTAACTCTGACATAGTGTGTTGCAGGGAAGGCAGCAGTAATGCTTGATGGGGAAAAAAAAATCCAGCACGTGACCAGAGGAATGTATGAGTCAGCAGGCAGGGACTAGAAAGGGCAAGATGGTTCTTGGAGAGGCATTGCAGTGTAGCCTGTGGTCATTGCTGGATTGGAGGTGGCTATATATATATATATGTATATATATCTATCAACAGTGGTTTTATTTTTTCATCCTGTGAGATTGTGGGGAAGCAGTGATGTGAAGAGGTGAAGTGGGAAGGTTTCCTAACCAAGCAGCTGTGAGTCAGAGCTTGATGTTTGTGTCTGGCAGGGTTTTACTTCTCCACCCTCAAGCAATTGTCTATAAGGAGAAGAGATACTCTCTGGCTCAGATGCAGGCTTACTCCAGGGATGGCATAGTCCTTGGATGGCACCTGCTGAGATCTCTTCTGGATATCATCTGTGAAAACTGTACTTGGGGTGCATGTCATCTCTATTTATATTCTTTGTAACCCTGTTTACTTGAAAAACTTCAAATGCTCCCCAAGTGCTAATGAAAAGTTTTTCAACTAACCCCACTAGGAGTTGGTGCATGTTCTCATTTTGAGGAACAGAAAGCTGGGGATTATTATTCTGGTCAGATACACGAGTGGGGCTCATTTTAGGCTAGAGGCTGGAAGAGACCTTACTCCAAATGTGTATTTGTGCAGTGCATTGTGCAGGAGGGGGCCTGCTGTTGGTGAGCCTTTTTAGTCCCTGTAATACATTATAAGAAATCCTGACTGTCTGATTTTATCACTCTATAATTGTTTGGTTTTGTTGGTTTTGAGTGGTGATTTTTTGGTTTGTTTTGGTTTTTTTTTTTGTGCAGTAGTATATCCAACACCTGGTTATAAATGTTATTCTGAGCTTTTCCTTGGGAATTCCTTGTTTGTTTTTTTTAAACTCTTCTCTAATGCTTTATTGCTGGTGAATTCAGGCTGTGACAAATGGGAGACTTTGCCTGACACTGCAGTTTTTCTCCCTGCTCGCTTTGGTCCCGCATATAAATGCAGCAGGTCCCTGGGGAGCAGCCAAGACTGCACCACTCAGTTGGAGTGGCTGGCAGCACGGTGTAAATGTTAAACAAACACCTCTGCCATTGCACACAGAGGCTGCAATCCCACCTCTGCTTCCCAGGGCTTTTCTCTCCTTCCCTGAATGTGAAGGCAATCATCAGGACCATCTTTGCCTCTTGAGGACATCTGAGGCAGCAGACACCAGTGTAAGACCTTGGCCCCCTTAATTCCCCACTTGTCTTTTCTATGGCTCTGTAGGTGGTTGTTTGCAAGACAAAAATGTTCAAGTGTGTGATTAATCAGAAGAAGTTCTGTATCTTTGTATCTTCATTCAGTTTGGAGGCTTTAGTCTCAGCCAGACCTCACCAGAGTGCTGCCATAAAGGCCACAAGAATTATCCTCTTCAGAGTGGTTCCAGATAGCTCTGCTTTTTTTGGCCTCCCTTGCCCCATCCTGGGCTTAGGTGCTCAGCAGACCCTCCTTGAACTAACCTGCTGCTCTGTCCCTGTCTTTTAGGAGCAGGGGGCAGAGATGGATAAGATACTGGAAGCTGTCGTGATGTCCTCTTACCCCAACAACGTGAAGCAAGGGCTGGTGAGGCGCGTCCTCGAGGCAGCAAAACAGCCCATGGACAGCGAGCAGTGCTGGTCCATGCTGGAGCTGTCCACCAAGCTCTACCTCACCGGGGACACCAAATACAAAAGGGAGATTGGGAAAGAGGTGCTGGAGGTCTATGGCCACTATCACCCAGAGGAATTTGAGGAGTTCTTCAACGTCCGCTTCCTGCTGAGTCTCCTCCAGGAAGGCTATGGACCTCTGGGGAAGAGAAGCCATTATGTGCTTGACTACATCCAGTTAGGGCTGCAGTTTGTCCTGGAGAGCCCATCAGCAAGCAGCATCTTCAGCTTACTGCGGATCGAGGTGCTCCGGAAGGTCTGCGAGAGGCCCAGCCCCAAGCAGTGTGCCAAGATCAGCAAACTCCTGATGCAGCACCCTCAGTGCATTCCCACGGGAAAACACCAGCTCTTGTTCTGCCAGCAGCTGATCCGCTGCATCGGCCACTTCCAGTGCGTCTCCGAGGGGGAGGAAGAGATCATGGAGTTTTTGGAGCAGGTGAACAAAGTGAGTGCTCTGCTGCAGAGGATCTGGAGGACTCAGACCTCAGCCATCCTGCCCTCTTTGAAAGAACTGTTCACTATCATTTCTTCAACAGGTAATTAAATGTAATAATTTAAAAACGGCTGGGAATGTAAATGTCGGCTCTGATGATGTCAAGCTCAATTAGTTTGACGTCTTGCAGGGTTTTCATCCACTACAGAAAAGCAGTCACGGATGAAATATAATAGACAAGCATCTCTAAAAGTTGCCAGGGCCCTGAGCTGGGTAAACAATATCACTCTGAAACCAGAGAGAGTCTGCAGACAGGAGCTGTTAACAGGATTGAAGCATTTGCAGCACAAGTTTGTGGTCAGCACTTTCCAGCCTCAGCTGAGCTTAAGGGAAAGAAGCATCTTCTCTGCAGCTTGTCAGAGTGGAACTCGAGAGCTTTTAGAAATGTCTAATGTCTATGTGGCTGACTTGGTGGTGCCCCACAGCCTGTTCCCTGCTAGAGATTTGGGGTAAAGCTAAGCAGTTATTTCTGACTGACATAGAGGTATGAAGCTCTACTGACTGTCTGAAGGGTGGTTGCAAGGTGGAACAGACAATGGGGCATTTAGGTTACTGTAGAGGGTTTCTAAAGGTTTTTGGAGGTACCAGTGCCATGAAAGGCTGGTGAGCTCCTGCTTTAGCCATTCCTAAGACCACAGGAGATGGGTTTTCCAGTATGACAGCCTCATCCATTGGAAGGAGGCCCTTTTCCAGGAAGGCAAAATTGCAGTTGCATCCTTTTGCAATTAGTTGCAGTATTAGTAAAAAGAGACAAAGCAGAGGAAATTTGGCACCTGAGTTGGGCCAAACAAGTGCCTAATCTCTTCCTGCATTGGGGCTACATATGGCTTCAGGGAACAGCCATCTGCTAGGATCCAGCTTCATTATGTGCTGCACTGGGATTTGGGGAATTGTCCTCCTGGCTCAGCCAACAGTGGACTCTATACTGCGTATTGGAAACAGGTCAATATCCACTCCATGATGTGTGGATGTGGCATTTGGGGATGTGGTTTAGTGGTGGACTTGAGCTCAGAGAGCTTTTCCTACCTAAACAAATCTATGATTCTATTTTTGTGGGCAGAAATTATTTGGTCTTTAGGACAAGAAATGACTGGTGTGCCTGGTTTCCCTGTCAACTAACATCTTCATTACTGGGGCTCATCCCTGTCTTGCAGAGGAACAGGAAGCACCCTCCAATGCCTTGGCCAGTGTGGTTCAGTTTGTCCCTCTGGAGCTCATGGATGGTGTCATAAGAAACCTCACCAATGATGACAGCATCACGGATGTGCAGATGATGATGGCCATTGGCAGGTAGGACAGGCTGTGGGAGGGAAAGCTTTTGGAGAAATGCTCTGTGTGGCTCTATCCCAAGCAGCTTGGCTAATGCTGCCTGGTGAGGAGTGTGTAGGGAAAAAGAAAACTTCTCTATCATTTCTTCTAGCCCTGAGATCCTACAGAACTAGAATAAAGACTGGTTGTTATTATGATTGTGACTATTATTATATTTGTTTGGATTAATTTAGTTTATTTTCTTAGAAATAAGTTGTATTATAGGATGTCCAATATAGTTTACCTCGAACAGGTTTGATTTCCAAGCCCCCCCAAAGCTGTTAAGGTCTTTTTCTTCCCAAAAATCTCCTTTTCCGGATTTCATAATGATCTCTGTCTCTCTTCAGAAGGACACCTTCTTAAGCCACCAGTCACAGCTAATGACTTTTGTGAGGGAGGTATCCCCAGCTGTTTCCAGGCCCCACTTTGGCCTTTGTCAGGTGGATGTGCTGCAGCTGGACAGACAAAGTCAATGGATACCTAGTCAAAGCATGATGAAGAGTAGTGGATGAAATGCTACCTGACATCCAGACCTGGTCTTTGCAGCACTAGTGCTCTCTTTGGCATCACCAGATCTTCTTTGTACCCTTATGTCCAAGTCCTCCAGCTCTTCTGTGCTCCAGTGCCTTTCTCTGCCCTTACTTAGGTGTATCTTCAATGATCTTAAGGATATTTTCCAGCCTAAATTACTCCATGATTGTATCTTTAACCTATGCTTATCTGACTTGATCTCACTGGAAGCATCTTTTTTCCTCTTCTTATTACAGGATTTGTGTGTCCTTCCCAATAAGGTTACATGACAGAAACATGTTATTCCTGATAGAAACTTTATGTATATGCAGAAAAGGGGTTACTTCTCTTTGGCTTTCTAGGGAAGGTCATGGTTTTGCCAGAGTCCAGAGTAACCCAAGACAAAAGATTAAGTTATCAGTTCAATTCCTAACCCACTTCTTCATCTTTTTCTCCTTCTGGGTACCTGCTGCTACAAGCTCCAGATGATGATCTTCCAAGAGTGCCAGTGTCTAAATGCAGAGGTTGCCAAACCAATTGCATCATTCCTTAAAACTGTCTTTGTCATGCAGAAGGAGGAGTAAATAATTAGTCAGAGCCTGAAAAATGTAATTAACATCACTTAGGAGAAATATTGAAGTTTTGGCAGCATGGTTATGGCTGATGGGTGGCCCAAAAACAGCGTGACCACAGGCTGTTGGATGTGTGTGCTCCATACCTAGAAAAATTAAAGGAAAATAGGCAAATTGAAGATCTTTTAGTATAGTATCCATGGCAAACTTGTTGCATGCAGAAGTGTCTTCTTTGGAAGTTTGGATTTGGGAGTAGCAGGGCAATAAACTGGATTTATGTGGAGTTTCTGGTCAAGCATGTAAAGAACAAGTAGTGGTAAAAAAAGCAAGGCTGTCACCTGCTGGCATAAGTGTACACCACAATCTCTTTTACAGAGTTTGTCTATTTTTAGATAAACTGTATTATTGTGCATCTGTGGTGTCAGAGATACTCACAGATTTGGGTTTCATTTTTTTTTCTGGGTATGTATCTGTTCCAAAGTGCCTGGGTCCAGATGCAGAAAGCATCTGCTGTCACACTTGCTACCTCTGGAGATCAGGGTCTAGGCTTTTAAAAATTTAGCATTCCAAATCAATAACTCCTTTGTCAAATTAGGGTCATCACTACTAAGATATTTGTGTATCATGCAGTCTGAATTTAAAATGTAATTTCTTCCTGCTGTAGCAGCACAGGCAGCACTGTAACCTACCTACCAGTGCTGACAAAGTATAGCTTGAAGCACATTAGTTTATTTTATGCCTGTTTAAAGAAGATAGGTAGAAAAAGGACTTTTGAATCTCTGGATCCATCTCTCTGCTTTATAGCATTAACATCATAAACCCCTTTCATGAATGTTCAACTCTGCTCCTCAAAGCAGAGCAATGCTCCCACTGCTGTTCTTTCACAGTTCTTCCTCCACTGGGTTGCTTTAGTGGGTCAAATCTCTCTTCTAACAGCCAGTCTGTCTATATTTCTGGCCATCATACAGTTCATTTGATCTTATGCCAACAGACATAGCTGAAATATCTTTTGTCTCCCTGGTGTTTATTCCTTCAATGTGTGCAGGAAAAGCAGTCCCTTCCCATCTCTGCTTTCTCATGGCTGTGCTAAACAAGCCAGGTTATTTTAAGCTTTTCTTTCAGGAAGTGTTCTTCATTTCCTCTACCACCTGAACAGGTTTCTTCAACACAGCTCATTGGTCTTAGGCACAGATGGAGATGTTTGTGCACCATGTTCATCATGGCAGCCTGACCATGACCTGAGTTGGTGGTGGTCATTGTTTTGCTGTAGAGAACACTTTTCCTTCTGCACCACAGATGGTGCTGCTTATTTCCATGGCTGCTGTTACTCTGGGAACTTGTAGTCACCTGGTGTCTGCCTGGTTGTCTGCAAGCAGATGAGTTATGGTACCCTCCATTTCTAGTGCCTTGCATGCCTTTTGAATTGATACATTTCCTTCCAGTTCTACATTTCTAATCCTCAGGGTCTTCCTTGTGACTCCTTGATCTTCCTCTTGTGTTGATGGTGCCTGACAGTTGTGTATCTTCACATACAGTGATTGCATGGCTTTCTTTGTTCTCTGGTGCAAGTGTGTGTGCAAGCTTCTCTGGCATTTGCTTTATTATCCAACTTGGCTTGACTTCTATTATTTTTCAACATCCCAACATACTCTGCTTTTCAAGTATTTTTTTTTACTGACTAGACTTTTAATTTTTCCAGTTCCTTGTAAACTTCACTCTTTACCTTGTGGTGGTTAGTTATCTATCTTCCCTTCTTTTATTTTGCATGAGCTACAGATTGATAAGCAAAAGGAACTGACTGGGTAAGGTGGCTGGTCTGAGGTGTAGCCTGAAGGTCTGGGGTATCTTCAAATCAAAGGTACTGAAATGGTCAGCGAAGTTTGATACTTGGAGTTCCCAAGTCTTACTTCCCAGTTGTTTAACATTAAACAAAAATGATGTGTCATCACTTAGTCTTAGGTTATTTTTTATGAGAAACTTCTTTAAAGCACTTATTTCTTGAGAAACGTGACAACATGTTGGTTGAGTAGCTAGAAATTATTTTTTTTAATCTGCAACATTCAGGAGTAATTGACTTCTATTAAAGTTTCCAGGGGAAGTTTTTTAATATGTTTTTGGGAATCAATGTTTCCCACACAGAAACTAAAAGAGATGAATCTGAGTTTTTTTCCCTTACCAGTAACAGTTCAGAGATCAAACCAGTATCGTGTGTTTTCTAATGGTGACAATGCAGAAACCTCAATCAAACCCTCACATGAGTAGTATATAGAGCACTGCACCGGTTTTAAAAATTTTAACTTGACTAGACTGACATTTGTGGAAAAAATCCCCACTTTACTTGGTGGGCTTGGCCTGATCCTCTGATGAACCACAGTGTGATGGTGACATTGGGGTATTTCTGCTTCAGGCTCTGTTGTGCTTTGAGTAACGTGAAATGCTTTGTGAAGAGTCTGTCTCATCCCATGACTAGACTCCAGTTTGGAGGAGATTTGACCCAGAGTGGAGCTTGACTTTACAATATGTGCATTAAATTTATTTAAGAGTTTGTGTTTCATTTCAGAATGATTGACTGGGTGTCCTGGCCCCTGGGAAAGAACATAGACAAGTGGATCATTGCTCTGCTGAAGGGTTTGGCTGCTGTGAAAAAGTTCAGCATCTTGATTGAAGTCACTCTTTCAAAAATAGAAAAGGTCAGTTGGCTCTTTTAAATGTGAATGTGAACCACAGAAATACCATCTTGCACCTGAAATATCACCTTGCCTTTCAAAAGACAAGATGAGATGTATAGAGAAAAAAAGATTCTGCTGTCCTAGGGGATACTGATTTTGCAGCTAGGAATGATGTTTTCCAGAATAACCTGGGATGCTGCAGGTTGTGGTCTGCAGAGGTACTGATATCTTAAAGGTTATGAAATAAAGTAGCCAAGGATTTTCAAACAGGCAAAATACCTATCAGTGAGCATATTAATGGTCTACACAGGCACAGGTCAGTTCTAAATCCTGTGCCCTGACTTAGTTCTTTTATTAGTGTAGATAAAGCCCCTGCTGCCATCACCTGTTTCAGCACTGAGTACTTGCTCTCTCTGGTCACTATTTCAGAACTTTTCCCATGCTGTGGTCCTACTCTTCCCTCCTTTTAATAATGGGTATAACATCTACCAGAAGAAGTCACCATAGAAGCTACTAAGACTAAGTTTTTAGGACTATGGTTTAATGATGGGCTTGGCAGTGCTGGGTTAACAGCTGGGCTCAATGACTTTAGAGGTATTTCCTCACCTAAATGATACTGTCATTCTATAGTTATCAGTATTGGAACATTATCAATAACTGCATTTGTCTTTGTGATCCCTCAAGTGCATTGAGCAGTGGAACTGTAGCCAAGCATCTCTGGCTTTTCTTTCTTTCCTTTCACTGTTAATACATAGGAAAGGACACAGCCCATAAAATAACATGTGATTTTTTGAAACCCTCAGAAGTATGATCTGACAGCAGTAGAGGGTACACAGATATTTTTTGTAAAGAAGAATAAATAATATAATTATAGCCTTTGAAAAAGATACTTGCATTTTATCTCTTTATCTGAAAGGTTAGTGATAAAGCTCCAAGTTTCTGAATAAATTAAGAGGCACATTCTGGCATTCCCAGAATACTAGAAAACCTAGCATTGTGCTGTGCTTGCATGGCTTTTTCATGAGGAGATATGGAGATGCAGCACTGTCATAGAGGCATTACACAAGCCTGAAAGGGTTAGGATAACCCACACAGCATTTTTAAGGGTGTCCTGAGCAGACAGGACACCCTCCTGTCTGGACAGGAGATGGCTCTGGAGGCTTGCTTCAACATCCAGCATGGAGTAGGAAGAGACCAGCACCCATGACAGATGCCCAGTGTCTCTGCTTCCTGCTGTTCTCTTCTCCTGCTGGTTTCTGCCTTCTCATTTGCTTTTTTTTTCTCCTCCACCAGGTCTTCTCCAAGCTGCTGTACCCCATTGTGAGGGAGGGGGCTCTGTCTGTCCTGCAGTACATGCTGCTGAGCTTCCAGCACTCCCACGAGGCATTTCACTTGGTAAGGCTGTGTCTGGCACTTGGATGGGGACACTGTCCCCTTAGTGGGGACCTGAGATGTGGCAAATATTGCCACTCTGGCTTTGGAGTGCATTTGGTGGAGCCTTTGCACTGAGAACCTCTCAGAGGGCTCTCACTGTGGAGAGCAAGGAATACATTATTAAACAGCCCTTGCTTTTCCTAAGCAGGTCCCTCACTTCTGTTGGACTCAGTGGGCCACATCCCACATGTGACTTTAAATTGTCACCAACATGTGGCACCCATTTCCTAAAGTGGTTTGGAAGGTTTGTAAAGCAGCAGTGCAGCAAGACCAGAAGACTGGATCAGAACACTTCATTACACAAATTCTCTGTTAAAAGCAAAACCAGCTTTTGGCAACATTTGAATTTCCACAGTGATATTTTGTAGTTTGTTTTGCTGTTGGCACTGAGGCACAGCTCTGCTTCCTGCTGGTGTTGCCTCTGGAATGCTGAATTTAAAAAGGGAGGCTGAAGGCAAAAGCATGCTTGTAGTGATTGAACTGATAAAAGCAGTAATGAAAAATTACTCTTATTAATGTTTGATTTTGTACTTTCTCATTAAAGCCCTTATATTTGGCTTTCCACCTAAAGATCATGGAATAAACAGATAGAAAAAAGCAAAGCTAGCCAACATTTTCAATTCCTCAGCTGGAGATACTTAGAAGGAATCTGAATTTCTTGAGAAACTCTTTGGTTTCTAAAAATAGAGTAATTCCAAAGTGTTGTCTTCAGTTGGGCATCAAATTTTGAAACACTCCAGAAGCTGTGAGTTGCTCATGGCTTGAAGTTTCCATCTGTAGCCCATAAGCAATTTCCTCCCTTATTAAAAAAAAACAAAACCAAAACCCAGCAGGGTCAAACCATGTCTCTGTGTTTGCCCTAGTACTTTGGAAAGGTTTTGAGAATTGTTCCCATCACAGCTTGGCAAAATTCTGATGTATAAAAAGGTGCTGCAATTGATTTGTTTCCCCAACAACCTTTCCCCTTGGAAGGGAAATAGTTAAAATCTCAACATTTTGAAGGGGAAGAAAAAAAGGAAAGACCAAGGGAGGAAGAGAGGACGAGGGATTGGCTGGACTGGGGTCCTGATACTTTACTTCGGGATTACACTGGGCTAAAAATAACTTAAAATACAAATATGAAAAAGGTTGTGTAAGAGCCTGGGTCACTCTAGCACATCTGTGGGGATGGAAATAGGTTTTTAATTCTGTGTGCAGCTGCAGGGTCAGCAGAGGGTGCCCTTGAGCAACAGATTGTTTGGATTTGCAGCTGCTCGTGCATTTTTACATCTTTGAGATGAAAGCAAAATAAAGATGTGCAGTTTATGTGCCTGTTGCCACCTATCCCACCACACCAATTCCATCTCAGGGTATTCAGTATAAAATAACATAGAGCACAGCAGACAGCATTTCTTTTAGGCTAATACCATCTGCCTTGCAGGTTTGAATCCCTGCACTTGGCAATCAGCATATCCTTTCCAATGTAGGTGTGGGATTTAGGGAGAGACTAAAGAATGGCAATTGCAGCTCACCAAAGCAGCAGCACAAGCCTGCAGGTGTCATGCAACACAAAACCCTCTAAGGCTGCCAAAATCAACAAGAGTTGCTGTTGAGTTCAAAGGGTGAAACATGAAGTCTAGAATGGCACTGAAATCAGCTCCTGTACACTGTCTTTTCTGCCTGTGGTGAATTTCATTCCCCTGAATGTATTAAAATTCTGTGAATAATGTGGAGTAATTTTTGTAGTGAATTTTTCTTTTCCAGCTGCTGCCTCACATCCCCAGGCTGGTGGCCTCTTTGAAGAAGGAGGACTCCAACTCTGCAACCAGCTCCCTGGAGCAGCTTGCTGAGCTCATCCACTGCATGTTCTTCCGCTTCTCAGGATTCCCAGACCTCTATGAACCAGTCCTGGAAGCAGTTAAAGTAAGTCATGCCCTATCAGTAATTGTTCTGCTTTCCATATGGAAATGGCATCCTTGTCAGTAGCCTGGAATAGAGGGACTGTCCCACTGGTAGGGATGTCCTGACTTCAACACCTCAGGTGGTGGTAGAAGAAGGGGGATTAGAATTCTGAGTGGGAGCCCTGTGTGAGCAGGTTGAAGGAAGTTACTTCTCTAATGGTGGGCCTGCAGAAGTCCTGATGGTGCCTGCAGGTTTTAGCTGTAATGTTGTTCTCAAATGCCTCTAAAGGACTAATAGAAACAGGTAAACTCTTCCATGCATGTGAAGAGCAGGCAAAATGAGTTGTGTGAGCACCTCTAGCAGAGGAGTTTTGCAGTTCCCATTACTAATTTTTCATGGGAAAAGATCAGTCATAGGATCATAGAATACCCTGAGTTGGAAGGGGCCCACAAGGATCATTGAGTTCAGCTCCTGACCCTGCACAGGACGACCCCAGGAATCACAGTGTGCCTGAGAACATTGTCCAAATGCTTCTTGGCTTGGTGCCATCACAACTTCCCTGGGAAAACTCTTCCAGTGCCCAGTCACTTTTCCTAATATCCAACCTAAACCTCCCCTGACACAGCTTCACAGCTTCATGCTGTTTCTTGTGCCCTGTCACTGATCACTGGAGGGAAGAGATCGGTGCTTGCCCCTTGTGGGGACAGATAATGATTTGTAACACAGATCTCTCTTTCCAAGGCTCTCCCAATTCCAAATGAGGACCGGATTAAACACCTGTTGGGACAAAATGCTTGGACCTCCCAGAAGAACGAGCTGGCCTGCTTCTACCCACGCCTGGCATCTAAATCAGAGACAGGAAAGATTGGGTTAATTAACTTGGGAAACACCTGCTACATGAACAGCATCATACAGTCTCTCTTCATGGCTTCAGAGTGAGTTTTTCCTCCCTTGCTCCCTTTGCTCCAGGGGTTGCTCCTCACTCCAGCCTTGCGTGTCCCACACTGATTTTCCATCTCACAGATTGTGTCTCTGCTTTTCTTTCACAGCTTTCGGCATTCAGTGCTGAATTTAACTGAGGGCAACTCCCAGCCCCTGATGACAAAGCTCCAGTGGCTCTTTGCATTTTTGGAGCACAGTCAGGTAATTATTTCATGTCCTAGTTATTTGTTTGGACTGTCGGCTGCGGAAAGGCTCGTCTCCAAGTTGCTTCCTGCCGGCTCTAACGGGCTGATAAGGAGCTGTGGATCTTGGTGGGTTTTGTAATGGGACAAATTTTGTTTATATGCAAGAGGCTAATTTTGGGAGAAGTGGAGGGAAACTCCTGTCACCCATGAAAGTGAGCTGTGTTCACACCAGTCTGCCTGTCTTTAACTTGTGGTCCTCTTGGGCTGGGCTGATGTAAATAGCTAATGGTTTTGACAATGAAATCCATTAGGTAACAGTTTACATCTGTGGTCAGCTGAGAAGCCTGTTGGTGTGAAGCAGAGGTTTTGTTTCTTGCTGTGCAGCAAGGAAGAAGACTGGAGCAGCTTGTTTGTCCCACTGCTGCCCAGAAAGCAGTAGCAATCAGTGAATATTGCTTTAAAAGTGGTTCTGTTAAAAGGATAATTATAAAAACCCCCTTCGAGTCCAGATCTCTGAATCCTTGGTATGTGAGGGAAAGTAAAATAAAAATAACACCCTTAAACTAATTGCAAATATTTCCATGACAAATGTGAAATTTAGTGCCATGATGTCTGGAGATACAGCTAGGTCATATTTAATTCCTCTCTTGAAAATATATCTTTCTGTCCCTAGAAAGACAAGATTTTGGAAAGCCAGTGAATTTTCCCTTGCTGGGTAGCAAGTAATCCAGCTTTTCTGTTTCCTAAACCTTGACTGGCAGAGCTGGCTGGTAGCATTGTGGTGTTATGTCACTACAAATGACCTGGAGGGGGGGGGGGGGGGGAAATATAGATATCCTGTTAAATTTAATATTTGGTCATAGAAGAGTCTAGGTTTTCATGGCAGGTTAGGGTGTCTGTGTTTTGTGATGAGCAAGTACAGAAGCATATTTGCTTGTTATGTAGCTGACAGTTAATAGTTTCCTGTTAATTTCCTTTTGGTTATTTTTCTTCTTTGGGTTGTTCTTGGAGTTACTTTTTTTGCTAAAGATGGTTCTGTTTCCTAATGACAGCAATTATGTTATCTGGTAACACAGATTAGCTGCCTGCAGTGATCAGAATGTTGGGTGGAAGTTTAGTGGATTTTTTTGCTTTGTTTTTTTTTTATGAAGGATTTGGTGAGAGAGATCCTGATCAAATTAAATGGAGCAGCAAATTAAATTCAGGCTGAATTAAGTGGAATTATCTGGATCAGGCCAATAAACCATTTAAAAATTGATGATAAGCACAGGGATATTTTATAGAAGTATATGCAAAATAATGTCTGAAATTCATCCTTACCATCCTGGCTTGCAGTAAACTGAGAAAGTCTTCCTGGGATTAGCCTTTGTAGGGGGGAAAAAAAGGATCTTATCAGGCACAAAACACTGTGCTTCCTGTGAACCAGCCAAAAACCGCTCCTCTTCTCTCTCCATCCCCCTGTGTGAATTGAGGAAAAATCACTAGGATTAAACACATTTTTTTCTGTGTTGCTGCCAGCGACCTGCCATCTCCCCTGAGAGCTTCCTCTCTGCCTCCTGGCCCCCCTGGTTCACCCCTGGAGCTCAGCAGGACTGCTCAGAGTACCTCAAGTATTTGCTGGACCGGTACGTGACGAGCGCCGTGATCTTGGAGCCTGGTGACAGCAGCATCCCTAAACCCCAGTGTGGTGGTCAGTGCTGACCCACAGGCAAACAGGGCACGTGGCTGAGACCAGAGGAGTTGGGAGAGTGGAGGGTTGGGATAGTGAGATTGGTCTGAGGCTCCTTAATTGCCCTGTTTGGGCAATTTTAGGGGTAAGGTCAGAACTTAGTTCAGCTTGAAAATTTCTGCCTTTTCTCTGAGGACACAAGGAATTCAAAAAGACCGCTATGATCATTGAGTCCAGCCATTAACCCAGCACGCCTAAGTGCCCAAGTCCCTAAATGCCACATGTACACATTTTTTAACACTTCTAGGAACAGTGATTTCACTAATTCCTTGGTCAGTCTATTCCAAAGCCTGACCACCCTTCGCCCTTTCAGTGAAGAGATTTTTCCTGATACCTAATCTAAGATTGTACCAACCTTAGAGATTTACCTGACAGGCCACTCTGTAAAATGTTGATTTTTGCCTTTTATCTAGAAAATTCAAATCTCTGGTGTCCCAATGGTCCCTCTAAAAGTGTGGGGTCAGTGGCACATGAAGATTTTAGGTTCCCAAATCCTGTCTGACTCCTTTCCACCTTTCTCCCTCAGCATCAGACCCCTGGGTACAGGCAGGTTAACTGGGATTAACCACTTGTGGTGAAGAACAGGAGCCCTACTTTAGAAACTACCTCTTGGTGTTGTATTGATGCATAACACAGCCTTTTTCTTCCCTGCCAAAGATTGCATGAAGAAGAAAAAACTGGAAAAAGGATCTACCAGAAACTCAAGGAATCCAGCTTGATGTCTCAGGCAGTAGAGCATCATTACTTAAACAAGACATTGGTTGAGAAGATGTTTGGGGGTAAAATGATGACAAAGATCCGCTGCCTGAAGTGCCTGAATGTTTCCTCCCGAGAAGAAGCCTTCACAGACCTGTCCCTGGCTTTTCCTCCCTCGGACAGGAACGTGCATGGGACCACATCTGTTCAACCAGTGGAAGAAATTGTCCCACAGTTCATTGAGCCTCCAGAAAATGCAGGCCAGCTTACAGGCTCTCCCTGGATCCAGAGGAAGGCCCCCATGGCCAGTGACCATGCAGCATCATCAGTGTTGGTGGAAACATTAGGTTTCCAGGAATCAGGAGAAGCAGCAAATCCCATACGTGGCAATGATGTTGGGGTGGATGCAGCCAAAGACCCTCTCTCGACTTTCAGGGAGCAGGAATGTGCTCCCAAGGACTCCAGATCTGTCCCAGATTTAATTAACTATTTTCTATCCCCAGAGAGACTGACAGCAGAGAATAAATACCACTGTGAGAAATGTGCTTCCTTGCAGGATGCTGAGAAGGTGGCAGAGCTGACAGAGGGTCCACACTACCTCATCCTCACACTGCTGCGGTTTTCCTTCGACCCACGGACTATGAAGAGGAAGAAGATCTTGGACAATGTCTCCATCCCTGTGGTGCTCAAGCTACCTGTCCTTGTTGCTCCAGAGGAAGCTGAGGAGGTTTGCTGTTGTGGGAAGGATGGTGCTGTCCCAGGGAGTGGCTTCATGACTGTAGTGTATGACCTCTGCAGCGTGGTGGTGCATTCAGGCATCTCCTCCGAGAGCGGCCACTACTACTGCTACTCCAGGGAGTGCACTGACACCCTCCCCCACGGGCAGCCCCAGGATGGGGTGCCAAAACAGGCCTCTGACAAGCAGTTGGACTTTGAAATCCAGTGGTACCTCTTCAATGACACCAGAGTTTCCTTCTCCTCCTTCGAGTCGGTCAGCAACGTCACCTCGTTCTTCCCCAAGGACACTGCCTATGTCCTCTTCTACCGGCAGCGGCCGGCCCGGCAGGGCTGCCTGCTGCACCAGGCTCTGGCTGAGGCCAGCCACCTGCATGGAGAGCCCTCCCTCCACAAGGACTTGATGGAAGCCATTTCCAAAGATAACATCCTCTTCTTGCAGGTAACTGCTGCTGCTGTGCATGGCTGTGCAGGCTGTGGTTCTGCAGCTGTCCGGCTCATGGGCCACATTCCCACCCACCCAGGCAGCAGTGGGATCCTGTCCTGTGGTTAAAATCCTGAACATACCCCCCAGCCCTGAAGCCAAATCCCTTTTTGTTTTTAGCACCCAGATATAAACAGGTTATAGTTTCCTGATGAAACTGGGTGTTGAGGTTGGTACAAGATGCCTTGTGGTTGTGCTTGGGGTTGACTTGCTGTTGTCTGTTCCTGGAAGCTCAGCCTGAAATTTTCTTTGAAATGCCTAGGAAAGATAGGATGATGGAATAGTTTGGGTTAGAAGGGGCCTTTAAAGGCTACCTGCCCTGCAGGATGAGCAGGGACGTCTTCAACTCAGATGCTCAGAGCCCCATCTGGCCTGGTTTTGAATGTTCCCAGGGATGGAGCATCTACTGCTTCTCTTGGAAATCTGTGCCAGTGCCTCACCATCTTCATTGTAAAATTCTTGTTCCTTACATTCTACCCTTTCTTCTCCCTCCCACCTTCACTCAGCTATTCCTTCCTACCATCTCTGATGCTCACCTGAACCATTGCAAGCAAAGTCTTTTTTTTCCCCCCCTTTTTCTCTTCTTATCATAGAATCATAGAATGGTTTGAGTTGGAAAGGACTTACTGAACATCCAGTTCCAACCCCTCTGCCATGGGCAAGGACCTTTTACTCCAGACCTGGTTGCTCAAAGCCCCATCCAACCTGGCCTTGAATGCTTCCAGGGATGAGGCATCTACAGCTTCCCTGGGCAGATGGGTGAGCTGGGAGTACAAACTAGAACAGACTTAATTCAGGCAACGGAGTTCAATGCTTTCCAAACAAGTGTCTCCTATGACATGACCTGCATGTGGGGCGATTTGAGGGGTCCCTGCACTCCCATGGGTGACATGGTTGGGCTGGATTAGATCCTTGAAGAGCTGCAATGTTCTGCTGCATCCCTCCTGCTGAGCTCTAGACCACATGGCCTTTACACCCCAGTTTAATTTGAAGGAAGCTCCCAGGGGAAACCTCACAGGCTTCTTGGTGATGGTGGGAGCATCCCCCCACCTGGATCTTTTATCTGCTGATATCCTTGTGCTATTTTCCCCCTTCCTTCTCCCAGGAGCAGGAGAAAGAAGCGAGGAACAGAGCCGCCTACATTTCTGCCTTGCCGAAATCCCCGCTGTGGTGGAGAGACTTGGACAGGGACAAGGATGATGACAGCTCGTCCGGGGGCTGCAGCCCGGCCGCGGGCGGGGGCGGATCCGGCTCCTTCCATGGGCTCGTCTTCTAGCCAACACTTCAGCCAGATGGCAGTGCCCATGGGGCCAGCCCCAGCCAGGAGCTCCTCTGCCTCACCCCAATGACAGTGAGTGCCCTGGAGGAGGATTTCAGAAACATTTAAATGGAAAAGGTCTCAGGGGCTGATTTGGAGGCACCCAGAGGGTCTTGCTGCTTCCTATGCACTTGGTCTTCATGCCTTAATGTACCTAAGCTAATGCAGAGATGAGCAGCTGCTGACAGCTCGGAGAAGTGCCCTTCTGCTTCAGCATAGCCATGTCTTGCCTGCTGTGAGCCGTGCCACCAGCCTGGGGAGGTGACATGGGGACAGGCGTGGGGAGAAGAGGGACCCAGCAGTGCCCCGGGGATGGAGATGTCCCACACACATCCTGTCTGCAGCCCTTCCCGTGGAGCCAAGGTGGTGCTGGGGCAACCTCTGCTCACTTGTTATATTTCTTTTTAATGTAGTTTGGGAATCCAGCAGGACAAACTCTGAAGGTAGAAAAAATGCCAAAATGTAGCAGTGCTGGTCTGTGAGGCAGTGAGCTTGTAAGACAAGCAGTGGTAGGTCAGTCAGAGAGGGTTTATGCTGCCTTATAAGACACCCAAAAGAGACTGAGGGGAACAAATCCCTCCAGCCAAGAGAGACTGACCTGATCCATTTGGGGTTTCTGGGCTCCAGTGAAGACCCATTGTGTTACTGATGACCTCTGGATGCTGTTAGTGTGCATGGCAGGCCAAGACACACAGCTGTTTTTCCAGATGTATCTTTAGGACTCGATTGGTCTCTTTCTGCTGATGTTATTTGATGGCCTTCTGGGCTGGATCTGCCCTTTAAAATTTGGGTTTTCCCTTGGGATACTCTGAACTGAGCAGCAGATGACAGAGCCCCGCTAAACTCATGAATTTTTTTTTAATGCTGATTTGCAAGGTGAGTATCCCAACCAGATATGTTATATCAATCCAATATCAATATGTATGATGTAAACCAATGTATTATATAAATCAGTCATGAAACAGGGGCTGATTTGGATGGCAGGAGGCCAACTCAAGCCCCAAGCAGTACATCTGCAGGAACACTGCTCCCTTCCATGTCCCTCCCCAGCTGTTTTCCCCTGCCTGCTCCTCCCTCACACCTATAGTAAAGATTTCTCTGGCTCAAGTGGCAGAGACTTGTGCCTTAGGTCCTAAGTGCAGGACCTAATCCTGACCATGGGGTATTGGGGTAGGAGTATTGTGTTGTTGTGGAGGAAAAGGCAAAGCACAGACATTGCTATGGATAATGTGAGCAAAAAGTCTGCTAGAGAGGACACTTGGGGTCAAATATCTGGTGTATACTATCATATTCTTTTATTGCCTTTCCTATATATAAATAAAGGAAATTAATTCAACATACGGACTTAGTGTCTTATTGAAGTATTCATAGATATTGGGCTGATGGGTCAAAGAAGAGATGGGGAAGCTGAGGCATCCATCCTCAAGGACATGGGACAGTCCTGCAGAGTGGTGGCTTGGGAGAGGAGATCAGGCAGATGTGAAATGGGAACCTCAGTGCAGAGCTGTGTGCCCTCCAGAAGATCACAATACTAACAGTGGAGCCTTGAGCAGTGGAGTGTGTTTGTTGTTTTTGAAGTCAGGTGCTGAGAGGAAATAAATAAAGACCCAAAGTGAAGTGTCACAGAAAGTACAGTGTTCCCTGGTTTTATTAACAGACTTCTATTTATTTCTGGTTCAAAGAAGTTGCCAAAAGTTTTCTTGTTGCTGTCATGCTAGCTCCTTTCTTTATACGGGAGTATCACCTGAAGGCACTTTCTGTGCTTTTTGCTGTAAGGTGCTTTTGCAGGAGACTGTCTTTAATTTGATGAGATCATAATCTAAGTAATGAAGGCAGATAGTCAGACCAACATGGAAAATGAAGACGCTGTATCATAGCTAAGCTCTTTCCTGAATATGTCCTGTTTTTCTCATCAAGATTTTCTGAGATGAGCAGAGGCAAACAGCTTGCAGTTCTCAACATGGATGGCAGCCTGGAGAGTGTCAGTGGTGTAATGAGGCTGACCAGTTTGGACCCTCTTAATTTCCTCTGGTTATCAGCACTGGACTTCCCTTTTGGACTCAGCCAATCCTACTATGTCTTTGACAAAGATGTGAAATAGTATTGGTCCCAGTACAGATTTTTGAGGAATGCTACTCATTGCTGGTTTGGACACTGAGTCATTGACTGTAGCTCTTTCAATGTGGCCTTCCAGCCAATTCCTTATTCATCTAATGGTCCATCCATCCATCCATCCATCCATCCATCCATCCATCCATCCATCCATCCATCCATCCATCCATCCATCCATCCATCCATCTCTTTAGTTAAGAGCTAAGAATGTTATAAAGGACCATACTGAAGGCCTTACAGAGGTCTAGTATAGCATGACTGTGGTGTATTGCTACCTATGCTGCACCAATTATAGTATATATTATATTGGTACTGGTGTTAGTAATGCCAGCCATTTTTGCCTATGGCATATTGATAAAGTGTAGCTGTGGTATATGTCATAGAATGGCTCATTTTGTCTGTCACACATGCCTCTGGTCAAGGAGAGCTCATAAGGGAGTCCTCATCTCTAGGTTTGGGATTCCATGTGTGCTGCAGATGTGAGATGATGCTACTCTTGTCTAAAAGAATGTTACAGGAGCTGTGCATAGGGAGGTGTCTTTTCTCAGTTGTCTTTTTAAAAAAATTATTTTAAAAAGGAAGTCTTAATGGGAGGGTTGAACTTTTAACTCTGGAGAAAAAGATTTGTCCTTGTGCCAGGTTCTCTGGGTGATTTTGTGTCCTGAGGCTCACAGGTGCTGAGCTGCTGATGGGTGAGAAAGGCAGCATTTGTCCTCACATTGCACACAGCAGAGCAGATACACTGTATGAAATTCAATTTAGCAGCTTGAAAATACATGGCTTGGGTTCTGGTATCAGGAAAAACCCTAGCTACATCCTAAAAGGCCTCACTACCCATTCAGGACACTTGAAGCTGTAGGAGACACTTGGCAACATACTGAGAAAATGTTCTGAAAGCTTTAAAGATGCAACATAATCAAACTTGATCTGCTTATTAGTTCCCCTTTCCTTCCCTGCTCTGAATCCATGCTGGGAATCACCAGGGAGAGATGTCTTTTTATTATCATTCTTTTATTTTCCTGTTGCTTTTCCATTGCATATACAGTACTTAAAAATGAGATCACCTTCACGTCAGGCATGTACCATGTTTATTAACAGCAAAAAAGTATTATCTAGGCTTCACTCAAGACTGATTTACAGGATAAATAATTGTTTCAAATTACTTTAAAAAAAACCCAACCAAACAACAACCCCCCAAAGAATAAATTAATAACTTAAGTGATTAGCTGTCCACAGTGATTTGAAAACTTAATAACCATTCAAACAGTGACACCACAAGAAGACACATACTGTACAGTTTGCCACAGATTACTCTTGTCCTTCCTTCTACAAATGGAAATCAAAAAATTAAAAATACTTCTCTTTAAGAACAGTCATAGGCTTTGAAACACACAAAACATCCCTGCGAATCGGCTGCTGACGCAACAGCTTCACAGCTGGGGCTCCAGCCCCTCCTCGCAGCAGGTTAAGAAACAAATGGAGAAACTACCCTAATTTGACTGGGTCTGTTCCCACACAACGATGCCCAAAGTCAGTGGGGACTTGTCAACTTTGCCAAGGGCTGGGTTGAATGGGAAAAAACTACTCTAAAGGTTTGGTCCTAACCCTACGGGATTCATCGACAGGCTCCCCATGGAGCCCAGGGTCCTGCTCCCTTCCCCCTCTTCTGCAGCGTGGTTCAACCACCACATCCAAACTGCTCTCAAAAAACCATGGTATTCTCAGGGTCAATGTGGCAGCAGAACACTGACAACTGTGCAAATGGCATTTCCCCCACCCCCCTCACTCAGAGGAAAATCCTGCCAAGTTTTTTTTCACCTTGGTAATTAAGGATGAAGTGGTTTTTAATGAGTGGGATGTGTCAGGACGGTCTATGATGCTGGGCATGACAACAGGGTAGCACCACATGCTGCCCAGCCATTGCCTGCAGACTCAAAACAACTCTGCATTATTAGATGTCAATTAATTAGACCTCATGACACATCTGTGAGGTGGGGAAATAAGTACTATAAACCTTCATTTTTACAAGCCAGAGAAAAAGTCATATACAGAGTTCACATGAACCCTCTCGTCCCACATGAAGATACAGTGCAGTGTCACCCAGAGAATGACAACAAAAATGATGGTTCTTTATCTCCTGGTCTTGGGGCAAACCTCTCCCATATGGTCAACCCACTGGCCTACAAATAAACCCATAATATGTTAGCAATGTGATGCCTTGTGTTTTAGCTTTTATGTTTTTCAGATTCTCTGCTGCTTAATGTGTAACTCTGAAATTTAGGTGTTAGTAAGTTCTCTTCACAGGGTAGTTAGACAAAACAATCCCTTCCTAGCTAGAGAATCAAGGATAACCAGTACCCAAAAATCATAAACAACAGCTAAGGGAAAGGGGGCAAGCCAGGGGGCTGAGATTTCATAACCTGGAGCTATAGTTAGACAACTGACCCCAATATGTAAATGAACCAAAACTTACAGAAGTATAAAACTCGTAACCGGAATCCATCTTGGATTTGACTTAGGTGTAACCCTAGCCAGGCTCTTGCACTGCCCAAGCTGTATCCTTTCAACAAATACCTATTTAATTCCTTTTGATCTATCTAGTCCCTGTTCCAGTTCTGCCTTTCCAGGCATCAATGGGCTACATCAAAAATTAAGAGCCTGCTGATTGGGAGCAAGTCTGTTGAGAAGCTTTTTCAGCTAAAGAGATAGAAACATGTGGCCCAGCTTCTGTTTCAGATGCTACTGGCTGGTGTTAAAACTTGACCACCACATGCCAGGACCAGCTGGCTGGGGGCTAGAAGGGGACAGCTATATTGTGACACCTTGCTACATATCAACTTTTCATAAGAGTAGACACTAAATCAGCAATCTAATCAACAGTACAACGCTAGGAGCTGGGAACAAAGAGATAAAATTGTGACTACAATGACGAGACACCAAGGACAGACTGATAAAGGGATGAACTGCTCCAGGCCAAGAAGGAATCATGATCAAAAACTGCACGTCTTGACCTGCAAGAGCCTCATTAACAGCTGTAAGATCATTGTGTACTTGTGGGAAGGCTGGGTAGAGAAGAGAGGCACTCAGACTCCTCCTCAGAGGCCCTAAACTGGCTTATTGGCCCTTGTGATTTGACGCCAGACTGGCCCCTCTGATTTTCCTGATGGCTCTTTGATGGCCATGTGTGTTCTCTGGCTAGTGCCAGGGTTAGGCTTTGCTCTTCCCCCTTCCTGCAGAACTAGGGCTTCTCCATAATCACAGCTCCACTGCATCCATCTCTTGTAGACAACATGCCTCCAATGGGACACACCGTGTGGATGTCAGCTTTTACATGGAATGGAACTTCTATATCACCAGGTGGGAAAACACCAACACAATGCAAGCATGACTTGAGAAAACCATCCTCTTACTTGCCTCCTTGGCCAGACAGGACCTGGAAACTATTTTGATATCTTCCATAAGACCAGGACATGGCTGTATCTCCCCCATAGCAAGGAGCCATGATCACTGGATAGCCAAAACAAGCCAACTCTTCCTGGTACGCCAGCATGTGGAAGGGGCACATGGCTGCTGAGAGTTCTGGATCTAGCCTAACAAATGTACAGGTTAAAGCTCTCTCCCAGTTGCTAGAACTGTGTGTCCGTGTCCTGGATGACTAGGCCAGCCAGCCCTCTCCCAGGTGCAAGGGATAGTCCAGTGTGGATTGGGTCCTCTCACTGGGGAGTATGGCCTTTGGGGTTGAGCTGTGTGCCTTGCCATTGGCTTCATGGCCAAAGAAGTGGCCCTGTCCCTGTTCTGGATGTTACAGGGCTCTAAGCAACCCCTAGACTCCCTCACACACAAGAGTCTCCACTCAACCCTGGTAGCACAGGGTCTCAGTGTGGAAGAGATGCTTCAAGCAGGGTCAGCTATGGGGCTGAACTAGACTGGTCTTGAAAAGCTCCAAGGATGAAGATGGCACCTCAAAGGACAACCCTGTGAAACCACGGCACTGCTGCCCCATGAACAGCTCATGGGAGCCCCTCAGCAAGGCATCTCCCAGCATATCCTGGTCCCCACACACTTTTTGTAGGGTTTCTCCTGCCTAGCTCAGAGCTGGGTGAATGGACCAAGCATCCCTGAATGCCAGAGCACAGACATCATGTTGTCAGGCAGGATGACCCACTTGAGAGTGAAATGCCCAAGAGTGGTGGAAGCTCTCATCCCACCAGTGCATGGCTTTTACTGAGTATTCCACAACCCACAATCTCTGCTTATCTGAATTGACACTCAGGCCAAAGGAGCACACAATGAGACCAAGACCCAAACTCTACTGGCAAACTCCCCTGCCTTCTCTCGTCCCAATCTTATGTGCCAATCTCACCCTTGCCAGTGGCTGGTGGCTCAGAGTTCAAATCCATCCCAGTTAGCACCCAAACTGCGTTTGACCCTGTCTGCCAGACTCTCAGCTTTGGCCTGGCACAGTCTGTGCTCACACATTATTTTCTTTAACCAATTTGAGATGAAGCTTAAGCCTGGCATCCATTTAGAGCTGGAAATGTATTTCCCACTGAACATTCAAATGCCAAATCAGAGCAAACCAGCTCCAAGGATGATTCCTCTCACCAGAGGAATGGTGAGCAGCATTTGTATACTCACATCAAGGGATACACACTTTTGGAGACTTTTGCCTTTAAAACCACCTGCTTAGTCATTTTCAGTCTTGGGGAAAGCTTTGACACATGGACCTGGTGCTTCATAAAACTAAATACTGAGGTCATGATGCACACATGCAAGCATATCACTTTTCTAAATCAAACCATGGAGCTGTAGAGCAGGCTCTGATGAGAAGGCTCAAGCCAGTTTAATTTCAATTAAAATGAATAATTTGCAATGTTCTCAGTTTCCTTAAATACCTAGTTCTAACAAAGGAGCCTGTCATACTCAAGAATCCAAGTATAAAGTGGATGTGATAAACTCAATGCCTTCAGGACAAAGTTCTTGGCAGACCATGTAATTAAAGCAGCTGCTTTTCAATATGGTTTAAGACTAAACACTGCACAAACATTAATCACCAGGGACTGCTGTAATCAGCTCAGCAATCGTCATGGGTGACTATTTCCATTGAAGCCATTGATTACTTAATGCTTTCAGGAGGGGTTGATACAGTCATGTCTCTACGGCACAGAGTCTGTGGGCTTCTGCTTAGTTTGGTGGTGCTGTTTGCTTGGGGAAAAGACAGAGGAATGTATCTGTCCCAGTGAAAACACAGACTTCACTGCAAAGCAGAGAGGGACCAGCAAACAGCAGTTGTTAAGTAGCTGCTTTTGGGCTGTTCTGGTCTTTGGTCAGCCAAATGCAATGGACCAGTTACTAGGGATGCTCATGAGAGCACATCATCAAAACACAGTGTCTGAGCCTGGGAAAAGAGCTGCCAATGGCTGCCTCATGAACAAAGACATTTGTGAAACATAGAGAAAAAGAACTAGTTTCTCCTGTACCATAAAAGGCTTTTCCAATTGTAATTAATGCCTTGGATTAAACATGGGAGGGGGCACTGGATGCACCTAGTACCAGTATAGAAGCACAGGGAACCCACTCAGCAAATTGCATTCAAACCCACTGTGTTCTCTCTTGAGCCATTAAAGCTAACATCTTAGAAGAAGAAATAGGAAAACATCAGACTCCCAGTAGAGTGACATTCTTTATGGTGGGGATGGGGAGCTCTCTCCCAGATGGGTGAATGCACACTTCAATGGGCTCTGGATCAGGCCCAATGTTTAGTTTCCCCTGAGATGCAGAGATGAAAGGAGCAATAGAAATGCAAAATACTGCATTCTAATCTTCATTTCATTGTCTTACCAGGCAAGTATGCAAGCCCCCAGCAGAGGGCAATGGCCCTTGCAGGCTGTAACACACGCCCTGACCTTCAGAAAGCATCTGACTGTGCTAAATCTTCCCCTTTGAAGCTTTGGGGTTTTTTTTCTAGAAATTATTATTTTTAGCACAAACATTAGAATATTTGCTTCATTGTCTCTATAAAAGTCCAACATTACAGTGTCTTAACAGGGTTGTCAGAGCCTTTCCATTAACATCCTTCCCCTTCATGGCATGCAAGAAGAAAATATAAAATGGTGTTGGAAGTTCAAGACTCATTTTACCAGCAGACAGCAGCACACAGCAGTTAAGGGACTGCTATCCTATCCCCATGTGGGTCATGTCTGCCCCTTTCCATGCACAGACCAAGATTAAGCAAATGTGTTAATGCTTAAGCATGAACAATCAACACAACTTGGTGGTGTTGGTGGAACACAGAGCCCACAGCACTGGGAGGGGTGCAGCTTACAGAAAGAATAGCTCCAGCTCTTTAACAAATATTACCTAATCTCTCTAATGTCTCCTTCATTTGGCTCCTGCTTTGCGGTCAGCCTGTTTATTCGTGTCAGCGCTTGCTGTCTGGCAATCAGGCTGCTCCATGGCAATCATTAGTTCTTCCTGTTTTCATGAGATCATGAATTATTATCTCTGCATTAAACTGTCTCGTCCTTCTCTTCTCTCTGTGCTCAGCAGCTGCCTGGCGAGCGATCCCAAAGCCTGGATGTGTTAGGGATGCTGGCAAGGGACAGCAGCAGACTCCCACCCATAATTACAGCCTAGAGTCATTAATGTCAGCAAGCCCCACTTCTGTGTTGAGGAAACATTGCTGAAGATGAGGGGAAAACAGTTCAGCATTTTGCACCCTCCACAAACCAACCACAATGCTCACACTGAAACACCCTGCCCTGACTCTCCTGACCCACCTCTTCCCAAGCCTATGACCTCACCATCAACCAACATTTCAATTACTCTTCTTCTTTCTCTCAAGAAACATTCCACCAGAGCTCCTCACCCAGGACCAACCTCTGCAGTACAGCACCTGCCTTCTCCCAGTCCTTGCAGCAGCCTTCCACTCCCTTTTTGTCACTCATCCTTATCCCACACACGTACACAGGGGCTCCAGAGCCTCCCTGCCCCCTCATGCTCAACCATAGAGCTCTCACAATGGCCACAACGTAGGACCCTCACTCTATGGGCTTCTCTTGGTACCACAAAAGGCAAATTTTGATTTTTAGAGTCAGATTCACAGGAATTGGTTTCAGACAGGCAGTGGGTCAGTGCTTAAATTCTACCTTCCAAAGCCAATCCCTCCAGCCCTTTCCAAAGCAAATCCCTCCAGCCCTTTCCAAAGCCAGTCTCTCCAGCCCACTGACTTTAAAAGATGATGGAGAATACTAACAGAAGACACCCCAACAAACTCATGTGAGCATGTGCTGGCATGTATGTGTGTGCATGATGGGGCAAGTCCTGGGCTCCTAAGTTAGCTCAATGGGAAGGTGTGGATGCTCATCAAGCTCCTGAAGGTTAACAACCCAACCCAAAACCTTTGGGGGCTGTCCAGCCAGGAGGAGAACACCCTCAGAGGTTCTGAGCACATTATTTACAAGAGACAGGACAACAAAAGTGATTTCAAAAGCAATGGTCCTTGCTCAGTTTTGGGACTGGGAGGAGGCAGAGAAGAGGACAACCACAAGGAGTGGAGAATCAGAGCTGGGTAATGATATCCTACGGGAGATGCTGCGAACCTGCATGGTGTGGTTTAGGGTACAATATGGACGAAGACAGGGAGAGATGATGCAGTGTTAGCACATACAAGTGGCTTTAATAACTGTAGGGAAAAGAGGTGTAAGGTGAAACCTGGTATTGCTAAGTCAAAGTTCCTGGATAGTGCATCCAGCAGCTAAAGCACAAACCTAGCCACCGAACATAGTTGGTCTTTATCACTGGCAAACAGTATCCGCCAAGTCTTCCCCTGAAATTAAGTTTTGTTTTGTTTTAAGAGAAAAAAAACCAATGACACCCCCTCCCCTCCACAGCCAAGTCTCAGCAATCCAGCCCAAGTGGATGTGGCTGCCCAGCCAGGGACACCAGCAGAGATTTGCCTGTTGCACTACTGCTTGGTGCTCTTGGCGGGCTCCGAGGACTGCCGCACGTCAGTCCACTCCTGCATGGTGCTCTGCAGCGCCTGCGTCTTCTCCTTGTCCACCTGCACGTAATCCACCTTCTCGTCTGAGGCCACCGACGAGGTGGAGGGCTGTGGGGAGAAAAGGCACCGCCCAGTCACTCATGGCTCCCTGCTCTTCCCTCTCGCTGCTTCATGCTGCAAGTCCTCCTGCACCATCCCTGCTTTCCTGAACACTTCACAGCTCACCACCCTCCTATAACCTCCCAAAGACACCTGGATGAAGGATTTCAATCTACTCTGCCTCTTGCTGCCATGAGACTGCAGTGCAACAGGAGAGCAGAAACAGCACGTGTGTTTCTACCCTCTCACAAACATTGGGACATGGATGTTTAGTTGTAATTGTGTTCTCTAACTGCTGATTTTGTGAGTTCAGCCTTGCATTTTGCTCATTTTCCTGTAAAGAACTCGAGAACTCTTCAAGATACATATAAAAATACCAGCTCCATACCTTTTAGCTGTGCTGACTCACTCACCTACAGCACCAGCTAATTTTCATCCCAAAAACAACAGGTATGTTTGCAGGGTCACCCAAGGGATGTGTCGAGAACAAGAAGATACTTTTTACCATAGCTTCTGGAGCCCTGGAGTTTTTTCTGACTCTACAAGCATTTCAGAGGCTCCATCTGCTTGTAACTGGAGCTGGGTAATGTTTTTTAGTGGTTTAAAATCACTTTTCCAGAACAGGATATAATTTAAATGGGTGATACTTGCAGAAATATTGTTGGAAAGAAAGAAACCATCAAGGGACAACTGTTAAATAATAAAAGGACCTAACCAGTGGGATGCTTTGCCTAGGAAACAAGGTGGTATTTGAGAAAATGAAGCCAACTCTCATGTAGTTGCCACAGAGGTTTACACAACCCTTGTCCTTCACCTTCCAGGTACAAAATCCAAGTCTGGTCTTGGAGGCCCTGCTGTTTTGAAGGAGGAAAAACACAATTCTGATACTTCTGGGGATACCTCCTGACAGCTATTCAATATATGGTTTCCAGCTGAATTTATGGTCTCATCAGCATCCCTGAGCCCTGCACATACATGCTTCTGCTTTGCATTTCCAGCAAAGCTGCAGACATGCAAGCCAGACTGAGCTTTACCTAGAGCAAGCATAGCAGTGGGTCATCGAATGGTTTGGGTTGGAAGGGACCCTAAAGATCATCTCATTTCAACCATGCCATGGGCAGGGACCCCTTCCACTAGACCAGGCTGCTCTAAGCCCCCTCCAGCCCAGCCTTGAAGACTTCCAGGGAGGTGGCAGCCAAAGCTTCTCTGGGCAGTCTGTTCAAATGCCTCACTATTCCTTTCTAATATCTAATCTAAACCTGCCCTCTGACAGCTTGAAGTGATCACCCCTTGTAGTGTCACTTTATCCCCTTGCAAAAAGTCCCTCTCCAGCTCTCTTGTCACCCCTTTAGGAACTGGAAGATGGTCTACAGTCTCCATGGAGCCTTTTCTTGTCCAGGTTAAACAACCCCACCTGTCTCAGTCTCTCTCCATAACAGAGGTGCTCCAGCCCTCTGAGCATCAGACATTCTTGAGACCAAAGTCCAGGGCTTTGGACTATGCTGTTGCCAATGTGCATAGAACCCCTTAAAATGCATCACTTTTAATCAGAAGTTTATAAAATCCCCCATACCTTCCTGTGTGGCCCTGGTGAGCTTGGCTGGAAGTCCAGGGCCAGGTAATCCACACTCCCCGAACTCTTTTTAGGCGCTGGGCTGTTGGTACCACTAGGAACAGGAGAAGCAGAAATGGGGTTTTGCTAATGCAGGGAAGAGACAGGAGAGATAATGAGGATTAAAGTGGGAAGGAAGAAAGAAAAAAGGAAATTAACACAAATCCTGAAATGAAACATGTTGGTGGCACCTTTAAAAGAGCCTGTGCATTTTCCCACCTACCTCTGGGACAAGGATGTGCAAAAACTTCTGGGATACTAAAAATGTTGTATTTTGTGCTAACGAATATTTCAAGCTCATGCTCTTGATTTCATGTATCAGAGCAGCTCTGCTGCCTTTGTGCTGATTTTATTCACATGCCTGACAGCAGACATGGGCTTTAGCATGTCCCAGGAACCACAGCTCAGCAAGGCCAGGCCAGCTCTGGGATCTTTGCTAATCACAACCATGCTGCACAGAGCACAGATTTCCTCTACCCCATTAGTTACACAGCCTCAAAAATATGCTTCAAGCTTCACCAAGAGAGACAAAATCCCCTCCCTGTAAGCAGTGCCACTCCCTGCTGCTGCTCTGATAGCCCCTGCTCCCAAAGAAACATGATGTCAGCAGCTACTAGGGGAAAAAATTGAAAAAAAAAATCAACTTTAATTAGGAAAATACACCCTGACAGTCCATATAATTTTTTATCCCCTCTTACTTCCTGGCAAACTGGGTGATACACATTTCTGCTCTCATACACACTTAAAACTCCAACAAGACATGTAATCCTCAGAAGGAAACACCCTGTTTTGTGCATTTATAGATGTACATAACAATGTACTCCACACAATACTATCTGAGCACTTCCATGTCATGAGCTAGGAATGCATCTGCAGAGCTGGGGAGAGTATATGTCCTGCCAGAACCATCTATCTCAGCTGTGGGGCCCTTACCATGGCCACGTAGTTCTCCTCACTGTCTCCCGAGTCAGTGCTGGTGATGCTCTGGGAGGAGACAGGGCGACAGTACTGCAGGGAGCCAGCATTGAAGGTGTGCCTGCAACAACAAAGGTACATGTGTTACTGGTGGCTGCAGGTCCTGCTTGTCCTTTGCCAAGGAGAGGGCAGCTCCTGATGCCTGCAGCCATCGCCGTGATCCAAGCTGGGCATGAGGAAGAACTGGTGGCATTGAGGTTCTCCAGCCTGTGCTTTCCATGGGTTGGAAATCCCTGGGTTGGGTTTCCTCTTCTAGAGGAAATTCTTCTAGAAAGAATTTTTTCTTTCTAGAATTTTTTAGTAACACCTTCCTTGCTCTCACCTACACAAATCAGATTCCACGAATTCTTCCATCTCACAGGAAATATTTAATTGTGGAGAATGGAGGGCCAGCCTTGGTGAAGCCTCTTACCTCCAGCCTCACCACAGCTACAGGGTTTGTTTACTGTACAGGCACTATCCAAATTTTTTGCCGGAAAACAAATACTCTGAGGAGTTGTCTTGCTTTCAATTGGCCAAATCTAATTATACTGAACAAAATAATGAAATCAGCTTCTGGCATTAAAGCGTGGGTCTCAAAAAGCTATTCGTTGCCTTTCAGTAAAGCAGGGTCATATGATTAGCTGATAGGGGAAAAATCCATTAGCTTCTCCAGGGTCAGATCTCTTGTCAATCAAACCCTGCTTGCTGCTTCCCAGCGCAGTGATTTCAGCACACAGCACTCATGCCCTGCAGTCAGTCTCCACACAATCCAATTTATTAGAGGAGTCATAGCAGCCAAGCTTTGCTTCTGCCTTTTACTGGACAACATCAGATCACAAATTAGTAGCAGAGCTGGAATTGTGTGAATCCTGTTATTTTTGGCTGGCAGACATAGCTCTGAAGTGCTTTGGTTTAATTTTGCTGACTTCGTTCAGGCTAAGCTTTGCTTTCAAGGCAAATCAAAACACCCTTGGTCAGACCCTGAGTGTCACCCTGTGCTTTGAGACAACAGTGGGGTTTTGGGGGGGATAGCCTGGATGTGAAATCATGCCCCCCACACAGCGTGGCTGAGTTGGTCTGGATCAGCTGAATCATGAACTGTCATGGACCACAGGTCCCAGGTCAGAGCCACAGCTCTCCAGTAGCCATCAGATCCCAGAAACAGGAAATGTCTTAAAGGAATCTTAGTGAGCTTGTCAGCCACATGCTGGGCTTTCATGTGAAATCCCAACCTAAATGAATTTATCTTCCTGCCACCAGCTGTGATGTGGGGAATGTTTAATCCATGGCAGAGGGGACAGCATGGCTACACGTAGACACCAGTGAGAATGAGACCAGAGACCTGCTGTTGAAGCAAAGCAAGAATTCATCCCACAGCCATTACTCACGTTGGCCTGGACCAGGACTTTGTGACTGGCGATTTGAAGGGAAGCTCATCGATGACAGTGTTGTTCCTCAGGTCCAGTGGTGATGGCTTTGCTAAGGAGGGGAAAAAGCCTTTACTCAGAGGCAGCATGTTCCTACAAATCAGCACCCATGACTGGCATGAGAGTGACCCCAAGAGATGGTGGATTACTTCCCATTCCACTGATCAGCCCCCCAGCCCTCCCTGCTGATGACAAATACTCCAAACCAAATACCCCTGTGCTCATTTATGCCAGAACTCAGAGAAAACAGTGAATTTCTCCCTTTGTGCCACAGCCCCAAAGTGGATGGGTGGTCCCAAAAGGGGAATGTGCCTTCCAGAGAATGGATATCTGCTAAAAATGCTCAAACCCCAAAACCATTCATTAGTATCTGTGGTAACTAATGTATTAGATGGGGACAAGACCAGGCTCTGCCAGGGCTGAACTGCCTCTCTGTGGAGTGTTTTGCCATAGGGAATGGGAAAGGACATCTGCAGGGTAGCATGGAAGCTCTTCTCATCATGGATGGTTCATCAGGTGGAAGAGAGCTACACTTCAACCCCATCCCTTGAATAAACTGTTCATGGGGATAGCTGTTCACACCCTAGAGATGGGAGCCCTCCTCCTCAGGATCTCCTTGGTCATTTGTCAGACAATGGATTGGGGAGAGATTTGGAGAATGCCAGCAAATCCCTGAAGGAAGAACTGCCTGGAACCAGCCAGCAGGAAACTAGGAAAAATTTGTGTCATGTGAACACAACATTGAGATTTTGGGGTGGAGCACAGGCAGGGGTGCAGGGCAAGGGGGTGAAATCCTGCCTGTGACATGCATCTCCTGCAAAGGCCTGGCAGGGTTTGAGATGGACTGTTCAAGCACCATGAAAGCTACATTTGCCCTACAGAGCTCCTGAAAGAGCAAGGGGATGGGGGCCATCTGAAGGTCTGACTGTCCTGGCAGTAGCAAAGCACACCCCACCTAGGGCTGGACACACTTCACAGATGGAGTCTGAAGTGTTAAGAGAACAGAAGGACTCCTGGGCACAGCAGCCATTCCTACCTTTCCGGTCGGGTTTGAGGTTGCGGTTGACAGGCGGGGGCTGGATCTCACTCAGCCGCCGGTGGCACTGAGCCACGGCTCCTCCTTTATGCACGGGAAGGGTGGCTGAGGACAGCCCCACCAGGTCAAAGTGGTGTGGCCCAGGGCTCATGGGGATGTAGAGGTTTTGGGCATTGTCGTTGGCTTTCTCGGCGTGGATGAGGGGCGAGGAGCCAGGGTTCATGGGCACGTAGTTGTCCTCGGAGTCGGTGCTGTGGGAGCGGGCCACCGCTGCCTTGGCCTGTTGGGGCACAAGGGGAGGGTGTGTTGTGAGCACCAGGCACTGCTCAACCCCATCCACTACAAACCCTTCACTGCATCACAGCCAAACAGTATCAACTCACTCTAACATCTAAGCACAGAGGGAAGGAATGATCTGTCCCCTCCTTGGCCATCAGTTTGCGCTGAGAGGGTCTACCTCCTTTGTTCCCAAGTCATTGCAACCTCCTGAGTTTTCAGAAAGGTCTTCATCACCCAGATCTGAGCATTTTCTCATGATCAGAGTGAGCTGAAGCATGGAAAGTCTTTCTTCCCTAGGCTCCATCCATGACTAAAGTGCAATATGAAAGGCTGCTTTAATGTAATTTCCAGCTCAAGGAAATCTTAGAAAGTGCACAAAAGAGGCTGTTCTGGCAGCCAAATTTAGCTCAGCGGCATCCCAGGCTTTCAGAAAGCAGGCAAACTCTTGGGTAGTTTTTATTTTGGGCCAAAGCTGCTGGCAGATACTTAGTGGAAGCAAAGTTCTGCACATGATGCTGGGTTAGGAAGTTGCCACTCCATCTGTGCTCTGCAGGCCACCATGGTTTTAACTGAAACCATTAAGAGACCCCTTCTTGACTTGGCTCTGCAGGACTGGGCTGTGAGGGCTGACTTGGAACCAAGCTGTCTGAATCTGTAAGGTGCAAGTGGTGCCTGCAGTGTGGGGGTCCACACCAAGGCCAACTCACCAGGTAGGAGCTGTAGCCATCGTTCATGGACTCGACTGACTGCACAGCGCTGCCGCCCCCGTGCTGGGGGTACTCGTACGTCTCACAGGAAGAAGCTGCAACACAATCACAAAGGCACGTGTCCCACCACAACTGCCAACAAAAAGGGGCCCCTGAAAATCAAATCCAGGCACTGGTAGGGCAGTATTTGTTCTTGTTGATTGAGATTCTGGTGAGAGGACATGGTCTTTAGCCTGCCACAGGCTCTGCTATGTTCTTTCCCAATTAGCATCTCTCTGATGCACCAGCACAATTGCACGTGCCGTGCAGACCTGACCTAACCCTGCTCTGTCAAAATGCTGCAAAATCTCAGGGGTAAAGGTGTCAGATAAGGTAGATCATGGTGACAAAACTGGGTTAAGGGGGAGCTCTGTTAGAGCTTTCTCAGTAACTGTGAAGGCTGGCAGCCTCCAGTAAGGGGAGAATGGGTTAAGCTCTTAGACCAGTCTGTTTACTGCTGAGAATGGGTCTGATCTCAGACTAAGTGTGGCATTTAAGTAGGAGGAGATGGAAGAAGCATTTCAGAGAGCTGTGTGTATAATTTACAGTGTATTTTCTCTCCAGACACCTTTTCTAAGTTACTTTAATGCTATCTTATCCTAGGCACAAGGTTTGGAAAGAGCATGTACACCTACAGCCCACCCACGGCCAATGGCAATTGTGGCTCTGCTGCCCTTGGGGATGTTGGGTTTTGGAGATGTGCAAAACCAAGGTTTTGCTCACCCACCTTGGTGAGCAAAACCACAGCAGCTCCAGGCTGAGGTATGTTCTGATAAACCTGGTTATGAATGGAAGTAAAGGTAAGCTAAAAAGAGCTGAAATCACAAAAATCTGGCGAAGGGCTGCATAAGCAAGCATGTTTGGGGTTTTGGTTGAAGGTACAACACAGCCATGAGCCAGCTGAGTAGCACTCGTGGGCACTCTCCATGCCTGCTGAGTACAAAAAAAAGGGCTAGATCCTGGGTGGGGAGAGCTTCTCTGTGCTCAACCCCCTGGATGATGGCACCTGCACTCCAGCCCTACCACAGCCCAGTGGGACTGATCCAGCCAAAGCTGCTGGATAACACAAAGCCACCCCCAGGTCCCCACCCCCAAATTCACCTCGGTGTAGCCTGCTGTTCTCCACTGCTGGCAGCGTGTTTCTCCGGGGAATGGTGGCTGCCATGGGGGTGAGAGCTAAATTTTCACCAGGCTGGGGCCGCTGGGGTGGGCTGCCCCAGCGTGGCTCTGTCTGCCCGGGTTTGGGGGGCCGTGGGGGCGGTGCAGCGGGCGAGTCGCTGGCGGCCACAGCCAGAGCGTTGTGGTTCTTGTCCAGTGTAAATGTCCTGGGGATCTGGTAGATGGAGAGTGGGGTGGCAGGGATGTCATAGGAGTCCGTGGAGAGCTCCCCAAACTCCTTGCATAGGGTGTTGTTGGGAGTCTTGTAGGTGTAGACCTCCTCGTTATCGGTTTCGGAGCTGGTGAGGCTGGACTTGGGGTGGGTGTAGGAGCCGAAGGAGCGTGGCAGGTCGTAGGCACTGTCCCTGAACTCCGAGTTGTGCCGGCTGGGTTTGGGCAGGCTGTAGAAGCCGTGCAGCTGCCCTCCAACGCCGTTCAGGCAGTGCCCGTTGCCCTGCGAGAGCTTCTGCACCGCCGTGTCGCTCCGCATGAAGAAGGCAGACCTGGTGGCTTGGGAGAAGCTGGCACTCCTGCAGAGGGAGGGGAGAAAGGGGCTGATGTGGGGAAGAGCTGGCTCTGGGTGTAGAGAGCTCTGCTGCCTCTGTTTGTCACCTTACTGACCTGGACTGCCCAACCCCAGAGCAATGAGAACACCTCAGACCCCTCCAAACATGTCCCCGGGCCACTTAAACCTGAAACACCTTCAGAATCTCTCTGCCATAGGTGAGAGGTACATGCACCCAGCTCCATGACAGTGGAAAACCAAGCCTTTTGTCCAGACATAAATTGCTCCAAAAGGGCATTTTTCACACCAGTTCACAATATCCCAGGGCACAGGTGCAAAGTGCCAATCTCCCAGCACTGCCATCGTGCCTCGACCAGTGCCCATAGTGCCCATCCTCAGTACAATAGGGAGACTTCATCTCACCTCTGCCTTGCAAATGTGTTTGAGAAGGCCTGAAAATATTCCTGATAGGGATTATTTCAAAGTCTCCAGGCATGTCATCATCCTGCCCTCTTGCAGGACAACCACTGGGGAAGTAATAGAAGTCCCTAGCTAGGATCTGGAGTCTGCAGCCCTGATTTGCACAGGGGAGGAATGAAACCCAGGGCTAATTTCAGATTTGCAAAAGCCCTAGAGTCCTCCAGGGTGAGCAGGGCAGTGTGGTCACTAGATCCATGCTTTGTAATGATTCCTCAATTTACATGTGGTCATGCCTGGGGACACCAGCCAGAACAGGGGCTGAGTGCAGAGATCTCAGGCCTCCAACAACTGCTGGCAAGCCACTGCTCCTCTGCTGATTCCCCTCAAGGTACTTCATCTCCTGTTTTATCCCTGCTTCATCCCTTACATGGGTCAGGCTTTTGGGGACCACACCCTCCCAGTCAGAAAGGGCTGAGTCAGCCCCATATAAACACTCCCCCACAGAACAAAATTCTGCCTTGCATCAATCACTGTGGTGAGAAAAAGTGAAACACTTATGGGGAGAGATTCCAGTCGTGGCAAATCACAGGGAAAGTGCCAGTTCTAATTGGAAGATGCTGGTTTACACTGCTCTGGTGTGGCTGATGCTCTGCAGGGACAACAAGGATTCTGTTTCATGGAGCCAGCACGAGATGGCGCTCAGAAATAGGGCTCATTTAGGGGAAAATGCAAGTGATGCTGTGATAAGACAAATGAATGCCTTCCACCTTTGGAGCTCAGTCCACCCAGAAGTGGTTTGGGTTCTGTCAGGGTATTTTTGGTCGAGGATTTGAAACATCTCACGGGTTAATTATTCTGCATTGCCTGCCAATTAGCTACTATTACCCTCATTTTATGGATGAGTAAAGTAAGAGCTCCAGAGCAGAAAGGGGAGGGATTCCCAGCAGTCCTGCAGCCTGGCCCCATGCACTGGGCATTGATCAGATGATTATTTCTGGCCCAGCTGCACAAGCTACCACTGGCCAGTTTATTTCTGCTCACCACAAGCACTGGTGCTCAGTCCCTTCTCCAGGTCCCACCCCCATTCAGGGTCTTGGAAGATGGTTTTTAGGTATCCTCACAGCTGGAGCATAAGAGGGCCACTTTTTTTTTTTTTTTTTTTTTTTTAAGCACTGTTCCATTAACTCCATCTGAAGTTAATTTTTCTGAGCCTTTTTCTGTTTTTTCCAAGTAGGGAAAGTCAGTTGCAGCAGGAAAGCCCAGTGGAGGCTGCAGCCTGAGCTCTGCTCTCACTCCACGCCAGCTGGGCTCCGACTGCCTCTCCCTCCCTCCCTCCCTCCTCGCCCGCTCCTGCGAGCCAAAACTCTTCACGTCAAAAAAACTCCTGGCTATTTAAGGCAAGCGGCTGGGTCTGGAGGCGGGGAGCAGTCTCTGGCTCAGCAATCCCACACTGTGCACCACCAGCTGCCACGAAGCCCAGGGAGCTCTGGAAGAGGTGAAAGGCAGTGGAGCAAACCCTGCCCATCCCTTTGTTTGTCCTTTTTCTGGTTAAAGGCAGGTCCTGTCAGCAGGATCACAAAGTGGTTGAGGTTGGAAGGGACCTGTAGAACTCATCTGGTCTAAACCCCTGCTCAAGCAGGGCAACCTAGAGCTGTGGTAGGACTGTGCCCAGACAGCTTCTCAATATCTTCAAGGATGGAGACCCCTAAACTACTCTGGGTGACCTATGCTAGTGATCACTCACAGTGAAAAAGTGTTTCCTGATGTTCCAGACCCTTCAGCAACTTCATGTCCCTTTGAACTGGACCCTGTATTGACTCCTGGGATATTGTTACTGACTGGCCTCCAACTAGGCTTCATGCCACTGACCACCATCCTCTGGGTCTGGCCATTCAGCCAGTTTTTAACACCTGTGAAAAGCCAGGAAAGCTGGGAGCTTGAGGCCACCATGGACCTTCTCCTCCTCCCAACCACGATGAGATGAAACCATCACTCAGGACTTTCTCCAGATGGGTTCTGCAGACCTCCAAGGATGGAGGTGAGTTGAGCCACTCGCACCCAGCCCTCCCCTCAGCTGGCCCCGAGCGGGTGGGCTACAATACCTTGCATTTTCTGACTTTCTGCTCATACACTGGTGGAGGAAAAGGTAGTCCTGGGGGGCACTGGCAGACAGGGTGCTCTGGAGGTGGCTGGCAGGCGAGTCGAAGGTGAAGAGGGTGGGCTGGCTGGAGTGGGAGGGCGCCGAGGACTTGCGCTCGCGCAGCAGGTGGTGGCTGGCGCTGCTGAGCTCTGCCGGGGAGGAGCGCGGGGCGTGGTTCATGGAGGCAATGCTCCTCAGGGTGTCTGTGCAGGGAAAAACACACCTGTGAGCGTCACACGCAGCCACCCCACGTTCCCAAGGTTTTCCTTGTCTAAAAGCTCTGGCATTCATGGAGGTCAGTGTGGTTTGCTAATGGCTTCAAGTGATTCTCTCAGCTTCTCTATTCAGAGCACATGCAACTATAGGTACTGTGTATGGAAATAAATATTTATCACATTTTATAATAAATCACATTTAATAATTTTATATTTTGTCACATGCTTAGTGCCTTGCTGGGATGTCTGAAGGATGTCAGCCTATTTCATGGGCAGCTCAGTGGGTTGTTAAAGCCTCATTTAAAAAAGAGGAGCTTTCACACTGCAGTGAGATGTCATTTAAGTCACCTCCAACCCTCCATGTAAGGGCATTACTGCTATCCCTTTACACCTGGGTTAACTGAGGAACAGAGTGGGAATCTGGATGGATATAATGACAGCAAAGATGAAAAATATTCTCATGTTTCCAAATTCTGTATTGATTTTGTGACCTCATGAGAGTTGTTGCTGTTTTCTGTGAATAAAAAGGGATGCAAACCCAAGGCATGACTCTTAGTGCCCACTCCCCCTGCTCAAGGAGAAACAGACTTTAAAATATTAAATTAATTTCAATGGCGAATATCCCAGAGGTCAGGAATAATCACTCAGCTACTCCAGCCTTCTCATAAGTGTGCTTCATTAATTCAAACCACAAATTAATTTTTACAGCCAAGCTGTAAATCCCCATTAAAATAAACCAAAACCAAAGCCAAAAAAGTTAAAACAAAACCAAACACTCAGAAAACCCACAAGCTGAAGAATATTTTGGAAACTCTGATCCATCTCTGGTTGCAGAAGATCACACAGAAGACCATGAGTGCACGCTTGACATGTGAAAACTGCTCACTGTGGTTTGCTGGTTTGCAGAAGTCATACTTCATATAATAAGTGTGATTTACATTTATTTGGTGTTGATACAAAACACAGAAAGAATCCAAATCTTAACAAAAAGGGGAAATCCGCACATTTTCTAGCCACCACTAATTTTGGGATTGATCTCGGGTTTCCCTGACACGCTGTTCATCAGATCTTCAAATTTGACTTTCAGGCACCCATGTTCCAACACAAGGATGAAGGACATTTTTCTAGATTACCAACCTCTTTTTTTCTATTCCTTCCCTCAACTTTCAGATCCTACCCAGAAATTTTGCACCTTATGCCACACAGAAATGAGTTCTCTGTACAAACAAAAAACCCCCAAAAAACAAAAAAACAACAAAAAACCCCCCAAAAAACAAAAAACAAAAAACAAAAAAAAAAAAAAAGAAAAAGAAAAAAGCCAAAAAAAGAGGCTGCTGTGGCTCGGACAAGGAGAAGCTCCACACAGGGTGATTTTTTCACCAATTTCTGAATCATGTCAGGATACAAAGTCAATCTGTCTGCTGCTCATTCACTGCTCCTACATTTTTCCCCTGGTGTTACTGCAAACTTCACCCGGTGCACAAAAAGTACATTAATAAGAGCCAAAGAGCCTGGCTTGACTGTGTTGTTTGGTTTGTGCTAAACAGAGAAAGGATCAATATTTAGCATTGACATTAATGGTGGGGTATGACAGCTTAAAACTCCGATTCTTGTCTTTTTTGCATGGGCATTAAAGATCCCCTGGGGCTCTTCATGGGAGTAAATGGCCGTCTCGGTGTCCTCGGACAAAACAGTGTCTTGACCCTCATTCTTATTAATTATTTATGCCATAGCAGTGCAGAACGATCCCTCTTGGAAAAGGAGTCTTGAGAGCTATGAAAATTCCAAACAGAGTGCTTTAAGATCAGCGAGGATGAGAGATCCCAAACCCACACTGCCATCAAAAAAAGGGGTGCTGCACCCAAAGTGCCTCTCAGAGCCCCATGTTGCTACCTCCCAAATCACCACCAAGAACTGCCCACGGCACTGTGCTTCAGCCAAGACTCTCTGGGCATGGTGAGGGTGACAGGTTGGTGTTGTGCTCCCATCCCAGCATGAAGGTCACCCATGGGGACAACTATGAACTGCACTGTGTTGGGGTGCCTCCAATAGCTCTGAGCTGTCCTCTCACACTATCCCTGCAGGCTCTGCATTTGCCATTGCATCAAAATGTCATGGCAAGGCAAAAAACACCCAGGAGTTAGAAATAACACTGATTTATTTGTGCTAACACAGCCTGAGGGGAGAGATGGGGCTGCAAAGAGGATACAGTCCCCAGCAACACTCCAGGGCACAGCAACTTCAAATCATAACACTTCAGGGAGCCCTGCCACTCTGCACTGTCAAGAGACCTGAATCTTTCCCCAAAAATTAGTCTGAACTGGGGAAACCAGAGAACGCAGTGCAAGAGATGCACTCATTGACATTAGGATGAATTACTCCACAGTTACTCCAACCACATAAATGAAAATGGGGGATGAAGGGGGGGGCAGGAGGCAATGCCTGGTAAAAGCATGTCACTTCCCTAGGGAAAGCCACTCTATTGGCATCCTCATTGATTTTCAAAATGAATTCCCAGCTCGCTTGCCACAGCGACCCGGCCACCGAGAGCATTAGTGGAAGCCAATTCGGGACTCACGTACTCCATTAGGTCTGTGAGATGAACTCTGTAATAGCAGGTGAGAGATGGATTGCTTTGCAGGCCTGGGAGGGTATTGCAAGGGCTGGGAAGATAAATCCTGTTGAAGGAGACTGCCAAGATTGGTCTGGATTTTTTATGTTGTGGGGTTTTTTGGCACTAGAATAAAGGACAGCTCATGTGTCCAGGTCACACGCTGACAGCAGGTCCTGCTGGAGGGCAAGAAAGGAGGCAAGAAAGGAAATCATGGCAGAAAATTAGCATTTGAAGACTAACACATGCTAAGGGAAAATTCAGGACACCACATAAACTTGAAACCCAGACAGATCCTTATGAGGGTAAGGCATAGAAGATGAATATGAGACAGAGATCCCAAAGCCATTCCAACCTGCCATGCTGCAGCACCCAGCTGCCAAGCAATGAGGACAAACACTCCTTTCCCACATCCATGCAGCGCTCTTAGCGAATAATCTCCATGGGATCCCATCTGGATGCCTCCAGGCATCAGTCCCACCCACATCATGACCAAAGATACTCAACTCAATCTCTCCACAAGCCAAAAGAATGATGATTCTCAATCCCTCATAGCCATCCACTTTGGATAAACCCAGGGCCCTCCTTCATTTCAACAGCATAGACGTAACCCTCTAATCCTTTGGCTTGATGTTGATATCTTCAGTTTATGTTGAGGGAATGTATCAAGAACAGCCAAGGAAGGATAAGATCCTGTGCAGTTCCTACTGCCATTCCCAGGGGGGACAGAGTTAAAGTTATGTAGTGGGGCCATGTGGGAAGTGTCATCTTAACCCCACATTTCCTGGCCAGTTCCCCTCCGAGTTTGGGGAATTGGACTCTCACGGTCTGGAAAAGGCAACGTTGGACGCCCACAAGTTAAAATCCAATGTCAGCAGCATGATTTACACACATACATCTTGCTGGGCTCAGGCTACAGCTGTTGCACTGGTCCCTGCAAAAAGCCAGCAGCTCTGTAGGGACAAACCAGCACGGCCCAGCAAAACCCCATGGTGTCAATGGCCTTTGGCTGAAGGTTTGAACTCACTGGTCCAGGTTAAGATATACCTTTTTGTCCATGTGCTACAGCAAAGTGGGGGAAAAAACTTGGAAATCCATCCTCAAAGCAAAAATCCACAACTGTGAATACAGCCAGCAATGGGATGGACTAGGCTGGAAGCCAGGAATTTTTTATGAATGTTTTCAATCCCCCAAAGCAGTAATTCCCTCCTTGTTGACAGTTCTGAATTCCCTTGCTCAGAGTACTTGACTATTGCTGTGTGCACACAGCTTCACACAGTGTTCCTGGGCTTATCTGAGCAAAACAATAACTCAGCCTCCTTTGGAAACTGTTGCTCTGAATGTCCTTTTCCACTGGAGCCGCAACGTCAGCTTTCCCCTCCTGAAGGCAGAGGCTGGGACTGCAACTCCCTCTACCTTCAAATGATGCTGTGGATAAATTCCTGTGCTCCTGTTGATCACAGCAAAGGTGCCAGGCTTTCTTGGCATCCCTGAGTGGCACAAAATTCCTATGATCCCCAACACCAAACTGGCAAGGACTGGTCCAAGAGCTACACAGATAAGAGCTCCTCAGATCTGCTCTGGCCATGAAGTGCCTTGGACCACACTGCTGACTTTGTGCTGGTTAAAACTTGTGGCAAGTGAGACTTTCTTTAGTGAGGGAATAGTAGAAATCTACTAGAAATAATCCCTAGGATGGCACAGAGCAGAGTGTGCTCAAGCACCATCATGTTTCTCACTCTTTGGAGCAGTTCCATCATTTATTAGCAAAAAGAGGGGGAACCTTCTTCATGGGAATCTCCCTGCACCCCCGCTTTTGCTGTCAGCTCTCTCCTCAAACACAAATACCAAAAAATAATTAAAACAAGACAAACAACCCTACCAAACAAGCCATCCACATGCTTCTTCTGGCAGGAAGAGAACAAACAACATGTCCAGTGGATGAGTCAACACACCACAGAGCTGCCAAAAGGAACTGGGATGCCATGAGGATGAGCATGGCACCCGAGGAAGGTTTATTTACTGAGCTTTCCCTATCGCCTCCAAGTTGGATGGCATTTGGAAAAGCTGTTGTCAGTCTGAGGATAACTTGGAAGATCACTAAAGGTTTTCTCCAGCAGGTTCGTGGGACACAGCATCAGGATAATCTCCCCTCTCTTTCAAAATGGAGAGCTGTGTGCATGGACATAGGCACCCCAATTCTTATCACTGCCTGAATTTTGGGGCAGTTGAGCTTCCCAAAAGTGAGGACAGGGCACAACTTCATCCATGACTGCAGAAGAACTGAAGAGTAGAGACAACAGTGACATAGGAGTTCTGAGCTTTTCGTTTCCAGTTTCTGATGCTCATTTCCATTTGCTTTGGGAAACCGGTCAGGACAGATTATCCATGGGAAAGGAGGAACATCACCCCTTTACAAAAAAGGATCTGCTGCAAAGAGAGGGCTGAGGGCATGGTTTCAGTTATGCAATTTCAGTTATCTAAATTATACTTAGCCTATGCTAGTTTCCTCATGTTTTCTCTATGGAGAACAGTGAAATCTCCCAATTATTTAAACATTTGACACAGGATAGGGAGAATTACCCAAGAAAGAGTTATGGGAGAGAGAGTGAGAAAAAGATGACAATAAATAGCATCCTCTTTCTCCATTAGTGTCAGTGCTGAGCTTGCATTTTTATGAAACAATTGAAAAATAGTGGCAAACTAAGAGAGCATTTGCTTTGGAGAAGCACGGGAAACAGGGGGAAAAAATCACAGAGCTGGAGACTGAGTGAGTGAGAAGAGAGGGAAAGGAACCAAGTCCTGACCTCAAAGCATTATATATCTCATTTACTTTAACAGTAATCAATTCTTTGAAGGGCAAAGGGGCAGAAGGAAGGGGGACTGCAACAGAAGCAATGCAATGCTTCTCCCTGGAGAACACAGGCTTGCTTCTGGAAGATGAGGCTGTGCCCCAAATCCCATCCCTGCCCTGGGAAACAGCCTGTGGTGACAGCAACCCATCTCTGCTTCATATCAACATGTCCTGGACATAGCAGTTACCATCTGCAGAGCAAATCTGCCCCTTGGTCATGGAGCTCAGCACTCGTGTCAATACTTGGAAGTCTAACATTTGGCCAGACTGGGATGCCTGGTGTGCATTTACTTTTGTTATAAGGGAGCTTAGGGAGTGCTTGGAAATAAAAGCAGATGAAGGTGCATGCTCACAAACATGGCTTATGTGTGCCCTTGAGCATCCCATGTGGGACACCCTTATCTGAGAGTCCTGGAGTGGGACAGTGACCCACAGTCAGGGATGCAGGACAGTCCCAGGGTGGCAGCATGGGCTGGGCTGGACCTCATTTGCTGCACAGACCTAACCTCATCTTGTTCTCTTCATGGATCATCATTTCTGATACTGCAAAACTAATTTGTTGAGGGGATGCAAAACTCATCTGATTAAATGGGATAAAGAAAAGGCTGGAACAGAGGAAAAGGGCAAAGATGATGTAGTGTAACTGTAAAAAACACAAAGTGGTCTCAAGGTGGGTATTCTTGCCTTTGTCAGGCTACGTATATAAGGTGGCAAAACCAAGGCAACGAGGTGTAGAATTAGCTGCTTTCTGTCTGTGGGTGGCAGATGTGATTCTGGCAGATGCCAAGGGCATCTTGGAGGTACAAGCAGTCTGTGGAGGCCAGTGCTGCAGGACAGGGTTGAAGCTATTGAAAACAAAGAGTTATAGAAAGAGATGACACATTTATATGAGAAAAGTGTTTGTTTTCCACCAGAGGCAGATTCATGATGGCCCAGGATCAAACTAGCACTCTTAATGTGTGACATGAAGCTCTGGCATCCTGTTTCTGAGAATTGCATTGGATATTATTATTGGTTATTATAATTATAATTATAATTATAATTATGATGACTAATGATTTTGGCACCTCCTAACCCAGTTTCCCCTTGGAAATTACACTAGAGCAGTTTCACCCAAGTGCTGTGGTCCAACACATCATCAAAAAGTCCAGAAGCTGATGCACCACTGACTTTCCCTAGCCCAGGAAAAACTTGCTTTTAGGTCCTGAACAAATTTTTCCTTGTCCTCTTATTGTTCACTGCAAGCAGTGGGCACCTCTCCCTGCCTGAGCAAACATGAGTGCACACCTTACTTAGCAGGGATAGAGGAGAAAGAATGAATCCTGGTCTAATCCCTGACAGGGCTTCTTAACAGCTTGCTTCAAATTTTATAGCCCTTTTTATAGACAGTGGGAGTGAAGGTCTTTAATGTTCCAGCAGAGCAGAAAAAAACTTTCACTAGGAGAAAATGTGAACCCATTTTACTTATGCATGATTTAGGACCATTTCTATTCCAGGCAGTGCACAAGAGGCCCAAATATTTGCACTTTGTATTACAGAAGAACTGCCATTCCCAGCTCTTTACAGAAGTAATTTATTTCGATCTCACCTTACCTTGGGGGAAGAAACATTAAAGCTCCCAGTCTGTCGAGGAGTCAATAAAACAGCAGCATTGTTATGGGTGTGCTCTACCATTGCTCAGCAAGGGAAAGAAAGAGCACCCCCAAACTTCTCCCTTCAGAGTCCCCTTCTTCATGGGTGCATTTGCACTCATGCATGGGACCCAACTGCAGGAGTTTAACTCTGTTTTTCTCTCTTCTAAATAAGATTAATGCTATTTTTGCTCTGTGGGTGGTATTTATCTAATGAGTTAAAAGGAAAGGGAAGTGGGAGCTCTGGTGCAGGGATAAGGGGTGAAGATGGGGACAGGTGGCTGCAGTAGAGCTCCACATTTCTCACACAGCTTCAGGTGAGCCTGTCATGCTTAGCACTGCAAAAATCCAGAGAGGAGACAGAAGAAGCCATTAACCCTCATGGTCACAAATAGTGTGTCCCTGAACCAGCCACCAAGCAGCCTGGAAATCAATGCAAGCAAGAGTCAGTCCAGCTCCAGAAAACATGCTCATGGGAGTGGAGACTGACTTGTTTGTTTTTCTTTTCTTGCTGGAAGTAAACTTCCCTTTTTCATCTCTGCAGCCTTTTCTCTCAAAACAAACCTATCTGCAATGGTTTTTCATGTGTTTTTTTTGTTTCTTTGTTTTCTTGTTCTTGGTTTTGTTTTTTTTTTTTCATTTAGGGGCATGAGCATACCTTGTCTATGTTCATGGATCATCTGAAGAAATCCTGAAGGCAATGTCATTCTTAAGATATTAGAGGGCAAAATGCAAGAAGCAAAAGCCAGTATAAGCAATGGGAGGATTGCACCTTTCCCAGCTGCTCTCTTGATGAGTTCTGCAACACCAGCACTCCAGGAAAAACACAAACAGCTCAAAAAGCCATCCTGAGTTTTTCTGCCCATCATGAAAAACCCAAATCCTGCCCATCAGACAGTCTATTAACAGTGCTCAGTGGAAGCAGAGGAAGAAAAGGCCCTTTCCAGCAAGCTATTCACATTGCCATGAGGTTAAAAATGCCTGTGACCCCCGAAGCTTTATGCATTCAGAAATGAGGAGTTCACATGCAGTAAAGGTCTCCAGTATTGGTTAAAGCCCAGAGGTTTTTCTCTTCCTCTTGTTTTAAGATGCAGTGATGGCAAAAGGACTTGGAATTTATTCCCTACACATCACCATAATCAAATAATATGCTAATGCTATTAGCATGGGACCTTGCATGGCAAATGACTTAGACTCATATTCTCTTTCAAAATACTAGAGTTTCATTTAAATTGGTCTCCACAGCAACCAGAAATTAACTGGAATAATGTCAGATGGAAATTTTCATGTCTGGGCATGGCGGACAAGGAGTTTTGCATCAGGTATTGAGGGGAGAGCCATGAAGACAGCCTGATCCCACCAGGGCTGGGGGGCTTGTGCAGGTCAGCTCCCTCCCAAACAGTGAGGACAAATGCAAGGACAAAATTCACCTGCACCTCCAGAAGGACCTCAAAGCATTCTGATGGAAAAGAGATGAGAAGACATGATGTGAAGACTGAAGCCTGAGAAGGTTTCCTTGATCCTCCTCCCCACTGATACTTTCTAAGTGGCCTCAGGGCAGACACATATGACAACTGGTTTCATTGATGCTGAATCAGTTTTTGTCTGTTAAACTCAAAAAAACTGGCTGTTTGCAACTGGTCTGAGAGAACCAAGCTTCCCATTATGGGCCACCCTCCTGTATCTTAGGGTTGTACAAGCACAGACCAGGAAGAAAGTGTTTGTTACTGGCTTCCCTCTGTTACAACACGAAATGCTGCTGCTTCCTTTATCTCAGCTGCTCACAATCTCTCCATGGTAAGCACTGTCTCCCATGAGGATCTAGGATGCAAAGGACCTTCAGCATTCTCTGACCTGTGCCCACCAGCTGATCACATGGTTCTGTCCCATTGAAAACACCCCCCAAACCCATTTGAAAATGAGCTGAGCTTTGCAATGCCATGGCTGAAAAGCTGCTGGTTAGAAATTAGCTCTAATTTCCCATGGAAGTGTTTTCCCAGATGCTGTACTCATCTTCCCTGCACTTGTTTCACTCTGTGGCAACCATTACATCAGCAGGCATGGTGTGATCCTCCTCCTGCTTGGGGCTTCTAGACATTCCCCTAATCCTAAAATGAGTATTAGCAATGTGTCCCACAAAAATGTCTCTGAAAGCAATGTCAGAAAGTGGGAAACATCTCGCTTGAGAACAGCTAAGAGTTCAGGCAATTGAAAGAAAACAACTCTGACCAGTCTTTCGATTCTGTTTGTAATTATCTGGGTTCTGGTGGGTGTTAAAACATCTGTACTGGTTTGGCAGGGAGTGGGGAGTGTGGCTTGTGCCAAAGGCAAGAACTGGCGTGGGTTGAAAGCAGTGCAATACTTTGGAGAGGTATTTGCACTCAGAAACAAGGGCTGGCAGCTCCTCTCACGAGAGATTTTGTGTTAGGGTCAGTTTCCAGCAGTGTTCCTGTCCCCACATTCCACATCCACCATGGCTTGTGCCCCTGTGGGACCACCCCAAGAAAGAGCTGAGGGTAGCTACAGGAGATGAAGAGTGGGCTGGAGTTCTCAATCCCACTGGGCTTAACATCCTGGTAGACTTTGGTCACCATCAGTTCAGATCCATCTTAGGTCCTTCTTTTTCTTTTCCCTGTCCATGAGTGTTTCCACCTGGATACCCTCCATCTCCCTGTCACATCTGGTCATGCACAAGCAAGTCTCTCCCCACAGGGTATTTTTGGAGAGAAGCAGAGCAAACCCCCAGCATGGATGTTGCTGTTTGAACCCTGTGCACTACAGCACGGGCAGGTTTTGTGGTTATTTTTAACACACAGCACAGTAGAGCTGTGTTTAGTGGAGCAATGGAGTGTGATGTAGAGCTTGGTCCTCAGGAGACTCAGCTCAGGCAGATTTATCACAAACTGCTTCACAGTTACAGTTCTGGATTTTGGCATTCATCGCCTGACTCAGGTACAAAACATCCAAAGACCAGAGCAAACCATCCCTGCTCTGTTTTTTCTTCACAGTTTGGGAACCATCTCATGGGCTTACTCAGCATTTCCTCACCCTCCTCTTCCTGGCTCAAACCAGCTCTTAAAAGCCAGAAGCACCAGATGACACTACCCTCCTTGCAGCTCACCCATCCTTGCACCCACCACAGCTGGAACCAGCACCCAGAGCAAAATCCACATCTTCTTGCCCGGTGCCTCGCTCTTGGCTTAGGGCCAGCTGAAAATCTGACATCCTCCAGCTGGAAAACGCCATTTAATCAAAATAGAAGCTTGCCAAGGGATTGTTTGAAGCCAGAAATTGCAAGAAACCTTCAGAGGTTAAAAGTGAATTTTAAGTAAAAGAGGAGAAGGTCAAGGTATTTCAATTCATTCTCATCAGAGCGGATCGTTTTTTGGGGGCAGACTGCACCTCTTTGACTGAAAATCATAATCATGTGCTTTTTAGATGTGAAAGTGCAATTCTTGTTTTTCCCCTGAAATTCATTCAAATTCAGAATGAAAAGGTGTGAATCAAAATCGACATTGAAAGAGTAAGAAAATGAATACCAGAGGGAGTGAAAACGAAGATGCTGAATTTTCACTGCCTTTGAAATGGAGTTTGTTTTGGGCTTGTCACCTGCTTCACTTGCTGCAAGGACAATATTTCCCCAGATTGCTCTGACTCCATCTAGGCAACTTCTGAGCACTCCTTCTTCCTCACAGGAATGGGATTTATTTAATTTTTTATTTTAATTACTGGCGTGACACATGTCTGAACTTAGTGTATTTGGCTGCTGAGACAGATTTGGGTGAGATCCATCTTCATCCTTCATCTATGGGATGAAAAGTGGGATGGTGACAAATAGAGAGTACATTAGACCCATTTCTCTCCAGAGATGATGGGAAGAATAAGCCAGGATATAATGGCTTTTGGCTGCAACCATGGGAATGCAGGGACTACTGGGACCAGAGCAGACTAGAAGGCAGCCTGCTCCAACCTCCCAACTCCAACTGCTCTGGAGACAGCTGAGAACTTCACAGGGATCACTCATGCAGCAATGTACCTGCAGGGAAAACTCATTTGTGTATCACCTCATCACTCATAAACCTTACTAAAGCAAATGCTTTAACTTATCTAGTATGACTGAAGGCATGCTTGCAGCCAAGGCAGTACTAATTCTTTGAGCCACTTCAGCTGTAAAACAAACCACTGCATCACACAGCTCTGTGAACACAGGGTTGGCCTTCCATTCAGATGGCTCCATGAGACCACAGAGAAACAGCATGTGTTCTCATCACTGAGATATGAGTGGATTTTTTAGTACACATAGCTCTGTTTACCCAGGACTTGGACAAAATTAATTTATCTCCATAAAATGTTACTGGTGGGCAGAGGACAGGATGGTCCTTCCAACATCATGCCAAAGAAACTCAAAGCATTTCTGAATCTGTACTCTTGAGTCCTTCTTTGAGGTAGAAGAAATGGTGGAAGTGAGTTTCTGGAGCATAACAGAAAAACCAACAGGATCTCAGAAGGAGTTATGTTGATGCCAAAGAGGAGATATAACGGTATTTAAAAGCCATAATAAAGCTGTAAAAGCATGAATGAACTTCAAATGAAAGTCACAAATCCACACCCTTTTCTTAGAATCATGGGGATGAGGAAAAGCCACAGAAGTCAATAAACCAGGATTGAGATACTTAAAAAGAAAGAAAAAAAGTAAAAAAAAAAAAAGTAAAGACTTAGGAGACACCGCAGTGCTTTCTGGGGAAAACAGTCTTCTGCTCTATCAGTTTTTTTCCCAGACAAATCTCAAGAGATGAAGGCAGCATTTTCATAGGATCACAGAATGCCTTGGGTTGGAAGGGATCCTAAAGACCACCCAATTCCAACTCCACGACATGGGCAGGGACACCTTCCACTAGACCAGGTTGCTCAGAGCCTCATCCAACCTAGCCTTGAACACTTCCCCATCTGGGCAGCCACAGCTTCTCTGGCAACCTGTGCCAGTGCCTCACCACCCTCAAGTAAAGAATTTCCTTACAACATCTAATCTAACTCTCTTCTGTTTTAGTTTAAAACTGTTCCCTCTTGTCCTATCCCTATCTGCCCATGTAAAAAGTCACTCTCCCTTTTGTTAATAAACTCCCTTTTTGTTTTCAGTTGGAAGACCATGTGTTGACCAGGTTTTGACCCCAACACTAATCATCAAAGCAACCATCAAGTAGCAGAAGGATTCATCACAGAATTTATGGATTTCAAGTGGGTATTTGAAAGACTTCATCATGACTCACTGGAGAGCAATATGAACCATCATGGCAAGCCAGCAAAAATAATTATCATCGTAAAGGCTTTATATCAAGGCTTAGGCTGAGCAGAGCACACACAGGCTTGAGGGGAGTGTTTGCACATACAGCAATGTCAAACAAGGAGGTGCTTGGCAGGGCAGGTGATGAAGGTGAGGATGGAGCCACAGGCAGCACAACAGCCATTCAATGCACTTTTACAGGTGGTGAAGGATTTGCGAGCTCCCAGACATCTGCCCAACACTTCAAAAAGAGGATTCACTGTCAGTTATGGAAAAAAAAAAAATCAAACAGCAATTGCAGTGAGTCACTCCTCTCCAGCTTACTTTCAAAAGCAACGGCGCACGAGCACAGGGACAGCTTGGCACTGAAACGAGGGAAGGTGATCACACCAAAACTTGGCACAAGCAGCTGTGCTGGCCGGGATGGGATTAGGTCATGTGGAACTGAGAGAGCACATGATGAAATTTTTGAGGTGAAATGTTATTTTCCATTTTAATAAGCAGATATAAAGGGCGGCAATCAATCAAAGGTGCAAACAAGTCACATTCCTCGGCATGTGACAGCAACCCAGTAAGTATGAAAGGAAACTACATCCCCAGTAAGTGCTGATATGAGGTTTATGTTAGATATTAGGAGAAGATTCTTGACCCAGAGGGATGCAGAGGCAGCTACAGCAGGTCAGGACTGTGGCCAGGCAGGTTTTGAGTATCTCCAAGGATGAAGACTTGGGTTGGTGGGTTTTTGTGGCTTTTTTGGGGAGGCTGGACTTTTTTTCCACAGCTTTGAGTATTTACTTCATCCTCGGTGGCTTAAAGTGATTGTAAGCATGGAAAAATAGCAAAGATGGTCCTTGGATGCCTGGCAGAAACTGTAACTCCCTTTTCTGTCTGAATCCCACAAGAAGCAGCTGACTGTGGGCAAGTGGGGAAGAGATACAGAACACCTTATTTTCCTGGGAAGCCTCATTTTTAATCAGGTTTTTCAGGAGTTGTGGTCAAGTGTCCCTTTAAAGACCATTCCCAGCTTGGAGGGAAGAGGCACCATTGCTGATGTGCCTCTGGCAGCAAATGGCTACAGGCAGGAAAAAAGATGCACCAGCACATCTGTACTGTGCCTTAGTGATGAACCCTTTCAGGCAGAGGCTGCCTTTCTGTTCAGTGCTTGTGCAGCACCTGGCATAGCAGAAGACATGTTTTGTGGCTACATCTTACACTGTGATGGACCCTTAGAGATGTTCTCAGCCTTCCTGGAGGGAGGTGGGATGTGGAAGGAGGGCATTCCTGGATCAGGTGTAAGCCCCACAGCCCTAAGTAACTGCCAATATTACAGCTCTGGTATTGTGCCACAGTAAATAAATCAAAAGTATGTTTGAGGAGCAAGCAGTAATTATAACTGAGGCATAGAAACCATCTAGGGAAGAAATGCTATCTTTACAGATAAAATCAGTAATAAATGCTACTGCATTCATAAATAAGAATGAGCCTGGAAACAAACCCTGACTGGTGTCATGGAAAGTTCACAGGAATAGACAGCTTCATGTCTCCTTCCTGCTCCATGTGCCTTCACTTGGAGGCTTTAAAGGCTTTAGAAAGCTTTCCCTTTGCTTAGGCTTGGTTTTAGTTGGAAATATAAAGCAATACAAACCAGCAAGCAAACAGGCATTGGGGTCCGGGAAATGAGAATGTAAATCTGTCCTGGCTTTTATCAGGTTTTACAAAGCAGTGCACGGGGCACATAAAACCATGTCCCTCTCAAAGCTTGGGAGGGAACAATGGGAAATGTATGGAGGGAAGAAATGGGGAAGCACATTTACATGAGGGGGAAAAAAGGTGTCGCATTGTGAAAAACTGCCAGAAAATTATCCCTTGCAAAGGTGATTTTTTTTTTTCCCTTGTCCAACCTGCTGGCAACTTGCATGTTGGGATTCTCTGTCCTTTGCATTTCCCAGCCTGATTTCTATGTATTGGGCATCACCTGTGGATCTGTGTCCTGCCCTGATGCCTGAGAAACTCTGCAGACACAGATTCATGGCAGCTCCATGAATCCCATGGTGCATGACTGGGGCACAGGGGCTACAACAGTCCCAAGATCCCTCTGGGAAATATAAACTCAGGCGAATCTGACTGTGAGTTTCCTCTCAGTTGGCTGACACCCAAAAATGCCTCTCTCCCTCCCTCTCTCCCCCAGCTCTGCTCAGACAGTGTCACTTCACTCCAAGACCATCAGCTGTTTTTGTTTCCAAGGGCTTTGCATGGTTTTGTTTTTTGATGCACTGCTGATACCGTCTGCCCTGCTCATTTTTCCACGGTCAGTAAGTCACCCTAAAAATTCCTCTGTGCCCATTAAACTAACAGAGCTCATCTGACAGGGCTCATGGCCATAAAAGCCAATTACAAACCAAAGAATTATGTTAAGTGGGTTTCTGATTCTGGGTGCCAGGCCAGGAGACAGCCCTGGCCAGGGCTGAGATGTGAACTCAGCTTGTCAGTCTCTGCTAGGAAACCTGTGCTGGAAAGGCTGGGCAATGCTTTCAGCTCTAAAAAAAACCTCAAACCTCTTGAACTCCACATTTCTTCCTTCTCTCCCAGATCAAATCCCAGCCTCAGCTCAGCTAACCCAGTGGGACTTTGGCCAGGAAAGGACAGGATTTTCCCCAAAGGCCCCAGTCCTCCAGCTCTGTATTTATCTTCAGAAGAGGCCAATTGGATACCCTCGAGCTGGGCGCCAGCTGGGAAACAGTCAAGAAGAGCTGGAGTATTTGGCTGTTGGTCCTTTTAGAAAGCTGAGCATAATTTTTTAAATTTTGCTGGTTGATAGTTTTATTATTTGCAATGAGATAAGAGCATTTTTTGCCTATAAACCTTGTGCTCCCACGAACAGCTGCATCCTCTGCCAGTTCCCATCAGTGCTGGGTATGGTCAAAGGAGGCTAAACAAACACTTCCAATGGGCTCTCTGGGATGGCAGTGTTATGGGTTTGCAAACATAAGGCTCACATATCTTTTGGATTTATTTTCAGTTCTACCTCTTCAAAGCGTCCACAGTCACAATAAAAACATCTAAATAAGAAAATCCTAAAAATTCCTAAATTTCCAAAACCTTTCCAAAGTCTTCCAAAACTGTGAAGAAAGTCTTGGTCCAAGCATTACAAATATCAGAAATTTGATGACATCAGATGCCCTGAAGCTAGAGGCTTGGTTTTCTAAACATGTAGATACCTTAAGACCTTTTCACTTGCTAAAACCCTCTATGTCCTTGCCTCAGTCCTTTTCTTGGCACCTACATGGGCAGGAAACTTCCTCTTGGTATCAAGTGACCACCACAGCAGTGCAGTGTTGACTCTGGTCCTGCAATGTTTCTGGGAATCCAGTATGATGAAGAGCAGAGTACAGCAAGAGGAATAAGGTATGGAAGAACAGCAGGGGTTGATCGTTGTCTGGTGTCAATGAAATGATGAAAATGAAATAATGGAAGATCCAGCTTCATAGCAAAGGCCTTGATAGTAATCCTGAGACAGGTGGGATGAATTTAGGAGAAAGTGGACACCTGAACTCATCAGTCCTAGTTCCTTGGAGAACCAAGGGAAAGAAATGGCCACCTTCAGGGTGCAAATGATTAGCCTCATTCTAGACATATATTTTTTTAATTTTCTCCCTAGAAGTGGACAGACTACAACCACCCAAACACATCTCAATCTTAGCAGCATCAGTTCCATCTCCAAACTGCCAGGGGAATCACAGTAAGGACACCCTGACCAGCTGGTAGAGATCAGCAAGGATCTCTCCCTGTTTCTGTCTTCTAGGAAGCAAATTCCAGGTCCTTAATGGCACTCTGCTCTTCAGCAGACTCATCAGTACCTCAACCAGCTTATCTCCAGAGGGAAAGAGGGAAAATGGGGAAAAAAGACAGCAGGCAGTTAACTGCTCTCAGGCTGCTCCTTTGTGCCAATACCACTCCATCTCCAGTATTGTTTACACAGAAATAAAAGCTGAACAGTGTCAGATCTTAAAATAACTTACTGTTTGTGGAGCGGGAAAATCAGGGTCAGAGAAGTTTGGAACAAATTTAAAGTGGCAGGAAGGCTAAGGAATGAACTGTGACTTTGGCAAGAAGGTGCTTGCATGCACCTGAAATTTAACCATGAGCCTGGTGCAAAATAAGTTTGGACCACCAGGTCTCCCCCACCCATTCCAGCGGGGCTGGACCAAACCTGGGGCTGAGATATGAATCTACGTTTGTCCTCCAGAGTGAATCTGCAGCCACAGCTGTTTCCATTGTTAGGAACACTCAGAACATGGAAGAAAAGTATGAGAGGGGTCTGAGCCAAATGTCCTTGAGGTGTTTGTCTAGATCCAACCAGTAGATCTAGATGTGACATAGGTGTTCTAAAAGAAGGAGCTCCTAGACACTGAGTGCTGAAAGCATGGATGGGATCACTGAGGAGGAGGCTGCATCTGCATATATGGTGGGACAGCAGGTCACAGTACAGGGCTCAAGGCTCCACATTCCTGTCCCAACACAAGCTACCTCCAAATCCCAAAAGCAACAGGGGACATTAGGTCTTTGGGAAGGTGAACAAACATGGGAAGGTGAGATATCTAGAGATAATCCAACCAGATATGCCCTGTCCATCCCATGGGACAGATTGCCTTCATGTGAGCTGATATCCAAGTACAACTGATACAAGGGCTTAAAGATGGAATCAAAACCAATTGACCTGGGTCAACAGAAGCTAAAATGTCAAGTGATACAAGAAGGAATAAATTTAAAGTGACAGGGGGCAGGTTTAAATTATATATTAGGAAGAAATTATTTCCTGTGAGGTGGTGAGGCACTGTCACAGGTTGCCCAGAGAAGCAGATGTCCCATCCCTGGCAGTGTTCAAGGCCAGGCTGGATGGGGCTCTGAGCAACCTGGTCTAGTGGAAGGTGTCCCTGCCCATGGTGAGAGGTTGGAGCTGGATGATCTCTAAGGTCCCCTCCAACTCAAAGCATTCTGTAATTCTAGGAAGCCATGGCCCACTTGAGGACAAAGGCTCCACAAGGGAATGCCTGCTCCGCTGCCCTTAGGTGGCAGTGCTGCCTGCAGATCCCAAAACAACACACAGCAGGGCCTGGGTGCTGCCAGGGACACAAGAACACCCCCACATACCCCTCCTTGCCCCCATTTCTCATCCCACATCTCCCAGCCACTGCACACTCCTCCAGGGCACAAGAAGGGAAGGAAGGAGGCATGTGCTAGGCACCATAGTAAGGAAGTCTTGTGTATTTCCCCTCTGCTTTGGTTCTTCCTGGCTATAGGAGAGGTAGTAGTAGCAGGAATGCAGGAACTGTCACCTTGCACACGTTCCCTGGTGCCCTGCTCCTGCATGCAGGGAAAGGGAACACTGGTGACTTGGGAGTGTTTGGGAGAGGTGAGTGGTATACAATGCTCAAACCTGGTTTTAATCTAGTCTTGCAGCCCACAGCCTCCTCATGGAGTTTTGGGCAGCTCCTGTCCTCCCAACAAGTCTTCAGGGGTATCTCCATTGTTTTCATTCTCTGGTCCATTTTGAGGTCCCTTTGTTGGGCAAACACCCAGGAAAATCTGGCTGCAAGGAATCAATGGGGCTAGAGGTGTCACTGACCTGCTGCTAGGACAAGCAAGTTCTTGGGAGAGAAGTGAAGAGGGTGCAAGAGCAACCAGATGGGCTCATAACACAGACTTGCAAGCAGCAGGCTGGGGAGCAATCAGCCAGCAGCTCATATGGGACGCCCAGCCAAAGCAAGTCAAGTGATAGCAATAAATTTGCTAAAAATAAAAAAAAAAATGGAGGAGCAAGTCAAAGAGACCTATGCATGTGAGGTGCAGATCTCATCAGTGTGAGCAGAAAGTGACTGGTATGCAGAGGCTGATCCACTAAACTGCTAGAATGAGCATGTCTGAGCTGAAGGAGGGAGAGACACATCTCCATTAAACTTTAATGCTCAGCCCTGACCTATGTACAGTGAGACATTGCTGGGATTGCTGGGGATTGATGCCTGTCATGATGTAAAATACCAATTATAAGCCTTGGAGACTGAGTAGGGAGTTAGCCAGAACCCAGAACTGCCTTGGAGCAACTCCCTGACAGAAAGCAGAGAAATAAATAAAATAAATTAAGTCCAAGATGGAAAAAGAAAAAAAAAAAAAAAAGAAAAAAAAAAAGAAGAAGACAACATGCCTGGACTGGGTGGGAGAAGCTACTGTTGCCAGACACAACCCATCAGGGCAGGAGCCCAGTGCCATCCTTTTCCCACGCCTTCCTCACCCTCTCCAAGTGGAGGGAGCTCTCAGCTCAGAGCAAGGACATTTACTTACCCACAAATATTCCTTTCCCTGGTTTCATGTCCAAGTTAAACCTCTAGCATAGGGGCATTAATGATGAGCATGAAAAAGCTTTTAAACTCCCACCCATGTTTGGCCAGCACTCACTCAGATCCAAGCCCCTGAAAGAGCCCCTTTACCATGGAGGAGGTAGAAGAGGAGCTCCAGGGAGGTGCTGAGGGTGGCACAGTAAATTGACATAAAGTTAATAAAGTAATTGACTCCTTCAAAATAACTAATCCTTGCACAGGGCCCCTGCAAGAACATGCTCACATGCATGGGCACACACTGGTTTGTGAGAAATTAAACTACAGCAGCTGCTGCTGTACCTCTGTCATACTGGGAATGGGACAAAAAGGCGTTTTGGCTGAAGCATCAGCTTCAGAAAGGGTTAATGGCACATGAGATATGTTTAGTGGGATTTGGTATTTTTTTTAACTTCAACAAACAAAGCATATGAGAAAATCCAGTTCACAGCTGAGCCCTGGCTGCCTGCCCACTAGGGCAGGGAAAATGCAGATGGTTTGAAATACCCACGTGCTGGCCTTTCTCATGCAGCTTGTGGCCCAGGGTCCCCGGCTGGTCTCCCCCCACTGTATTTGGATCACTCAAGGTGGCAGCAGTGCAAACTGCAGTGTAAAGCAGCACTGAGACAGCAGCAAAATCACTTTCCTTGAGCACGGTCGGCTTCCTCAGACGTGCAGAGGAGCTGAGATCCTGTGAGGTTCTGCTTGTTCAAAAATAGTAATTAGCTCTCAAAGTAAATAGGTGTTAACAGAAACAAAGAGCTTTGCCACAGTCTGGGTAAACATTTTAGAATCAATTTAATTTCCCTTCTCCTGGCAGATGCAATCGTGCTGCCCTGCAATTATTTTCAGGTCGGGGCAGGGAACAAAGCCACTGGGGTTTGCTGAGCAGCTGCTCCTTGGGACAGCCAGCAGGACCCTCTGCCTCACTGACACTCAGGCCCCCGAGGCTGAAACGAGCTTCCTTCCGCTGAGCCAGATGTGTAATGCAGCTGGAGAGCAGCAAACCAGCACTGAGCCACAGCCTGACATTCAACTGCCCCAAAGTCCAGCCTCCTTCTTAATCCTGAGAGTCCCCCTGTCTAGACAGGACATGAAGGACTAATGTGAAAACCAAGTGACAGAAAATTTACACTCTCCCATTGGGCTGCAAACGGAAGGAAGCATCAAAGGGTGTAAATCTGTTTGCCTTTTAATTGTTTCTCCTTTTGGGAGCATGGGCAGCACCTATGCACAGTCCCACACTGGTGCAGAGGGTTTGCATTGCTGCTTCCAGGGTACCCATTTGCTTATTAAATCATGCTAAAATGCCTTTTTATCCTGCCTTTTCCCTACCATCACAGGGAGCTGGTGCAACAGGCTTCTGCCCACACTGCCCCAAAAGCTGATGAGTTTTCCTCTACCACCACTGGGTTATAAGCAAACTAGTGACCAGAGTCTGGGGCTCAGCTGATGTGGCGTGTCCCTTTGAGGGGTCAGTAATTCAGCACAGGATGGCAGCTGCAGCAAATGCATTTGCTGGTGATGGAGTGCTCCCCTAGCCAGGATGTGGGTACAGCCCAGCTGGGAACAGCCTGGCTGTGGGGCCAGATGCAGAAAGGCTTTTGGGCCAGTGTAAAACATACCCAGGAACAAGTACAACCAGAAAAATGTGCACAGTGGCTTCCTTGGCAGTTTCTGATCTTGTTCCACCATGCTGCCTGTCTGCTGGGAGAAGGAGGTTTAGTTAATTAATTGCTACAATTAGCATGGAGCTATTCCTGCTCACGGTTACCTCTTCCTCTCCCTTTTTGGTTCATCCAATTATAGACTCATTCTTCAAGGCAGAGGCCACAACAAGGCACAGGATGAGGGGAGGGAGGCCCAAGAGCAAAATGCCAAGTGTCCCAAGCTCTGCTTCTGTCTTAATCTCGCACAAACTCTTGATCCTCTCCCATCCATCCACCCTTGACTTCAAAGAGGTGATGAAGAGGGAGCACAGCACAGCACAGTTACAAACACTGCTATGACTGTTTCATTACTCCCTCCAGCTGACACCTCACCAAGGATGTGTGATGAACTTATGTATGCCAAGATGGACAAGATTCCCAACACCCAACATGCTCCAATGATCCCTCAACTTCTTTGCTCAGCCTCGGGCCATGGATTCTTCAAATGAACATTTGCCACTTTGGGAAACTGATGATTTATTTGGCATTACTTGGCAGGGATGGTGAAGGAAAGGTGAGCATGGGGTCACTGCTTCAGCAAGGACTGAGGTGAAGCACCAGCCCTGCATAATTCATGCTCCCTCTCTGCTGCAGCATCTGGACACATCTGCTGTATTCCCCATTGCAGGCTTTTTCTTGGCTTACTCAGAAAATCACACTTTGGCAGCTGGGTACTGTTTCAAGTGGGTACTTTCCCTACAGCATTAATGAGCTGTGATTCTGTTACAAATAGGGATTTTTGTTCCTCTTTTGCTGATGTCACTCCATGATCCTGCAGGGAATAGTGCTTGGATCTCTGCAGCCTGATGATCCCTGTGTGCCCTTTGGGACAGATGTACTTGCAAGCGGGAGATTGTTTTTCCTTTTGCTGCCCAGATTTATATTTCACTGAAGTCCTGTATCGATCCTGCTGCCGCTGGGCTGAAAGCTCATTTTACTAAATGAGAAGAAAAACAGTTCTCCCAGCTGAATGCACGTAAAATGGAAAATCCTGCAATGAAACAGCTCTTAAAAAAGGGGCCTGAACAATTTTGCTGAACCTCAAGGGCTGTGCTGCTGCCATTGGAACAGTATGTAATTTGTTTAGCCTGACCTTTCCCTGCAAGATCTGGCTGGCAACGTTATCAAGGATCCTTTCTGCCACTTGTGCAGCCATTGCCAAGGTGACATCCTGTTTCATGCGTCAGTCAGTGAAGATCGCGTCCGCGCCGCTGCGATGCTTTGTTTGCTGTCCTGCCTGACAAGCTCTTGGCAGGGTTTCAGCTCCTGCGGATGGCAGCTGCTCCACCAGGGACCAAAACACACTCAAGCTGGACGTCATTATAGGCACTTTCATGCAGACACAACACAGGCCTGCAGTCCCTTGGATGAGACTGGACCACGGTAAGTAAAGACACCCGGAGGTGCTACCAGGTAGAATGGGATGGGCAGGGGACTGCAGAGCTGCACCCCAGGCTGCACCCCAGGCACACTTCCCTATCCCATCTCTCTCGGGATTTATGTGTGCCCTCGTGGAGCTGGGAAAGCAGAGGCAGCTCACTGGTGCTTAATGCAGAGGCTTGCCCAAGTGCCACTGAGTTTGGATGGTGGAGCACAACTCGGACAATGGGTCCCTCACTGCACATAAACTCCCTGGAGTTTTCCTTCCTCCCTCCCAATGGTTTCCCTGAGGGTCCCAGGAAGAGATGGGGATGCAGATGCAGGATGCAGGTATGTCTGTCCTTCACATGAGAGCCTGCCAACAGTGGGGACAACTGCAGTGGAAAGGAGAATGGTTCCAATAAAGCTTCTCCCCTACTCCATCAAACCTCTAAGCAAGGGGGATTTCCACTGCTGGTTTCCACCACTCTCAAAGGGATTTTGTTGATGGATAGGGGAAAAGGCTGCAGCTAAAAATTCCCCAAGCACCACCAACTTCTTTTAAGAGACTGAAATGTCTACAGTTATGAAGAATAAAAATGACTGGCTCTCACAGTAGCCAAGACAGCTCTTTAGATGTCAAAGGCAGGAAAGCCTCATGAAAGTTTCCCTCGTGACCCACTTCCCCAGCCCTCCCAGCCCTGTGGCAGGCTGCACCCTCCTCCTACAGGTCTGATCTGAAAGAGGACCTGGGCCTGTTGGGAGGACAGGAGAGAAGATGCTCTCAGCCATGGCCCTGTCTCTCATGGTACCTGTGTTCTCCTCGGACTGGTTGAAGCCACAGATCTGGCAGATGCTGCGAACCCATTTGTTCATGTCGTCCTCCGTCTCAGCCACCAGGTAGAAGGTCCTGTCACTGGTCTTGATGTCAAAGATGTAGCTGTCTTGCAGCTCCTTCTTGTTGAAGGTGAGGCCTGCATCCACTTGCTCGCAGAAGTTGAGGTTGATGACACGCAGAGGTTTCTTGGAGTGGTCATTTTTGTAGTACTCCAGGACATCAGGGTCACCGCTCATCCGACCGCTGCGCAGGACGAACCAGCGTTTCTTCCATGCCTGAAACCAAGACAAGAACAAGCATGAGCCCCATTACTGAATGTGTGAGAGTGTAAAACCACTGCTAGGCACAGGCTGACACAGAGGGACATGACACTTCACCATGGGCTGGGATGCTGCTCAGGGGCTCACCTCTGCAAGAGGTGCACAGATTCAGCTCAGTTCTTCAGTTCGATACTGAAATCCAGGAGAATTAAATACTGAAATAGTATAATAGCATAAGATGATCCAAAAAGGTACCAGTCTTGAGGCTCAGAGGAACCTTACAGACATGCTCCCAGCACCCAAATGCCCTTCTCTCCGTGATATGGGATAATCTGTGCAGTGGCATTACGGGGTGCTGCTATGTCAAAATGCCTTCCAGCAGCTCGGAGGAACTGAGGCACTTCGGATGCAGCACCCTGGGCATCCTAACCTTCAGAAAAAATTCTGAGAGCATCATAGGTTGTGTCTACAGATACTGACCATGCCAGACTGTTTAAATGCCAGGATAGAAAGACTAATAAAACCAAAGGAGAACTGGTTTGTATTTTCAAATATCAGGAATAATGCCAGGGAGACCCATGGAGAATCCCAGCCTCATTTGTTTTTCAGCATCCTCTTCTCCCTGGCACATAGGAAACTCCTTAGCAAAGGAAAAGGTTATCATTGATCCTTCCAAGCACTGCTGACGGCAGCCCCGGCCAAACTACCTGCAGAATGGACTCAGGGGGCTGCAGAGTTTGATGCAAACCAGCAAAACAAATGTCAGCCATCAGCCCTGGCTCTGAGAGCTGCAGCCCTGCTGCCCTCCCCACACCAGCACAGCTGGGAGCCCAAAGGAGGGGGAATAGCCACAAGGATAATGTGTTACAGGCTAAAACTGAAATTACAGGGAGAATTGTACCAGAAGTTTGTACCAGAAGATGTCAAGGGAGGGGAAGTGAACCCCACCATCCTGCCCTGGCTCTGGACAATGGTGCTTTTTTAATGAGATTTACCTTACTTATATTTTTATATATCACCAGCTGTGGAGTTCTGATAAGAGGTTGGGTTATGAGGAAGCACACAATATTTCTAAGAAGAGCAAACACCTTTAGAGAGAAACACCACCCAAGAGAGGCACCAAGGCAAGAAGTGTGCTGGGTGCCTCATGATGGTCTCCAGTTGCTGACCACAAGCTTTACACATTGGTGATGGGCACGTGCTAGATCTCAGCCAGCCAACTGCACCAGGATCCCACAATCTGGGAGAATTTTGAAGCTGAAAACTCCTGTGGTGTTTTCCCTGAACAGTCTGATTCAGACCATACTTCTCAAAAGCTTAAAAATAGCTTTTGTTGGTGTCTTTGAGATTTGTAATCAAATTAGTTTTGCACTAATTCTCAAAAGGGCTGCTGGTGCCAAGAAAGCAACTTCAGTGCAATCTTCCAAAGGCAGCGAAGCAGCAAATTGCTTAGCAAGAGGACGTGCAAGGCCAGCAGATTTTGGCTTAATCTCACCCACTTCTCATCAAAATGGCTTCTTTTGAGTGACAAAATAGACACAGTGGAGCTGTGTCCATCAGGGAGGGAAAAAAACCAATTTCAGCAGGCAGCAGCAATAATTTACGAGTCCGTCTCCTCAAAATGGATCACCCAAATCATTGGGAAACAAACCCATGAAACTTTTTTTCCTAGTTCTAGGTGGTAAATGTCCCCTTAGCTTCTTCCTGAGTTAACACTGAGTCATTCCTTTGCAGCCACCTGGCAGGACTAAGACATGGGCACGCATCAGGAGGGGACTGCAAGAAGATGGAGTTGTGCAATCACATGAACCAGCACCTGAATGCAGACATCCAGCATTTCCAACCATCTAGAGTCCAGTCTTGCAGCCTCCCTTCATGGCTGAGACACTCCATTACAAAACCAACAAAGTGCAGAAACCAGACTCTGGAATGTACAGTTTTCATGGAAAAAACAGGAGGAAATGCTGCAAGCAAGACAAATGATGCTACCACGACCTCTCTTTTTATCCTCAGTGTGAGAACCACAACTCCTTCAGTTCTCTTTGGTCTGTCTGGTAGCAATGAAAGGTACCACACAGCCAAGATCTGGCAGAGAAAGCAGTGTAACACACACAGTCTGGTTGTTTTGGATGAGTTTTAACAGGCTGGTTGCCGAATAATGGGTGTTGCAGGCACAACATTACTTGGAAAGCTTCAGGAGGTGAAGGGTGGGACCAGTGGACAAGGCAGGAGTCCCACAAGCCAGGGAAGACTACCCTGTCCATCTCTGTGTGGTGCCCTCCTAATGATAAAGAGTCACTGGTGTTCTTCTAAGACAGCTTCTGAGCCAGAAAAAGAGCTCATGGCAGCAGTCTAAGGAGTGTCTGCCTTGCACAGGTGGCTGCAGGCAGCACAGCTGGAGGCATCTCCTACCACACTTCCCCACAGCAGGACCAGCTGTTCCTGCCTCCTAAGATCAGCTTCCAAGCCAAAGGAATAAGCAATGATTGCTAGAAGAGAATGGGAGTAAACAGTAAAGAAATAGACAGGAACCTCCTTATTTCTGGGGACGTTTTCTCTGAATTTTTGAGTGTTGGGCTCAGCAAGTGTATTTTATTTCTTGCCTGTGGATTTGCTATGCCTTTATTGGGACCAGGGCTCAGCCTGTGCTTGCCAGGCTGTGGCTGCTCTTGGTGCATCTCTTGGCAGTAAGGCAGCTTGCTCCAACATGTCACTATAGGCAGCAAGGGATACACAGTTTGCAGCATGTGGCTCATCCTCCTGGGACACGCATTTCCCCATTCAAAGCTACCAATACCATCCAAATCTTCCACATTTAGGCTTCCCTAGGATATCCTTCCTGCAAAGAGAGTGATTTAAGGGTCTAGTGACCAGCAGCTATAACAGCAGTAAGATGTATGGGATCCATGTGTGTGGCAATCTTTTCTGATGCCAAACCAGGGGAAGATTCAACTCCATGTGAACCTAAGAACTCTTTCCAAGACCACCTTCTCCCAGCATGAAGCTGTGATGGCCAATAGGCAATTCATCCTCCACCTGAATTTTCCTTCTCTGCTTTCTACCTCTTCACAGCTCTTTTGAAGCCCCTGTTGCCACCAGTCTGCTCCTGCCAAAACACTGTGCCTCCCTGACACGTGTTGTGAGCCAAGGGCTGTGTTTGTTTAACAGCTTTACAACCTTGAGAGGCTAACAGCTTAACAGCCATAAAATGCTGCTCTGCAGCACAAATTTCCAGCTGTGCGGTCCTTTGCCAGCATCAGGTTCCTTCACGGTTAAATTACGGCTGCCAAAGGCCCTTAATATCACTGAGAAGAATTTTGACACTTGGCAAGTACTTCTTTTAAAGACTCAATTGTCAAAAAAGTGCCCATCATGCTCCTATTGCAATGAGAATCCTCCCTGGGTGCTGAGAACCACGGCTGCTGCTCAAATTTTTCCCACCTCCGTAGTGCCATAGCAAAGTTAAAGTTTACACAATGGAACTCCCTCCAGCTGGATAATACCTGGAGCTGGTTGTTTTATGGAGAGCTGGGTTGGCAGAGGTGAGGCAGTGCTGCTGGGTTCACTGGCTGAGTGTACTTAGCAAGGATGTTCAGGGGGGGTTCAGGCAGTGGTTGGGATATTAATAATTTAAATGGCAGTAAAGCCAGGTATCCATCCCCAGGGAACTTGCTAAGTGCCACAAGAATTAAACAGTGAGAAGGAATCAAGTAATGACAACATGGAGAGATGGCTCTTGGGGCCTGTAGGAGTGGCCCACTCAGTATTATTTTAGCTCCAAAGTGAGGAGTTTGAACCAGTCAAAGATTGTTAGCTACGGGTTGAAAGGTGTTCTTCCAATTAGCATCAACTTCTGAGCCACATCTCTCTAATCTGAAACACTAATATTTTTACCACCACACCCTTACAGCACATGTAGGGAGAAAGGAAGATGAAGAGGAAGAGGAAGAGAGAAGAGAAGAGAAGAGAAGAGAAGAGAAGAGAAGAGAAGAGAAGAGAAGAGAAGAGAAGAGAAGAGAAGAGAAGAGAAGAGAAGAGAAGAGAAGAGAAGAGAAGAGAAGAGAAGAGAAGAGAAGAGAAGAGAAGAGAAGAGAAGAGAAGAGAAGAGAAGAGAAGAGAAGAGAAGAGAAGAGAAGAGGAGAAGAGAAGAACCTGTATATTTCCCAGGAAATCTCTGCTCTCTTCCTTCTCCCCCTGACACCAACTTCATGCCCACCAGCAGTGTGAAATAAACCTTCCAAAATCTGACACAAATCACAGGAACTAATCCAAGCTGGCAGGCAGGATGAGTGACCTAGCCATGACATTAGGCAAATTTCTCACACAGATTAAGCTGGGGACAGTGATTCAAGCAGGAAACCCCACAGCAGGGCAAGCAGGTGCTTGTGTCTCTGGTTCTTGCCCAGAACCAGAGAGACTCTGGGTGCAGGATGGCTCCAGCAGGATTGTCCCTGTGGCCACCAGCTGCCAAGAGGGGTGCCACCATATCCACAGAAAGCCCTGAGTCTGTCCCAGACATACAGTTTTCACTTTACAGTGCAGATTAGTTTTGCACCCCATTGAGCACATTCTCCCTCTGGCTCCTGGCACATCTGGTGTGGCAGAGAGAGTTCACACTTCAGGAACATGTGAGAAAAACCACAGCACCTGGAAAGCTCTCACTGCTCTTCCCAGTCACTGTGTCACCTTGATGTCCTCTCCAGGCTGTCATCCTGGCATGATCACTCCTGGGAAAGGGGGATAGATATGACAGGGGTGTGCTGAGAGCATGTTTTGTGTGGCTTGGGTGCCATGTGCAGCAATTGCAGCTGTTGGACCGTGTACCCCAGCACTGGGGTGGATCCTGTCGTGCCCACCCCTCCCCACAGCCCTGCAGCAGGAGCAGGTCCCCTGTTGCGGCTGCTGCTGCCAGCATCAGCCAGTGCAGCCCCATACAGGAGGATTGGAGAATAACCTACTGGTGACCTGTATAATAATGTTGTCTTCCTCTGTGTCCCTGGGGGCTTTTTATCTCGTCTGATGGACAGGACGATGCTGGTTTTATTATTCATGCAAGAACACCTCTCCCCTCCCTGGGTTAGAGCTAACTCAAAGGAAATGTGGCTTGGAAGTCGATTTGTAAGCAGCAAGAAAGCCCCCTGTGTCTGTGCAGGTAATGTTTGTGCTGGCTGACTGCCCTCACACAGCCCCAGTGTCCCCAGTTTCCAAGAAAAGAGGGGCTCTTCCAGATCCCCCTGTGGTTCTCCTTGCCCACTGCACCTTTCCACAGGATGCTGGGAACAGACAGGTGCCAGCATCACTCACAGCACCCTTCAGAGGGATGATGGAGGCCCCAGCCCCGCTCCTGCTCCCCTCACAGGGAAGGAGCTGCTCCCTGCTGACCAGGCTGAGCCGTGGCTGAGCCCTCACAGGCTCAGCAGCAGCGTTTGGAGCCGTGATTGGCAGTGCTAATCACACCAGCTGCAGCTGCCAGACCCTGCGGGGCACGGCAACCCTTGCTGGGCTACAAAGAGGCTTTTCCTTGCTCAGGAATACAGGGAAGGTGATGAAAAAAAATTAAAAACCCCAACCAGTGCATATCTCAGGCTGTCAAACTGACCTTCCCTCCCGGGATTTTTCCTCCTCTGCTGGAGGTGTAATTAGGCTTCAGAGCACATGCGGAATCACTGCATGTGATATCCACCCAAGGGCAGCAGAGCAGCAGGAGACATCCTGCACCAGGCTGGGGGAGAGGGGGTTTCAAGGAGGTGAGGCACAAACACAGGCTAAAGCCTGTTTATTTTTAAGACAATTTTAAAAACATGAGCTCCAAAACCAGCTCCTGCCATCGGAGATGTTTCCTAGCATGGAAGGAAGGGTGAGGGATGGCTGGAGCCACAGGTACACTGGTGTGAGCTGGAGGACCCGCTCCCCACCTCCACCCTCTGTGGATGGGACAAGCAACACAGCAGTGACACAATGCAGAAAACATCTCCCTCTGTATTTATTTTAAAGGAGCTCTCTGCTTGAAAAGATTTCAGTGGCTTTGTACTGCATGGTCAATCTTGGGAAAATAACGATTTCTCTCTGGGGTGTGAGGGCACTGGCAACATTTCTGATGGGATGCTGGACTGCCTGATTGAGGATGGGATGGAAAAACAAAATACCAAACAGGGAGACTGTACTTACACCACCAGACAAGCTGTGACTGTCTGAGAATGAAGGACATGGGAATCCCTGGCAGGTCGAGGAGTGCTCCTGTCTGGAGGGTGTAGAAAGGATGGACCCAAATCTACTGGGAGAAGCATGGGGATAGCATGAGATGCAATGGGAAAGTCTCATTAGATTTAAGGAAAAGGCTTCCCAATGAGGGGCAGAACAACAAACACCCCAGATTTCCATCTTTGGAGATGTTCAGGCCAGGAGTAACACGATTTACCCCCAGACTTGGCCCTAAATTCAAGCTACACCCACTTTGAGTGGGAGTTGGTTCAGAGAACTCCAAAGAGCTCTTGTGACCTCAGTTATCTTCAAATTTAAATTATTCTTCCATAATCAGGTCCAGTCCTGGTGAGGAGTGTTGAACTTGCCATATGGGACCTGATGAGACCACTCAGACTCTGAATCCCGATGTGGGACCAGTGTAGCCACACATTCCACATCCACCCACAGCATTTAGCATGGGAATGGGCAGCACTGGCATTTTTCAACTCTCACTGACTAAAGCAACATTTTCTGGGTAATTCCTTCTGCTGAAAGCTGCATGGCACCTTTGCAAGTGGGAAGGCAAAAGGAAAGCAAGGGGTTCACAGGAAGAACCTGGAGTCCAGCTCTTGCCTTGGGGCTGGCTGCAAATTGTCCATGTGCAGAGCCTCCAGTGCATTCCTGCATGGATTTTGTTATCTGGAATTATTTCCTGCTATTCAGCCCTGTTCTGTGTTCCACTCTGTTATTCCTAGCTGAAATCTCTCCCACCGCCCTGCCGTGGCACATCCTTTGTGGGGCACTGGAGCAGCACCCAGAGGAGGTGCAGGCAGGTGGAACAGACAGAGCCAGTGGCTCCCTGGAGATCCAGAATAGCCAGGCTTGTACTCTGTGGCCTCTTTGAAGGCTGACAGGACATGGGGCTGCAATAACCAGACAGGATGTCCCAGCAGCCTGTGATGTGATATTTCACTTGTCATACATATCATGATACAGCCACACATATTTTACATTGAGCACACCAAGGCTGCTGCTCTCCAGGTCTGTTTGCAAAACCCAGCTGCCACCACTGGCTACACTCAACCCTGTGCTCAAGAGCTGACCAACCCACCAGAGCAAGTCAGCCTGAGCCGTGTGAGCACAAGAGCAAAAGCAGAGTTCAGTTTGCTTTTTCAACTTTGGGTTTCTGGAAGCAAAAGCAAGCTGCTCAGAGATTTTTCTTCCCTCCTGAGACTCTGGTATCAGTGTCTGATAAGAGCTTTCCCGGGCATTACACAAGCAGGGCTGGACATGGGAACACAGCATGAATAAATGACTTGGAGCAAAGCATTTTGATAACTGAGTTTTTCTAGCTTTCTGGCCTCTGCAAGAGCAAAATAAATTCCACAGCACTGTCAGCAATTTCCCTTCCCTTAGTCCTAGCCATGGGCTACCTTGAATTCCTGCCCTCACTGTCCAGAGAAGTTGTGCATGCCCTATCCCTGGAAGTTTACCAGGTCAGTTTGAATGGGGCTCTGAGCAACCTGCTCTAGTGAAGGTGTCCCTGCCTGTGGCAGAGGGGTTGGAACTAGGTGGTCTTTAAGGTCCCTTCCAACCCAAACCATTCTATGATTCTGTGAGCAGGGATCTGCTCCAAAAGCACCCACTCTGTGCTGGCAGGAGCCACAGTTCCTGCCCCAGGCTTCTCTGGCAAATGTACTCCAGTTTCTGCTCACAAAGAGCTCATTAAACAGATGAGTTACCCCATGAGTGCCCAGTGATGGACGTCTTGAGACAAAGCAGCTCTCTACATGTCCCCTCTGCCTTCTCCTGGAGGTTATGGATGCTCTCCCACCCTGTGTCACCTCTTGCCAGCTCTCTGTGATACCCAGGAAGATGCTCAAGAGAGGACAAGGTTTACTTTCATCAGGCTTGGGCTTGGCTGAGGAAGATTTCCAGGCAGGGCACAGCATTTCAGGGTTTCTCTTGTCCCACATCAATGAGCATCCATGAGTCCCAGAGGGAGAAGGGGAAGGGGCTACTATCTATTCCCTATCACTGAACCTTTTCCAAGCTCCAAACACCTTGTGTTTCAAAGCAAGGCTGAATTAAAGCAGAACTTTTGAACAAAGAAATGAATCTGAAAAAGCCAATTTGAGATTTAGTTTTAATCAATTTGAGATATATACACCCATGTCAGCTCTAGCAGTGAATCCTGTAATTAAACTGCTCTGCTCTCAGTCTCTCAGGTGAAGGCAGATGAAAATACTGATGGACTTAGAATTGGGTATCAGGAATGAGAGGTATGTTAGGATGCTTTCCACTTCTCTTGCCTTGTCACTTGCTTTCCTTAAAGGCTTCAGAAAAAGTGCCTTACAGGGCAATACTGAGGCTCTTCTGAGCTTAACAGGCTCTATGCACAGCAGAAACCACCACCTAATTTGGTTTGATAGGATGAGCTGGAGATATCATGGGGGTGAAGCTGATAGTAAAGTGTGAGGATGTTTTCCCTGTCATCTAAAGCAGTCTGGCTTGTAGAAGAATATTTGGGGTAGGCTTGCCTTTCCAGGGATGATTTCTAATTTTAGAAAAGCTCTGAGGCTTGTTAATTTTCAGCCACTTTAATGAGCTGTCTCATCGTCTGTAACCACTTCCAGCTCAACTAACCTCTGCAATGGGAGAAATTAGCCTAATGTTGAACTCACAGTCTGGGAGACAGCCCTCTGCACCTCCTCATGGTAGCTGTCTGGATGGCAGATCCAACATCACAGCTGCTGGCACAAAGGGGGCAACAAGGAAGATCAAAGGGCTGTGATAGCTTCTCTGCCAGGAACTAGTGAGACAGGTTTGAAAAAGGGCCAGCACAGGAGAGATGCTGGGGAAACCATCAGTGGCAGGGAGAAGGTGATGGAGATCTGGCCTACAACAAGAATGACAGGATATCACAGGGAAGGAACAGGAGCCAGGCTTGGGCCACACTAAAGGACACCCCCTTTGGGCAATGACCTTGCTGAAGGATGCACAGAAGAATTCAAGTTTAGCTGGCCTCAACTGGAGACTGAACAAGGTCACAGAAACAAAATCCCCCCAAGGTCGTTGAGTGCCACCATGCGTGATGACGGATGTCTGCAATGAAAACTGTCAACAACAGGGAAAATACTAGGAGGAGGAGGAGGGAGTCTTGCCAGCCTGGCTCACTGACCACTGTGCAGCATTCCACACTAAAAGGACTTGGGAGTGACCCTCTATGGATGTTCAAATGTGCCAGGCTTGGAAGGGGCAAGGGAGGCAGCACTGTTCACACCCACCCTCACAGCAGAGCTGAACCCTCATGGCTCCACATGGTGCCCTTGCTTTGCTCCAGGAAATGTGGGTGCTTCCCTTTTGGCAAGGCAGAGAGGCAGGAGGCTGTGAAGCCAAACACATTAAATGTGGGCAAAAATCAGAAGTGGAGTCAAAAGCTGGTATGAGAAAGACATCTCTGTGGAGATCAGCACCAATGGCACTCACCCATCAGCTGGATTCTCATGGTTTAGTTTATTTTAGGGCCTCAGGTTTATACCTACAGCTTGAAAGGGCACTCTGAATGAGTGGATTCCCTGGTGCTTCATAACATGTAAGCTTGTGTGAAAGCCTTTCCTTAGTTAAAAATTATTTCTCTCCTCCTCCAGCTCACCCTTTTGGATGAAAATCATGGAGACTTAATTATCTCATCCTTCTGTCAAGCCCCTCTGAAACCTGCTGTGGGGTTTGCTGGTTTCCAGGAGACACTCCCAGAAAGCACATGCACACACAGACACTCCCCAGGGCTCTCCCTCAGCCCTGCCAGCTCACAGCCTGCCCACTGCTGTGCTGACAGCACCATGCTCAGGCAGAGGGGCTAACAGGCTGGGACACTGGGGGATAATGCAGGGTACACACGGGGACAGCCCTAAATCTGCACCCTGCAGCTGTTGCACAGCTGGCTGAGGGTGGCCAGCTAAAACATGCAGATTGCTGTTTTCAAGCCTGCTGCAGTGAGGTATGTCTTTCGAGATGTCCTCAATAGCCAAAATATCTGTCAGTGACAACACTTGGTTGGGGTCTGTGTTGAGTCCTCACTTCCAGTTCCACATCCTGTGCCTCCAAAAGGAAATTTTCTCCAAGTTCCCCCATACCTGTGAGAATCACAGATTGAGGCAGTTCAGGACTCCTCAGGTTCCTTCCAACCTGAATTATTCGGATTGTAAGCTGATTTCTTTTATATCACAGGCTTTTAATTAAATGCACATTTATGCCCATATGGACCCCATTAACTGATCATTTGTCCTCATATTTAGTCACCACCTCCAGAAAGAAAAAAACAAGCAGGGGGTTGCTTCCAATCTGTCACTTTGTGGGTTTGACATCTTGCAAAGGGCTCTCATGATGCCCTTTCCACTAGACTGGAGCTCCCTTAGCATGTTCACAGAGAGAAAATATCACAATGACCTGGCTATTCCAACCCCTCATCTCTTCCAGGAAACTAACCAGCTGCCAGTCTATGAATTTCTGTGCTAAACACCATTTCTGCAATACTGTCGTGTTTCCTTTCTTCCTCTTTGGCATCAACATTAGCAGCCAGCTACTCCAACACGTTTTGCTGTTGCTGCACATAAGGAAAAATAAATGCACCTCCTACCCCTTCATTTAGACATCAAAGGTCACTGTAGCTGTTTCTACTGCAGTCACAACTCACATCAGGAGCTGCTCACACAGATTCTTTCTACCAAACCCAGAAAAGCCTGCATTTGGTGATTCACTGTCCCTTTCTGTAGGAACAATCTTATTTCTTTCTCATTTGATGTTCAATTTTGCATTGGGCTGTCTTCTAACATATTTTTTTCAAACGTGCTCTGCTTGCCAAGTGATCTGCCCTGTCTGATGAATTTGTGTTCAATATTTACTGTTTCATTACCCTTTGTGCCACAGGCAGCTCCTCCCCACTGCCATTAGATCTGCTTTACTTAGGGAAGTGCTGAGACTTAGTACTAATCCCTGTAAAACAGTACAAAGAAGAGCCCATTTGTGGGTGACATCTTCCTGGGATCTGCCAGGTTTTAATTCACTTGCCAGGTGCTTGGGGCTAAACCCTCATTGCCTGACAGCTCACCTGACATTAGCAGACCTGTGGGCTCCACAATTTGGCCCAGGATTGATGCTGGGCATCGACCTATTGCTGCCTGGAGAGTCCCTTCTGAACATTTCTTCTGCCTTCTGGACTGGAAGTGACTCAATCAGGATTAACCTGATCTGTTTCTTTCTCCATGTTTTGGTGGAAAGGTGAGAAGCCCACCGCTTCCCAGACCTCCACGTGGTTTCCATATTGCTCATCTTTTCCTCCAATACCAGATTTTCAAACCTTTCTATGTCCCTTCAGTGATGAAAACCCTTATGAAAATCAAGGGAAGATGGCCCCTGAGAGTTTTGGTTGCAGTACAAGGCTTTAGGAGATGCAGTCTCCAGAGACCATCCACAAAGAATCTGGGAGATTCTGGAAGACAGCAAGGAAAGCCCTTGCAGGAGGAAAGACCTTCCCCAAAAAGTAGAACCTTAAAGGCAGACAGTCAGGATTTAACAAGTGCTGCAAGAGCAGATGACTGGGCAGTGGCAGAGTCTATCATGGCCTACAGGAACAGCAGCCAACATAGTGCTCAGGCACTTGATTAACCACGTGTCTGCCCCAGCCTTTGCATTTTGCCAGCAAGCAAAGCCCAGGGAAGATATTACTGAGCTCAAATACTCTATCTGGCTCTGGGAACTCAAGTGCATAATAGACCACTTGATAAACTGTAGTATGGTTTAGTCAACACGGATGAGAAGATCAAATGGATGAGAAGTTGGCCCCTTCAAAGACAACCTACTCCTTATGAACAGTCACATCACTATTGTCTTCTAATTTTTAGAGCTTATAGAAGCCCTTGCAGTGGTATATTTAGAATGCTGCAGGGTTTCTGGTTGTTCCTGTTTCCCATCTGACCAACAGCACAGTGAGAACATGAAATATTCTGACTCTGACCTGAAGAATGGCCACACATCCAGCTGGACAGGGCAGAAAAATAAGGGATCATGGTGACAGATTGCCTTACTTAACTACTTCTTTAAAATCAAGGAAGCCAAAGGGAAGTAAATCATCTGAGGTGCTGAAAAACACCTCACAACAGCCAAAGATCTACCAGATCAACAGGACTGTTTTATGTGGCTTCTGTGGATTAGCCTTTTCTCCTTAAATTTAAATTATTCCATTAAAAGTGGCTGCAGCCAGACACAACTGAAGTAGTCTGCTGTTTTCCCTGACTGATCACACAGCTCTCTTCATTTTGAAAACCCAGCTGGAAGCCCAGCTTGAAGCCCATGTGCCTCAGGCTTCAAAGGAGCGGACAGCAGGGTGGGTACTAATTCCACACTACCAGCACTCCACAGCAGTTCCTCTATCTGCCCATTAATGTGTGTTCACAAACTGGTAGCAACACTTGTATCAGTGGGCTGAAACAGGGCTAGCTCTGTTTTGTCCCAACAGCAAGGATATGGCCATCATGGAGGATGATGCCCATCACCTCTCCCTCCACTGGAATCCCAACGGCCACTGACCCAGCTGTTGACCCCATCAATAGCTGAAAAGCCTTTCCAAAAGCAGCAAACGTCTCTCCTTTCATGTATTATTAAAATTCTCACTGGTTAATTTATTAGGGTACTTTGCACTGGGAAAAATGACCTCTTTGTTGACCCACTTGCACATGCTCCACTCCAACACAAAACTGTCAGAAGGGCAAAAGGGAGAGCTGGGGAAGTTGTGTGCGGACTGATGTCCTTTGTCTCAGTGAGACAGCTCCAGGATGGAAGTGCTGGGACTCCCTGGCACGAGAGCAAAGGGCTAGACACAAGCCTTCACAGACCAAACCACAAAGGAAACATTCAGCTCCTATGGCAAATGGACACAGCCAGAGAAACAAGACTTCCTGGTCCCACTTCCTAGGCAGTGCTCATCCCTCCCTGAACCCGTGGGTTTGGGAAAGAAACCTTAATTTCTCCCCATGTTGCTTCCTCCAACAACCTAAATGGAAAACGGGATGAAGGGTGGTAGATGAACCCATCCACACATGGTGGGATTTGCTCACGAGGCAGCAAAGCTGCATCCTGGCCACCCTCCAATCAAAGGTGTCCAGACTTACACCCAGACCCTGCTCTTGCCTGTTCCAGAGTTTCTTATCAAGAGAATCACTAGATTTGCTCCACAGAAATCCCTGATTCAAACTAACTCATATGGATGTGGAGGAGCAGGGCACTGCTGAGCAAAAGCCAAACCGACAGTGCAAACACCGCTCGGCACCACAAGTAGCCCTGTAAGTGAAACAAGCAGGATTAGCTGTCATTAGGTCTTGTTTTTTCCATTAGTGTCATAAAGATGAAGCTGCTCTCCTCCCAGAAAGGCAGCTTGCAAAGTGCTCAGGCTCTACAGGACTCTCAGGTTATTAGAGAGGACACAAAAGCTCCATTTGCTTTCATCACCGAGAAAGCACCTGGAAAGTGCAGCGCTGACAAAAAGACACCACAAGATGCCTTCAGACCTGGGGGCATTGGGAGCTCCATCCTGTGCCCTGCTCATTGCCCTGACTATCACACCAGGCTCATACTAGGCAGTATATTAAAGCTCAAATGCTTTTTTGTGGCTCATTCTCATGTGATGTTCTTTATCTCAAGCAAATAACTTTGATACTAAGGGAGTTAGCATAGAAAGGTTAACGAGTATGCCTAAAAAGTATCTGAAATTTCACCCCTAAAGAAATGACCTGGAGGAAGCACCTTGGAGATAGACATGCAACACATTAACCTCTGCTTATTCTTAGTTTCAAAAAGCTCACATACCCTGGGTGTTAGATGAGCTGCATTACCCAGAATGGGAGTGAACAGAATAAATTGCAGCAGAAGGCTGAATGCAAGATTGGGAGGCAGGAGTTTGCAAGGTCAGATTCTGCAGCTGCCATCAATCTGTCGAAAACCCCTGGAGAAAGGGGGTTTTACCCTGTGGTGCCACCTTTTTCCTAGCATCAAATAAAGACTCAAACTCCAAAGGATGTTACAAAACAATGACTGAACTGCCATCTGCAAAAATACTTTGGGGGTGGAAAGTGCAGCTATATGATGGCTGAGGAGTAATTTTTCTCCCTGCACCGGTTCTGCAAACTGAGAGGTAGAAAACAGCGCGTGGGAACCTGAACCTGCAGCAAAGAGAGGTGGAAGGAGCAGTAACTGATGAGTTTTATTGCAGGATGTGTTAATCATCTCTCTAGACGATGGACTGGGATGGGGGTGGAGGACTTGGCAGCTGGGATTTGAGATGTATTTGTAATGCTAACACACATCTGGGATCCATCCTGGAACAGGAACACCGTGTCTGGACCAGGAAGGCCAGAAGAAAATGTTCTTTGTGGCCAACCTTCATGAAGGACCCGACCTGCTGAGCCAAGTGTGGCCTTCAGAGGTGTCCCTCAAGCAATCTGGGGTCATGGAATACCACAGATACTTTCCAAAGGGAGCATGGAGTTTCTCTGAGTGGTTTACTCAGAAGCTGTAAGGACTTTCTTGCATGTACTGCCAGGGAAAACCAGGTCCTCTGTGAGCCCTTGTCCCCAGATTCTTAGGCAGGGCAGGCTGAGCTTGGTGATCTGGTGGCTCAGGTCTGTGCACCGTGAAGTTAAAAGATGTTTTCACATCTGTTTTAGGGTGCTGCACTTCCATCCCAGCATTGCTCAATTCAAATTTTCCTGCTTATCTGACACACTGGTGCATCTCTCCCTCCATATTTCAGTGCAGTTATCTTTGGCTCACAGCAGCAAGCAGGTGACCAAAGGTGTGGGCACAGGTATGCAGGCATGCCATGATCACAGATTGCACCTACAGGTGATAAAAGAGTCACTGCATTCCTGCACAGGCCCCTATTTACAAACTCCTTTGGAGGCATTTTATCTTTAGAGAGCAACATTAATAAAATATGGGACTTCTCTGGCTGTGCTGGAGAATGCATGGAGTACATGGCTCTTCTGCCCTAACCTGCATAGTGCATTGGGTTTGGGAAACAAAAATGAGGAGTTTACACTGGTATCTGGTACCTCAGATTCCCTGGCTGGGTGTTTCCTAGGATATGTTTTTCCAAGGATATTCCCTGTGCTCTGCAAGAGTCTGAGGGAAGACACTCCTTATTACATCACCTCCTGATGTGCAGGGGATCCCATGCTTTGCATTTGCTGAGAACTTCCTGAATGCCCTGTGCATCCCTCACTCCCAGTCCAGCCTGATGCTGCCCCACCAAGCTGCAGCAGCCCTGCTGTACATGCTTTGTGTTGACTCTGTGGATGCCCTTTGTGAGCTCAAGTGGTTTCTGCAGCTGTGTAAATAGGAGTGAAGCCCATGATGAATCCCTGACCTGCCTACATGTGGCCTCCTCACCCTCCCACCAGCAAGGATGAGCAATGAAGACCCTGCTGTGTTCTCCACCCTGAGCAAACACTGGAGACCAGCTGTCCTTAACAGCAAGGGTGGGCTCCATGTGTAGCCCAGACACTCCTGATAACCACTCTTAGCATCCCACGATGCAGAAGAAATTCCAACACCAAGCCAAGGATGTCTCCTTGCTACAGCCTGGAAAATCAAGTGAGAGATTATACCATCAGGAGCATGGAAGAATGGAGACTCGGAACATCTGCCAGCAAGACCAGTCTCTGCTTCAAAGCTGCCTGATTATGTCTAGAGATAAGGCTTAGTAGGGCTTTATTCTACAGGAGAAAGCAGCCCCCAATATACAGGTGAGCTGGGAGAGAAGCCCTGAAGATCTCCTTGATGCTGCAGGTCTTCAGGGGGGTTTGAGCCTGGCAAAGCTCAGTTTCAGTTAACTTCACAGTTATCTTCACAGGAGAAGACAGGAAGGATGAGCCCAAGGAAGGACCACGAGACAGGCACCCAGTGACCTCCACAAAGACTGTCCTGTACTAGCAGTAAACAGGGTGGGGCTGGGTTAACAGCTGGCCTCGATTAGCTGGTCCCTGGGTTCAGCCAAGGGGCCTTGGGGCCACCTCCTCTCTGCACTTAGTTAAACAAGACCAGGAAGCACCTAGACCCTATGAAACCCAGCACTCCTGGCTTCATATGCCACAGGCACCTGGATTCCCTATTCATCATTTGGTTTTCTTCTAGGATAGAATCTCCTGTATCACCATCAGGTTCAGGTGCCAGGATCCCAGGAAAATATCAATGAACTGCAGGAAATTTAGAGAAGGACAAAGCAAACTATTATCATGGAGCCAGAGAGACTGACTTTCTGAGCTCATGTGTTTAGCTTGGCTTAACAGCAGCTTAGCAGGGGCTTGGCAACTCAACTGTCTGCAAATATTTGAAGGGTGTAAACACCAAGGACAAGAGAGAAATCACTGAGGAGTTTTACAGAGTTGGCTGAGCAGGAATGTAGGCACTCACCATCACTGCTAAATAGGGCTTAGGTCTCTCCATGTGAGTTTCCTGAAGCTCCCTGACCTTACAGCTGCTCTCCAGGTCTCTGCAGCACCTGTTGGGTCATGATGGGACTCAGAGAAGCACACACAAGCCTTACCTCGGGTTTTATACCTGCAGGTGCTAATAAGGAGAAGGTTCTTGGATGCTGATGCTCACCAAGGCAAGGGCAAGTGGTACCCAACACCACATAGCCCTGTTCCCAGCAGGTTGTCAGATTGTTCAATGAGCACTCACCCCACCTACACCCTGTTTTTCTCTTCTATCTCTACCAGTTTCAAATCTAAAGCACAGGATGAGGGCTCATTTTTAGCTGAAATCTTAGGACAGGCATGGCAAGAAATGTTTTTCTAATTCATAATAATTCTGCAATATTTTTTCCAGTTTGGTCAGCCAAAAACATCCTTTAATTTCCCTTCCAAGCTCCTGAAACAATTAATTTTAGCGTTTCATAACTATGTTTGGATTTTTCAGTTTAAAGTCACGCTTACTTTCACACTTGAAGGGTTAAAACAATCGCTCCAAATCAAAATATTTAATTTACAGTCAAAGAAAATACTTCATCTTTCAAGCTAACTTCTGTGGCTTCACAGAACTGCCAGAGAAACCCCCCAAAACAAGTCACCATGTCTCATGTCTCATAAGGTGACTCCAAACTGTTTGGATACCCTGGAGTGACGTTGCTAAACCCCAGACGAGGATACATCCCAGTAGGCACAAAAAAATTGCTTACGGAAGGGAAGATTCAAATTTAGAGTGGCTGCCTATCTATAAATAGTCTGCAGAACTAAAATACATTCCAGTCCGGCTGGAAATGCCTTTTTGCCTCGTACTCATAAACACTCCTGCCTTTTATAGTCGAAGCAAATATTTGGTTTCTATAGTTATAACACTGAGTACCCAGTGGTCTTTATTTTTAATCTGCATAGTGTTTGCTTGAAAAGCAGGGTAGTGGTTTGTGGGGACCCTGGAGGAGTCTGGACCACAGGTGCATCATTAAAAATAAACCTGTGAACAACACAAAAAGCCCTCCCCAAAGTACCCAAAGGCAGAGAGGTTCTCCAGTAAACAGCATTTGGCTTTTAGATGCGGCTCTAAGTGCGCTGAGAGCGAAAAAGGCCAAGGATCCGGTGATTGCTAATATAATAATGAGGCTCTGTCCTACTAATCTGATGTTCTCAAAGCACTTTGCAGGCATTAATCATGCTCCCAGCAGGGCACGGTGGGGATCATCACTCCGAGCACGTTGCAGGGCCCAGGGCGGATGGGGAGAGCCGTGCGCAGCCTCAAAGATCGTGGATGTCCAAGGAGGGGGGGTCAGCATGGCTTTATGGATACATACACTCAAAAAGCCATGGCCACCTGCCTGAAACTTGCCTTCAAAGGGGCCTATTTATCTCTCTGACAGCAATACACACCAAAGCCCTGTTATTCAGCGCTTAATAAATCAAACAGCCGTCCACCAGCATTCCTGATGGAAGGAAAAGGAAATTAAAGGTGACCTGCTTGGCTTGGAGATCACAGGGCGCTTCCCCATCCACTTAGAATAATTTAAGATGATTAAATCCTGCCTGTAAGAACTAAACAGGTTTCACTTATTTTCATGTCCCAGTTCGGAAAGGATTTCAGGGTGGGATATTGGGCTTCCCAAGGGATGCCTGGAGATGATGGTGCAAACCCAATACCTCCATCCCTCCAAGCACTGAGCTAGCAAATCCAGACTTGTCCATAGGCAGTGCTTTCCCTGGAAAACACCTGAATCCAGCTTCTTTGCAAATCCACAGCTGTTTCACTTAACACACCTGAATTGATTATAAGCCTGGACATGCCAAGAGGATGATGGGGCAGGAAGGGTGAAAGGTGAGTAAGCCCAGTCTCAGTTTTAGCAGGGCTGGGCTCCCACTGGCCAGCCAGAGACCTGTTTCCCCTGCTCATGCTCAGGAATGAGGGCTGTCCTAATGCCTCATCCTATATTGTCTTCCAGCAGGAGAAGAGACTCACACTTGCTGAAGTCTGCCTGGCACACTCCTGTGCCTGTTTCTAATGGGTGATGGATGCCAAAGTGTCAGACAATTTTATGAAGCCACATCCACCTGGGACAATTCCCCATTTCAGCTCTTCTACCCAGCTGCAAAAAGACAAGGGAAAGCTGCATGGGGAAAAAAAGCATCTGGAAGCACGGGGATTTACTATGAGAAGGAGAACATTTCAAATTGCCCCAGAGGGGCAAGTTTCTGCATTACTCATGCAGTCTTGACCTCTTGCTTTATTAGGGAAAGAGAATGTTGAATTATCCCAGGCCATGGCTGTCCTCACAGTACTGGATGTGAAGGATGGGTAACAATGGGGGTAAACAGCCAGTCCAAGACCTAATTTGTGGCAAGGGGCTGAAAAGAACTGAGCACATCCACTCATGGAAGTCAAGGAGCCGCTGCTCCCTCCCTTAAATTCATCAGGAATGAACATGGATGTTCCAGGTGAGATTAAAACCCTTTCCATGGCTTTTAGTTACTCACACAGTGATCTGGGTAGAATTCAACCAGCGTTTTATACCTCAGCAGAGGGAGTTCAGACATCCCCACCACCCTTGCCTCCTCCCAGACCTGACTCTTAACTCTTGCTTAAAGGCAGAGCTGCTGGAAGAACCTCATTGTCCTGCTGTGGGCAGGCTGCCTGCTGGCCACAGTGGGGTATCTTGGATGCCTAGAGCCAGGCTTTCAGCTCTCAGCAATTGCTTCTGCCTTAATTTACCAAAATTAAAGTGTCACAGAGATGCTTTCCTAAAAGGAGAGGTAGTACCAGGTTCACCAGGGTGCTGTTGTGCAGCCAGGGACACTTGTGCTCCTGGAGTCTCTGCAGAGATGCCACCCCTCCACGGTGGCACAGAGTCCTGAAACCCTCTGAACACTGTGATTTGCTCAGGAGCTGATGAGGCTCCAACACTGGCAGTTAGCACACTGCTACCTGCAAACAGCATGTCTTGGGCTGCTCATCCCTCCCTCCTCTCCTCCACAGCATTAAAATGCCTCGCGCTTGCTGTGTCACTGACTTCCAAACCTGTGGCCACTCTGCAATATTGATATTCTTGTATTCACTGTCAGCCATCTCAGAGCTGCATGGAAAAGATCTACAGTAAATTGTTTCCGTGCTTTAACTCCTTCCTTGGATTCCCAATGCATTTCCAAGCAGTGGTGGGAAAGCTGAACATCACTTTACCAAGCACTGCATCAGCACTGCTGTTTCAGAACCAAACCCTGGACCCCATCTCTGGCTGAGAAAACCCCAGCTTGCATCAGCTGTAAAACCTGATGTGTTTTGGGGTGCTGGGGGGCGCATAAGATGACTTTGGGCTTGACCCAGTGGCTACCAGTGGCTCCAGGAATCCATGTTCCTGGCGCTGGAGACAGCTCTTACATTGTAGTGGAAGAGATTCTGCCCTCTGTAGGCTCAAAGAAATGCTGAGCGGTTCTAGGATGGTACACTCATCCCATTTGGGACTACAAAGCAAGACCAGTGTTTGTGACATGCAAAAAACCCCATTTCAAACCCATTTCTTGCAAAAATTGCCCTGTTCACCTCCTATGACCTCTCACAGCATCACTCTGATTGTACAAAGCTGTCTTTTCCCATTCTGCACATCTGCGTGCTCCCCAGGCAGGTTCCTACAGCAGCTGGGAAGCTCCTTCATGGAATCCTGAAGTTATTTGGGCAAGAAGGTGAAAATGCCAATGATTACAATCATTACTTCATCACGTGGCACCATGCAGAGCATCCAGGAACCATCCAAGGCTATACAAGAAGAGCACATAGGAACTGCACTCCAGGAAGAAAGACCTGTTTGTGTTTCTTATGCACAGCCTCACAAGATGAGTAAAATGCTTGTGGCTTTGCTGATCAAGGCTGGGTGAAAAGCTTATCTAGGATGCCACACATGAGCAAGAACTGATGGGGATAGAGGTTTTATATGATATAAGGTGTGATTTTAACAGCCAAGCTTCCTTCAGCCTGGCCCAAGCCATCACTGCAGCAGAAACACAGATTTAGGGCTGGATTCTCATTTCAGACACTCAGGTTAACATATAAACAGTCTCCACTTGTTTTAAGCTCTCCTGGATTTACATCTCCAAAAGGCTGCAAGAGCTGCCACAGCCATCAAAAGCTGCAGCCCCTTGGCATTCCTCCAGGTGCCACAACTTCCCTGCAACTTGGCTCAGCCTTAAGTGCTGAATACAAGAAAGCTGTGGATTGACAACAGCAATCTCCCATCTGCCAGCTGGGTAAATTCCCTCAGTTTTCCAGAGGAAGATCTGAAAACCTGCTCAGATATGGGAGGTTTTGGCTTGGGCACGCTGAACACTCAGTGCTCGGTATGTCTCCCCAGGGACCACCTGGGATCTACTAGCCTGGGTCATGGCCAAAGGCCCTCCAGCCTCTTCTCTATCCCCAAAGTGCAGCTGGTATCACAGGTACCAGGGAAAGGTGTAGAAATCCCCAAAACTTGGAAATCACTTGACTGTGGGAACGGCATCCCCCTAATGCAGGCAGCACAAACTGACCAGGGCTAAGCAACCCCCTAACTGCAGCTGTGGCCAATGCAGAGAAACAGATCAGATAACAGTGCTCCAAAGCTGTTTGTCTATGTTTTAATGTCATTAAAAAGTGGAGAATCTCCTCCTCCATAAAAGCATTGGTTTCCTCTGGGAGCCTTTTGGCTGCTCTGTTGAGCCAGAGCAATCCAAAGGCTGTGTGGAAACAGGAGATAGCAACAAGAGTTGTCAAAACTCATCCTACAGTCTTCAGAGATGGAGCTGAGCTGCAGCAATGGAGCTGTGCCCACAGAAAGCTGAGAGTCACACATTAAAATGTGGTGACCTCTCTGGTGCTGGTGCCGTGCAATCCCAGCAGGAAGGACAAATAAGTAATTTTCTTCTCCTCTTGTTTTTCTCCTTTGTTGTAAGTTTTTAGAAACTTAACAGCCAATTTTTTACCATTATTACTATTTTTCTTCCCTTTGCAAGAAATGCCTACTGCAGCAGATAAAGCTGGGAATCATCCACAGTTCTTTGCCCGCTGTTATTTTGCCTTTTGTGTTTATTTGCCAGCTCTCTGAGGACATGAAGAGGCTGGTTATAAGAAGTGCCCTTTTGGATGAGCACCAGGCATGCCAGGGAGAGACAAGAAGAAAAACTCAATTCTTGACTTCTGCACTCAGATCTCACCTTGCTCCCCCCTCTATTGATGGACTGCAGCAGCAGTAAGACAAGCAGGTAGCCAGGAGCTGCCACATACTCCCACTTGCCCATGCTGGAGTGTCAACACTGTCAAAACCCCTATTATGATACTCTTTCACCTGCTGTTTGCCTTCCCTGAGCTGCTGCCCTACAGCTGACCCAGCTTCACAGCACTGGTGCCTGTGGCTCACATCCTGCTCTCAGATACACAACACCCTCAGGCTCTGTGAGACATCCCATCTCATCCTCCTTATTTCTCACCTCTTGCCAGCCATGTGTGAGATCCAGGGTTTCCCCCAGCCCTTCCCTTTTGCCAACACCTCCCTTCCTCCATTCCCATTGCTTTCCATCATAGCCTTCAGATATTTTTGGTACTGGGGGAAGGAGGGCAAGGAAGAGCCAGTTCTGCTTTGTTTCAATCCATTGCTATTGAATGAGAAGGAGAGGGCTGCAGTGGATGGGCCCTTGGGAATTGGCTGATCCATCCTCCTATCAAACCCAGGGGTCCCTATGGAGGAGCTGTCTAGTGAGGCCAGACAGCTCTTGTTATATTTAGGAAGAGCTTCCCCTTCTGTATTGTCAATTTTATGCAGCAGGAAATCTTTTATTGGATATTTTATTTTAAAATAATAACACAAAACAACAAAAAATCACCTCATTTCCTGGACTCTTCCTCTCTGCCTCACTTCTTTCTTTCTGTTTTCCCTGGTTTTTTTGTACTTGTTTCTCAGCAGCTTTCCCTCTACATCCAGCTCCAATCCTTGGATGCCAGCATGGACCTCCACTGCCCTCACAGCTGCTGCATGGGAGGAATCGAATGCCCTGAGCTGCTTCCTGCACCTGGAAAACTGCTCCAGGGAGCATCCTTGTGCAAGTCCTGCTCCAAATGCCATTCAACACGTGAAGCTACCCCACTGACTCTGGCCAGTGTTGGAACTGACCCTTGGGGCACAGCAGGAGCACGTGCAAGCTGCTCTTCCACATCCATATGCTCCATCCGGAAACATCAATTCTCTTTCTATAGGAAGGCAGGTTATCCTGGGGCAGAGGAAATGTTTCCTCTTCCAGGCAGGATGTTTGCAGTGAGCCTAGAGTGAGGTATGTACAGAAACCTCCTGAAGCAGAGGTTTCAGTAAACACCTCCCAGCAAACAGCCTGGACCAATGTTAGTTCTCTTGGAGCAGATGAGAACCAGCCCTAGGGAAACAGCCAAAGACAGAAGTAAAACTTCATCTTACCCTTGCCAAAATTGGGCAGAGCATCCCCACTAACCAGAGTGATCAGTATATGGGGAGATCTCCAGGCATGGGCTGCCTGAAACCAGGAAGATGGTGTCCAGAAAGGAGTTTTTATTCTGCACTTCCACTGAATTTTTCTCTTGAGTATGAAAAAGCAAAGTTTTAAAAATAATTTAAAATTTTTCTGGCCCCAAGCGATGATTTATCCAGAATTTCCCACCTCAGTATGTTCATATAGTTGAGATCTCAGCCCTTCATCTGGGTTAATGCATAATTCCTGATGCACAGCTCCTCTCTTCCAGGTACCAGGCAAGGTACCTGGCTTCAGGTTTGAAGACAAAACTTCTAAGAAAATTGGCCCTTAAAAAAATTTAGGGATTTGGGAATTTCAACCCCAAATGTTGCATGAGGTCATTAGCTAAATCAGAGCTTCACCCTTTTAGTATTCAAATCACAGCCTCCAACACTGCTTGTGTGAGGAGATAAAGTGGTGGCTGAGCAATAAGCTCTTCTGGATGCTGATAAACCCCCCCTTTTAATTGCTTGATGTGATTGTAATTATTTCATTTGCCTCTATTTCCCTCTCAACACAAATTCAGTTCCCTGTGAGATCCAGCACAGTGCAGCTCTGCACTCTTTCTCTCTCATAATCTTTAGGGATGAACACCAGGGAGTCAGACGGGTAAATATGAGCTGTCCACATACTTCAACAAGGTTTGATTCCTAGTAAAATTAGAAATTTTCTGCAACACAAATAAAAATACATGGATTTGAAAAATGTCAGGGTTTTTTTGTGTGAGCAAACCATCCTACATCTTGTTGCCCTACTGTGGGACATGCCTGAGTGGTGCATAGCTGGTTTTACCACTAATGATGGGTCAGTCCATCAAGGTTTATTTTGATTTTATGACCTTTACGAGAAAGTCTTGTGTAGCAATGATTAAAATAGCAACCATCTCCTGTTTGTGCTGCAGTGAAACTGTCTGACATCAACACAGACACGGCACCAAGATGGAAAACATCACCCTTCCTAATTCATCCTGTAAACACTGCTGGCCTAAACTCATCAAGCCAAACAGGTGTTGGACTGACCCAGTGCTTCCAGATCCCCCAGCATTCCTGCCCATTCATGCAGGAGACCCAGCAGCCTATTTTCCCATAGGGATTTGCAGAGCAGGGTTAGGGAGGATGTCTGCACTTATGCCAGAAGCCTCCCACACACGGTGTGCTCATTTACTCTATCTCTTCTTTCTGCTGAACCTGTCCCCAGGGCTGATCCTTGTCATTGTCAGCAGGGAAACTCAGACCCACCAAAGCCATCCCTCAAACCCAGCAAAGCCATCTCTCCTGCACAAATGTTGTACTGGGCTCATATGAGTATGGATCACAGCACAAGGAAATAAGATTGGATGGCTGGACTGTGCCAAGGGATGGAAACTTGCTTTGCCAGCCAAAATTTCCAAAACCGTAATAATTATGATGATTTTGATGATGATGATGATCTGGCATCTGATATTCAGAAAGGACCAATCACCTTCCTAAGGAAAACCTCCTTGCACCAACTTCAGACCTGCTACTCCTTCCAACCACTAGCAGCTAAAAGCTGCAGTTGCCCTACTTGCATTTCTGCTTTTCTTATTCTTTATTTCTTTAAAACATTCACATGAATGAAGTTTGTTTGGGGAAAAATTACATCACTTGGGCTGAAGGAAACTTCCTGCTTTTCTTCACTTTATTATCTCATGACTGCTGTCTCTTTGTAACATGCTCACTTCAGTGTTTTGAGTTCTGCTACATCACTGAGATCGGTGGAGGGATGCAGAGGCATGAGTCGGAGGGCATGAGGGCAATGCTGCCTTCTTGGCCAAACTTCTTCCTTCTCATTGCTTCCCCCCAGCCTACTGCTTTTGCCAAAGCACACAAAATTAAGGGCAGAAGGTTGAAGGGGATATTTCAAAGATCTCAGCCCAGGTCCTAACCAGAATGCCTCCCAACACAAGAAGCCATTCCTTCAACTCTGAGAACAGATCCTGAGAACTTACACAAAAATGCAAGAAATCCACAACCTCTTAGCAAACAGAACAATCCTGTTTCCAAAGGCTTGGTCTAAAATCCCAGATTTCAAGTCCTCCCAGCTTCACCCACAACCACTGGCTCCATCACGCAGACACGCAGGTATCTGAAGGCTCTGAAGGCAGACGAGCTGCAGAACTAAAGGAACTACAAAGGTAATTGGGGACACATTTCAACCTCAGAAAGGCTTTGGGCGCTTATGCAGTGTTAATGATAAGATAATTTAGAAATATTTCAACCTGACAACATAACGTATCAGCTCTGGCTGCAATTTAGTGCGTGTTATCAGGTTTTTCATTACTTTTCCCTCGCTGTGATGGATTCCAAGCTTGCTGTTATTACAGCCATTACATCCTTGATTTTAATGGGGGGTGCTTGCAGCTGTCACAGCGGGCTGAAAATATATTCTTTATGTCAGATAGCACAGGAGACATTTCCTCCTTGAGTCACTGACAGGTCACCTCCCCAAACCAATTAGCTAATTGTCTCCTATCACTCCCTGAAGAGCAAGAGAAATGAGTGACTTGTGAATGAACTCTGCCAATAGAAAACACTTGTTCTCTCTCTCCCTCCCTAATTTAAATTTTTTTTTTAAACCTTAATTTAATCTGTCAGCCATTCCAACAAACAAGGCAGTGTGCCTGCCCATTCCATGCATTCTGACTCTGCCAGACCATTTTATTTTTTGTAAATAAAGGAGAATAAAAATTAATAGTGTTTCTCTCCTAGTATATAGGCAAGCAAAGTGGGTCATCCACAATCACTGGGTCATGCTTGGGTCCTACTTCCAAACCTATCATCAGCTCTTCCTGGCTTGAACCTGATCCTCAAGAGCTGTCAAGGCTCTTGAATAGTGTAAGCACACACTTGTGTCTTCAGCTTCCATCAGTTGTGCCAGGAAGTGTTACTTTACTTGGCAGAACTGCTCCTCAGGCAGAGCCCTCTCTTGGCTCTTGGCTTCACCAGGATACTCAGCTGTCACTCTTACTTCTCTGAGCTCTGCAAAAGTGATGCAAGTAGGGGAAAATAAAGAAAAAAAAATTGCTCCTCACTGCATATATCAAATGAGTTGCATGTTGTATTTTACAGAGGACAGAGGGGAGTGGGGCTTTAGGTACAGCAGCCTGGAGAGAGGAGAGCCTTTCTCCTGGCATAGACAGGGGTGTGAGTGGATCAGGAGAGACATGCTGGTGTCAGTACACCCATTACAGGGGCAGCCACGGGGGCAAATCCTGAATGACAGACCCCTGTGTGCTGCTGAGCTCCACAAAGAAGCCCTGTGCCTGCCCACTCAACACCTCCCCTGCTGCTAGATGCTACTACAGCATTTAATTTAATTACACTATCATGGCTGAAATGCTCCAAGGAAACTGAAATATCTATTTCAGTTACCACTAAATCATATCTCGACCTTTTACAATCCCCTCTGACCCCATCTGATTCTGCAGATAGACCCCTAAATCACCCTTGACCAACATGACAGCTCTCTGTGGGAAGATGACTGGCTCAGTCAGAGCAGGGGGTGCTTCTAACCAGGATGTTAACAATGCTTTCTTTCAAAGCATCTCCCATGAGGTCCTCATACACAAAACTGGTGAAGTATGTGCAAGGTAACTGTGCAGGGAGGTGGGTCATGCTGGGGCAAGACACAGATTCAAAACACCACCAGGAAACACCATTTAAACATTAAGGATCATTTATCTTTGTTTTTAACTAAGGGGGTGGTCAAACACTGGTGCAGGCTGCTCAAAGAGGTTGTGGAGATCCTAAGCAAACTGTACTTGGTGACTCTGCTTTGGGAAAGGGGGTTATGTGAGGTGACTTCCAGAGGTCACTTCCAGCTTCACTGATTCCAGGCTTCAGTGAATGTTTCCCTCTCTCTCATATCCTACACCTTCCTTCTGAGCTGCTTGTCCCTTCCGTGCAGCTGCTCAGCACCCTCTCATCCTCCAATCCCCCAGCTCAACACAGGAGTTGAGACCCTCAATGGGTCAGGTTTGGGAGGAATCAAATGAAACAGCATGTCCTTTGTGAAAGCCAGGTATCCCGAAGGTGCAAATTGAGCCTGATGCTTTGGCTCTGGCTTCTCCATAATAATAACCTGGGATAATCATGGTTTACCTGAAGCTTTGCCTTACAGGGATGAGAGAAGGATAAAAACAGTAAAGATCATGATTTACTGAGGTACAACACTAATGGAGGTGGTAGAAATACACCTCAGTCAGACAGAGATGGTTAGGACAGGAATGTGACCTGCTCCTTCATTATTCAAGCATTGCTGGACTTGAGATAAAACCTGTAGTCACCACAGCAGAAACACTCCATAGAATGGCATTTTCTTTACTGGGCTTTTGAAGGAGTGGGAGGGACAGTGAAATAAACTGACAGACAGCAAAATATCTTAAGGTTGGGAGGAAGATGAAAGCAGTGAGAACAAATAAGGAAAAAGCCAGTCCTCACAATCCTAGAAACACTCCTGACAGTTACAGGTTTTAATCCTTATTCAAGCTCACCCAGAAAGGTTGAACTTAGTTTCCCACAGCACCCTGACCCCACTGGCAGTGACCCACAACACTCAGGGAATGCTCATTAATCCAGCATCTGGAGGGTTAAGCACATTAGAAGAACCTGCCTCAATACATCCCTATCCACAGTCCCTTTTTCCCTTCGGGAAATGCTAAGTCACTCTTTAGCAAGAGGCCAGGCGAGAGGTTGCTTAGGAACTAAATGACTCCTCATTCTTAGACAGTGATGCTAGCTGGCACCCAGGGTGAGGAGTGTTCAGAGAGGGGCTGGAGCGTGGAGAAAGCTGCAAGCAAAGGGCTGCAGGGTCATCCCAAAGACAAACATCAGCAGCAATCACTTCTCCCTGCCCCTCCAGACAGCCACCCTGGGCTCTGGCAGGAAAAACCCTGGGTTGTTCCAAAAGAGGAACCCTAAAAGGCAAGAGATGTTTAAATTAGAAAGGTTTTAACAATATTGTAAGAGGTAGTGCACGAGGTCCTATTCAGTGCCAGGGTTTCTGCTGGCACTGTGTCCAATGGGAAGAAGGAGGGATGCTTCAGGAGGAGCAACCTTTCATCTAGGATTTCAAAAACACTTTCAAGACCCAGATGACATGCAGCACACAAGGCTGCCAGCTGTGTCTCCAAATCACTCACAAGAGCTGCCCTCTTTTAGGTAACAAAGAAAAAAAAAAAAAACAAAAAACACTGCTGAAGAAGATTTTCCCCTAGATGCTTTTAGGAGAAGTTAAAAGCTTTGTAGAGAGCAGAATTATCCCAGAGGAAGCCACCACTAAGGCAGCTTCTCAAAGAGAAGTTGTGTCACTGAGGCTGTCCCATCCTCATGCCATCTGCCTGGGGGAAGCTATTTCAAGGAATCACATGAAGAAAGACTGCTGAGTCAACAATTTGGGCCCAACGAAGCAACAAAAAATGTAGGAAGAAGCCAAATTGTCAGATTTTCACTATGTGTGCTCTTGGGGAAAGGACTGATTTGCCTGAGCCATGCAGGGAGGCTTGGAAGTGGCAAGGCAGGGATATGAGAAGTCATATCCCTTTCTCCTCATCTGCTGAGATAGTCCAGCAGCTCGTGTTGACAGCTCTATTGAAGATTTTACACCATTAGCACTTGATGTAAAACATGCCCAGCTTTCAGACTTTGTAAGATAGACAATCCCAGCAGTTCTCTGGGATACACACTCTCTGGATGCCCAGGAAAGGAGGTCAGGCTGAGACAATGGATGAGCAGTTGATAAGGACCTCACTGGCAGGGAGCTGCCAGAGAGAAACTGTTGTTACTGAATGGTTTTCTGGATGAGCATAATGGAGTTGGATGCCCATCTTCTGAAGGATTTCCCATCCATCCACAGAGATCCATCTGAAAATCAGTCTAAACCCATTGTACTACAAGATGACATTTTGCAGCCACTGAGATTGGACTGGATCATGTCCTGTTAGATCTTCATGTTAATGCTTAAGTTAGTCCCTTTCACCCCAGATGGGCTTTGTACTCGAGGAGATGGAGCTCCCTAACACTTAAACAAAAAACCCCAAGGGCCAAGTTACACATCTAATAGTGTTTTCTGGGAAGGTCCTTCACAGATGGCTCTTTTCAGCACCATCAAAAATGATGGAGAGGATGAACACAAAGATAACCAGATAATCACACTACAAAACCAGGTAACTAGTTCTCAAAAGACCCGGCATCCTTGGCCCTGTATCCCTGAGCCCAGCAGACCAGCACAATGTCTACCACCTGGGGGGACAAATCTTCACTGCAGGAACCACATCAACACTCTCCATGGATGCAGAGTCAGTCACAAGAAGGTCAGGGCACCCAATCAGATGTTTTCATCTATCAGTTTCTGTACCATTTGATGGAGTATCATGGCTGAGCTCAGGATCCAGTAGAGTTTGAGATTAAACATATGTCTTGCAGGCATCCTCTCCCATCCTGTAGAACACAGATGTGAGAAGCACACACTGAAGCAAAGTTATTCCTAATGGACAAAACTGCAGCTTGCCAACCTGAATGAGAAGGATGCAAACTGGTCCTCTCTCCAGTATTCCCACTGCCTCCCTCCTGAATTCCTGTGGACCATGAATTCACGTGAGACCTCAGATTCATGTGAGAACTTTTTTACCCCAGGGTAATCCAACCACCTTAGGTCAGTTCCACAGAAGGAACACAAGAAATTGCAAAGTTCCCAGAATACAACCAGCTGGAGTAGCTGTAAACCAGCTCATGGGATGTCCTATTCTGGGCATGGTCTGTGCACATAAAGGTCCCAGCTCTCCTCTCCTCTCCCACATGTGGGTATCACAGCACTATTCTGGACAGAGCTGCCCAGACAGAGATGTGAGTTGCATGCCTGTAGTGTGATCATATCAAGATGAGTCAGTTCACTATTGAATTCTCATTTAGTGTCTTTGTATCAGCTCCCAGCCAGAAAACAAAATAACTGTCTAGAGAAGGAGCCCAAGGAGAATTCAGCTGGCTATAGCAGGTGCTTGAAACTCAGTGCAATATGCTAGCTTGCAACCCTTGTCTCCATCTTTCTCTAGGCCACAGATTTTTTGGCCAAGACAGAACAGATGTCAAGGAGTATCAGATTGAACAGTGGTTCTACATCACTATCTTCCAGAGTAGTATTCTCCAGCTCACTTCATTCAGGTCCACCACACCTTCTGGAGACGTAAGCAGGAACCCTTGAGGCTCCTGGGGGTATGGAGGGTTCATTCACAAGATGGTTTGATCAGTGAATGGTCTCCATGTTATAGCAAAAAATTAAAGCCAGAAGGAGCCAGAAACAAAACCACCTTCCACTCTGCAAACCCTCTGCCCCACACCAGGGCGCTCATAATACTCTGCCTTTTTCCAAAATTGCTAAATCCTATGGTTCCCTCTTTTACCCTACAGTTGTCCTTCCTGGCAGCTGTCTCAGCATGCTCAGGAGTTTCATCTAATATATTTTGACATTCCCCATCTTGCTGCCAGCCAAGCTTCACAGCTCCTCCTTGGGATGCACCATCCCAGGGTAGACAGATCCACATGCATTACTCCTTGTATACATCCCTATGGGATGAGAGGGATTTATTTCTCATGCCATTTCCCCTGCACAAAGACAAGAAGGAGCTTAGCACAGATTTGATTCAGATTTCAGTGCCTGCAACCAACCTCACCAAAACGTGCTGTACCGTTGTGTTCTCCTCAAGAACAATTCTGCCGATCTCAGTTCACAAAGAAGGGTGGAAATTTTCTGCCCAGACTTCCAAACTGTTGCCCAAACAACTCCCCTCCCTTTAGCCTGCCAAAGGCAGCTCACATCTGCAGAGCTGCATTTGCTGTGTGACAGCCAGCATACCCACCCTGCTCCCCACAAAGGGCATGGGAAAAGGCAGCGGGGATGGCGCACAAAAATGTGCAGATGGGAACGTGGCAGGGGAAGGAGTGGGAGACTTTGACCTGCAATTTGTTTGCTCAGCATTTCATCTCTGGATGAAGCAATGTTTCATTTGTGGAGGGTAGGAGAGAGGAGCCTGTGTACAAGAATAAATTTGGGAGAGGGGGAAGGGAACAGCTCTTTGCTACCCAGTTTTAAAGGAGGCAGCTTTTCCTGCACCTTGTCCCTTTTTCCCCTTCAGAAACCAAATCATGGAGCAAGAAAAGAGGACACACTATGACACTGTGGCCCATTTTCTCATTCAGGGATTTTGGAGGGTCATGAGAAGAGAGGATGGATGGTCATGCTGGTGACAACAGTAGCTTAAGACAGGGGTTTAACACGAGGATTTGAAAGGCTCCCTAAGACTTTGCCACCTTTACACTCATTCATCCTAAGATGAAAACTTGCTTCAGGCAGAAAAGATTTCCCTTTCTTGTATTTACTCAACCCTGTGTCCATCTGAAAGGTATCACCTCCATCCTCCTCACATGATTCCCAAGCTCTCAGTTACGTTTAAAAAAAAGAAAAGGAAAAAACCTCCCGAACCACCACTCAGCAAACACTACACTACATGGACACATGTTTTTGTGCTCACTTGAGCTAAACCTCCTCCACAATTTTTCCTTTGGCCAAATGTTTCTGAGTGGGAGCTGGAAAAATAAACTCCCCTGGCGCGGTGGGACGCGGGCGGATGGCCAGGCTGAGCCGAGTCCCGGGGGCTCACGGCCACGGGCACAGCCCTGGGAGCCCCTTCCCAGCCCTCCCGGCAGCACAGGCTGTCAGCTGGGAGACTTGGACTGGGAACAAGTGCCTATTGTCCCCTGTCAGGACTGAGAGGCAGCTTGGTGGGATAAAAATATAATCAAGTGGAATTTCAGCCTTCCTTTTTGTCCTCTTGGCTTTACTCTTGCTCTCAAGGCTGCATAAAGCCCCAGCATTGGTCCTTCTGCCTGCCTTGCTTTTAAACCTAGATAGGCAGCTTTGAAATGACACCTTGAGAAAATTATTATCATTATCATCTCCAGAACAGGTCTCTCCTATTATTACTATTATTTTTCCCTTCTTTGCTTTGCTGTACTGCTCCAGCCCACAGCAGGCTGGGGGTTTTGGATAGCATAATGGGGAGGGTTGCAAGATTGAACCTGGCATAGAGACCTGGGTGGTACCTGGTTTCCAGGGCACAGCTGAAGTAGTTTAAAGCAAGCATGTGTCAATGATTGCAAGGTCCATACTGCCTCTCAGGAAGAAATCATGGGCAGCTCTGTTGGGGCATGACTGCAGCTGATGCCCATCTGGTTTCTTTGGTGCCTCTGATTCCCCATGTGGGATAAATACACCAATTTCTCCAAGGCAACAGCTCCTGTGATCCTTGTGTGACATTTGCTGCACATATGCCAACTAATAATAATAAATATGCTGGCACTATTGCTGACAGGATACGCAGAGCAATAAAAAACAAACAACACTTAGGAAGGACAAGGAGAATAAAAGATGGCAAAGGAAAGCAGTAGCATGGAGTTAATGATCTGAGATCAAACTGGCCCTTTTTTCACAACCCAGTTAAGTGTATGAATATTGAAAACCTTCTTCATAATGCTCCAGCAGGGAAACACACAGCAAGTCTAACAAGTGAAGAAAAAATTAGCAGCCACTTTCCCTAGGAAAACGGGGACATTGGTAGAAGCTGGTTCATAAATTGGCCACAAGGATTAAAAAACCCTATTATTTCAAGAATCCTGTTGCAGGATGAAGGAGGGTCATGAGCAGGCACGAAACCCCTGCATACCCAGAGGCCAAATCCTACTCAGGCTCCACAGCATCTGCCCCATCCTCTTGTCTCCACAGCTCCCTCCCCAAGTGCCTGGGAACAGTGATGGTGAAAGACTCTGCAGCACATCTGCACCTTGCAGCCATCTCAAGCCAGAGGAGGACCCCAAGCATGTATCAATCAGTTTTACTTCCAGCAGACAAGGCCCTCCCCACTGCTGAAAATAAACCCATAAAGGCTAACTCAGCCTGCTGCAATAAGTTGGATGAATCCACCCAAGCAGACTGGTACTGCCTGGTGTTCCATCCTCTGTATCCCTCAATCCTGAAGCTGGACAAGCATGCAGTTGAGGAGCAGCTGTCACATGAAGACTGCCACCCTGACCTTGCTCCAAAGCATCTGCACTTTCAATCAGACCTCCTTACAGCTGGTTCCTTTTATTTTTATGGTGTCTGTCACTAAACAAGCCTCCTTAATACAAGAGGAAGATGAGGTTCACCTCAATTTTGTTTAATGCTCTGAACCAGAAAATCTTAAATTGCACAACAGGAGGTGAGATCTGCCCAAAGTATGTCCCAAGGAAACCCCAGGAGCAGGCAGAGTCTCCAGTTCATTTGGGGAAGATATTAAGAAGCTCTTTTTGCCTTAATGCAAGCAATCAAGGCAAGACTGCATGGGGCTCTGAGCAACCTGGTACAGTGCAAGGTGTCCCTGGCCACAGCAGGGAGCTGGAACTAGATAATGTTCAAGGTTCCTTCTGACCCAAACCATTCTGTGGTTCTATGATACCACAAGGTATTGCTCTGACATCAATACTCATCTGTTGATGATATTCCAGCACTGGAGGTAAGTGCAGTGATTCCCACACAGAGTGAAAAGACAGATAACATGAAGGCTGGTCTCTGGAAAGGCTGATGCAGAAACCAGATTCACTGGACAGAAAAATGCCACTGTTGCTTGGCTGGAAGCAATCAGAGTTCTGGGCTCTCTGGAGGCATCTCTGCTTTCCTGGGAAGGCCAGTGTTTAAAAAATTAAAAAGCAGGCAAAGCAGTTCTGAGCTCCCCAGGACTTTCTGAGCTTTTTTGGATGGTCTTCACTATGCAAATATGACTTTCTGAACTTTTTTGGGTATCACTGCATAAATGATTTTTGGCTGCAAACCTTTATGGTTACAGACCCAAATTCTGACCATTGTGACAAAGAACAAAATTTACCACACACGATTGCAACTGCAGCTTGTGTTTGTAAAGGACCACCACCTCCAGTTTTTCAAAGGATCATTCACAGGTCACAGCAATTAAAGATTTGGACCTGAAGCTTTGCTGAGGTACAGGCTGAACTGACCCAAAATAAATCAGTCTCATCTCTACTCCCAGCATGTTGCAGCCATGTGGTACTTGCTAGATTTACTCTCCTGACAGTTGAGATTTGGTTCAGCTTAGTAAATATAAGCCTGATGGAGTAGATTGTCCTCCACGTCCTTATTATCCCCAGGCCAAGAAAATTACTGGGAGTACCCAGCAAAGTCCCTGAGAACCCATGCCACCCTAAACCCTGTCCATGAGCCCTATCCATTACCTGGATGCTCGTGGAGGACTCTCCTGCCCATTTAAAATACACTTTTAGATACTTTTTAGACTGAGACCCCCACACAACACCACACAGACTGCAGCTTCTCACACTACCACATGCTTCACTGCCTGCTACAGAATAGCTGAAAGTATTTGAAAACAGCAATTAAGCATTTCTCAAGTTTGGCAGTGGGATTTATGTCAGCCAGGAACTGAGAATTGGTCTCAAAAAGTTATCACCTGATTTATTTCAAGGAAAACAAAGGAAATTGTAGAAGACACACAGGTTATGCAGAGCAGGACATTATGGGCAGAGCTGGACCACAATTCCAATATTGCCCTGTCACTGATACTCATCTATTGATGATATTTGCCCAGCACTGGAGGGAAGTGTAGTGAATTTCATGCAAAATGGAAAGATGGAGCAACTTGAAGGCTGGTTGAGCCATTTTCAGCTTAGAAGCAAACTCACACTTGCATGCAACAGGCAATAAACTCAATCTGCTGAGAAAAGCAAAGACAGGCTGTGTAAACTGAAAATGCCACCAGCAAGCAAACTTCAGCCCTGAGGCCCTTCTTGCTGGTCCTAAGTTTAAAAACAATGACTGAATTTTAAAACTTCATTTGCTTCAGTGCTCTAGGACCTGGCTTTTAATTATGAAATGGTAGAAAAGGACAGAAAAATATAAAAACATAATCAGCCTTCCTTTTAATTTAACAACAGCCCCCAAACCACTCAAAGAACTTGAAACTGGTGAGATAAGTGTCCTGATTTCAGAGAGGACGGGTGTGGGTGGCACCTCCCAGCACGGGAGGGGACGTTTGCATTGGCAGCCGAGGCAGAAAACCTCCACACAACCTAGGGAAAAGGAAAAATAAAAGAAAAAAAAAAAAAAAAAAGAAACCCACCCAGCAAAAAAACAAAAGCATTCCTAATAAACTGGAAATGTCATACTACATCAGGGATCACAAGATCGAGCCCAGAAAGGTCCAAGTGGCAAGAACATGCTGTTAAAAACAGATGGGAAAAACAAGCCGGGAAAGGTTGAGCTGTGTTTCTAAACTTCTGTTCCCCACACGGCTTTTAGAGCTGGTGCTGGTGTGGCTGGGGAGGAGTGGGGTTAATTACCAGCTGTCTGCATCATCCCAATACTCCCTGTGGAAACCTTATAAGCAGGAGGATGGGGGAAAGAGTTTTACACTAAAATTCCTATTCAACTTCGGAAATGTAGATTTTTCCAGTTTCCTAAGCACAGGCTCACCACATGTGGAGTCATATTAATAACACTGCTTTTCAAAATTTTAGCCTTGGTTTTGTGGAGCCCTGCTTGGAATGGGATTTGCTCCTCACAGCATGGCTGTGTCCAGGCAGAGGTTGAGGCTGGGTTTCTGGATTCTCTGCAGCACATGGGGATGGCCATGTCAGCCTTTCTGTGCTCATTCCTACTCACTTAAAGATGGACTTACAGAGGCAGCTTCACTCAGTGCCACTGAGTGCCAAACCAGCGACCAAAATACAAGTGCTGGGAAAAGTGTGTTCCTTATGGCAACCCCCTAAAGGCTACACATTATGTGGAAAGGAGAAAGGAAGACTAAAATAAATTGCACAGAAGGGGGTACCAAAACATGCAGCCTGCACAGAGCTGTGCAGAGGAAACCTCTGTGCCTGCCACCTCCACGCCCAGCTCATCGTCCCAAAGGCAACTGGAGATGAAGCTCCTGATGACAAACTCCTAAGACACACCAGATGGTACCAGCCATTCCCTGTGACCTTCAGAGGCCTTTTGATGTAACAAAATAAAAAAAGCTTATTGTTCTAGAGAACTATTTTATGTAATTCCTTCCCCCAGTCCTGAGCACATGAAGACAGGGCTGGACCCAATACAGCTCTGCATGCACAGGGACCTGTTTGGGGTCCATACTTTTCAAGGCAAGATCTGTTATTCAGAGAAAGAGGGTCTAGCCTGGAAGAACTCAAATACTTTTGAGCTCCAGCACCTGGAAGATCTCAAAAGTATTTGTAAATATTGGGGTTTGGCTCAAGTGCCTTTCTACGCAGGAAGAGCGTGGGGGAGAACACTTTTCGAAGCACAAACCAAATGCTATTCTGAAATTTAACAAGTTCGACTGATTTCCTCTATTATTTTGCATTCCTTCATGCTTTAGGCTCCAGAAGATGCCTAAATATCCAAGTGCATAGTCTTGCCAGCACAGCTTTTCCAGCCCAGCAGGAAGTAGGAGGTATCTTCAGGGAGAGCCTATTTTTGGCGAGCTATCCAATTCCAAACCAAGCCTTCAAACTTTTTGTTGTTATTAGTGGGATTAGGATAGCAGAGTGGGAGAGCTGAGGCATTCCCACAGCAGATCACATCGCTCACACTCCTTGTTCTCAGTGGTGAAAGAGGGGTTTTGTATGGAGGCATGACATGGCTGGAAGTGCAGGGCTAAAGTCCTGGGGGTTTGTTGAGGTCCTGAGCAGATATTTGGGCAACTGGACACTTGGATGCAGTTTAAATATCAAAAACCAGCTCTTAATTCTGAACAACTTATCCTGTGTGAAGCCAACATGGATGGAGAGGACTATTTTCTCTTTTACCCAAAATATTTCAAGTGAAAAACATGTATATAACAAAGAATTGCATTACAATAGTTTTTCACATTACCCAACATGTCTGTAGAATTACCAGCCAAGAGCAGGACACCTCAGAGCCCCTCTGCTGAACAATTACATTACACTAAATTAATTGCAACATCCAGTGTTGGTCTTTTTTTTTTTTTTCCTTTTACAACTCCTATTTTTATACATTTAAAAAACATTTAACAGCCATCCCTCAGCTTATTCCTTAAGATTAATAAATCAAAACAGAAACACTGGGGAGTATGAAACAAACAAAAAAAAAAAATACTAAAACACCCTTGGCTAAATTTAATTTCTATTAGAATCCCTAGTCATGATGGAAATGTGTTTATAACCACAAACCTCCACTAAATTATCTTAACAGCCTCTAGCTGTTGTGCTGATGGCCAAAACAGCACAGTAAATTACTGTCTCACCATACAAAATTATACACATCGCTATTACACCATCCTTCACTCCCAGCCTCTCAAAAGCAGAGCAGATTTATTCTTATTACCCAACTGAGCTCACCCACCAGCACACACACGTGCCCTGCCACGTGTGTACTCCCAAAACAGAGTAAACCCACCGATTTTGGCACAAATGCCCTGCCCAGCACACAACAACCACTCACCTCTTCCCCCTCCTTTCCCACGTCTGACTGACTTTCTGCTCATCAGGTTTTCCTGTCTGGCAGCTGGACTGAGTTTTTGAACAGGCTGAATTCCCTCCTCACCTTATCCCATGAACTTCAAGGCAAGGCACGTGCGAGCGAACTTGGCTCAGGAAACTTGGAATTTCTCAGCATGAGACTGCAGGGACTGAGCATGCTGGGATGCAGATAAAAATGGGAAGATGAGACTGAAGGATGTTGGTGTCTGGCTCCCAGCTCTGTGGCAGACTTGTTGCCAGACCTGAAATATTCACTTAGTCCCTGTACAATATAATTTCCTACTCATAAAGCAGGGCCAGTAAAGATCCAAGTAGTCCTGTAAACAACCTGGTAGTCCAGGGGTGGAAGGGTTAGAAATTCACTGAGTGTCCAACATCTTGTGCCAAGCTCTTTTGGGATGTGCAAAGCTAAAATAACTTGTGTTTACCACCCATGTCAGTGCTATAGTACCAAGACCCTAGAATAATCAGGGTAGGTGTATGAGTATTAGTGAGAGTTCAAAGCGCAAGAACCAAAACTTGGGGGAAAGAAAATTATCCCAATCCCAGGCCACACCACTGGGCTTTGGGAGCAAAAAGGATAAAAGTGGGAAAATGAAAGAAGCAGATATGATAATATCCAGGAATATATACTGACCAGGACTGAATGTCTGAGTTACAACTTGAAGAGCACACAACCGCACTTCTGATTGTGCTGTCTCGTTTTCTATCAAACCAGTGTTTTGTTAGGTTTTTTGTTGTTGTTGTTTGATTTGCATGTTTTTTTTAAATTTTAAAATATATATAACAAGTCAAAAGTCTCCCACACTTTGAAGAAATCAATCCAAGGTTTTGACCAGGTCCTTCCACACTGACAAAGAAGAGTTGAACCATGCCTAAATTACAGCTGACTCAGCAGCAATGTGCACAGCAGAGGGGATCATGTAAACCCCAAACATGTCATTCTGGCTTCTCACCTTCCTCCACAGCCTGAGCTACCGTTGGTTAGTGGGAGGCTCCAGGTACAAAGAAATGCAAAGAACAGGCTTTAAAAGCCCTTCCTAATTGCAAATGCAAATCTTGTCCTTCCCAAGTGGTATTCAACAACTCAATTTCTTTCCATCTGAAATTCCAAGTGTGTCAGAGCAGCAGGTCCACACTTCACCCCAAAAGGCTTAATGGCAACATTTAACAGCACTGAGTTGGTCATGGCAGACTCTCCCAAGAAGCAGGATGGATAGAGAAAAATCACCAACAAAACACTGTCATGAAACACCCTACTTAAGCAAGAACTCATAAAAAAGCCTCGTGAACAACCTACACATTGCACAGGTGAGGATTTGCTTTACGTCCCTTTTTCAGTCCCAGCCCAGAACAATGCATGAAGCCCAAGATAAACATTCATTGTCAACTCCCTGTGAACACCTGACACACACTGCTGAGCACAGAGTATTTGGTGAAGCACTGTCCATGACACCAACCTGTAACACACTCTGCCTTCTGCTGCACGTGAGGCACCTTCAGTATTAAAAAACCCCAAACAAGTCAACCTTGCAGGCAACCTTCTTCTCTATACATGACTCTGTCTTCAAATCTTGCTCCCCAGTGCACCTTCCTGTGACAGCACATGACACATCAGCCCATCTGCATGCCAGCTGACTGTACTGATTTGATGCTAAAAAGAGTGTATTGATTGATTCCCAGATGAAGCCTCAACCAATAAGTTTTGCAAGTGTTTGAGACAATGGCCCCATCCCTTCAGGCCCTCCCTCCCTTGGGCTGACTCTGAAGGGAGTGTAGGGAAGCAGCTGAGAATGGCTTTGGGAGCAGCTCCATGGTTATGGAGCTGGATGTAGCTAGTGTTGGACCAATGCACACCAATTTCACACAGGTGGAAACTCGCTGAGAAGCAAAGAGGAGAGAGGCCTATCTCTTGGGAAAACCCATCCTCAACTGTTTGACTGCTTTAAACCTCAAAATAATTTTGTTCCCTTCCAGTGTCTTCATGCTACCAACTTCTAAAATTGGCCAATATTCACATTATTCATATCTTATCCACTTTATAAGGTGCAAATTCAGAGTTGGTAGGAGGAGGCAGCTTCTCCCCCATTCCACATCAACAGTAGAGGCAGAACTCGCTGAAGGATGAAGAAACAAAAAGATCCTGCAAGCTTTAACATCTGTGACCTGCTCCCCTTCTGCATTTGATGCCAAACTGTCAGACACATCTGGCCACCACTCTCAAGCACAAATCTTGCCTCTCCAAGAGTGGGTTCCAAGATGGGACATAATTCTCTCTGGTGATGTGCCAAATGCTTTGGGCCACTTCCCAAAGAAGGACCCTGGTGCTCACATAAGAAGTCCCACAAGCCAAGCTGAATTGCTGTCCCTCCTCTGCAGGGACAGCAGCAGCCTTGAGGACTTTTATCAGGGGACTTTCTCGTTCACTTTCCTTGGAAGGTGGCTGTCCTTTGCTGCTTTGGAGGCCTGTTGTGTAAAGCTTTCCCAGGCTTCTAATCACTCACATCACCCTCCTCCAAAGATGCTGGTGTCAGGGGTCCACCCACACACACATTGCTGCAGGATAAAGTCCTGATTGCTGGCAGGAAAACTTCCTGCTCCCTGTCCTGCCTCACTCCATGCACACAGAGGGCTCAGACAAGGACCTAAACAGATAAGGCTCAGTTAAAACCTCAACTGCCAATTTTGAAACCTTGAGCAGGGACCAGCCTACATCATTTCTCAGTATTTCCTTCTGGTTGAGACAGCTAGAATGACCCCTGTCAGTCCATATATCCCATATCTTCTGCATGTATTTTTTTTCCCCTTTCATTATTTATTTATTCCCCTCCCTCAAAGGCTTTAAGGAGTCACAATCACAGAGTGCCCACTGTCTGCATGGCTGCCCCTGTGGATAACATGAGGCCATGCTGGAGGTAGCAGTGGGGCTCAGCTGCCAGCTCTGCACCCCTCTCTCCTGCCACCCTGGCCCTGTGCCCTGACCCCTGAAACAATGAGCTCTTCTGTTCCCAGTACCCACTGGAAACTCCAGTCTGACATTACGTGTGGTGGGCAGTGGGGAGGCAGGCAGGGAAGGCAAGGGGGGCAGGACACAAGCCTCAAGTCATCAATTCTTCCTGGGTCAAGGCAAATGAAGTTTTCCTGGGATCTTCCTATCTGGAGGGAGCTATTTAGGAACAGTGACCCAGAATCAAAGGAGCAGTGTGCAGTGTTGATGGCATGGAAGTAGAGTGGCTGTTTTATATTGTCAATCAGCCAGAAGGGGCATTTACAGAGGGGCATTTATGGAAGGGGCATGGAGAAGAAAAGGCTCTGAGGAGACCTCATTGTGGCCTTCCAGTACTCAAAGGGAGCTTTTAAATAAGAGGAAGAGTGAGTTTTTACACAGGCAGATAGTGATTGGAAAAGGGGAAAGAGTTCTCAACTAAAAGAGGAGAGATTCCGATTAGATGTTAGGAAGAAATTCTTTACTGTGAGGTCACAGGTTGTCCAGAGAAGCTGTGGATGTTCCATCTCTGGAAGTACTGAAGGCCAAGTTGGATGAATCTCTGAGCAATCTGATCTAGTGGAAGGTGTCCCAGTCCATGGCAGGGGCTTGGGACTAGGTGATCTTTAAGGTGGCTTCCAAACCAAACCACTGTGATTCCATGATCCCATGGTTTACTGAGCTTGTCCCCTTCTGTGCTGTGCTCAAACACAGCATCTGTGGGCAAGCAGTGTGAGAAGAAAGGAAATCTGCAGTCACTGACATGGCCTCTACAGGAGTGGCAAGACAGGCTTTTAAATGGAGAGGCAGCTACTGAAACCCTGAGCTGAACTGCACAGCCAACCTTCCCTTTTCCATGGGGCACAGTTTCAAGCCAAGAGCATCCAAAGAGCAGTAAAACCACATATTTCCCCCTAAAAATTAACAAAAATGGCCAAAAGATCCTTAAATAACTGTGTGGATGAAGACCTGAAGAACAGATCAGCATCAATGACTAATAACCCCATTAAGCATCATTACTGAAATCATTATGAGATTAAAAAAATGCGGATGAAAGCACTGCCTAGGTCAACAGCAGCACATGATACTACAGCTCCCATGTATGTGCAACACAGCTCTTCAAAGCTGAACATTTAAAAGAAACCCCAGTGTCACCAGTAGAGACGAGAGAAATGAAAGCTTACGAGGCACTTTTGGAAACAAGACATAATCCCTGGTTGGATATTATGTTAAGTGGCCAGAAAATGGATTTAGCAAGTCAACTTGCAACTTCTGGCAGCTACATGTAAGTCCACTGGCTTGTTCTGAAGGTCAGTGAGGAACCAGAATGGGTGAGGCAGCAGCTGGGATCATCAGGAAAACTTAATCACTGAAAATCCATGAAATTCAGGAGACCACAAATCTTTGACTCAAAATGTTATTTCCATCTCACCATATGGATGCAGGACCTGGAACTCCACCAAAGAAATGTCTAAATGCCTTCCAAAGCAAATGCGTTTGGAAAATACCAGGTTCAAATGAAATAAGATGCATAACAAGTATTGAAATGCCATTAGGACAGTATCTTCGATCCAGAAGACATGATGGAAATAGTTTGGATGTGTCCAAAAGGCGTGGGGAAGCAAAAGAAAGAATAAATAATAATTAAAAAAAGAAAAAACAAAAAAAAACAACCAGAAGACAGTTCAGTCAATAGATTTTAATTTCTGTCAATAGATTATTATTTCTGTCACAGAGAGAACAAACATACAGCATTTAAAAATTCAGAGGCCATGTGGAGTCTGGAGTAGGCAGAGACAGAAAAGCTTTTGAAGCAACAGAAAAGAAGAATCAATCTGAAAACTTAATACAGAAATGTCTAAGAGCTGTTCTCAACTGGTCCTGCCTCAAAACTAGATTTAAACTATAAATAAAAATGACCCATTTCTAACCTAAGAGAGAACTTCCTACCATGAACACACATAATTTTGGGGCAAGAATATTCACATTTGGATGGAGAAGTTCATTTCTAGGCATTAGTGTAATGCAGACAACCAGACTGATGTAAGATTTCCCAGATCAGAACCTTCTCCAGGAAAAGTGCACAAGATCTCAGAAAAAAAATAGGAACCAAATATGAAAACACAAATCCAGAGATGAAATCAGCTCTCCACTTCCCCCCCAGGTTGCTGGATTTAGTCCAGGCTCATTGGAGAAACAGGCACCACTGGCTATCTTACACAGCAAGAAACATATGCTTCCAGCACTCAGATTTTCCTCCTGTCCTTTAAAGGCACAGCTTGCAGCCTAAAGACAGCTAAGAACAATTTTTTTTTCCCAAAGCTGCTTTTAAAGCATTTTTGAAAATTTTAAGCACAGCACGTATTTAAGTTGGTGTATGACTGGCTATGATTGATGACATGTGCAGGATGGCACTGTGCAGGCTTGCACACTGACCTTGAGGAAATCCTCTTTGTGCGCTGCAAGGTCCTGGCAGGTGCCTTGGTGCAACTGAGTGTGCCTGGCAGCATGCAAATGGTCTGGGTCTCTTCTTAAGGGCTCAGGTCTGTTTTCTGGGAATCCACACGATGAACATTTGCTTTTTCTGTTACTAATCACAAATAAGAAAGGAAAGTGATCATAGAATTACAGAAGATCCTGAGCTGAAAGGGATCCATAGGGATCACTGAAGTCCAACTCCTGGCCCTGCAGAGGACACCCCAAGAGTCAAACCATGTGCCCAAGAGCATTGTATAAATCAGACTTAGTGCTGTGATCACTTCCCTAGGGAACCTGTTCCAGTGCCCAACCACCCTTTGGGTGAAGAGCCCTTTCCTAATACCCAACGTGAACTTTCCCTGACACAGCTTCACATCCCCTCAGGTCCAGTCCCTGGTCACCATAGAGAAGAGAGCAGTGCCTGCCCCTCTGCTTCCACAGCACTGTCAGACCACAATGAGGTCTCCCCTCAGTCAGCTGTTCTCCAGACTGAACAGTCCAAGTGCCCTCAGCTGCTCCTCGTAAGGCTTCCCCTCTAGAGCCATCATCATTTTCATGGCCCACCCCTGGACACTCTCTAACCTTTGTATCTTTCATACACTGTGGCACCCAAAAAGCCCCCAGCCCTGGAGGTGAGGCCACCCCAGCTCAGAGCAGAGGGGACAATCCCCTCCCTTGCCTGGCTGGTGATGCTGTGTCTGATGCCCCCCAGGACATGCTTGGCCCTCCTGGCTGCCTGGGCACTGCTGACTCAAATTCAACTTTCTGTCCACCAGGAACCCCAGGTCCCTTTCCATGGCACTGCTCTCCAGAACCTCATTCCACAGGCTGTCTGCACATCCAGGGTTCCCCCATGACAGGTGCAGAATCTGGTACTTTGCCTTGTTAAACTTCATATGGTTGGTGATTGCCCAAATCTCTAATTTGTCCAGATGTCTCTGTAGGGCCTCTCTGCCTTGGAGGGAGTCAACAGCTCCTCCCAGCTTATCACCATCAACAAACTTAACACCCCTTTGAGTCCTGCACCCAAGTAATTTTTTAAGATGTTGAAGAGCACTGGCCCTGAGTCCTGCAGAACCCCACTGAAGATCAGTCCCCAGCCATGCTCTACACTGGCTCCATCTATAGATGGAGTTCACTCCCACATTCACTGCCAATTTGCTGTGGTTTAACCCATGATAACCACATGATAACCACAAAGCTGGTTTCACTTGGCAGCAAGGTGGAGGAGCTACGCAGAATAGCAGCAAAATGTCTTTCAGCTCTATGGGCACCCTGGAGTAAATAAAAATCTCTCTCTCATTTCTTCCATCTCCTGAGATACATTTTGTCACCACTGTAAGGTGCTGAAAAATCCACCTAAGTATTATGATAGGAAAGTGAGACTTTAAAGGAATACTGAAAGGAAGGGGCATTTATATAAAAAGCAGTAATTTCCAAGCCTTTTGGATCAAGTAATCTTAGAGAGACCCTTGATGACCTTGGCACCTCCATCATCCAAATCCCTGATAGATGTATTATGTACTTGTCTGGACCAGCTGCAGTCTGTTTCCACAATTTCACAGATCCTCAGCAGCTTGCAAGCAGCTCAGAAGCCCCTGGCTCAGGTAGAAACCACAAAGCCAAGGTGAGTTTCCAGCCTGGGAATGACCCTGAACACAAGTGCAGACAAATCACTGACTTGCTCTGGGCTTTGGTTTCTCCACCAGAGCAGATCCTTCAGGGCAGATGTGGTCTCCCCAGACACAGCACATGGAGCCCCAGTCACCTCAGCTGCTACTGTAATACAGATAAATAATCTCTGTTCTGCCTTTGAGTCATTACTATAAATTATGTGCTTCGGTCTGGTAAACACTTTTGCATCATGTCTTCCATCTGATAGTTGCTAAATGAAAAACGGAAAAAAAAAAAATTGTTTCAGTATCACTTCTGCTCTCTTTCAAAGAGAAACAAGGCCAGCTTCCTCACACATTTTCTTTAAGTATTGTTTGTCTTTCTTAAGTTCAAGCTGTGCTTTGCCACCATCAATCTTTCACATCCACTGTGGACTGCCAAGACAATCAGCTAACTCTGAAGTCACTGAGGATTCACTGAAGCTGTCTTAGCAAAGCCAGAGTACCAGGAAAATACACAGGCTCACCCCCCACACAACACACCCTTGTGGGCATGTCCACCTCGATTGATGCATTGCCTCGGAACACACAGGGGTTAGTCCTGACCAAACCAGTTTGGGTTTCAGCAGCTGGAAAGAGCTGCCCCAGCACGTGTGTTGGCAGCAAACAAAACCAAGCCTGCCCACCTTCACAGCCAGCTGGGCTACAACAGCTCTACTGCTTCTGAGATTGGTGGCTCCACGTTGCACCTTGCAGGGGTGTCAGAAATGCTGGGTTAGAGGCACCTTGGGAGCTTCTAGTCCAGCCTTGAATTTGAGGTGTCACCAATTCAGGTCAGCTGGAATTTTCTCTAGCCAAGTCTTGAAAACCTTCAAAGACTGAGACCCTGCAGCCTCCGTGGGAGCCTCTTCCTTTACACCATGATCCTCTTACTGGAGAGGAGGGGTTTTCCTAAGACCCAACCTGAACCTTCAAAGCTGGGCTGTTGTTGTTGCTCCTTATTTTGTCACCTTCTACAATTAAAAAGAGTTTGACTCCATCATTCCCACAACTATCCTTCAAGTATCTGCATATTACTAGATCACAATTATCACGATGACAATGCATCACCACCTGACTGTCTCCAGAAAATGCTACAGTGGGCAAAGAAATGCAGCCCCACACTAAAACAAATGACCCCAAAAGGAGGTTGTAGGGAAGAGGTTGTGTGTTTTGACTCATCAGCAATGATGCAGCTGAGAAACAAGTTAGAGAGCGGGACCTTTGTGCAGCATTGCACAAGAGAGCTGGTGTGGCAGGAGTGCTGGCAGGCACTGCCTTTGCAAGAAAAATGCACCTCCTGACCTGCAAAACCTTCTCTGGTGGAGCAAGTGCTTATCCCTCCTCTGAATCATGGGGCAGATGACAATAGCTAAAATATAGGATGGTCTTTTGGAATCAAGCTGGGAGATTACATGGGAGGAGCAGGGTGAAGCAAGGCAGTTTGACAGATGGAATAAGTGCAAACTCATGGAGTTCAGTGCAGTCAAAACTTTCTACAAAGAACTTGTCAGAGCACTTTCCTGAGTCCCATCAGGAGATCCAGGTGACATAGCTGGTGCCCTTAAGCCTCTTAGCTATCCCTCCCTGCATCCAGGCTCAAAATCTATAAATTCACCTAAGCCAGCACTGGAAGGAGCTTTTTGGAGAATTTGTCAAATTTATTCCACTGCCTCAAAACAGATTCAGCTCTCTGAAGTGGAGTTTGGCCAACCTGCATTTCAGAACTGCCACGATGGAGACTCCAAGCCCATCCCAAACCATCTGTTCCACTGCTCCACTCCTCTGGAATCAGAGGTTAGGAAGTTTTTCCTACACTTGCTTCCCTTGCTGCAATTCAAGCTCAGCACTTCTTGGCCTCCAACCACCAGCCATGGAGAATAGTTTACTCCCTTCTCCTTCACAGCTACCTTTGGCATACTCGAGGTCTCTTGTTATTTCTCCTCTCATCCTCAAACCACCCCATTTCCTTCAGTCTTTCTGTTTTCTATATTTTTCTCATTTTTTGGTGCTTTTCTCTGGCGTGTCTGCAACTATTTCCTACTTTTGTTAGTGGGTAGAACATTCAAAATGAGGCATGGCACAGCTGAGCATGGGAGTGATCGATTAAAACTCCTTAGAAAGAAGAGGGGAAAAAAGGAGATAATTTTGCACAATACCTATCTTTTGTACTTTGCTGTAGAATAAAGAGATGTTCTTTCTTTTCCCTCTATAAAATTTCATCCCAATCAGCACTGTACCAAACTCCACCTGGCATCTCCACCACTTGACAACCTATGATATCTCTAATGGTCCTACTTCAGTCCACATCCCACATTCTCATTTAAGGAGGACATCCTTAGAATGCATTTTCAGATGGGATATGAAGGATCTACTTCAGGAACCAAAATAAGCCCTTCATCAAGGAGTTGCCCCTAGAAATAGGGCTGCAATCAGTAAATCAGTCCTTTAACCTCTTCTTGCCCCAGTGGAGAGAAGCAGCTCTTCCAATGACCTTCATTAAACTGCTTTTGCTCAGTGCAAGAATGACATTGATACAAAAAGCCAAACCCAGATAAACCAGCTGGGAGGAGGAAAAAAAAAAAGCAAAACCCACAGTACTAAAAGACTGTAAAATTGGTACATGACGAGAAGCTTTTGTTTTAGTCAGAACTGCAGACATACATCTCAGCCAGACAGAAAATACTCTGACTTCATGGCACATAAATGAGCAGGCAGAGCACACTGATCTAGCGATAGGGAGCTGAGCTGCTCTACGACAGCGCTTATTTTTCACAGTGCTTCCCTGCCACAGTCCAGCCCTGAGCCCATCGTGCTGGGCAGTGGACAGACACAAAACACTGCTCTAAACCACGTCTGACACAGGAGACAACAGACAGGCACGTCCAGCAGGACAGGACCAGGAGACAGTGAGTCAGTGCACGACCAGCACAACATGCGCAGGGCTCGGCTCGCTGGTCACACAACTAAAGCCCGGGGTTTTGTTTAGGGATTGGGGCTGTTTCTTAAATTTTTTTTAGAAAATGTTTTAAGGAGGAGGCAGGAGGAGAATTAAAAGACAGTTCTCTGCCTTGTGGCTGCGTACAAGGAGACCCTTTCATGCATGAAAGTCAGAAAAGGCAAAAGGTAGGGACAAGCTTTTTAACAGGATCTGTAGCAACAGGACATGGAACAATGGCTTTAAACTGAAAGAGGGTAGATCCAGACCAGACATGAGGAAGAAAATATTTTAGAACAGGGGTGGTAAAACACTGGCACTGGTTGCCCAGAGAGGTGGTGGATGCTCCACCCCTGGAAACATACAAGGCCAGGGGCAGGACTTTGAGGAACCTGGTCTAGTCCCTGCTCATTGCCAGGGGATTGGGATAGACGAGTTTAAACCCCTGTTCCAACCCAAACCATTCTATGAATGTACAAAAGGTATTTGTCTGAAAAAAAGCAATTAAGCAAGAGAATGAAGGATCTTGACATCCCAAGAAGAACAGAGGTGAAAAGAGATATTTTGGTACTTCATTTACTTCTGACCTTCAATTGTTTTCTTAGCTTTTATTATCAATGTTACAGTAGCATTTACAGCCAAACTTCCCAGAGTCTACATGAACCCCTGTCTGCAGTTATGAGGCTGAAAAAAGGTACACTTTGTCTCAACCTTTAAGCAGTCATCATTTGATTATTTGAATGTCTCTCAACAGAATAGAACTCACAATATTGATATTTTCCAGAGTGTTGTACAAACAGGTCCCACAATCTCACATAAACACAATCCTCTGAAGTGAAACAGAGTAAATGCAGATTAATGCTGCACAGGTCAGGTGTGGAGAAGAGTCCACTTTCCCAAATACCCTGGGTAGAAGTTAGAGAGAAAATTTAGTACTTTCCTCTCTTGCCATAGATCTCCTTGAAAAATAAAAGCAAGCTTAAAAAAGCACAGCACTTCAAGGACAGTGTTAGCAACACACCCATGTGCAGACACATACATTTGAAATGCATTTGTCAAAGAAAAAATAAATCTATCCTCTACCCTGTGTCAATACAGCCAGAGCAGGAACTTCAAACCCCATTAGCAGCATCCTGCAGCCTGAGATTTCTCCTTTGAGGTCTCAAAGCAGAATGCAAACCGAAGGTACAAGGAAAGCAGCAAAGCCAGCGATTCAGCACCTTCCCTTTGAGCCGTACAAAAACCAGCATAAAGCGCCTTGCGTGCACAAAAACCAAACTCCAGCCATGTGGGTTTATTGTGGACAAAGGCAGGTTTTACAGGAGGAAAACCATCATCCTCAGCCTCTGGACCAGCAGGCTGCTCTGAACTACTCTGGAGGAGAACCTGATCCTGCACGCACACCTCAGCTACAGAAATCCAGTACCAACAATAATGCATTACAAAGCAAAGGGACGGGGCAGCGCCAAGTGAGACACAGCCCCAGCTAAAGCCAACACTTCCAATCCAGCCACCGCTGCAGGAAGCTGGTGCAACTGGTGTGCAGGAAGGGAAGTGCCACTGACCGCAGCGCCGGGACCGCTGCAGAGCAGAGATCCCCTGGAGTGACATCTGCCCGGCATCGCTTCCTGCCCCGCGCAGCCTGCGTGGGACGGCCGGGCACATCCCAGCACGGCCGCGTTTCCTCTGGGGGGAATCAGGATGTTTTCAAAACATAGGTGGCTTGCAAAGCACTTTGGGATGTATGTGGATGAAAAGCACTCTTATGCACATCGATAATCAGCACTAACCGCTGGCGTGTCACACCCTCCATGTAGAGCATTTAGCAGATTTATTCAGCTCCTGCTGGAATGCCAGAGCACAAGCTGGATATTCAGACGGCGATGTGAGTGCCCTTTCATGGGGCAGATGCTGAGGAGCTAATGATGTTTGATGAGTTAAGGCCATTGGTGACTCAGGATCAGCAATTAGTTGATTTCTGCGGGAGGAAGGTGCTTTGCTCCATTAAGCTAAAAGCATCCTCCACAGTTCAGCATGCACAAAGTCATTCTGTCCACCTCCCACAAAGCCTGCCTACGTTCATTAGTGGGTTGATACTTCCCACATAAACACTCATGTTTACCTTACTGGATTCCCTAGCAGTTCCATCCCACAGCCCTTTGCCAACCTGATATTCCCTGGAAGAGCTTAAGGCACACAAGGAAAGGATTGCCAAGAGTGCTGGACACACAGTCTAATGCAAAGGGATGTGGTATCACTGATGTCTATGGGGCTGAACCCATTTTGGGCAAGGCTAATAACACTCTATCACAAATCAGACACAGCCCCAGTCCTGCTCTAGCCAGCAGCACAGGACCACAGACATCCCTCTCCCTCTCAAGGGTAGGCAGTGATGCTTCCATCAATCAGTAACAGGCACTGGGGAGACACCAGCTGCACTTGTTCTGTCTGCCATTCCCAAAATGCACGCAGGCAAAAGCAACAGGACCGAAGGATGATCTGGCCAGTGTCCCCCCAGGAAGGGAGAGCATCCAGCTCCCTCCCAGATGGCTGCATTCCAGCCATCTGAAGGCTGGCTGAGGCTGGTCAATGGTGTCAGGGAGTGGGACCCTTGACACGCTGGGGAGCGATGTGCCGAGTCATAGGACGGCAGCGCGTTTCTGAGCGCTAATGCCCGTGGCACATGGCAGGACTGTCAGGCGGAGGACGCAAAAAAACAGTTATTTCTTTCAATGAGTGGGGAATGTGACAGAGCTGGCATTTGGACCCTCTTTTTACAACTTCTTTGAAGTGTTTGATCTCAGCCGCTAACGACACAAAGGCTATCGAAGCCCTACTGGTGCTATCTTCAAAGGGTTCGGACGTTCAATGATTAATAGGAACCCAGCACGGGATGGGGGAGAGCGACTATTATGGGAACGCTGGGGGAGATCCAAGATGCGTTAGTACCTTTACTCTTCGGGACCAAGGTACTCCCAGCCTCCCCTAAACCAGACGACTTCAAAGGCGGGGGTGTGCCCGTGGCAGGTCCCGGGCGAGCCCGGCCACCGCGGGGGGCAGCCCGAGCGGCCCCAGCCGAGTGTCCGCTCCGGCCGCGGCCGCCACCGCCCCGGGGCGCGGAACCCGCCGGGGCTCGGCGATGCTCCCACCCGCCTTCCCGGGCGCCGGGGAGCCAGGAGCGCTCGCTCCCCGCCCGGCAAGGGGCACCCCGCCCTGCCGAGCTCCCGCGGCGCCGGCAGAGGCGGCGGCAGGTGCACCCGGGCTGGCGGCGGGGGAGCGGGGACGGAGGCGGGGGGATGGATCCCGGCTCTGCCGGGGCCGGGATAAGGATGAGATGGGGTGGGCTGAGACTTACGTATCTCCGTAACTTCTTCTCCGGCGGTGACTTTCGGAGCCAGCCCGAGCACACCACCTCCCCGCCGCTCATCGCGCCGCCGGGCGCTGCCTCCCGGCGCTCAGCGCCGGCCGCGCCGGCCCATGGAGGGCGGGCGGGGTGGGTGGGTGAGCGGGCGGATGGATGGATGGATGGGTGGGTGGGTGGGTGGAGGGAGGGAAAAAGGGAGGGAGGGATGGAAGGATGGATGGGGGGCGGCGAGCGCCTCCCCCCGCCGCCGCGGCCGCTCGGCTGCGAGCGGGGAAGCAGGAAACTGGCTCCTTCCCGGCTCACCACGCCTCCGCCCGCCCGGCGCCCCGCCAGCCCTGTTAAAGACACAAACCCCGCGGGGACAGGGGCTGCCCGGCCCACCGCCGCCCCCGAGGGGCTGCCGCTCGTCCCTGTGCCCCCACACTCATACAGTGCCTATAGAGAAACTTTATCCGTACTGCAGCAGGTGATCTCTAACAGCGCAAGCGTTCCTTAATTAAAAAGTACAGCTCCCCCCAGACCTCTTCCACGTAAGGTTTCATTACCCCAGCACCTCTCCTCTCTCTTGATGGAAAAGGTGCCTCTCACCTCGGAAAGGCGAGGCTGGCTTTAGCCTCGCTGTGCTCAGGGACTTGTGCCTGAGAGGAAGGTGCCATAGGAAAACAAAGAGGTTGGGCAAGAAACAGCCCAACTACAGTGATGCCAAAAACCCTCCTGGAGAAAAAAATAGCAATAAAAAACCACGAGGGGAATCAATAAAAGCTTCGTATTTTATTATTGATTTTTAAGTAATGGAGCAGTGGCCACTGAAAGGGGATTTGACTGCCATTGGAGTCTCATGTAGACAAGCCAGGTTTTGTATTACAGTGTATTATTCCCTGGCTGAGATTCACTATCAACTTTCAGATCTAGAAACATTGTACATTTCAAAGCCTGATCCTCTCCTCCCCATCTCAGGCAGTAATAAAACGTCCCTCCACAGCCCTTCGAGTTGTCTCATGCCCTAACCTTCCTTTCACTGCACCCTTTAAAGCAAAACTTGGGCATGACATACATAAAAGCTGAGTCCTTTCAGCTCACGTTCACATGGAAAACACAACCCATGTGCTAGGGATGGATTTGTACGACCTGTCTCTGTACAACAGCTCTGCCCCAAACCTGCTCGGGCACATTCAGTCATCCCTGCCTCAGCTTCCCTGCCTGTCCAACCTCTGTGGGCAGGGATGGTCCCTCCTTACGTGTTTGTGCTGTAGCTGGTGCAATAACAACTCCGTGCTGGCTGGATGTGCTACTGTATGTCACACAACAGCAACCTTTATATAACGCTGCTCGAGCAGGGATCTTGCATCACTTCAGAGCAGTAATTGCAACTTGCAGTGCCTCTGGGAGGTAGGAACACCTCTTTTCAAGATGGGGACAGCACGTTTAAGCCATATGTTGTTTATCATCTTTGTGAATGCATAAAGTAGGGGAATAACCCCTTACAGAACAAGTCAGTCATTTGTTAGGAATGTATTTTCTCAACAGCTTTGTTTTTCTGCCAGTGAAATCCAAAGGCTAAATAGGAAGTTTTTTCTACCTTCTCACTACCCAAATGAAGGGCTTGATCCTATTCCAATGCTGGGCAATATCTGCAGAGAGAGGCTACGCTCAGATCAGCTTGCCCACCTCTGCCAAAGCAGCGTGTGTGATGGGGCTGAGAGCAGGAGAGGATGGAGAGACCAGTTCTGTGATGGCCTCAGCCAGCATCACCTTATTCAGTGCACTGGAGCCATATCAATTTACACTGCATGAGAGTGAGAGTCTCACCTGCAAACTCTCCTGGGTTAGAGGACCTTCGTGCATTCATAGAGAAAACTGTGTCCTGGTGACCTGCACTTGAGAGATCTTCCCAAAACACACAGAAATTTCAGGGAGGCCAGTGAGCTATTGGGGATTTAGAAAGACTCAATTAAGAACAGACGATCATCACTAATATACAGGTATCATGCAAAACCATTCCGTGGTGTATGTTAATGATTCACAGGTTAGGAATTCACTCCTACTGACACCAATGCAAAGTGGTATCAGTTGGAATACCAGTTGCAGAGAACTTTGTCTACATTTTTATGTTAACAACTTCCACCACACAAAGTTGTAACACTTCATTTGGATGATGGATGTTTAAAGAAATGCTCCATAATTATCATTGTGTAAATTGGAAGGAATTATTCTATATGTTCTACGATAACCCTTGGTATATTACCCTGCTCACTTGCTGTACTATTCCTTCTCTCTGCTCATCCCCTATTCTGGATCACTGGAACTGACTTGGTTATATCATAAGATATATCTGAACTGTGTCTGAAACATGAAGTATCTCTGTGAATTCTTTTTTCCATTCTTTTGGTGATGCCTGGCACAGTATCTCAGATTGCTGGGACTTTCAGATGGGAAACGGGTTGCATTTTCTGTACATTTAAATATACTATTGTCTCAGATGTGACACAGAATCATAGAAGCATTAAAGTTGGTAATTGCCTCCAACATTATCGAGTCCAACTGTAATATAAGCTCTGTGCAGAAAAATGCTCCAAACAAAGATGCTGCACGTGAACGTGCCTCCCCAATTCCACTGTGGTTGTACGCAGAGTGGGAACAGTGAGTTAATTCTGGCATCAGGCTGCCAGATTACATATGATCCAATGCATGTAACATGACAATGCCTTATAATGCTGGCCCTCCTTAAAGCTTTTGGCTGGGAAGATACACAAATACTACCCTGAGTGCCCCTGGGAGTTAAAGACGATGTCTGTCATGAGCACAGCTCGATTTGGCAGCGCCTGCACGCTCGTAACAGTTTTTACCAACTTCAAGCTGTTCCTCCAACCGGCAGTGGAGAATGAACTCAGGCTGGCCCCAGCTGACTGCGTAAATCTCTGGAGTGTGAGCTAACAGCCAGCAGCCTTGGCGGAAAACTGTGTGAAAACCACATCCCTGTGTTGGAAAAACCTGACGAGGGAGTTATGCGAAGCCATCGAGAATCCATCTCTGCCAGCAGAAGCAACTGGAGGAGGAACAGCAGAATTAGCAGGCATAGCAAGGGAGAAATAAAGAGATGCCATGTAAGAACTAATATTCCTTGAAGAAGAGTAAGGCTGAGAGAAACATTTTTCTAAGAAAAAGCCCTTGTACTCTCTTTTGCGTGCTGAGGTGCACGACCAAGTGACACTTTCTTCTGCAGAAACCTCTGGGGTTTTCAATCGTAATCTCCAGTATGGTTTTTTGTTCATGTCTGAAACCGAAAAATCAGAACTTCTAAGAAAGAAACCACAATGTCCACCGCTAATCCTCCCTGCTCCAAATTTATTCAAATGAGCTGTGCCATCTGCTGGCAGACGGGAAAGCTGCAGGCGGAGCAATTCCCCTCCTTGCTCCCAGCCGCTGCTGCAAGCAGTCGGGATGGAGACACCGGGCATTTCCTGAGGATTAGGGACCAGCTGGCTGAAACGCTTCGAGCTACTTACCCCAGCCAGGCACAAATCCCGTGGAAATGCCCTATACCGTGGTTAATATAAACCGAAACAGGTTGGGGGAGGGAGCGGAGCGGCGGGAGGAAAGGCTTGAAACGTGCCGTGCTGCTTGGTGCTCCTTGCCTGCTTTTAATTCTGAGCGAATGCTCAGTCTCCCGAGATGCGGCTCCACAACAATAAGACCTGACTTTATCTTCATGCAACAGTTCCTGCAGCAGAGCGGGATGGGAGCAGCTTTTTCATTTCATGAAGGATTTTCAAGGTTAAAAAAAAAAATCACCTCTTTTAAGAACTCGCGCCTTTTCAAGCTTTCCACCCTCCATAGAAGAGCACAGCAAGCCCCCCAGAAAGACTGCAATTGAAGCCAAACCACAAGACAGTCCTTTCCTTCTTGTGACAGGCAGCAGCTCCAGCAACACTGGCTGCTTTCCATGAGCAGAGGGAACAGTAGCACAAGGTGCTTTGATCAGATAATGAGTCAGTTTGAAGCATCTTCAGTACAGTGTTGAGGCAAAGACAGGGCTCTGATGCCTTAATACAGGCTTGAAACAGAGAAGAGATGACTTGCAATTCAGCAGTATTCAAGGCACATAGGCTTGAGTGGGGTTGGCGATCCTGCTTTGTCTTCTCTCTGTTGGAGATCCTGGCCAGAACCAGCACATCCCACCCAGAATGGATACAGACCCTGGGCAGCACAGGGAGGAGCCTGCTGAGCTGGGTAGTGTCTGAGGATGCAGCAGGAGGACACTTCCAGTCCTCACACTTGAATGTTATTAAGGAAGACTTCCTATTCATATTCAGTCCACACTGAAGCCCAGTCCTACTTCTCTCACCAAACTACACACTGAGAAATAACTGCCTGGAGCTGAGCTGGGACAGAACGCTACTACTGCATTTCTCAGTTCTGGACTCAGGTGGAGAGGTGTTTTTTGAACCTTGTGATTCCTTCTAGGATGGATGAGGTCCTCATGCAAACTCTCTTGCCTGGATCCAGACGCATTTTTGGCAGCTACCTTACCTTTTTCTTGCCCTCCCCCCCCCCCCCCCCCCACCCCCCCAGCTTATCCTATTTTTACCACAGAAGGGAAGGAAACTAGGAGCTTTCCCTTTTTTATTTTCTCACCTCTTCAAAACAGAAAACCATTATACAACTGCTTGGTGGAAAGTGTACCAGGCAATGCTCCAGACACAGACACTATTCTGACTTAAGCATAAAGGCCACTTCATCTTTTTTTTTCCCTGATGAGACTGGCAGCTCAGCATGGGAAGGACTCCCTCTGCGGACACTATTTGGCACAATGGGGCTTTGACCACAGCTGGACCCAGGGCAAGCAACCTTAAAACAAATGATAATAAAACAGGCAGGAGAAATCTTTGCCGGGCTCCCCTGCCTGCTTGCCCGACCCCGGTGTACTCTCACATCCTTAGGCATTACTTCAAGAGCAGATGGTGCTCTGTGGTAGAGCAAACGAGCAATTATCCTCCTGACACCCTGCAAGGCCTCCCCACATGCGATTGCAAGAAGTTACTTCACCCCAAGCTAAGAGCTGTTGTCTGGCTTTTCAGCATAATTGGATGTAATCAAGTTTAATTTGGTTGGTGCAGTAACTCTGAAGACTTTTGTAACTGGATTACTGTTGGCTCAACGGTCATGTGCCATTATATCTGCTGGCCAAAACAGAAGCCAGAATAAAAACAGATGCTTTCCCCCAGCTCCTCCTTCCAGTGACACCCCTCCAGGATATGAGCTTGCCCTGTACAGCCAATATAATGAACTAAAAATTCTATTAGAAGAAGGAAGTCATTGCTGTTGTATTGTGGCCAGGCCTCTTCTACAAAGTGTAAATTACTTAGAATATGTATCTCTACATTTGTTTACAATTGTTGACTGTGCACAGCTTAGAGCTAAAACTACTGGAATACATACCTGCTATGCATGTGAGCTTTTAGAATTATAAATCTTATTATTCTAACTATGCATGTAGGGAAGCTGAGAACATGAGCAGGAGTGAGTGGCTGATGAGGACTGCCTCCCCTAGATTCTATTTTCCCCTGTACACCACCATCTGAGAACAAGGAAGATACAAAATGCTATGTTCATAGCAGACCTATAACTCTGCTGCAGGCAATCTATAGGTGAGAGGGGGGCATCTGGTAAATGCAACAACGCCAGAAGCATAAATACTTTATTTTCAGACCCCCCCCCACTGCTACCAGTGTTAAGTCATGAAAGAAGCATGTGAAAGCCATCATGCTTTAGGTCACATTTTGCAAATTCAAGAGCCTGTTGTCTTTTGCAACGTCCCTCAAATGCTGACAGTTAAAACACACTGATACACTCCCAAAAGATGCTGGGGCCAGGCAAAGAAAGACTGAAATACGGCACTTTTTTAACAGTGAAAATAATCACTGGAGCACAGCACAGAGGGGATATGCTCTTGTGGTTTCAAAGCATTTTAGCCCATCTAGGGTGTATTATACTCCTGGCTGAGATGTCGATTGCATTTTAAACAGACACCTCCTAGAAGTCTAAAGTGTGAAGAGACATTGCTGAGATCAGAGCAAAAGCTGCTCTGCAGTTGCCAGTCCCAAATGCTACACAGCAGCCACCCTCCCAGCTGAATGCTGTTAAGCTGTAGTTGCAGCATATGCATCTCTGGTTTTGGCCAGATGGCTATTTTAAGTTTCTAATGATCTGGGAAATGAACACTTTATAATGTTCTATCTCAGAGGGTTTAGCACAAACTTTCTTCCTTTCATCCATGGCAGCACTGTTACAGATGGTATTGGATCTCAATTAGAGACTGGAGTAACACAGTGCTAAAAACATCATGTTTTAGCATGTACTCCGAGGACATGGCAATATAATCCTGCCTGGCAAGTCATCCATCAAGTTCATTAACAAATAGGCTCATGAAATTTGTTAAATACTTGAACCTTATACTTCCTAAATCCCCATGAACACTAATAATTTATTAATGCCATTAGTAATAATGGAATTTGAAAGACTGTTTGAAGGCACTGTATAAACCAGGCCCTCAGATTTGATTTGCATGGTTATTTGAGTTGTGCAGGTGGCTGAGTTCAGCCCTGTGGGGTGATCTGGAAAGCACCACCCATGCATGTTTACAGAGAGGCACCTAAGCACTCCTTTCCCAGAACTCCAGCTGCTGAGCAGAGCCCCATCTCGGCAGCTATGACGCCACATACACGGTGCTGAGCCAGCCTGAAAGCACATGGTGATTTATTTATACTAAACAACTGCAGAGGTCATTTCAAGTGCTTCACAGAGATGCCATCATGTGAGTTCAACCTGCCAAAAGGAAACCTTCTCAGTTACAGTGATGACAGACTCTCTGCTGTAGGTAAGTGCTCACAGCTGGATCTGCTGGAGCTGCAAACTGGCTACTGGTTGAGAGCCCAGTTTCTGTAACTTTGTGCAGGAATGTTCTCAACTCTGACAGGGGAGCTTGGAAATCTAATTCTGACTCTTGCTTCCCTCCACAGCTTGTGGCAAGTCCCTTCATCTGTCACTGATCTGGAGCATCCCAGAAGTGTGAACAGCCCTGGCAGCATGGACACTGGGAGGTCAGTCAGCCTTTGAGTTGGCTGTGGTGGGAGTTCAGCTGTCTCCTGCTTGGATGTGCAGCCCATGGCCACACATTGAGCAACAGAGCAGCAGCAAAGCTGGGGGACAAGCAGAAAAATGGGAGACCTGTGTCTCAGAAAAATATGGATCATATGCCTACTTCACACAGCTTAACCATAGTACTGAGCACAGAGAGCCCAGGATCTTCAAAGGGCCCTCAAAGGTACTGAAATCATTGCTCAAAAATCACTTTGAAGGTAAAGACACCATGTAACTATTACTAAAAAACATTGTGTCAGTGAAATTAATTGTTTCCCACTTTGACTGGAAATCTAGCTTCTTCTTGAAGCCATGGCAGATAGTAGGGAATAGTCCCATACTGAAACTTAAATGTTTACATGATTACCAAGGCCTCCTACCAAACCACACTGATTTCTTTCTGAGCAGTTTCCATACTTTTTGCCAGCAACCTGAATGATCAGTGACTTCTGAAAACTCTGAACTCAATTCTTTCAGCACAAGCATCAGTACATTAACCTGCTGAAGACAGTAAGATACACAGATATTAATGAAGAGCAAAGAGCAAGATCAAACTTTGCAAAGAAAATTAAAAATCCCCTCTGTTGGCTGCCTGAATTATTCAGAAAAAAAAATCAATTGTAAGAGTAATAAAAATAAACAGCAGGATTGTTATCTCTGAAAGGCCCCAGGACATACAGGGATAGATAAAAATCACCGAAGCACAGTCTAGGATCTTAGAAATGCCAAAAATGCGTTTGAAACCAGATCAGTTGCAAACATCCTGCCTTGCTTCTGGTGTGGCAGTACACCCAAAGGCAAACAGAGGGAAGTCTCGTGAGCAGGCACCAAGCAGGGATTTGGTTGATTTGGGTCAGTTCCATGCTTCTGCCACACATCTTCCATAACATAACCTTGGGCAAGCAGATTAATTGCTCTGTGCCTCAATTTCCTGCAGTAAAACAGTGTCACCAATAAGAGCAACATGGATTCTAAAGTAATTTCATCCGTATTTCACTCACAGTAGAGCCTACAATTTCTGATGTAGCTGGTACATGACTTTTAAATGGCCACACAGTCTTGTCCCTCTCTTGCCCTTTATGTGCAACTCTCCCTTTACAGCATCTTTTCCGTACACCTTGAGCAGCAGACACTGCAGCACAGCAGCCATAAAACAACGGGAGCCATAATTTCTTTGAACTCTGGGTCAAACTTCTTGTTAGCCAAGTCTGTAAGAACTGGTATAGTAAATTACATATGTCTTTTTATCAGCAGGATCATAAAATAAAACTTTATAACCCTTCTGAAGGTCATGGCTCTGCAACAAACAGTAAGACAAAACAATAAATTCACCCCCGAGACCACCGTTCCTGTGGCTTTGGCAGCTCTGGTTAGATCTGAGGAAATTAGAACTCTGTCAATCTTTATACAAAGTCCTATTTCTCCTTTGGACCCATCTCTCATTTGTCCCTAAGTGTAAGGTAAAGGCTAAAACAGTCATAATGGCTGTTACTGGTTTCAGCAAAACCACGTTTATCTCTATACACACATTTAATGGAAACAATGACAAAAGTGTTTCTTGGCAAATTAGTCCCCTTCACCCTCTGAGGAAAAACACATCTATAAGCTATTCCCAAAACAATCAATATTAGTCCAGCAAGCAAAACTGTACTTTACATTTCCCATCAAAGTCTTGGCATTCCCTTAAACAAGTGATGTTCTGTAAATTTACAACTTCTACCAAATAAACCAGAGAGAGAGCTGCTGAGCTGGGCACCTTGCTGCATTTCCCTCAGGTCTGGGGCCCTGAATGCAGGTAATTCAGCTAAATCCTGTGCTGGTCTGCTGACTTTTAAACATTTGGCCCATGTACCTTTTTGTCTCTGCTTATAAAGAAGATACAAGAGTCCAGGATCTGAGCACTGCCACAGTATCACAACATAAATCATAAGGGAGAGAACAGAAATCTCTACTCCTTGCTTCCAAGTGTGCATTTGCTCTCCTGTGGATTTAAAAATGAGAAGACTGAAACAGGGTGTTAGTTCTGCAGGTATTATTTTTTCAATTAAAAATAGAGTACTTTGGGATACTTTGATCTTACGAATTAAAAAAATTAAGTGAAGAGATTATCTGATATTCTCAAAGCAAAAAACCAGACATTTTCCTCTAAACACTCTTCTGAGAGGCTGGCATTTAGTTATGCAAAGTTTATGGTGTAGCTCTTTTATCTGCCATCACTCAGTTCTAATGTTGCAAAGCTACTGACACAGTAATCAATGACATTTATTCTTTCCTCTGAAGCTCAAAGTGAGGACAAACTTGAAAAGAGGGAAGCACAGGCTGCTGAGGAATTGAAATTCTAAGAAATACTTACCAAAATGACGCTAGCAGAGACAGTGGGCCCTGGTCACCTGGGTTTGAGAGCTGACTGCCTATGGCACTACAAACACCCCAGTGTCAGCTACTGCACTGCAGGGTCAGCCTAAGAGGTGATTCCTGTGTGCAAAGAGTAACAGCTTTTTATTTGAAGAAGTGTCACAGTTTTTACCTGGCTTTAGTCACTGTCAGGGTGCAGACTCTAAGAGATGTAGCAAGAAAAGCTGCTTAAATTAAGAAAATCCTGGTGCACTTCCCTGCTTACATGTCCAAGAGAAATGAACTCCCTGTCCTCCAGATTAACTTCCGTTTCATTCTAGGAAGGGAGATTCAAAGGAAATACATGACATTCCACATGGAAATCCCAGAAAAACACATTGCATTCCTTGGCAATACCAGTCCATGTTATATATACACAGCACGAGGTGAACAATGCCAGCCTGGAGGGAAACAGTGGCTCCCACCCTTGCTGGCTACCCATAAGTTAAATTTCTCTCATGAATGCCAATCTTGGTGTTAACCCTGAGCAGTATCATAATGCACAGGGCCTCAGTCCCTTCTCTCTCACCACTAGCAAAACCAGCACATGTTGAAGGCTGTTACCAAGACCAGACAACTTTTCCTTCCCCTTCTGAGTCATCTGGTTACTTCTCTTGGTACAGCCCTGCTCAGCTCCTGGGGGGCAGTTTTCTCGAGCTTTCAGACCCAAGGGCAATGTCCCCTTTAGCTCACTGGATACCCAGCTCACCAAGCACCTCGAAATGAACTAGGACATGTAGAAGACTGGGGAGACTGCTCCTCATGGACACTTGGATGGAAACACACAAAAAACCACCTTATTGCATCCTTATTGCTTCTTTCTTATTTACATCTAACTATCTGCAAATCAAAGGTTCAACCTTTACCCTCAGTCCTGCAACAACCTTTGAAAAGGGCAAAGGTGGATTAGACCAGTTCTTTGTTCTTGCCGTGTCACCCTGACAGCCACTCTGCAAACCTGTTTGAAGCAGCTGTGTCCTTCCCTGTAACTTGTGACTCATGCCACATTAATCTAGAACTTTTTGGCACCTTCCATTGTCTTCTTTTTTACATCTTGTTTTTCACCTGTCACTGTTTAGCCCCACCTTGCCCATCAGATCTGGCATCTCAGAGCAGGATCAACAACCTCCTGCAGATGCCAAACGAACAAACAGTCAGCTCAGAGCTGCTGCTGGGGATTGACAGCAGAGTGGACAGGAGATGTTTTTGCCATCGCCCCACTCTGTTCTCAAAAGATGGGATTCCAGTTCAGGCACTCTCATTTACAGTGACTGTGACAGAATCAGTGACTGAGGATCTCAGTAAGGACACCTGCTCACTGCAAGTCATTCAGGGAACATGCTGAGGATGGGGCTGTTTGGCAGCTGTATTCTTTCCACTTCTTTCTGCAGAAAAGTAATTCCAAAACATAAAGGCCAGCAATAACACGTAAGACGACATACTAAAGGAGAGATGGTCCAAATGCAGGAAGATACTTAAGAGTCTGATGTGGGAACTTCTCAGTGGTTTCAAAGGGAAGGCAGGTGCTCTAACTGTTTTGTGGAACCAGAACTTGCCAACTCAGGACTGTACTGGGAAATGCAAACCAGCAAACGCACAATTAACACCTGCCTAATCAAGTGGATGAAGGAGACATGAAAAAGTCTTGATATGCAGATATCTCAGTGCAGACAAGAAACCCCCCAGAGTAATGATCTCATGGTGATGTTGCTTGCATGATTGTAACAGGTAAAAACCCCAGCCATGGAGCACTCTGAGACATGGCAGGTGCCACACAACATAAACAGGTATTTTTAGATGCTGCAGGTGCAGTACTACACAGCCTTACCAGAGAGAACTGTGACTGCAGTATTACCAGTGCAATGCTAGTTGATTACTATTTTTCAATCTCTTCCATCTACTTGGAAAATAAGTTGTCAGGGCTGTCCTGCAGTGTAGTGCGTGCCAATATACCCAGGGTACAGCAGTAAGGCGACTACTTTGCTTTTTCTCTTTATTTATATTGTTTATACTCCAGCCCTAGTGGGCAGCAGTGTATTAAGCACTATGCAAATGATCATTTGCTGGATTGTGATAATTTGGAAGGGAAGAAGGGTGCTGGAAACCCTCAGTTCAAGTCCCAAATAAATCACTGGTTTCCAGTTGCCTTAGGCAAGTCACTTGGTCTTCTCATAATATTATCTTCAAAACATAAGTGAGTACTTCTTTACCTGGCAGAGAAGCTGAGAGCATAAACCCATTAGACCCTGCCAAGGAGTTCAGATCCTACAGTGATAAGCAATTACGTAATACATAGCAATGCTTGGGAGCATCTGTTGGTTGTTTCGCAATATAGACCAAACTGCTTGGTCTGACAAGCACATGAGAACAGAAAAGCAAAGCAACAAAACCCCACCACAAACTGCAGGTTGGCTCTGGAGAGATAGATGGATGGATGAACTCTCACCTAACTGAACATTTCTGTCTGCTATGAATATGTGCTTTATTGTAGACAGAAAACAGGTACCTTCTGAAGAAGTTGAGTGACTAATTTGGTTATACAGAAAATGAAACCTCTATCAAAGACACTGAAGGAAACTCTCATGCTGAGAGCTACAGTTTTACAACAGAAGAAGAAACTATACAGTTATAAAACAACCTAGTGTACATCTTTATTGATGATTCACAAAGTCAAACATCATTCAACAAACTCACTCCAGCAATTCCAATATGACATTGTTCCTTGCTAGATTTGGCTGATTTTTCCAAGGTAAACAATATTTGCTTTTAACTTGGAGTGGGGAGAATCATGCTTTACAGTAGCCATTTCTTGACTGTAGCAGTAGCAAGTGTATCACAGCCATGACAATATTTTAGGTCACACTTCCTTATTAATATTTCACATAAAACCCCCTTCTACCTTCAGTGCTTGTTCAGTACTTCCATGGCTTGTACTAGTCTCATGAGAATCGTAACCCTTTAGTTAAGTGGGATTTATTAATACTCCTGAAGTGCACTGAAGACATGAGCTGCTATCAAATTAACTGCCAGTGTCCTTCCATAATCTCACCACAACATATGTTATTTTCAATAACCCAGTATTAAATTGACCAAGAGTTTAATTGATATAAAAATTATCTTGATTTCCCACTAAAACACACACAGTCATATATACACAGTTACACCAGCAGTTTTCTCCACACGAGTCAACTGCTGAGCTACAGGAGACAGGAGTGAGAAAACCTGGGGAAAGGTATAACATCTTTGATATTGTCAACTCCCAAGATGTACTGCAGGTAGCGTTCAAACCCCATTCCGAAGCCTCCGTGAGGAGCTGAGCCGTATTTTCGGAGCTCTAGATACCTGCAATTGAAACGGACAGTTATATTTGCAGCACGGTTATGCTGATGTCATTAAAGTGAGCTTTTCATCTAGGGTTTTGCTTTCCATCTTAATTACTTCCCTTTGACCCCAACCACTGTGATTTCTGTGTTGGTCAGGGCTATGAAGAAGCAGAATTGCATTAGCAGAAACCCCAAGTTTAAGCCCATATAAGTCAGCTTAGCTTTGCTTTGCCTACAGCACTATGCACTACAGCAGAGTTTTTTAGGAGCAAGAACATATTTGGGTACGAAGAACAGCTTGAGCACCATTGCTCTGCTCACATTGAAAACACCTTTGTAGTTTTAGTACCTAAAATATTCCCAGCAGAGGCACAAGCCCTAGTTTCTGCAGAATCACAAAACACTTCCACTGCTGGAGGTGAAGCTCTCTGCTTGGGCTTGTCCTAACCCTTGCCATGTTGGTGTGGAAATCTGTCCTGCAAATTCTTTCAATTTCTGTTTCCTTTTCAATAGCCTAAGTAGTTTCATTTCCAGTAATTCCTTCAGAGGCTTAAATAGGTCTTGCTGTCTGTCTGCTCAACATTCCTTCATTTATTTTCTTTTGAGGTAATTATGATGGCTTTTTGCTAATTTATCCCCAATCACTCTTATAAACTGATTCATTTATTTCCATAGTAAGCCATAAAAATGCCCTTGAACATATCTTTTCTAAAAATGAGATCTGGAACAAGATATTTTATTTTGCAGAACAGCACCTGTTGAGCAGAGAAAACTCAGAAAACGTTTGGAAGCAGATACTCTGAGTATATGAGTGGCACAAGATTATGATGTTCTTCTACAGTCACCCATTTCCCAGCTGGACTGTGGCTGATGTGATTCTGTACTTGCAGCTATAAATTATCACCAACGGTTTTATTTTAATAGAAGTGAAAAACATCTCAGTGCTTCTATTGATTTGTGGGGCCACTTCTGAGCTTGCTGAGGGCACCAAGTTACTCTTCCTTATATGAATGCACTAGAAGAGGATTGAGTGACTCCAGATGTATTACTTGCTTCTAATCTTGGTGTATGAATATTTCATTATCCCAGTTAAAAAAAAATCAAGTGCACTTAAATATAAACGCATATGTTTTACTGCTTATGCAGTGGAGTAGAGGGGGGGCAGAACACTGTGAAAGAAATTAAGACTGGATTGATTGCAATAAATGGCTTCCCAAATTTTACATACTGTTAATGAACTGCAAGGAAATATTGTATTTGTGTTTACATATATTTACATATGCATAAATATGTAAAATATATGTTATGTATATTTGAGTGTAGTTGCTTGGACATCAGATCTTTCTTGGCTTGAAGACTGTATTTTAACAAAGTGAAGACAAAGTAATGCCCATGATCACCCTTATTTGCAAAATAAAAGTACTCTCTGACAAATTCTACAGCTGCAAGATTGCCCTGTCACTCAGTTTGACAGTATGCCTTTCCTACCATGAAATATTACTTTTCCTTACAGCTCATTAGCAGTAGTTAAAATTTGGGAAACCATTTATTACACTCAATCCAATATTCAGGTTTTTTCTTCCCCAGTGTTCTTCCCCTCCCCTCCACTGCCCAAATAGCAAAAAGAGAAGCAGAGCTTACTTCTTTCTAGTAGCACTGACACACAAAGTGCAGTTTGCAAGTTGAACAGCAGACCCAAGAGTGGGTCATGTTTTCTGATGACTGGGACCCATGTACTTTTTTCTCTTTGCTGCTGGGTGTTTGCTTGGCTCACATCTCATCTTGGGATTAGGATGATGCTCAGGATATGAAAATGTAGGCTGTGCAACAGGATGGTGGTCTTCATCTCAACCCACTTTACACAGACTGCATTAATAACTTGAGTCTCTGCAAATGCCCTGGAACTGCTCCTGGGGAGCTCTGCTGTGCAGCTTCATAAGGGTTTGCAAGGGAGGTGATGGGCAGACCTGATGCTGAGTGTGGTGGCTTGTGAAACTGGAAAGACCTCATAAATGTGAGGGATATGGGTGCTGGCCATGGCAGATCAGTCTGACCCAGCTCAGGAGTCCTGAGCAGAACTGCCAAACCAGCTGGTAACTACTTCAGCTGTAGCCAGGAATACAAGCATCAGCACAAACTCTTCTCATGATGTCTGTAAGTGCATCAGCCTGTGCAAAGACAGTTGAGAGTAAGCCCAGCATCTTCTCTCCCTTTTTGCTGGCAACAGTTTATGAAGTCATTGTAAGAAGATGAAATAACTCAGCTACTTCCAGATGAACAATAATAATAAATTCTACCCTTGCTTATCCAGGACTTTGATCTGTAGATCTCAAAGCACTTTGAGAAGCCATTTTGGCAAAAGGAGCGAAACAAAACCCATCAAAGTTAATGGAAAAAGTCCATTGAATTAAATGTGCTGAGGATCAAGACTGTGAATCCTTTCTGATGACTGTGCATAGAAGAAGCAGAAGAATTGAGAAATTTTCCATTCTTTACAGATGAAAGAAAAAGTAACTGCCTGCAGATGAAGAGAAAAATCCCTTTAGGTTGGAAAATGCTCCCTGAGGTTTGCCTTCATTCAGTAGTCTGCAGACATTGGATGTTTCTCACCTTAAAAGAGTTGTGAACTAGTCTAGCTGTTTTGCTAGTAGCTCATACTTAAGAGGGGAGCTGAGCACTCTTATTGGCAACTGGTGGACTGTGTAGCATTATTCCACAGGGGAAGTAAGTTTCTGTGACCCCAGCTGGCCCAGGTGTTCCACCTCTGGATCTGAGCACTGGTAGATCTTCAGAGATTTGAATCTTACTGAAGTGTGTGCTGTAACAACATCTCCCAGTAATGAATTCCAAGAGCTCATTATGTGCCTTGCTAGAAGAACATTTCCATTCATCCTTTTTAAAGATTTATATTCTTTTATCATCATCATGAGCTCCTGTATTGCAGGGAGCAGTGCTCTCCTAGTGACTATTCATAAACAGAATGTGTTCTTTTCAGTCGCTTTTCAAAACAAATATAATCTCAACCTTTTATGCAATCTCCTTGCTATGCTGAAAGTTCTGTGGCCAGTTTGAAAAAAAGCAATGCTGAAAGAACAAACATACTATAGTCCATGAAACTGAATATTCTGCTGGGGGTGTGTGTATATATGCATGTATGTGTGTAAGAAAATCCCCCCTGACTTTCTGCCATCTGGCCCAGCACACCACTCTAGTTTCTTCCCAAAAGAGAAGTAATAGGACCAGGTGGCTGCCAAGGACAGTGATGGGCTACCTGTTTACACTGGGCTCTGAAGAAGGTTAAAGGATGAGGTGGGTGTAGTCACTGGCCATGGGCTGCAAGTGGCTCACCAATGCTATTTTTCCCTAAGCCCAACTCCTCCTTTTCACCCTGCCACATAAAGCCCCAACAGAACACTCTGACATTCAAGCTTCTAAGATTACTGGAAGTTAAAGAGCCCAACACAGCTCAATTTTCTTAATCCAGAGCAGGAGTAGGGCCAAAATAACACAGTAACATCCACTTGAAGACAGCAGACAACACCTGCTCTGCTACTGCGTACTTTCACCAGTGCTACACCAGAAGATCAGAAAGGTACCTGGACTCTAAAAGGTTCAGTATCAGACAACTGTCTCCACTGAAGCACATGAAGATAATCAGAGTAAAAAAGCAGTGCCTTACATGTAGGAAGACTGTCCACACTGCTCACACTGATTGTGGGAACACATTGATTGTTCATTACAAAGTTCCTGCATTTTTACCTTTAAGATGGCACTCGGAGGCTGCAAACAGGATCAAGTCCCCTCTTTGAAAGGCAATATACCTAATACTCCCTGGTCACAGGGAAATCAATGAACTCCCAGAGTACTCTCATCACTCAATTTTCCCAGCTCATTTCCACAAACCTCTCAGTTTAGTCAACATCATCATCTACAGCTCTGAGCTATTTTCTATCTATAATTCAAACGAAAAAGTGTGAAAATAAGATAAAATAACTACAAAATCAAGCCAACTACTACTCTAGTTCATATTCTATATGGAAAGAAACTTGCATAACAGTGTACTGAAGAAGACTCAAGAGTTTGACCATGTCACTTTACCTATCTTTTGAAAAACTTCCCTAAAAGGTAGGAATGGCAAGAAGCAGAGCAGTATTTCAGCTCATCAGTTGCCTTTGCCTTATGATTCATCCATGAACAAGGCAATCCTGAAACTGTCCTAGAAACACTCAGACCCCACAATATCCTCTTGCTTAGTGGGGGGGAAGAAAAATGGCAGAATCAGATATGGCAATGGTTAAGGAACTTGAAAGGTGATCACATTCAAAAGTCAGCAAATATTATATTTAAAACGGAATGACTCAACTGTTCTTCCAGGAGTCTGTGAGTCTTTGTGAGCCAGCTTTGGAGACTCAATTCAATCACTAAATTGGAGTGGATTAATTTTAGTCTCTCTTGCCACCTATACTGAAAAGACGGATGCTGGCAAGCCACCTATCTGTATTCTGGCAGATTTTGCACTTCAGTCCAGAAGCATCTGGAATTACTACTATCCTGCCCCTTCCCAGGACACCAGACCCTGCTGTGGCAGCGGGAAACAACAGCTTTAATCTTCTCCAGGAAGTCACACTGACTGTGATGGAGTGGAGGGAATAAAGGAGGAAAAAGTCTCCAAAACAAGATTACAGCAAGAAGAGTTTCCAGAATGTGATGGCTACACATCCCATGAAAATGCAAAGGGGTGACAGGCAATCCCCTAATCTTCTTTTGCAGGAAGCACCAGGCAGGGCTGTGCTATCTCAGTAGTGCTGGAAGGCTCTGCCATTGAACACAAGACTTCCTTGGATCCTATCTCAGCATCTAACCACACAGCTTATCACCCTTGCTCAGGATAATCCTTCCCTCAGATAAAGGGATATGGTGTATTCTGAGCCACAAATCCAACAACAAAGAAAGAAATTAAATTCACCCTGTTTGCACGTGGATGATGTGAAGATCTGCCATACACGGGGCTGTTCCTCAGTGACTTCACATTCTGGGAAGAGGAGAATGAAGAACCTAGACTTTGCTTTTTTTCAAGGCAGCCTTCCTAATGATCAATCTAAATACTGCAGAATACTTGAAAATACTCTTCTAAATTTAAAGTTCTCTGCACTACCACTCTCCCAGTAGCTATGATGAAGTACATACCACGAAACACTAAGAACCTTCTGTCGTTTTAATGGGTTAAACTGTTAATTCAAATTCAAATTCTCCTTAGAAGACAATTTTAATTGCTTTAACTGCTTTGTTAGAGAAGATTTTTTGACCCAATTGCCTTGTCAATTGCAAAGGGAGTTATTCATAGACCTCTTAAAGGTCACAGATTGCTGTGGTTCTGTAACTTGTTTATCTCGTGCCTGGTGGTCAGAATCTACTCAATTTCCAACACAGACTAATGATTTAATATCAAAAATCATTATGGGTTGTAAATTAAGCCAACCTTACTTCATCCTGACAGGAATGACCTGTGCCATGAGTGGACAAATTGAAGGCAAAAACTAAGTAGGATTAGATTAACCTTTGTTTGAACTAACTGGCTATTTCATTTAGACTGGCAGTGCTGGCAGGGCAACAGGGCCAAAAATTGCTCCCTCAAAACCAAAATAAACAAAAAATAAACCCCCCCAGTTGCTTAAATAGTCTCAAAAGAAGAAAATCAGCTTGCAGAGCAAGGTGGCATCTTACCATTGATAGGCATCTGTGAGTCCTAATCTGTGAAAAGAAAAGAAAACCTCTTGTAAGTAAAGGAACAGAGTTATTCTGTACAAGCAGCACTTGCCTGGAAGAGCATGCTACAAGAAAAGGGAAAGCCTGGTGAACTATTGCATGAAGCATGCATAAGACAAGAATTCTGTTTTTTCTTTCTATTATGCTGGTTCTGCACAAAACAGAATTTAAATGTCTAAAGTATTTGGGCTTAAAGTCAGATCCTGAGGACTCAAAACTGAGAAAAGCATGTGAAAGGAGGTGTGATCTACTGAAGACACACCCCATTTGTACCTTGAAATGCTTTCTATGACGTTCCTGACAAACAAGAAAGTCTTCCTTCAAACTCCACATGGACCCTTTCTCCTTCTCCTGAGGACTGTGGACTCAGATACTGGCAAAAAGTTTTGACTAAAAAAGTGCAGCAGGCAACATTGCACTTTATATGAGTTGAAGCATGCCTGCTTCAGAGAGCTTACAGGGAGAGTAGCAGGAAGCACAGGGAATATCATCACCCTAAACTAACAACTGAGGATTAATGTTCTGGTGATGTAAATTGCCCGGTGCCTTTTGGCTTTATTATGCTGAAGTAGATTTTGCTCTTCTCCACAGACTAGATGTATCTGTGTGAGCATGTGGCTGATTTAAGCAACAAATTAATTCCCAATGTGCAAATGATATTACCCTGGGATCAGCTTCCTCCAACACTGCTTTGCACACATGTATGACTGGCCCAAACAGAAGTGTTCAAGTGCTGGACAGGACTTTGCACAACATGGAAGGTGTCCCTGCCCATGGCAGCAGGGCTGGCACTAGATGGTCTTTAAGGTACCTTCCTTAAAGGTAGCTTCCAACCCAAACCATTCTCTGATTCTACAAAATTTTTGAACAATCAGACAGGATCCAGAGAACAGCTGTCAATGGAGAATTATCCAAAGTACAATATCAATTATTATTTAAAAAGCAGCTCTAATACTCTGACACTAAAGTTAGCCTAAAATTACCAAAGGTAACAAGATGCAGACGAAGGCAGCCAGGGAAAGAGAAGCCCCCATGACACAGTACAAGTTCCAGCAGTTCCAGTGAAGCTTCCCAAGAAACTATTAGCAAAGATATTCTCTGAAATCAGGCCAGTCACTGAGGCTAGCTGCATCACAACTGGCAAAGCTTCTGACCAAAACAGCAATTCCTCAGTTACACAATGTGATGACAAATAGATATTCAAGTTCTGTATATATGACAACTTCCACCTTCACAATCCACTTTCAGCCACAAAAACTGAAGAAAAGGATGAAGTGTCCCACAAGCAGACTCTGCTCCAGACAGTTGCAGCACAGCTGAGACACTCTACTTCCCTGGCCTCTTGGCATAAAGAAAACTTTTCTTCTCTGATGAGCTAAAACAGAGAGGCCCTTTGCACACCTAAGACAGAAGCACGAGAACTTCTTCACCAGTTTGCAGTCCCCTATTCAAATAAACAGATATCACAAAGACAAAAATAGGCTGCTTTTAAATACTATTAGCTGCCCTTCCACTCCTCTGTCTCACCAAACACAGAGAGCTGCTGAGACACTCTCAGGCTCAGGCTAGTCTCCTGGCATCTGTGGATTTTCCATACCTCTGTAAACGTGATTCAAGGAAGGGCAGTCGCTCTTCTCTCAAGCTGCCTCCACACAACTCCCCTACTCCTGGTACAAGGAGATCAACAGCTGCAACCTTCAAAGAAAGAAAACTCATTGAAGCCATGCCACATAGCCACACAGTGATTAGCAGAACTTACTTTTTTGTAAAACCCTACTGTAATTCTTCCAGAGTCCAGGACACTTAGGTGAGGATTTGCACATATTTGAAAAGTCTTGTTGACAAGAGAAGGCTGGGAGGAAATTTTGCAAGGATAAACATCAGTATTTTACAGAGAACCTAAATGATAGCAGTGACGTCCCAGACTGAGGACATCTACTGCAAGTGGTTTGAACTGAATCTCACCAAGTTACTCTGATGACAACCTGTGTGGGGTTATAAAGAACCCAAGAGAATCTCAGAAGACAGCAAAGACATATGGGCAAGTTTTCTGAAGTCTTGATGCTGTAGCTTGTGTATGGCCCTTAACTATCCCCATTCCTTGAGCCAGCTCTAATGGATGTGGTAGCAATGGCACTTATGCTGGATCCAAGTGTTACCACTGTTAGGTTTGGGTTGTCTTCTCTGGTTTGTCTTCTAGGATTATTTTTCTTATCCCACAGCTAAAATGTTGCTAGAATTAAAGCCACTGAAGACACAGTGGGGCATGGTGGTGTTGCTGCTCTTTTTTAGCAGAAGCAATGCTTCAGGTTGTCTCAGTTAGTTGAGAAATCACAATTTCAAAGCATAAGACTTGATAAAGAGCTTATTTCCTGTGCCCATCTGCTATTTGAGCATTACATGGATGCTACATTTGGATGACAAGAGAATCACAGACTACTTGGAGCCATCACTTAACAGTACAGAAGTTTACCAGGAAAAGAAATAAACTATGGCAAGCTTATCTTAAGGCAATTAAGCAAAAAGTTAACATTGTCCCAACTCCCAAATCTTCCTCCTGTTGTTCCCACTTTGGGTATTTTTTCTACAACAGGAGAAAAAATGGACAGGATCACCTGATGGTCACATCTCATTTTGAACTTCTTGAGGGCAAGCCCAGCAGATGATGTCTATCAGGAGGTCAAGACATGTTCCTAGATAAAAAGTGGTGGAGGTGTGACCCGTGGACTCACAGTGTGCTGAGGTCCATCTTCATTGTCCCGCATGTAGAAAGGTTTGAGGTCGTACGGGTAGTTAATGACAAACACAGGAACCTCCCCACAGTGCTTCACCAGGTACTTCTCGTGTTCTGTTTGGAGGTCACAGCCCCACTGCAAGGACAGCAAAAGGGCCTGGGAATCTGCTTTGATGCCTCTTGCCCAGGGCAAGAGACCCAGCAAAATCCCTGTATGTAGAGAGATGAGCTGCTTTGAATAAAATGAAACCAAGCAAAGCAACTTCTCACTGAGAAGTAGACAGTTTACAGGCAGAGCAAAGTATGTAAAATAATGTGATTTAACTTAACAGAACAGGGCCAGATTGTCCCTGCATCAAGCCCAAGCATCCAGTATCAAATCAGAAAAAACTCAAAACAAGCAAAAGAATCCCAACCCCAAAACCCCCAAACCATGCTCTGTATAGCTAAAGGAAAACAGGTACCTCTCCAAAGCCAGCTTACTTGATCCAGCAAACCAGCCTTATTTCAGTATTACCTTTGGTATATAGACAGCAGCTTTCCTAGGCTGATTACTCTCTTCCCTGCTGTGTCCTGGTACATGCTACATTAATTCTAACTTAAGAAAACCTAGCACCCTATTAACCAATTCTTTGTTATCAGAAATGCTGGACATTTGTGATGCCCTTCACTTTTCCTTTTTTCTAGGGATGTTATAAATCCTGTAGCTTTTGACTTGAGACCACCAATTTGTTTATAAAACGTGCAAAGAATATTGGGGGAATGGAAGGGAAGAGGGGAACAAACCTCCCCCAGAGTCTCTTCATACTAAAATATCCCAAGTTTGCTGTCTCAGATTTAGGTAGCACAGAGACACCTTGTGAGGTTTTACATCCACTTGTGCACAGAGATGAGACAGTTACCCAACTGGCTATGAGGATGGCTTCAGCTAGAGGGTTGTTTTCCTCAAAATATAATGATGAGATAATGAGTAAACACAACAAGACATAAGATGAGCTGTCCCATACTGGAGTGTGTGTTTGAAATTGGGCAAAATATGATTTTTAGAAAATTGTAATCTCATAGCATTAGAAATACTAGCATGTTACTCTTTTTCCAGTCAACATCTATGCTTTGGAAAGACAAGGGATTCCCTTTACCTATATCTAGGTTACATGGTATTTGCACATGGTACTGGTTTATTCATCCTTGTCAAAGTTACAGTGCTATCCTCTTATCCTTCCTTTTCTTGAGAACTATTACAGCAACTCTTCTTACATGATTGCTATTGAATATGCAACATTCTCAGCACTACTCACATACAGGAAAGAGAAGTGCTTTTGCTAAAGCCTTAGTCCTTCAACTGCAATCTCATCACTTCCTTCCCTGCAAGTGTTACATGTTCTCCTGCTACAGATCTCACTCCTTGTATTGCTCCCATTTCAACCACAAAGGACAAAAGTTACACCAGATTTACAACCCAGCAAACAAAGCACCCCAGGAGGCAGATATCTGTGCAAAGTAACAACTCTTGTGGTATCAGAGAGAGAAAGAAAAGAGATTCTACAAAGTTCAGGCTCTGCATAGGGACAAACCAGCTGGCAACGACCTACCTCTGGCTTGAAAGTGAAAGTTTGAGGAGCTTGCTTCAAAATTTCCACTGCTTCACTGTAGGAAATTCTGCAAGAGGAAGAAAAAAAGTCTTTAAGATAACTATGAAAGGAATAACAAAGTTTTCTGGCTAAGTGCCATGCTGGAAAATTAAGGAGGCATTTCCCCACCACCATGCCAACTTGTGTGTAATGTTAGACTTCCCAGCAATTCTTCTTTGGAAAGAAACCAAAAAGCATTTTATATGGCAAGAATCCTATGTTTTCCTGTGCTTCAGCTACATGCAGGGCAGGAAGTGCTAAGCTCTCAGCACTTCTGCATTATTGCAATATTGTACTTTAGTCAGAAGTGAGCTGTGCAGGGAATTGCTTCATAGAAATTTGTGGATTTTTTAAAAGAAAACAATATGTCCTCATCAGCATAGCTACAACAACATAACTCTAGTCCAGGGTGTGTTAGGCAAAAATAACAGCCTAGGGTGCAAAGGGCTTGTAACTCAAATGTTTTAACTTTACTTTGCAAAACCCATGAGATTTATGTGCAGCAATGTTTCTCTACTTCTCTGGCAGATCTGAGAGCAGATTCTCCACCACCAATTTCCACCAGCACAAAAGAACAGCATCGTGGCAAAACAAACAGAAAAAGTGCAGTGAACAATGCTACAGGTTTGGTAACTGGAAATCAAGACTCAGTGGAAGATAACATAGCAGCCAAGGTTTCCATATACCAAGCCAAATATTGTGGATAGAGAGAAGAAAGAATAACACAATCACAATAATTTCATCTTTGTACCACTGGCTAATCCAATTAAAAACCAAATTCCCTAAGGAGTGCAAGCTCTTTCCACCCCATTACAAGGTTTCACTAAACCAGGCAAGCCTTCTGGAGGAAATACTTCAAGAAGGAATATATTGCTCCACATGTTTGGGTTATGTGAGGCCACAGGCCAAATGAGGTATATCACTGGCACAGGTTCAACACATGTAACCCATGTGTGTAAGCCAGAAATGCCCCAGATCTGCCAGCAGCTGATGAAGAGAGAGACTGAGAAGGAGACAGAGATGGGTCTGTCTCTCTCCCCTTTTCCTTGAAGCATGGGAGAAGCTGAATGCAACTTCAGTTAGTATCAGTATCAGTTAGGTCCAAAGAGAGGATTGAAATGGGGAGATGGTAACTCCACTGAGGATTCCTGTGGTGCTCATGCAGGAAGAGGCACAGGAGGGATCCATCATGATCCTGTTGCCCAGGTGTAGCTGCTTAACAAGATAACCAGTGCTGGGATGAGCAGCCCTACAATGTTGTGTGGGATAAATGGAGAGCTCTGCCATTTGAAAAGACAAGCAGGAGTAGGGAGGAGGTGGCACTCCTGGGGGCCATAGAGGGAAACCCTTCATTTCTTTAGCACAAAGAGAACTGGGATTAGGAGCTACACAATCAATAGGGAATAGAAAACCAATCAGGATTGTTAAATATCATAAAATATTTTCGTAAAAAGAGAGCCACTGGAGTGAAGGTGTGAATGAAAGCAGAGCATCAAATCTAAAACCAAGCAAGACCATAAGCAATCACTGTGCAGGTGCATGCTGGAAGGAGAATACTTTTGAGGATCTTTTCCAGGGAAGCAAAAACCAACGGCCAGCAGATACAGGTGTCAGTCTCATGCAGAGCTGAAAGGGTATACCTGACAAACAGCAAATGGGAACTACAACTCATACCTTTTTGGAGATACTATGCTAACCCAAAAGACATTGAGTTGTGAAAGAAAAAGAGCACATGAAAAATAGGAACTCTTTCCCCAAAAGCCCTCTGCAAGATCATTTCGAAATAGTACTTACATCATAAATTTGTGCTTCAGTATTTGTTCCAACCTGCCCTTGGTCAAAACAAAAAAAAAAAAAACCATAAACATGTAAAGCTACCCTTAGGGTTCAGGGGCAAACTCAGGAAAATGACCTCCCTCTATATTGTAATTTGTAGGACTGCATTCTGATCTAGATTTGGGTCAAAATCCTCTCCTGGCCATTCAGTGCTAAAAAGGTACCCAATTATTGAAGCTGATGAGTCAGAGGCTACCAGGTGAAGTGACAACTTCAGTTCTACCACACTTGCTACCAGCTACAGAAAGTTGTGTGTCCTCTCTCTGTTGGCCTGAACAATCACTTAAGCTCAAGCTGATATTTAGCTTTTCACAGTTTCTTAACAGAGGAAAACACAGTAAAACAAAAAAATTAAAAAAGATAAGCCTTCCTATAGCCAAGAACCCCCAAAACACACGACAGGACTGCAGTTCTTTCCTGTCACATGCATTACCTTCTGTGCAGGAGCTATGTATTTATGAAAAAGTTCAACATCACGAGGACATTTGGAGAGCACAGTGCTTGTCACTGTCTTGAAAAGATCTTCCATAACCTAAAAGAGAAAAAAGGAATGCATGAAAAATGAACATTGCTTAGGTGTCCCAGACTATAAATGAAACACAGTACACATCAGCCAAAGAGTACAGAAGGAGTTTCTGTTCTTCTGCATGCCAGACTGAATAAGAGGGAATACCTCACTAATGCTACTAATCAGCAGGCTTGCTTAATAGCTGAAGAAGACTGGAACCTTTATTTTTGCTATAGGTTTAGGGCTTCAGTGTTGGTTGATGGCCTCAGTATCTTCAGTCAGGTATCTCCAGTGAAAAAAATCACATCTAAAATATTCAAGCAGCAACCCTGGCTAGCCACAGACACATTACAACCATTTGTGAGTCCAGTCTCAGATTAATTCTCTAGTGAGGCATCTGTCCTGAAATGAACAATTCTGGATTTATACTTTGTTGTTAGAAAAAGCAAAACTAAAGGAAAGAGAATAAACATGTAGTGTGCAGAGCAAGTCCATCAAACAGATCTCAGCTAGAGAGACTCTGTGCAGTAAGGGCAAAGTGAACATATACAAGAGATGAGTAGAGAGCTAAAGCAGAGGACACATCAATGCAGGGATGTTTGAGAAACTAAAAAGATGTGGTTCCATTTCCCTAAACTAATGTGGATTAACTAAATGACATTATCATCCAATTTGGATATACTTATCCAGTAAAACGGGCTTCACTCATTAAGAAATTAAAATGCCATTAAAAGCCCCCACATGGGATGCTGCTGCATTTTCATCAACCCGTTTCAAGAGTCATTTTTCTCTTTTGGTTAAGCAAAGCAGACCATCCAAGACACTTGCAGTTGTGCAGACTAAGAGTTCCCATGGCTCCCTGTAGTCTTACAGCAGCACAAAGCAGGTTGCTGACACCAATGGTATCAACTGATGATCATCCCACCTCTTTTTCAAAATCACCCTCCCATGCTCATTTTCTTTGTAAAAACAGAGCAATGCAGCTGGGGCTGCATGTCATCTCAGCCTGGGAAGGGACAAGGCTTTTTCTAGCAAAGCACATATTAAAGTTCTGGCACATTCCTGGTTGGTTGTGGGTGTTTTTTGTTTGTTGTTTTTGTTGGTTTGTTGTGGTTTTTTTTGAGGGTAACAACTGCTTCATTAATTGCAGAGTTGAGAGAAGTGAAGTTTCCAGTAATGGTGTCTAGGTGTGCAGCAGCCCCTAGACACCACAAAGCCTGTGACTGTGGAAAGATGAACCTGATGTTCAGCCAGCAGTTCTCAAGAAGAAGTAGTGGGTCTATGCCTTACAAGGAACCAGACCTTACAGAGTAAGAGGAACACAAGGCACAGAAACAAAGCATCTGGGCTACTGATACAACCAAGATGAATTTTCAGGCATGCTGCTCAAACTTATGTTTAGATGAACATCCTTCACACCTGCCCCAAGCTGCTGAAACACTGCTCTGTGCTGGTGAGCAACCTCTGCATCCCACCAGCCTAGTGAAGCTGGTAAAGCAGACCATTCACACTCCTCTGGAGCCAGACTCAAGACTCCTGCATCAACCTGGGCTCTCCTTTTAAAAAAAAGGAAGATGCAAATAAGGGAACAGCATTATCATATGCAGATGAACAGTTTTACGCCTCCTGGTACTCAAACACAGAGGAAATGAAAAGCCAGCATTCCTGCTGCTGAGTGGCAAATAACCAAACAGTCAGCTTTGAACTTTCTTCAAAGTAGCTAGAAAAAGGCTTATGCAAATGAAATTAGAAAACTTCTTAGCAATTCATCTGGTTTCACCAGGCAGACACGAAGGGATTTTACATTAAGCTTCCTCTTTCTAGAAAATGAAAGTATCATCTGGTTTTGGAAAGGCATGTTGTTTAATTAGCACTTTTTTTCCTCACTGTGCGATAAAGTAACAATTAGGTTCCCACAGCATTCAACATAAGCAGCTTCCTCTTGTGGAAAAAAGATGTGGGTGGTATGGGAAAAACAATCTGAGAAATATTTCCAGGTTTGAGACTGAGGTTTTATCCTGGCAAAAAAGACAGACACGTGGGTCATACACTGGCCTCCTCACTGCTCTTATTTATGCCAAGCAAGTACTAGGCACAAACAGTAGAGATAAAAAAAGAAAAGAAGAGGAAAAAGAAATCCCTCAAACTGAGAATGCATGGCTTTAAGCAGATAATGTAACAAAGGACTACAAAGCAGGCTATAGGAAAAATGAATGGAGAAGTGTAATCACTGGCTTGCTGGTTTAAGGGAACACAAGTTTAAGATATAGGTGAAGTGACTAGTTTGAACATATTCTGAAAGAAACATGTTTGACAGGAGACTTACACAGGGAAAAAGGCACTGGAATCACAGCAACTAGTTCATCTCAAGAGGTGGGACTCTGGATGTCCCAAAAGCCCAATAATCTGGTTGCTTCACAATGGTGACGTGGAAACTGTGCTAGTAGGGGTGCATGCAAAAAGGACAGAGGCTAAAGCTTCCTCCCTTCCCTCAACCCTTTTAGCCTTTCTCTTTTGGTTTTCACATTTGAAAGTTCAGTAGTACTAGCACTGGCCTTCCTCAATGTTGCTCTGTTGTTTCACAGTTAACAGTTCAATTTTGATTAGGAGCAGCTCCCAAGGGTATTGCTTAATTTTACCCTGGATTTTTTGATACTGCAACTTATCCTCTTACCTAATAAAATTATGATCAGAGCTGTATCAGAGCAAATCATCAATAAAACAGCAGTACAAGTCAGCAGCAGCAAGTGAAGGTGCTGTGCACTCCAAGAAAGGTTCAAATCATCACATTTATTATGTAAGAAAGATTACATAAGAAAAATCACATGTCCTGCCAGTAGGATTTTTATGTATGTATTTACCTGGGTCATGCATATGGATGCAGTATAGATCACAGGCTACTTACAAAGGAAACTCATCAGTGGACCACAGCTTGTTGCCTCCATGCTTGCTCACACCCACTCTATGTGTGCACAAACACACAGGGGAGGATTCTGATCTTGGTCATAAAATCTCCTCTCTCAGCAACACAACCAGCAGCTCAGGCTCCATTTTGGAGAGATGCTGTTGCTGTGCAAGGAAAGAGACTGGTCTGCCAGACCACTGCTCCACTGGCCATTAAAGCTGAATGCTGATAAAAGGGAAGAGAACAAGCCTGAGCTATGACAGCTGGATGCCAATTCAGACAAAGAACCTACAGTTCTGCAGATACCCCAGTGTCTCTAAAGAGTGCTGTGCAAAACTCTTAGAACTAACCCTTCCTGTGTGATTACCAGAGTTTGTTCCCTCAAGACTGCAGTCAGACCTGCCCCAGTGCCTCAGCCTTGATACTGAAGACAGAATGCTGAGTGCAAACTAGTCAGGAAATCAAATCACATACCTGTTTCAGATCCAAGCTCTCTAAAGCTGACATCCAAAATCAGTGCTACTGATTTCATTTCATGCCTGAACTCCCCTCTGTAAAATGGAGGTAATAATGCTCCATGTCACTAGGCTGTAATGACAGCAAATTAATTTTGATGAAGTACATAACCAGTGGAAGACAATACTCCTGCCCTCAGGACACAGCTCAAATACTGAGTGTTAAATTGTATACTCCATCTTAAAGAGATATATTCTCCATCCCTTAAAGAGACAGTAGTGCTAGGATATAATCTTGTTAAGGAAGACAAACACTATGCATAAACTCCTGACAGTGCCCTCAGGAAAACTTCCTTCTTGCATTTCCTAACTTTACAGCCTAAACAATGTCTTTTTTAGCATGGCTTTGTATGTGCTTTTGATGAAATTCAATAATGACTGTATCATACGGCCTCTTTGAGACTCCATTAATGTCACAAGTGAAGTGGGAACCTTTAAATATACTGCACTGCTGATACAGTGGAATGAAAAATAGAAGATAATGGCCTACAAATACAACTACATGACACAGCACTGGAGAGAGAGGGAGAGAGTGACAACAAGCATCTCAGAGAACAAACTAAGCTGGAGACCTTGGACCACCAATTCAGGTACTGGGAGGGCAGATGGCTCTAGAGAGTCCAGACATTTCCACGAGTGGACCCCTTCTACTGTCTACATGACCTTTTTCCAAATCTTCTCCTTCTCATCCATGTTGAAGGAGAAGTGCCTTGGGGGCAACCTGGCCCAGCTTCTTAACTTGACTTACAAAAAGAGTTGCCTCCTTAGATACCCTTACATGCACCCTGTACACTAAAGCAGAAATATTATCACCCAGCCATGAAGCCTGAAGTACTGCAGTGAGCACATGGGACTTTCCACAAAAAGCACTGTGAAACCAGTACTGTGAGAGTCAAAGCTTCTTTGTAGCACTAAAACACATTTTGGCACACAACAGAAATTTAGATTGCGTGATTAAGACACATGAGACTTCACAAGAATTGTGCTACTAATTTAGGAATAACTGAGCACTACTCTGTGCAATTAGAGTGGGGAAAAAAGGCTGCTGCTCCAAGACCTCAGGCCCTTTGTTCCCAAAAGCATGTAGCTTGGTTATTAAATCCCCTTTTCCCCTTTTATTTCATAATGAAAACTATGTTTCTTCTGGAGCTTTGGATGAAAGATCTCCAGCCTCACCACTGAATGGTAAACATGCACATCTTTGTAGCAAGGCTCTTTAATGGTGTATAAGCAAATACTTCAAGATGTCCCTGAAGAAGCTGAGCTTTCCCAGCACAGTAACTTACTCAAGTGAGAGATACTTAGTCCAAATATTGAATAGCAATTTTAAAAATAAATTTTTAACAATCCAGGCCCTTATGTGAGGACAAAGTTCAGATAATAACTGTGGCCAAGTGCCCTGAAGGCTTTCAACTTGGCGTTCTGCACTGAATAAAGAACTTGCAGATGACAACAAACAGGCAAAATACCCAATAGGCAGATACATAAGAGAACACTGAATTTAGGTCAGTTACACCAGGAAAGACACTTAGGCTTTAGAGCAACTACCAGGGTTTACTGTTGATTAGGTTTCTTTGTTTTGTTGTAAGAGAGATTGCCCAATGATTTAAAAATAAACAAAATGGGAACTCCACTTCCTCAAGTGAGAACACCACAAAATTAAGCCTGTTGCAATACAAGCTCATATGAGGAATGCAAAACAATGGCTGCTAGGAGACTTTCTGTTATGGGGAAAGGTGCTTGTCAAAGGCTTTGGGACAGAGGAAAGATTTAAAAGAGAGCACAAGCTGAGACTTCACAAGACACTTAGCAATGACAAAGACAAAATTGAGAGGCAAAGTTCCTCCTTTCCTTACAAATAAAAGCCCTATAAATTCCAGTTCTCAAATCTAATTCTCTGAATTATCTGAACTGGCTGGCTGTACTTCAAAAGCCAGGAAATTAGGGTTTTCTGCACAAGATATGTTCATTCTGTGTTGAAGGGCTCAAACACCACTTAACAGAAGACTCTGCTTATTACACTAGATAAAAGTAGTGATGATTTCAATTGACTCCTGATTACCTACAGAAAAGGGGGAAAAACAGGAATTAAGGTGTATACATATACACAGGCTGTGCTCTAAGAATACACATAGCTGTGGAGAAAAGGAGAGACAAAACAGCAGGATGCCATTCTCCCAATGGGTGAGTCCACACAGCCCAGTGCCATTCAGGCATGTCAGATTCAGAAGCAGCACACAGAGCCTGCCAGCTCTGTTCTCAGGCCATGCTGATTCAGCACTGTATATGACCCATGCTGAAGAAACCACCACCTGGATGTTATTTCATAAATCTGCAGCCAGTGCCTCAGGTATTTTTCTCTATAAGGTTATTTTTCCAATATCTTTCCACAGAACTTATCTGATAAATGAGAGTGTGTGTGTAAATGTTTACTCACAAGTCCTACTGGGTATAAGCTGGCTTATGCTGAGACTAGTAAAGTGCATAGGCATCCATCATGTGGTTAAACTGCAACTGAGAGGTCAGTCCTGAAAAATCAAAAGCCAGCTGACTAAGGATTTCCTCCAGTCTTCTGCTAAAGCCACACTGAACAGTGTGAAAGGTGCTGAGCATTTTGAAAGGGACAGTGCCACTCATGAGCAGTAGTCAAGCACATTTACATTCCCTGGCAATACAGCAACTATGGAGCTTCCCATTCAGATAAGGGCTGTGTGCACCTGTATCTTCCCTTCCAAATCCCCTCTATGACCTCATCTCTGCTCTCATGAGCAAACCTTACTCCTTGGGAAACAGCTGTGAAACCTCTACTTGGCTCACACAGGGTGAGAGGAGCTGTGACCTCAGCTGAGGGCAGGGAGCACAGCTCAGGGAGGAGGAAGAAACTGGTACCAGTCCTGCATAAACATCTGGAGTGCCCACCTGCATGATGTCCTGAAGGCTTTCAGTGAAGGACAGCTCAGCTTCCACCATGTAGAACTCTGCCAGGTGCCGGCGACTCTGCGAGTTTTCCGCTCGGAACGTTGGGCCAAAGGTGAACATGTGAGTAAAAGCCCTGCAAGGCAGCAGGGAACAGGCAGGTCAGGTCCAGCACACAACTGGTCTGTTACACCTAAAGCCCTCACTTTCCTCCCAGCATCTAGAAACAACCATGTTTCCATTTCATCTTTGACTAGTTTAATGGCACTGCTGAATTAGCTGCTGTTATGTTCCTTCATCCAGGCATGGAGAGGGGTTATTCACATCTTGTGACTCAGAGACATTACACACACACACACAATTCAGCTTTCTCTGAACATGAGTCATGCTCAGGACACTTTTTGTAACTGTTGTGGGAATAAAACCCAACATTCTGCAGAACTGGATAACTAGAGAAGCATGCAGATACTATACCAATCATGCTATCCTCATCCACCTGCCTTTGCATTTCTTTGGCTGCAATGCCTGACCTTCACAGGTGCTGCGGGACCCCAGGGCTCAGCAGAGCAGAGTTGAAAGCTGTTAAGCACTGAGGAGTGGCCAGTGACACCCAGCAGGATGGGAGGTGTACGGAGTGCAGTCCCCCTCTAGTGGTAAGACAGAAGTTCATTGCTCAGAGAGCCATGGAGATAAATAACTGGGCTCTTCCACACCACTAAAAATGGTTCAGCTGAAAGGAGTCCCTGCTGCAGAGAACACATCTGGGAGAGTGTTTAATGCTGAAGCAACCAATGCATTTCTATTATGAAGCCATTTCTCCTCCAGCCACCTTCTGGGGATTCTATTTAAATACATCCTCTCTTGCTCTGCAGTCACATCATGTTGTGTTTCCACTTCCTTCGTGAGAAACCTGCCTATCAAACACCAAGACATCTTTACAAGTTTTGATTTTATTTGGGAAGCTGCACTCCAAGCAATACCTTTTACACTGTCATCTATGAGCACTTGAGCTCCTGGACACCCTCAAGCCAGTGAGAGCTTCCTGAACACATGCCGTGATATCTGTGTTTCCCCTTATCCTGCATGGGAAGAAAACCAAGATTGGGGAAGAGAGCAAGCTGCTTCAGAAGAACCATGAACTGGGCAGCTGCTATCTTTTCTATCTTTAAGTTAATGTTATTTTTAGCTGCAGACAGCGTGTAGGAGAAAAAGAACCCGATCAGTAGAGATTAAGCACAGTCTGACACTCATGAAAGGGTGCGTGCTAATTGCTGGGGCTGGCATTTGACTTGCATCTTGCTCTGCAAGCTTTCAACTTAAAAAGGACGTTGACTGAAGTTTCTGAACAGACTAATTTTGTTAAACTGAAGTTTAAATAAACAACCCTACAAAAAGCAGCATTTTTCCTTTGCCCCTTATGGAGACATCTGTGCTTCAAATAAAGGAACACACACATTCTGCTCCACTTATCTGTTCCCTCATGTCACATGTTGGTTAAAGGTTATGATACAAAGAAAGAGCACTTTCTTTTTACTTGAGTTGCTACTAGTAAACACAGTAGAAGAAAATTTCAGGTTAAGACTCTGAATATGTAGCCTGCCTGTAGGTCTCTTTTCCCCATGGCCCTGTTTGCCCTCCACCAAAAAACATACTTTCTGCCTCCACTTTGATCTTGTACCTGCACTCTCTCATATATAACCACAGCATCTACAACCAACTAACTAGATTTTGCAGCAAACATCTTCCTTCAAGCACTATTTTCATGCATATTTTCAGCATGCCACTTTTCACTTTGCTGCCTTTCTCACTTGCTGAGACATTACTGTAAACTTGTCACAGCATCATCCTCCTTCAAACTGCCCTTTGCATCTACAAAACCTCAGCAAAGTTTAGATAAGTGATGTACCAAGACTATTACTCACTGCACAGGTCATTCACTATTATATCATCAGTTCCTTGTATCCTCCATCTGTAGCCACCTGTTGTCTTGGGTTACACAGAAATTCATGTTTTTCCTCACATGGCCTTTTTGGTTTGTTTTTTTTCCCATGCTCCTAACAGCACCTGGCACAACAAGGTCTTGGACCCAAAGTTTAAGAGCTTCAACTGCTATAGCAATACAAACAACAAATACAAAACAGTGAGTCACACAGTCAAAATCATCTCATGTTTGAGGCAGAACTGGTCAAAAGCTTTTGTCTGCCAGGTTGTGGAGGTTGGCCTGCAGTGGGAAACAGGAGTTAGAGATAGGTTCTTGCTCTACCTGCCCCCTGCACGCTTCAGGCTTTTGCTAAAATATTTCAATTTAAGACCCTTAGTTAAAGAAAGACTTTTTCCCAAATAAATTGAGTTTAGTCACAAGTTCAGTTTGTGACTGAGCCAGGATCAGACACAAGATGAAAATATTGTGAAAAGGTTACAATTGCTGAAGTACTCATTCAGGTCTGCTCAATATGATGTGTAGGTCTCTAATGTCTCACTGACATGAAGGCCTCAAAGTAACACTGAAAACTAAAGTGTGACTCTAGCTGGCTAGCATGACATCCTTTCCCACAGAGCAGCAGCCTGGCTTCAGGGAGAGAACACTTCCCTGCAGATGTCCACACACAGGCACTGACAGTTCAGTTACTGTAGGTTACTGTGGCAGGACAGTCTCCACCAATGCAGGCTATTAAGAGCACTTTGAGCTGCATGTTTTCCAGCACCCAAGCATGATGACTAGTTACTCATCTTTCAGGGGATCTGCTGACTGCAAAATATCTAAAAGCAATAAAAAATAAAATAAAAAAAAACCCCAGCCTCTTATTGCTTCAGGATGTCAGCCATGGTCAAACACTTCATAGTCAGAGATCAATTCTGTCCTGCATGAATAAAGCCTCTCTGTGCCCAAGACAACTTCTGGGGAAGGCAAGTGCAGAACTACTCCCACAGGAACCAATTTGTGTCTTTCCTCAGCTCTAGGCACTTGTACACAGAGAACTACCTATGTTTACAAAACAAACCATTAGCACTGCAACTCTATGGTCTATCCCAAGGTGACAGTAAGTGTAAGGAATTTGTGATAGCCTGTAGAACCTAACATCACTGGCGTGGGGCTGAATTTGTTGGACTCTTGAAAACAGGGAAAAATACTCACCCCCCCTAGCCCCCCTCTCCATCAAACAAACCCCTATCTGCAGGGAGGGGAGGAATCATTCATTTCTCAGGCTAAGTGTAAAGGGAAAAGACAGATAGAAGCAATTGTGAGAACTTCACCAGGATCCCAGTACCCTGGCAAAGGGAAACCAGCCAGATGTCACGTTGGCAAAGTGATCAAAGGAGCACAGTAAATGCAAGTCATCTGGTAACAGCAATGTAGCACTGACCAGAGACCTGGACATAACAGAGAAACACAGCTAAAAACACATAGAGTCACTGTTATCAGCTCAGTGTGTGGATAATTCTTTTCCATCCAGGCATTTATATACTGTTTACTGTGCCCTGCCATTCAAGATACTAAGCAAATGCCCACTATACAAAGTGAGCCTTTATTTGTACTTCATCTGCTATAAAAAACATATCTGTGATTTGATACACTGCCATATTGCACTGAGGATGTACAGATATATCCAAAAAGAGGGATGGGAGTTGACTCTGCTCCAATTTCATGGTACGGAGAGCAAACCCAGTCATTTTGTTCTGTGTGCATTCAGCACCTAGCACAATGGAGCCTCAGTGCAGGGCTGTGACTCCTATGCTCTGTGATGCAAATAATCAATCATTTAACATTCCCAGACCCCTGCAGGACTTCCAGCATTTAAAAATAACTTGAAAATTTTGCCTTAAGTCTCCAAAAGTGCCCAGGTCAGTTTGGGTTGTGGGCACTCAAGAGTCTTTAAATAAAAATCAGTAGTGCTAATTCCTCATCTGCAACAAAAGCATACACACAGGAGAGGAAAAAAAAGCCCCCTAATCTGTTGAGCCTTTTTCCTTAGCCATTACAGGCAGAGCAGTAATGTCTGTAACACTGTCCTTGTACGTGCTACCACAGAACACAAGAGAGGCTTTGAAAGGAGTCCTTTTGCAGGCAGCTTTGCCCAGATCAGAGCTCTGGACAGCAAGCCCGAGTGCATTCATGCCGTTCACAGCCGCTGCCGGGGTCGACACCACAAGAAGGCCCAGAGCTGCTTAATTAATTGCTCCCTTTCTGTGACTGCATTTTGCTCTGCCCAGTTCTCTGGGAAAATTTGAGAGCTTAATGTGGAGGCCAAGAGAATACCCACAGCACTCCTTCCAACACATTGAAACGCATCAAAAGCCAGGGCTCCATCCTGCAAAACGCTGAGCTTGCTCAGCCCAGCCCAGTGAAGGGCCCAGCCACTTCCAGCTACAGGGCTCCCAGAGTCCCTTTGGACACCAAAGCAGCACCTGGAACTGCTGCTGGGGCACAGCCATCCTCTGCACGGATGGTGGAAGCTCACATTGCACAGACCACGCTTGTGTTCTCCAACCAGGAAGGGAGAAACTTCTCTCCTTTCACCTTTATTTAACACACTACTAAAACAGTCTCCAGAAGCAGTCACCTTTGGGAGCATTCTGCCACACAGAATGAAAGCTCATTTTGTTTGAGTTCATTGACATTTCATTGTAGAGGATGTGAGAGGAACCAATAGAGAAGTAATAATTATCCGTACCCAAAGCTGCTTCAAATCATTCTTTTAATTAAACTCACACAATGTTTGTAGGCCTCAGCATCTCTGCCTTACTGGCAATTTTTACAGGGCAATCCAAATAGAATTAATTGTGCTGATGGTTCCCAAGCCAGGAATGGATTGTGCTCCTTTTCTGAGCCAGGACTCCACGTTGCTACCGAGGTAATAAAGACTTATTTGTGCTGTTGAACCAAGGGCATATAACTCTGAACAAGGCTATTAATCAAGAAGATGCAATCCCTGCACAGTCAGCTTACAGCCAGTGCCAAGGTCACACCACACAATAGTGACACAGCTGGAGGCAGAAGCTGGTTCCTGTGACTCAGGGCTAAGCACTAAACCACACCAATACACATAGGGAGCAAAGATGTTTTCCAAAACTTCATCACCCCAATGATTTCTATTGCAAGACATAAAAATACCAACATGGCAGAGGGGCAACAATTCATTTTCATGGTGCCCTTCCTGTCACCCCAAATTACAGCACGTGCCTATATAAACACAAATATATTGATTACTCTGCCAAGATCTGCAGGGATGAGTTAAGTGAACAGTGACTTGTGCCAAATGTCATCTTTGGCCATGCTAAATGAATGCAACATGTAACCCTTCAACACAGTGTGCTCCCCACTCCATAATCCACCAACCCCTCCCTGTCATGCACACACTAAAATCTAGATTGCAAGAAAATCTAAAAAAAACAACTTGTAATCCAAATACAAAACAACACATGATGGCAGCAGAGGAGAAGAGAGCCTCAGCAAAATGACCCACAAGCCCAGGAGTTTAACTTTATCTACTCACTGCCCTATCTCTTAGGAAGGGAAGAAGTTAACAAAGTGAACCATCTGATTTAATACCACTCTGGTTTGTCATGACCATAATATTGAGCATGGAGGACTGCCTGCTCCACTGAAATAAGCAGGTGATTTTGCTCAGCTGCCAGGACGCACTAGTTGGCTGCAGTACTTGACCTGAACACAAATAGGATTGTTCAGGGATGCTGAAATTTGTATGTTGAAAGGTGTTCTGGTCCTGTGCACAAAGCCACACACACACACAGACAACCATTTAAAATATCAGCCCAATGTTTCCAGGGTCTAGTTTCTGGAGAAGGTGGAAGCCTAGAGTTCCTAATGATGATAACAAGGTACAGATGCCCAGTAGTGTGGAGAAGATGCAGAATATTTTAAATCCTTCAGCTGGGTACACTGTTAAAAAACACCAGCCGGAGTTGGACAGAATATCTGGGTTTTAATCTCAGTGTAAAAAAATACTCCCATTACTATTGTCTGGTGGTTTGGATTCTGCCCAATGACAATGCACATTTCTGTTGAAAAGGCAGCAGAAGGGACTGAATTTTACCCAGAAAAATGAGTTTTGGAAGACTCCTCATAGGCCATTTCTGCTTGCCCACTGGGGACATGCAGGTGAGAAAAGCTACACTTTGACAAGGACTTTTGCAGTTTTATGTGAGGGTCAGGCCTGGTCAGCAGAGCTGGTGTGCTGAGTGCTGAGGTTTCAGCTCATGCTGCAATGAGATGGGACTGTACTTCCTTTTGTAAGCAGCCAAAAATAAATACATAAATTAAAAAAAAAGAAAAAAAAAAAAAAAAGAAAGCTGTCTAAGTTCCCAGACAGAGACTGGGAAGTGCCAACTTCCCTCTGCAGCCAGTCAGACAGAAGCAATGCAGCAGCTTCTCTTGCTGCAGCCTCCAAAGGGCAGGGATCCACGATGCCCGCAAGGTCCCATCTGCACTGCACCCTCCTGCCACGCTCCAGGACCTGCCCTCCCCTTGCCACAGCCTCTGCTACAGCTTCCACAGCACAAAACAGAAGATGGGACCAGGATCCTTCCCAGGTCATCCCCCTCTGCTTGAATATGATCCAGGCACACTTGAGTAATTGACAACAAAGTGACCCATATACCCTAATTACCTGGCAAAGCACCCAGAAATTTGTTTATTAAACCTCATAGCAGAGCTAGACATTGGATTGTTAGTCCACAGATGGTAGGAGAATAGGGGAAAACCGAGACAAAGGATGTAAGAATTACTCAGAGCCATACAAGTCTGCTTCAGACTCAAAGATCTCATCAGCCTGGGTCCTCCACCCTTTTATGCAACAGTGTTGTGCTTTATTGTCAGTGGAGTCTTGCTTTGTCCTAGTTTTGATATTATTGTTTCTAATTAAAGTCAATAAAACTACTGACTAGCAATGAAAACTCAAGCTGGGTTGATGAAAGCTACCAGAGTAGTTGAGGATTTATTCAGATAATAATTTCCCATGCTCTAGCAAAGAGAGATATTCTACAAAGGAGCAATACAAAGTGTTTCAAAGATTTAAATAAAATAGGTAGCTAAGATGTTTTTCAAACTTCATCATCCCATTGACTCCTACTCTAGTGCATTAAAATGCACTACCAACATATGGGGGGGAACAACTGGGTTACATCTTTTTCCTTTCAAAGAGGAAAAACCCCATGCTCTTTAGAAACTGTATTATAACAGCCAGGAAGAGGACATTTAATTTTACTTTTTTTTCATTTTTCAGATAAACACTGGTTTTATGAACTCTGCAAAATTCAATCACAACATGAAAAAGCATCAGTGGGTGCATTACTGAACAAAGGGAGTCATGGTTCAGGCCACATTCCAAAGTTTGGGTGTAACCATCTAAACCCTCCAAAGCCTCAAATTCTACAGTAACTAAACAAAGTAAGCAACTGTATCCAAGAAATTACTAAAATCCATAAAAAATGCAACATGTTTCAGCTGACTACAACATGTATCTATATTGCATTCTACTTCAGTACAATGACAGCAAATGGAAGAGTTTCAGGGCATGTGCTAATGGATTTGTGCGCCTATTTTAAAAGCTGTGGGAGCAAATAGAGATGAAGCTGCCTGACTTCACATCTCATCCTGGAGCCGCTTCCTGAGGCACAGAGACTCCTTGAGAGGCAGGAGCTGCAGCCTTGACACAAGGCAGGTTCATGCTCTCACAAACCATGAAGTTTGCAATGGTGTTGCTTTGCCACTGATAGCCAGCTGAGCTGCCTGCAGGCTTCTTGCTCGCCTCAGTCACAAAGTCAAATAAGTTTGCAGAAGTCACCATGAGTGTGGCTAGTATGGCACAGGAGCACATGGGCAGAGGGTTGTGACAGCCCTACTGCCACTCACAAAGCCACAGCTTCTTAAACCCCTGCAGCTCTCACAGCGCTGCCCGGGCACAGGGATGAAGGGGAGCTGCAAGGCCCTACACACACATGGATACTGATTCTCCTGACAGATCTTACAGTGCCTACCACTGACTGCAATAGGGATGATGAGGCATCCAGAGAAGGAAAAGGCACTATGCACTGGATTCAAGCCAGAAACATACTGGTTCAACTTAGCTTACTTGTAAAATGAGGTCCAAGAATTTCAGCTGAGGACATGCTTCACCAGATGAGCATAAAACTGGCTCTTCTCTTGCTACCTGCACTTGATTTTTATAGCAAGGACATAACACAAAGAGCACATAGTCCAAGACTGCTGGGATTGCATTCAGCCCTCTATGTAAGAATCCAAGAATAATGGCTGAACTGAAGCTATCCTCAGCACATGCTCACCATGCTTGCAGGCAGATTACCTGCTTACCCTCCCAAAAAGGTGGAGAGTTAAAAATGACCAACAGGATATCCATGTGGACTGTAAAGCTCCAACTAGCCAAGCAACTCTAGACTCATTGTTGTACCTACAGAGTTCATGTATTTGGCCTCCTAGTAATACAAAGTCATTAACAATCACTGCAGCAGTCATGAACCAGACTGAAGTATGCAGTAATTGATTAAAACCAGACATGTCATGGTTGCTTTTTATAGATCAAATTAAGTGTCAGCCTAATTAATGGAAGTTAGTGCACTAATTATAAGAGTCTGCATTATGACTCAGACTCAAACAAATGTTGTGCAAGAAATGTCAGAAATTTTTTTCAGACATCCAAGATAAATAATTACACTTATTTTTGTTACCTCTTAGCAACAGGAATGTTACACAACTGGACATCATTCCTGCAGCTGCATTCAGAAGAATTTAAAATTGTACAGTGTAGAGCAAATATTTGTTTAAAGACAATGCAATCTGTTTCATCATTAGCAAGTTATTTTGGAATCAAATTTTAAGAGTATGTGTTGCCAGACTGCTGAGAATGAAACCTCTTTTATGGAAGGCAGCCTCAAACACATCTCTTTTGAGCTCTGCAGTGTTTTCTTGAACATCAAAATGACAGCTCTCTGTCTCATTCTCCATGCTTTGAAAAACACTGAAGTACTCTTAAAAGGTGAAATCAGTGTGATTTTAGTACCTTCTGCAAACAACAGGAAATTCACCGAGTTCACTTCTCCACAAACTCAGGCAGACACAGCCAAAATAGTCTGGATGACTGAAATGCTTTTTAGACCCTCTCTGCAACTTGCAAAACCAGTTGCAGGATTGCAGAGAATATCTGGATTAGGCACAAGAGCAGCAGAATATATGATGGTTTAGCAATCAAGGGGATGTGCTTGAGGAGAGGGGGATTAATTATGCTACATCTAAACCAAGTTTAATAAGTAGGTGTTAGCAGGCAGAATTCAGAATGACAGGCTGAGATTTAAAGTTAGCAGGAAAACACAAGTCCTGGGGATGCTGAACTGAAATTGAGCTAGAGAGATAATTCACCAAGATGGTATTGTGCCTGAAATAGGTGGAGAGGACAATGAGAACAAAGGCAAGAAAAAACTTAGAAGAAGAAAATTACTTTGGCTGGAAGAGACCTCAGGAGGTCATTGGTTCAGTCTTGTATTCAAAGCAGGGTCAGCAAGAAGGCCAGACCAGCTCAAGACTCCACCTAGCTGCATCTCTGATGAAGAGCACAGTTTCCTCTCATCAATCTTTTTCAATGCTGACTGATGTCTCCATTATTTTCCCCTCTATGTCCACTGAGAACTTCACTTTTCACAACTTATCCCCTTGCCTCTTGTCCTCCTGTCATTCACCACTGCAAAGAGCAGGCCTGTCTTTGGAGAACCTCCTTGCAGGTCCTAACAGGCTGCTACTGGGGTGCCCCTCAGCTTTTACCCATTTGCAGGGAATTTCAAGAGAATGTGAGATGAACAAGAGAGGAAAAACCTAGTGAAGGCCTGATAAGAGAGAAAAGAAACAGGGCAAGGAATGACAAGATGAAGTTATGCTGCTGTTTAGGGAGAGGATAGCTCCCAGAAGTTTTAAGAAAAGCAATTTTATTTAAGCTCATGATGTAAAAAGCAAAAGAGACAGTACCTGGGATGAATTGTGGCACAAGGGAAAAAACACTGATGTTAAACTATTAACAAGAGGGGCTGAAAAAGGAGGAGCAGGTACAGCCTGTGTGAAAAAAGAAGAAATAAAAAAAAAAAGCAACTGCAGCCAGCGAGTTGTACTTCTTGACAACAACTATCTGTGCCTGTCTCCAGCATGCCTTTGAATCATCTTCAGCTGTCATGGACCCTCCAGCCCAGTTCAGGTCCCCAAAGGGGCCTTTGTCCTCACCAGAGGATTGGGGGGCAAGGAAATACCACATGGACTTCACAGCAAACCAATGAAATTTAAAACCAGATATCAGGACACAGCCCTACACTTCTACCACACTGACTCATCAGAGAGAGGAGACTGAAGGGGAGAACTGTACTACTGAATAAAGACTTTTCTGGAGACCTTAAAAAGCCCATAGATTTACAGCAGCTGACTATGATTCAGACACACTGAGCAGACAACCTAGATGCTGTCACTGCTAAGATGAGGCACAATGAAATGAGAAGTTGTGCCAAGCAGGCCATTTGTGTCACACTGGGAGACAAGATGAACTCCCCTGACCTTGTCTTCAATAACAAGCACACAATAACATATCAATAAACTCAGGAACATCTCTCTTCCCACTTTTCCTCAAAGAAAAACCTCAACTATAAATGGCTCAATGTTCTCTCCTGTGATCAGGTACAGCATCCCAAGCAACCCTGCCATGAAACAGAGCACTGAGCCCTGGACAACACACAAGCATGGCCATTCAGGTAACACCCTGTGGTCTGCAGATGAACTCTCTGCAAAGACACAGAAGATGTGATTCCAGAGTCATCTGATAGGTTTTCTCCATACCTCTCTTTTCAGCCTTTTCCAACCACAGCTGGAGGTTGCTCATGAGTTCTGTAAAGCTAAAACCTAACCTCAAAATCACATGACTGCCTACTTGACCTTCTGGTCCCCTTCTACACACATCCCCTCCAAGGACAAATTCCTACCCGCCTCTCATACCTATCCTGCTCCACCTCTTGCTTTCTAATGGACTTCTGCAGGATCTGTCTCTCTCCCAAGTCCTACAAATCACAAGACAATATGGTCAAGACTGGATGGCAAAGGTTCTCCTTAGCAGTTCTACCTCAGTCTCCTCCCACAAACTGTCAGAAGCAAAAACATTATATTTAAGCTAAAGGTAGTTTTTGAGGACTAGATAATTTTATAGACATGAATAATTTATTCTGGCTAAAGCAAAGAGTAAATTTCATGGAATCAAATCCAAAACAGATAAATCTTTACTGTTTTACTTGATTTGCTTTTTGGGAAGACCAGAATATTTCCATTTTGGAGGTGGATGGAAGACTCACTTTTTACTTCTCTAAGACTGAGGGTGAAAGCATCAAGTCTGTTAACGAGAGAGTTCTTTCACAATAGCTTTGGTCTCCATCTACACTGAATTTTCCCAATAAATTAACTAAATTAGTACATTGAGTATCTGACATGAAATCAGCACAACAACCCTTATTTGAAGGCACATTTTTCTGAGCAATTGCAATGTGGATTCTCCTCAGACATGTTACTTCAGCCAAATGACTGCTGGCCAGCTGGACTGCTGATAGAGCCTGTCAGAGACCAGATCTCGGGCAGGCAGCACTGCAGTTGTTTGCCATGTGCCAAGGGGGTTCATCATGAACTTATAATGACTTTAAAAACCCTTTTAAAGTGATCAGAGGAGAGGAAACCTTCTAAAAATGGGAGGGATAAAATCCTAGCTTTGGAAAATGTGAAGTTTAAAGATTGGCCTTTTCATCTGGGAGCTCTGACCTGCATTTCTAATAATATTTGCTGTCCATGCCTCATATGCAATGTTGAGAATCCATGCTGGAGTTTTTTTATGTAATCACTGTTGCACAGTTTAATTGGCTGCTAATAAATAGCTGCAGTGAAATTGTTCAAAGGGCAATTTTTGCATACATATCAAAACATATAAATTTTTTCAGAAATCTCTTCTCTGCCTGATTTGTTCTCCCTGACACTGTCTCTTCCCAGACCAGCGCAATGTCTGCAATATGCTGGAATACTCAAGCTAGACATTCTTGATAGACAGGACGTTTCTCAAGTGGTGCCCTGTCTGCTGCAGCCAAAGCACAGGTCACTTGGCAGCCAAAGACTGGCGTCATCTCAGATATTAGCTGGGGAAAGCTAATGAGGAAGAGGTTTGTTTAACTGAAGGGGGGGAGATTTTGGTTCCTGGAAGATGGGATAACATGAGTTTATATGTGTTAGACTTAACTGACTGTCACGCGTGGTGACCTTTACTGAACGACGTAATTCCACAATTCAAATAAGTCTAGAGAAAGAACATGGATTCTAATGATCAACCTGAAATACAATCTCACTCTATTACATCAGGCTATACCCCCTTAAATAGTACAGAGCCTGCTCTAAGGTAGAGCAGAAAGCCAAAATCAGCAGACTACCTGTCTGGTAAATACTTTTTCCATTTATATCACTCAGATGCACCTTGCTCTCTAAGGACGGATAAATAAAAACATCAATGCTCTTCAGCATGCAGTACATTATGGCTTCATGTTCTTATTTTACAGTAGTGTGTTGTTCTTACAGGCCTTTTGAATCAATCCAGGGCCATCTAAATTTAGGTGTGTTTATTCATAATGGAGCATAGCTGTTCTGGGAACCTGCTCCTTTTATTTTTACTTAAGTACACTGAGTTTTTGAGGCCTGCAGCTCAAGTGGTATTGAATCCCCTGTCTTCAAAAATAAATGAAGCTCTTCTAGATGCCAAAACACTGCATTGATACATCCCACAGCTTTAACTCTCTAGATGCTGTGAGACCCTCCATTGAATAGTTTTGAAAGTGACCTCAAAGACAATGCTGTTCTAACTCCCTGGCTACAGACAAGGACACCTTGCAGCACCCCAGGTTGCTCAGAGCCCCATCCAACCTGTCCTTGAACACATCCAGGCATGGGGCATCCACAGCTTCTCTGGTAAACCTGTGCCAGTGACCCACAACTCTCAAGTAAAGAATTTCTTCCTAATATCTAATTTAAACTTTTTCTCTTTCAATCTGAAGCCATCCTCCCTTGTCCTGTCACTCCATGCCCTTGTCCAAAGACACTCCTCAGTTCTCTTGTAGCCCCTTAAGTACTGGAAATGGCTCTAAGGTTGCCCTGGAGCCTCCTCTTCTCCAGGCTGAACAACCCCAACTCTCTCAGCCTGTGTCCATACAAGAGGTGCTGCAGCCCTCAGTCTAGGCTGGCCTCTCACTGCCCATCATCCAGCCACTGCCACTCAGTCCATTTCTGGCAGATAACCATGGCAGATATCTAATGGATACCAAAATCACCGGTTGGGAACACCCCACAGACAAAGACAAAAACTTGTGGTTTTGCTCACCCTGCCATTACTTCCAAATGGAGCTGGCCAGAAACTGTCAGGAATGCAGGCACATTGAAGAAATGGGTCTTTTCTGCAGAATCCTTTGCCTCTCTTGATGCCTGTAACAATGAGCAACAAGTCAGACCACTGGTGTTTAAATAAAAAGCACAGCACCCAGCTTATTTTCCTCTCTTTTCAAAGCATCGATTTTCACTTTCCTACCAAGATGAACAGAGAGGAGGAAGAGAAGAATCTCTATCATTTATAGTTTGAAGCTTCATACAGAATTGCCTTCAAAATTCAATTTCAAGCCTGATGAGAAAATGGAGGAGTGTTTTCTGTGTCAGTCTCACTGACTCCCAGAAAAAAACTTTAAAAACAGTGTGATTTTCTCTTCATGGAGAAATGAAGCTTTTGGAAAAAGATAAACAGTAATAAAAAAAAGGACAATGCAATATCCTCTTAAGATTTGTTATTCAATCTTCAAAAATATCATGACTGAAACAATATTAATTTGGAGACATCACAGCTTACATATTATATAGACAGTGAAAAACAAACTATGTTTCATTTCAGCTTTTCCATGCTTTTTCAGGTCATCAGATATTTTAAGCATAAAAATCTACAAGTAATAGAAAATTTAGCAAGTTCAGTGCTCCATTACAAAAATCCTCAAAAAAAAAAAAAATCCCAAGAGACAATAGCCAGAGATTTTAAAAAGACACAAAAATTCATCTGAAAACAAGAATAACCTTTAATATTTACTGTGGATGTCAAGCACTAGAACAGGTTGTCCTGTCAGCTACAGAGCACTGGGCAACTTGCTCCAGTTGACCCTGTTTGAGCACAGTGAGATAGATTAGATGATCTCTAGAGGTCACAACTCAGTAACTTTTAAAGAAACATGAAGATAAATGACATTGTGTTTCAACATCTTGTATATTTCAATGTCATCCCTAAACTTTGGAGGAGGCAAGATTTCAGGAGAAAAACAGAACTTCAAAGCTAATCTGAGGTCTGGCTGATCTACATTTACTTCCAAATTAAGACTTTCTTCTGAAATAAGTCTGAAATATCCACTTTTCAAGGTGTAGCTTCTAGGAGTCAAGCTAAGTGTTGCTAGTTCAGCTAAGTGTGCCACTGCCTCCAGCCACTCCACTCCCCAGCCTGCCCTGCCACAGGGAGTCTTGCTTGACAGCCTTTGATAGTCTATAACCTGCCACTTTTTTCAATGAGCTTGAAGGTGTTGCTTTTGTTCTCAAAAAGCTCTGCTGCTCATCACAAAGATAAAACAGTGACTTCCAAAAATCTCAGATCACAAGGCAGTTTTATCTCTTCACAGCATCACACTGAAGAAGAGAGCAAGCTTGCCTTGTTCCACAGAGATCAATGAAAATATGACAATTTGTGGCTGTAACCCCAGGACTGCTTCCTTTGTTTCAGAGGTTTTGCAGTTCTAAAAAAAAAAACCAAACACCAAACTCCAAGGATGCAGAAGCAGGCCCCTACTGTTTTCATCCAATAAACCCAGATCATTTGTTCAAAAACAATAAGGATATTAATAAACATCAAGCATTCACATACTGCAGCCCCAGAACCATGACCAGAACACTTACAGAGAAAAGCTGCATTTTCTGGTTTCTCTCTCCCTGCAAGTTTAGTTCAGACATTCCTTGTTTCACCAGTGAAAAATCCCACCTAATCCTGTAGGATGCAACTTCTAAACAATGAGAAAGAGACTAACTGGAAGCAAGAAAAGTACAAGAAATCAGCCACAAAATCTCAATGCTTCCCCAAATCCACAAACAGGATACAGCTGTCTCCAGGAGCTGGGGCCTGGTTTATTTATAATGACTTTGTGTCATTTTTCATTCTCCAAATCAGATGTGATCTCAGAGAGACATAAAGAAAATAGAAACACAGTAAGTGACTGTAGAAAGTGAGACAATCTACAGCTCAAGTGGGCTTCTGAAAACCTGGAGCCTGTTTGAGAGGTCACCGAGAGATCCCATGATTTATGTGTGCATTGTAAGCAGCTCCTGAATGGCTTCTGACAGAAGGTGAAGAGCAAACACAGCAATATTTAGATACAATTTTACTGTCCCATCACAATCTCCTCACCTCCCCTGACCACAGCTGCCCACTTGCTCTCCTTCATCCTAAGGCACAATACTCGATACAATGGGCGTTGTGAGCTGCAACACACCTCATGCAGGAAAGCTTCTCAGTGCAGGAAAAACTGAATGCCTTCCTTTTTGTTCACAAGGGACACCTTCAGCAAGGGGACATTCCATAATTAGCAGCTGCACATTTCAGAGGTACAAGTATCAGCTAATCCACTGAAGGTGATTCTTCACACTTCACACATTCGAGCACAGGCCTATTCCCAAGTGCCTCTACCCCAGATTCATGTTCAGCCTTTTAGAGCAAGATGGCTTTTTTATTATACAAAACCACAGCCACTGGTACAAGACAAACAGTAGGGGACACTATCCCTTCACTGCTGACACTGGATGAGACTGGTTTTCAGGCCCATGAGTAGCAAAATGACACTGTGGTGCTTTTACTTCCATTGGATGGACGCTTCTCCCAAACCCCAACCCCAAAACACAGACTTGATATAAGATTAGGAAGGGAATTATGGTTTCCCTTCAAGCTCTCTCCATCCCAGAGTCAAAAGCTATCCAAATTACAATGGGGGAAAAAGGAAGAGGGAATCTGGATATGATATCTTGGATATGAGACATCTTGGTGTCTCAGAGTAAGCATGCTATAAACACACTAGTATTTGACATCAACTTCAAAGGCTTTTTATTCTCATTCTAAATACAAGAACAACTGGATTTAGTACCTGTTTTGTTCTCCATCTCCTCAAATGTCTAATGATTTAATTTAAAATTATTCCCTTTGATGTCAGTCTTGTATTAACTTCTCCTTCAGGCAATTAGCTTCAGGAGAGTACAAACTGTTTGATTCTGTCTTGCACTCTATGCAAGCTAAAAGCATGAAGGGATCAGAGAAGACTTGAAAAGCTCATAGAAATCATTGCTGTAGCTCTAAGCCCAGGCCCACACCACCATGTTGCTGCAACTTCCCAGAAACACTGGGATCTTTAATCCAGATTTCCCCTCTGTGATACCCCATTATAAACATGATTGGATTTTCCTTTTTAGACAACCCCTGCAAAATTCCTAACCTCCAAGAAGTCTTCCTTACAACTCCTGTCCTAATTCTGATCAGCTGGATTTGCACTGAACAATAGCAGCTGGTTCTGCTGAGACACACATAAATATGTACTGGAATGCATAACATCTCATGAATACAGACTGGACAGGCGGATATGAATCAGGTAGAAATGAGCAGAAACTGGGAGAGCTAGAACATGAAAAAGCAAGCTGTCCCTCAGCTCAGGTCCAGCCTACCCTGATCCCTGCCAAGTACAACTCTGAAGTGCCAGTCTCCCAGGAACTGGCTGCCTCCCAGACTGTCACACATCCCTAGAAGAGCAAACACCTTACAGACACTAATACTGTTGTGTTTAACTGTGATTCTCCCCAGCAGACCCCAGCCTTCTTCGGTGCTGACAAGGATACTTTTCAGTGGTACCAAAGGGATGGCAGGAGTAAGCTTCTGCATCTTTAGCAGCAGGTACATATTGCTGGTGCCACAGCTGACACAGAATCAACTTGCACCTTCAGGAACCTAAAAACTTTGACACTCACTTCTGTAAGTGAGGGGCAAAAAACCACTGAAAGCCCAACACCGTACCATCTCCAGATGCATTTTAGAGAAGAACTATACCTGGATGGCTCTTCAGATTTATAGTTAAATATCCTTTCAAGTAATGAAATAGCCTGATCCAGACTCTGGGCTCAGCCAAACACCATCCAGATGCCATGAGATGTGTGTGTGGGAAAAGACAAGCCTCACACACAGCACGTTTTACCTCAACTGGAGCTAATAGGTAGAGTGCAGCACTCCTTACATGTAGAGAGTGGCCCCAGGAAGGAATATGGCCACAAGCCATAAAAGCTGCATGAGAGATCTACATTAAGGAGTTGTGAATGCATGACACAGCTCTTATGCTTTGGAATTTGCTGTGTGCTGAGCTCTCTTAAGAGGCTGCAGCTGGGCAACAGGGAAGGTGGCTGTGGAGACCCACACTGAACCAGCTGGAGTATCCTGGGCCAGACAGGCTCTTACAGAGCACAGAGAAGCCTCCACCTTCACAGCAGCTGAGAGCATCCACACAAAGAACATTTTCCAGGGAGAAAAGTGGAAAAGATAGCAAGAGACTCTGAAAGCAGGGAGTTTTCAACACTGCAGACAGAGTGGGAGGCTACTGAAAATAGCAGGGAACAGACATGCAGCTGGGTCACAAGGACAAAAGTAAGATTTCCTAGGATGTGGCCACAGAAGGGGACTGGGTAAAGTTTCTTGCAACATACAAATCTGCTAAGAAATTTAGACTTCAGAAGAAATAAAAGAAAAATAAGGAAAAAAAAGGGAAAGAATGTGTGCTGAAGTGGAGGTGCTACAACTGCTTATATAGGGGATTTATTTTCAGATTAAAATAGAAGAAGGGCTATCTGCCTGCCCCTGCTGATCTGCATTCTCCCTATTTCAAGAATTACCCCATCCTGTTTGGATGATACTAAAACACTGCTTTCAACAATCAAAGCTGTTCTAGTATTTCAACATATTTGCTTTAAAGAAAGAAGCACAAAGAAGATGCTTTCTCCCCTACATGCTCCCACCACAGGAAGACGTTGTCAACAGTGCAGAAAGCCACAAGTTGGTGTTGCTGATGTTCTCCATGTGGGTTAGGGTCTGCCTAGTCATCTTCACACTTCATGTAGTTTCTCCTCAAACCTACACTTTTCAGGTGGAAAAGTTTCCTCTGAAGCTGTTATCATCTTGTGATTTACTTATTCTTTAAAATGTCCCCTGCTTACTGCACTCTTTTCACCATTACAGTACTTCACTTTAAAAACATTTACTTGTTTTTCCCAGCAGAGAGAGAATATGGATTCTCCCCCATCCCAAGTCCTAATGTGAGAGCATCCCAACCAAAGCTATGTACACACTAATCAGTACATCCAAAACCAAACGAAGATAACGAGGAAGCTGAACATATAAACAAACACAAATCCTACAGGATTAAGAGTTTTAGGAATCAAAGACCATATTGCAAGAAGTCTTTCCATTCTAACTTCAGATGCACTTTCCCCCATCTTTTCAATTCACATGTAAAAACTTATTCCTACTTTCTTCCCTTTTTATCACTTCAAAAGAATGCACAGGCCTGAGCAGCCATCAGACATTAGTCAGAGGATTTAAACTGTGCCAGTAAGAGAAAACAGCAAGGCAATAGTTCACAGTGGGTGAAAAAGCAGCTTCCACTTGGGTCCTAAAGGCTATTCAACTGAAGTTTTCAACTTACTCCACCTGCAGCAGGTCAGCTAAACTGGTGAGACTATTAGTTCTATACAGGGTCAAAGGGAGCTAAAAACAACAAACAAACAAAAAAACCCAAACAACCCAAAAGGCAGAAAAAATGCAACCTGTTAACAGTAATTATATTGCAACTACTACAAATTCAGGAGTAATAGGATACCAATTCTGGTTGCAGCTAGAAGATAGGTCTTAAAACTTAAGGGACAGGATTTAAATATTGTTTGAAACTGAAGAATCTAATTTGAAGGTTGTTTCCATCAATTCCCATCTCCAGAAATCGTAGCTCCTCCTCAAATATAAGAGGAATGTGAATTTATATTCTCCCTTGTCCTGTTCAAACAGTGAATTACAGGCTAGTTGAAAAAGTGACTGAATACAGCAGACAAGAATGTCTTGATAGTTGGTTTGGCTAATGCACATGAAGATTCTGGGCTTTTCTGCAAATACCACACCCTTATTATTATGTCTGACACCCTTCTGCCACTCTTATTTTGTGTCTGACAGCATCACATGCATAGCCCAAGGCATGCTTAATCTTCCCCATGTTTTCACTGTCACAAAACAGTGTCTGCTCCAGGGGAATGAAGTGATGCCAGCAGGACAGCAGGCAGATCTCTGCTAGCCAGGACCAATTGTGAACAGGGCTTTGCTGAAACAAAACTAAGTCCTAAATGAGGCCAGACAATGAAGCCTTACTCAAAGCAGAAAGAGGAAATCAGGGAGAACTTCCCTCTTCCCAGCAGCAAGTCGGTTTGTGAAGCCCTCTCTTTATGGCACAGGCCATTTAAAGGGGTCTGACTTGGCACTTACAGCACACCCTTCAGGCACAGCTGTAGTTGCATTTCTCCAGACAGTTATTACTTGCACCTCAGCAATCCCACTGGAGAGGAGTACAGTATCTGCTTTGAACCATGCACTTAGATAAGATCCAGTTGATGCAAGTTTCAGGCTCACAATTTAGCACCTCATTCAACATTTGCATCAGGGCTTCTGTCACTACCAGCCACCTACGCCGCAGTCCTGCATCCTCTACAGCTTTCAAGTGGATACAATTTGTACCAAGACGCAATACACTGTACAGCTGCAAACTGCATAATGTTTCCATCATTAAGTGTTACTTGTTTTCACGTCTTAATTTGCATGCAACAGCCTGGAGTGAACCTTGGGCAGCATTAAGGCATCTCAATTATACAGGAACAATTTAGTTTAGCTAATCAGCCCTATTGTCCCAGCAAGCAAAAAGCTGAGCCATATGTACTGGTCTGGAAGGGAATTGCTGGTAGCACAGGTTAGACCTTGAGATCCTGGAGAACAAGTAGACAGAAGCCTTTTTTGTTACAAGGCTGTGCAGAGTGGAAGACATGATCCCACAGCAAGTAACTGCTACCTCAATAGTTTTTCTTTTGCTTACAGATGAATCACCAGCAAAGCTGGAGCCAACATGCATAAAGGCAATGGATGCCATTGTTTGAGGCAGAAAAGTGAATTTCAGATACAGAAGTATAAAACGCAGATGGAATTCCGTATGATTAATGACTGTGTGTCAGGAATCATGAGAAATCTGTGGGGGAGATCTTAGTGGTTATGGCTGTTTCAGTTTCACAGGAGGTTCTGACCCACGATGGGAAGTACTCTAAAAATGATAGATTGTGGCAGCAATTTGGTTACGGGGAGGTTTGACAATATTGGGGGAGAATTCCTCCATACAACAGGAGTAGCTTTTGGGGAAGAACCTGTATGTACACACTGGTGAAAAGGAGTTTCAGGTATTGCTGACTTTTTTTTAAGGATTATCTCATGATTAATTATATTCTTTGTCTGAAAGCTAAGAAATATTTGAGTGCAGTAGTCTGTCCTGAATGACCCATCCCATCTCTCGAGCTCTTATGATCACATCATTCTGTTTACTAAGGTGTTCCACCTCCCTCCATTATTCTTTGTAAATTTTTCCACAGCACCAGTAATAGAACAACCTCATCAGTTGAAAAGGTGCTGATTAATGCACAAAATAGCAATAAAATAAAAGATAATGACTCTGTTTAACTGTCTAAATTATTAGTTGAAGCAAAGGATCTATATTTTAAAATTCACAGAAGTACATAAAAGTGTTTATGAAGACAAATATTTCCTCTAACCTTTAATAACTCAGGAATTGCTTTGTAAAACAAACGAAAAAAAAAAGAAACAAACTTTATGCAACCCAACGTACCTCAATTTGAAAGAGTTCCCCAGCACCTTCACAGTCATTGGATGTAATTATGGGGGTATGAATATGTACATATCCATTATCCTGGAACAGACAGAACAGCAAAGATGAGGAGCTAAAGACACCAAACTGTCACTCTGAAGGATGACATCAACCAGCACACATAACTAGGCCATTAGCCCCCAGCCAGGACAGCACATGTAGTCTTCTGGGCAGCTTCTGCCTTACAGGGACAGATGACAAACGAAATGCTGGCATGATTTACAAACCAGTATTTACTACCTGTGCATTTTCCTTCCAGGTTTCATAACCAAAGGAGATTTGTATCATTACTATGAGTGCTTTTGCAATGGTCTGTTTTCACACCATACCCATTTCTTCTCACTTTCTCCAGGATTTTTATATTTTTGGGCAGTTTTGACCAAATTCACCCCTGTGACCTCAACACTTTGTTTCTTCAAGATTTTTGGAAGGTCACTCTTTGTGTGCTGCATTAAGAGAAGTGATCAAATGTGCTGGATGACAGAAATCACACATTGGATAAAAGAGACCTTAAAAACAGCCAACCATCAATAGTCTCAGTCCTGCCTTGCATCTTCTAAGATACTGAAGTCAAGCTGATTTAAAGAGACAGGGTATACCCTGGCTTGGTCATGTCCTAGGTACCTACACAATTACACATTCATGTAGTAGTTCACAAATCCAGCAGAGGCCTCTGAAACCAGTAAGGGTGAATGAAAAAAGAGTCCCTGTTCTCTGGACTTCTCTGCAGTGCAGCCATAGGCTTTTAAAACAGCTGCAATCCAATATTCAGTGGATGGATACAACTTAGCTTCACAGCTTTTACCAGAATAATACAATTCAATCAGTCACGTCAGTCCTGGTCCTTATCACCAGCTTGTTAAGGGGCTGGGAAGACAGAAGTAGTCTTTACTATCCACTCTGAGAATCAAACTAGAAATTGATTTGGAAAAAAAAAACTTCATATGGACACACAATGCATTTTGTGGGAGTACAGTAAAACAAGCAAGAGGGGGCAAAGTCCCTGCAATCAGCTCTAGGCTACCTTGGTTACAGATGCAAAGACCTTGGCTCCTCACTGGGATCCAGTTACTGCACAGAAGGAAGTTTTGGATCCAGAACTACTTGCTTTGCCTGGAGAAAGGAGTTTCAGTCTATCAGTACAAAATGCAGGCCTCTGACACAGTTTCCTGCATTTTCAGAGCCCAGCTCTACAGGATATATTTGAAAGATGCTAAATTCCTCATACAGTGGTAGCAGTTGCTGTAAAGAAGCACATTTCACACAGATCCCTTAAGTGCTTTGGAAAGTAATGCAAACTGCACAGATCTGAATTAACAGAATCCCCTAAAAACCTCTTTGATAATTCCCCTTATAAAAGCTTCTAAAATAAATCAAGTTTCATTACTGGCTCTCACAAACCTGGAACTTAATGTGCAGAATAGAAGTTGCTATTCACAATGCAACTATATTACTGTGCCTAGGAACAATCCATGCCACATGGACCACAATTCTCAGGAGATTTTAAGAGGACATTTTAGCTTTCAACATCCAAACCAAAGGCACTTGGCACTAGTCATTCATTCCTGGAAATGAACAGGCTAAAAAAGAGAGGTTTTCAAAGTTACAGAGAATCTTGATAATTTTATGTATTCTAACTTATTTTCTTCCACCATTAAGCTCCTCACAGCTTTGCAGAGTGAAAAAGCTCAAATTATACTTTGTAGCTATGGTATGTCTGACACTGTCAAGCTGGAAATGGCAATATTCTTGGGATGATGCAAGTGGCAATTTTAAGACTTCCTTCCATTAGAAATGGAATAAAGCCACAGACATTCCTGGTGCTAGGAGAGTTCTCACACAAGCATTTGTAAATATCAAGTCTGGGACCAAATCTTCCTTATTCCTTTAAAAATAACTTTAGTGTAGCTGCCACTGCTAAATTGATGATAGATTCTACTTTTTAATAGAGCTCTGCTCTTGAGCACTGTAAACAGGAAGGTATGTCAGAGCCTGAGCAGGAGCTGATTTGGGGAAGCACAGCCTGAATAAGGAGGTTTTGTACCTCGGCTGCCTTTGGTGTCCAGGTTTGGAAGCACAAACCATTGTAGGCAATGCCATCTAGTGGCTCAAAACCGGCACAAACTGATTCCCAACAGAGCTGGCTTCTGTTCAGGCACAGGTTCAGATGTGCTAGAGGACTTGGTACCTTTCTTTTTGAAGTCACACATGGTCTCTATCAGTCAATTCACTGCCCCCCTGCCTGTACAAAGCCTGTGCTGTGCCCACAGCTTAAGAGTGACGCATTCAGAAAACACAGGTGGCTCCCACCCATCAGTTTCAAATGCAGCCGAACAGCAATCTCCTAATGTCAGCTAACAGTGTCCACACAGACTTGTATTGCAGTAAGAGGCAAGAACTGAGAATAACATGAAGTTCTGAGTCAGTTTGTGTTCCTGTATCACAGATTTTTCCATGTGGGAGGAGGTTTCTGCCCAAGGACCGTAAGGTCACTGCAGAGGATGGGTTAAACAAGTCAACATTATATTGTGTTCCACAGACCACACACTTGCAGGCAATTGTACTGCAATATGTGAAAGGGATAAGTAACAGGAAGTGGGTGGAAAGACACTGACAGGCCACAGATGTGCTAACCTGATGGTAAGCAACAGTCTGGCCAAGCCCCAGCCAGGCCCAGGCCTGGAAAGAAAACCACTGCGTGCAAAATGCATATCCTGCAGGCAAGATGTCCTGCTCCTTCCCCCCTGACCTGCTCCCACAAAGCCAGCCTGGGTGGGGTGCTCTGCCCAATCTCTGGGTACAAAGGGACTACCTGGAAGAAGGAGTGGATGGCTGCAGTGGCTTGGCTGCGGATTCGCAGGAGGGCGCCCAGCGTGTTGCTCCTGCACCGCAGGTGAGGGAACTGCCGGACATACTCCAGTGGGTGCCTCTCCTTCATCTTCAGGGGAAATGACTGAAAACAACAAGGGAATCAGAGTAAGAGGGTAAGAACTCAGGAGTCCATGCAGTTTTATTGCTATTCATGGAATGCCATCTCTCCCTACTAAAACTCAATCACCATTACAAAGCACAGAAGAACCAGATGCTTTTGCCTGTCTTTTCTGGTTATTTTGTGTATTTTACAAAGCTTACAGCAGAGCAAGAGCCATGAATACAAGAGGAAGTATTAGTATTCTAAAAGGCTCCAGCTTTTGGATGTTGAGCCCCACTGAAACTCAGCTGTTCACCTCACTGCTGCAACAGCAAGCTGGTCATGAATGTGTCTGTGGCACATTCTTCCAGCTGTACAACCTGGAATCTTGCCAATGCCACTGTTTCTCCAATTCATGGCTGAGCCAGACTTACTGTGCAGACTTACCACCTGCACAGGTAAATGCTTCAGGGTGGGACAAAGGCAAACTCTTAACTGTCAGCCTGTGCATTTTCCACAGAGAAATGGCTCTGTCCCAGAAATGAGCCTTCATGGTGATCTCATGTTTCTTCTTTGATGCACCCGACACTGCTCACAAATCAAAGTCTGCAGGACCACTCAGACTTAAAGAAAATACAGTTTCAAGCATGCTTTGCTGCAAACTTAGCCTTTAAAAAATTGATTTCCAGCAGTCCTACCCCTCCTGCTACAGTGACATACCCAAATATCACAAGGCCCCACCACACGAATGGTTTCAGCTTGCAGCTCCATGTTTTGCATCCTATGTGGACTTTTGACAAGCTTCCCTTGCACTTCCACTGCACTTCCAAAAGTCAGGTCTCTAAGAAACCAAGAAAAAACTAAAGTTTAACTAGGTGCTAATGCAACTACATTCAGAAGAGAGATTCTTGTTAATTTAGCTGGATTATTTAAGATTACAAGAGATGCTGTAGCCATAGAGCTTAAATGATGAAATGAAAAATTATTAAATGCAGAGGTGGGAAAGGGAAGAGCTTCACAAAGCTATGGAAGAATTTTGGACAAGACAAGGATGTTGGACAACTGGGGAGAAAAGTGACAGGTGTTAATTAGAAGGGGCTCTTGGTGGGGACAAACACGGTTGGTGAGACCCTGGCACAGGGCAGGAGGCCTAAGCAGACCCCTCCAAGCACTGCTCAGCACATGTATTTCTCCAGTTATTTCAAATGGACTTACCTCTTTTCCAGGCTGGGATCAGCAACCACCTGGAGGCTTTCCAGAGAACTCCCATCGTTTATGTGCAGGAACAAAACTTCCTTCTGGGATCGGACAGAGCGGACCCAGCCCTGAAGGTAAAAGAGAAAGAGATTTGTTATTTTTTGGCAGGAATGCTGTTTGCTCATGCTCTTCTTCCAGCTGAGCTGGACACACCACTTCAGGCCTATTTCAGCTTTCTACTGAAATCAAAGTAACTGTTTCCTTAGAGGCAAAAAAACAATGATAACAAAAAAGTCAAAAAGAGGAAAAAAGTTGGTGTCAGTTTTTCTTTTACTTCAAAGCAGAGAGAAACAAATCCTTAGACAGAGACATCCTTCTGAGGCAGAGCCTCTTCCTGAGAACAGCAATGTCCTCAAATCAAGGAAAGATCAATGAAAAGGTGTACCTGCATGTTTGGGGAGATGAGAATACAGAAAGCAACAAAGTGCTTTGTAGATGTAAAGTGTTTTGGCAAAGTACATATTCCTGTCAGTGATGTTCCTTCCAAACTCTTCTTACTAAAATAGGAGAGACCACTGATGCACCACTCTTCATTACAATACACTCAAGACCATTCTGATGGTTTTCAGTATCAGTTTTGTTGTTGTATTCCTGTAGAAAGGTTCCAGTCTTCAGATATGTTCACTAGTGGTTTATGTGCCCTAAACTGCTGGATTGCTAAAACAATGCTGCAGCCAATAGATGCACATGAAAAACTATGTATTCATGCAAAACAAAAATAAAAATTGCTGCCTTGGATGTTTCTCCTTCCATCTCAAAATGAAAGCTGCTTCACTGAGCCCATGGGGAAAAAAAAAAAAGATATTAAGAAAAAGATTTAGAAACACTTTGTCCAGTTTTATGAAAAGAATTAAACCAGTAATACCCACATTCTTTGTAACAGCAAAACAGTAGAACTGACCATGTACAGTGCAGGTTAATGTCTTAATTTGAGTTTTTTAATGGCATATAAATTTCAATTACTCCTTTAAGGGAAATATTAAGTCAGTAGCAAGGCAGCAAGCAACAGTAATAGCATCCAAAATGTAACTCCCATAGCTGCTTCTCAGCTCACTCGAGTTGAGACAAAGCTGGCCTTCAAAGTAGAATTATCTGCTTGGGGCCTTCCAGCTCATCTTCCAACAATACTGCAGAGAACAACCAAACTGCTTCTTTTTCAACCAGCTTCATCTTTTCCTAAACTGAAAGGGACCAAATAATTCCAAGGACTTCAAACTGTGCAAGTGCTTTAGGGATTTTATACCAAACAAACCAACACAAATCCATCCATTGCTGTCACTCAGACAGAACAAACCAAGAATTAAACAGCATTAGAAGTAAAGCATGTTATAGTTCTAAGAATGGCTACTAACACAAGTTGTGTAACATGCTTTCCATGTTCCATGTAAGAGCCATGGAAGATTTTAAAGACATGAATCTAGTGAGTCAGACAGGGCAAACCATCCCTGCAGAGTGTTCCACCCAAAGGAAGAACTAATGCAAGAAACAAAATCATCTGGGAATCCTCATATTTGTATGGTTAAAGTAAAAGGTATTTCATGCAGTAACATGCCTGAAGCTGTTGTGCTTATCCTCTGTATTTCAGAAAATGTCCAGAATACACCATGTATGTTATACTAGAAGCACATTTAATGTATAATGGCAGATATTCTTCCTCAGTTTCCCTCCCCACAAACACTCCTTAACAAAACACACCAAAAAATGAAGAGAGACATACTCAAGAGCTTTTTTTGCCACCTCATCAAGCTATTCTGGGATCTGCTAAACAAGGAGAGGAGTTTTGCATCCTGCAATAGGAAGTAAGAGCATACCCACAGGATTGCATTGGAGCAGCAGAGGCTGCAGCAGCATTGTTTTGACTGACTTACAGAATGAAAGTACAATAAAAGTGACAATCCTGACTGCAACAAGTAGACTTCACATTCCAACAATGTGGCCATCATAAGGTTGGATTCAAGCCACACTAGATTTCTAGCCCATTTTAATAGAAACCCTCCACATTTTGGCAGCACAGGGGAAGAATAAAGCAGCAAGGGTCTGGAGGACAGGGAAGGGAGAAAAGTGACAGTACTCCAAATTTTAGCATCAGTTTATTCTAGCTTGTATTCATCAAACTACATTTGAAAAGAACCAACACTGGATAAGCTTCTTCCTACCCTATTAGGCTTCACCTACGTGTGAGCAGGAATAGCAGCATACTACAAACTAGTTTTTGGGTCAGAAGAACCAGAGGAAGGCTTGAATTGGAAGGGACCTGAAAGATTATCCAGTTCTAACTGCACTGCCAGGGGCAGGGACAGTTTCCACTAGACCATGTTGCTCCAAGCCCCATCCTGGCCTTGAACACTGCCAGGGATGGGGCAGCTACATCTTCTCTAGGCAACCTATGCCAGTGCCTCACCCCTCTCATAGTGAGAAACTTCCTTCTTATAACTCTAAATCTAAATCTATCCCCTTTCAGTTTTGTTTAAAACTCTTAACACAAACGTCGATGTAAAGGGTTATGGATGGTTCTACTGACACTGCTCTAAACCTGGATGTACGCAGCACAAGACCTATGAAAAAGCTTTAAAAACAACAGCAGACATGCAATGGCTCACTCTGGGGAACAGAAGGCGGTAAAGCCAGCGTGGTGCAGAGCACATTCACTAACACCCATCACACTGACACCGCTCCTCTGCATGTGCCGAGGGACCCCAAAGCGGCAGAACGCGCGGGGAGGCTCGGCACGACGGCAGAGGAGATCGGGGAGCTCAGCAAAACGCTCTGCAGGGCTCCCCCGTGTCCCTCCCCTGCCGCTCAGGGGAGTGCCGGGCACAGCCCGGGCGCGCACACACCTGCACCGTGACCGCCTCCGCCGGCTGCCGCGCCCCCAGCGCCTCGCGCACCCGCAGCCGCACGGCCCGCGGCAGGGAGGCGCAGCGGCGGAGAGCCCGCCAGCCGCCCCGGGCGCCCAGCATGGCGAGGCCTGGCGGGCCCGCTGCCCCAGATTCGGTTCCCGGTTCCCGCTCCGCTCCCGGCCCGCTCCCGCACGGGCCCACGTGAGACGGGCTGCCTCCCGCCGCCCCACGTGACCGCCCGCTCAGCCAATGGCTGCTCGGACTGCTCCGGCCAGCCAATCGGAACGGAGTGCGCCGCTCAGCCCGCCTGTTCCGCCGCCCGGCGCAAGCGGCCCTGGGAAATGTAGTTCCTTCGTTGAGGTGCCGGCTCCTGATGGGGCGCGTGGAGATGGGGTCCCCGCGAGTGGGGGGAAGGATGCTCCTGGCCGCGAGAAGGATCCCGTGTTGGGACACAGGGGATCCCCCGTGGCGGGAGTAGAGGGGATCCTGCTGATCTCTGGAACCACCTCAGCGGCAGCGCGGTCTGGGAATGGAGTGCTGTGGTTCTCGGGGACCTTCAGTCACTCTCCCGTCCCCCTGGGCTTCCCTCAGGGACCGTAGCCCCTCGACATTCCTCGCCTTTCCTGATAAGAGGCGCAGGACTTGGGTCTGCTTTGCAAGCCTTGCTGACGAATAAACCTTTTTCCCTGCTTCTTTTTTGAGGCTAATGCGCCTCTGTCCTTCCAGCTCTTCTGGGGGAGGGTGGTGAGGAGCAGCCATCAGGGTCTCCAGCCCCGCGGGGAATGACTTGGCGATAGAGGTGGGCTTGGATCTGGACATGACCCAGCAATGTGCACTTGCAGCCCAGAAAACCAACTGTATCCTGAGCTGCATCCGAAGCAGCGGGGCCGGCAGGGCGAGGGGTGGGATTCTGCCCCCTGTTCTTGTGAGACCCCACATGGAGCATCCAGCGCTGGGCTCATCAGCACTGGAAGCAGATGGACTTACTGGATTGAGTACAAAGGAGGCTACAAAGATGATCAGAGAACTGGAGAACCTTTGCTATGGAGATGGGCTGAGACAAGTTTGGGCTGCTCAGCCTGGAGAAAAGAAGGCTTCTTCCTTACTGCAGCCTTCCAGACTTAACATGGGCTTGTAAAAAAGACAGAGAACCGTTTTGTGCAAAGATAAGGGCCAATGGTTTTGAGATTAAAGAGTTTAGATTTAGATTGCACACGAGGAAGAAATACTCTACTGTGAGGATGGTGAGGGTCTGGAAGAGGTTGCCCAGAGAAGCTGTGGCTGCCTCAACCTTAGAAGTGTTCAAAGCCAGGTTGAGTGGGGCTTGGATCAACTTGCTCTAATGGAAGGGTCCCCTCCCTGTCCCATGACAAGAATGTTGAAATTAAATAATATTTAAATGTCCCTTCCAACTCAAAACATGATGTGATTCTATGAAATGTAAAGTCAGTGCTGCTTCACCATGCAGCCCAGTCTTTGCTGCTGTACCTGCCTGACTCGTGCCTGTCCCCGTTCTGCATTGTCACTGCAGGAAGGCAGCAGCTGAACATGCCTGCTGTGCTTGTGGTCAGAGGTTGCCTCCTTGCTGTGCTTTGATCATTGGAGCACTGTGGGTGACACAAGAGAGCAGCAGTGGGATGTCCCAGGGCCAGGAGGTGCTGGGAGGCAGCTTTGGTAGTGACACTGCTTGTAGGGAGACAAATCCCTACGTTGTTGTAAAATCTCAGGTTAAGAAGGGAATTGCTGGCCAGAGACTGCATTTAGAGGAAACAAGCTGATCTCATGGGAAAGAGAGAGGAAAGCTTTGTAGATGCCTGGTTTTGACTTTTCCATGTGATCCTTTTTATCTGTGCATGAAAAGCTTCTTGTCCTCAAAGTCCACAGCTGCTTGCCAGGGCTTTCCTTCATCTCTGCTTTTGCTCCAAGTAAGCCGGTGTTCCCACCCCTGGCTCAGTCCTGACCTGAGCACTGACCTGCTTTGAAACACCATCCTGAGGAATTAGACAGGGGCATAGCCATAACCAGGTGGATGGCAAAGGCATTGAGAGGTAGCAAAGGAGACCTCACGGGTGGGGTACAGGGAGGGTGGGTAGAGGGAGGGATAGAAACATCCTCAGACAGTGAGGACAGCTTTTCCAGTATCTGTCCTCTGTGCCACTGCATGGAATCGTGTTGACTGCCTGGACACACATGGGTTACTGCCTCAGTGCTGGATGGAAACACAGGGGCATGCATGTCTTTGTACTCCTGAGTGAGCAAAATTAATTTTATTTTAATGCCAATCACCATCTCCTCCTGTAAGGGCCAGCACTGAGCTTTGCTGTTATGTTGGTACACTGCTCTGAGGTGGTTTCTTGGAGAATCACATTGCAGGGAGGAGTTGGTACTGCTGCAGTGTGAGGCAGAGATACAGGATGTAAATTGGTAGGAAATTAGGGCTCTGTTGTTCAGGGAACTCCTGGTGTAGTGTGAGAATTAAACGTGTATGTAATGACTGCTCAGTGCATGTTACATGTTCTCTGTACCTGTCACAGATGGTGCATTTATTGCTGCTCTCAGCTATAGGATTTTTCTCCTGTTCTTTCATAGTATCCAGAATATTTTTTTCAGGGTTATTTGACTCATAAAACCCTCTTCAGACCAGAGAAACAACTAATTGAAGGAAGTATCAGAGGGTGGCAGCAGTGACAATGTCTAAACACACCAAGAAAGTAGTAAGGTCCTTCCCCTCAGACCCATCTTCTCCAGGACCACCTTGGGTAATTGAAAGCAGTGGCATAACACAGGAAAGTCTGGCCTCACATGTTTTTGGACTGGACTTTAACTTTTGCCATCCTGCTGAATATCCTCCTCTATAAAGACCAGATGGTATCACTGTACTTTTGGGGGAGGTGGAGGTCAAATCTTCTGTTCCTGCTGTCATAAGTGGTGGTGCAGCCACTTTGTCTGTAAATGAGGGATATCAAGAGTACCAAAGAGAGAGATCACAAAGGCAAAGGTGGAACAGAACCATGACACCTTAGCATCACTCCCTCATGATGAGGGTCACCTGGCCTCCACCTGATAAACTATCCCCCCCTCTCCAGGCTTCATGCCCTCAGGAATCCCTTAGCCACACATCTCATGGCACAGCTCATGGAAATCCCGTAGCCACACACATCTCAGGGTTGCAGGCCTCAGTTCCTACAGCTGCCCATCTTCTTTTCACTGCTGGATGCTGTCCTCACTTGCCAGCAGCTTGGCAACATCAGAAGCACAAACCATAGCCCCAGGGATGACCCCAGGTCTCAGGTTCTTTAAGTAGGTCTGTATGGGTTGATGCAGTGCTGAAGCTCACTCACAGCACTGTTCCTCTCTGGTCATACACTGGGTGTTTTGGAGATGTTTTAGGTGTTGGCAGAGACATGTCTGTGTGTGAATGTCAGTTTCATTTCTTGCCATGCAGAGCAGAGCAGAAGCCTTCTAAAAGCTTTGCAGAGAGCACTGGTCCTCTTTGTGGATCAGAGTAGTAATGTCAGTCTGGGCTGGGAAGCAGGACACTGGTCCTCAGGGTGTCTGCAGGGAGGGAGGCTTAAAAGGATGATGAGAAATAGTGGTTCTTCTGTACTTACATCTGGGTTCAGAAGACATGAAATGTTCCCAGTAGATGTTTCTGGTAGAGCAGAAATTGTCTTCTAAGATGGTCCTTCATTGAGGGAAGAAAGCAAGAGGATTAAAGGTGAATGTGGCTGGGAGATGTGTAATGTGAGGTCGTGTTAAAGGCAGTGCATTTAGAACAAAGGATGCAATGACAAATGGCTTGAAGGAGTAATCTGTATGATAGCCATTCCTCCTGTTGCTAGGAGTGTTTCCTGAGAACTGGCCAGCACTCTTCATCTCTCTCATTTTAGTTAAATTGCAAAAATTTCTCCCATGGAGACAGCTGTAGGACTATCCCAGCTAGCTGGTTTGTTCTGCAACAAGGTTTTACCCTTCTGAAATGAAGATCAAGTGCTTCAAAAATGAGCAGGAGGGGATGGACAAAGTTGTGTATAAGGATCAGCTCCTAAAGGAAAGTTAATCTTTCCAGATTCTGTCATTTTGGAAGTCACACTATTACCATGGCCCAGCGTAAGTGACTGGAAATGGGGAGATGAAGAAGTGTTGGGAAGAGCTGTTACTAGCTCTATGGGGACAGCAGGAAATCATATATTTTGAGGGAAAACAATGTCTATGCTCAGGCCTTTACTCTCTGGACTGTTCTTTCAATAGAAAGATGCTCTGGATTTGCTGTGAGCAAAAAGGAGGCTGGAATGTTAGGCTTTGTGCTGGCTTAGTTCTTACTGGTGGTACTATCAGAAAAAAAAAAAAAAGGTGAATTATTCATGAGCTAAGTAGAAAGCCATTCTTAATGGGGCTGCAGAGAGATATTTTAAAGCCTGTAAGGCTTCACTAGAATTTAGATTTACCATGATAATTTTCTTGGGCTCCCAGCATTCAAGTGGGTTTTATATGGTCTAATCCAATATCCACAGAAGCCCGTGATAGCTTTTAATTTATTTTACCTGATGTTAGATTGGGCTTTTACTGATGAGAAGTCATTTCAGAACTATCATCAGCTGCTAAAAGGCCAGCCCACTTCTCTGAGACAAAGTCCTAGGCTATGGTTTCTTGTGAGTATCAATTAGCTATTTCATTCCCAAATGTCTTCACATTGCATTGATGCAGGCATATTTTGTAGACTCTGAAAGCAAACATGTTTATACTTATAAATACCTTTCTTTTGCTACTGCACAGGGGAAAAATGAGAGACATTATCTTCCAAAAAGCTGTATTCTTGTCCTCAAAATGTAGGTTTGCTGAGTAACAGTACCTTATCCCAGCCTTTGCTTTCTGCTTTCTAATAATTTATAATTATTAGAATCAAAAACAAGTACTGGGTAAGGGATATTTTTCCTGGTGCAATGAGGAATATCCCTCAGCATAATCTTGTACTGTTAGTTTTTTCCTTAGCAAACTCCCTTAAGCAAGCCACATCTAATGTAGCCTTTGCCCCTATTAATTCTTAGCCTATGGATTTAGGTCTCCAGCAGGAGAACATGAATTCCCTGCCCACCACCACAGTTATTAATAACTGGGGGAAAAAAAGTATCCTTCTTTGTTGGACCCAAACATCAGTTTCCCAGAGAACTATGATGAAAACAGCACACAGGGGTTACTCCATAGGTGCCAGTTTTCCAGCCTGCCCAAAGTCTGAGCTCATTGCACCTGTGTTGTTCAGAGCCCTGCTTTATCCAAGTGATAAATGCTTTGGGTAGGTCTCCAAGGTGATCCCAGAAACTGGGTTCCTCTGCCATAAATAAATCCTTTATGAGAACAGCTGCTGCCATGGGCTCTCTGGAAGTCAGCTGACCTTAGCAGATCTCTGCTGTGGAGTAGCATGGATTGTTGGGATGAACATGGAAATCACAGGGTAATCTCTGAGTGCTGAATACAAGAGCCTGCTAACAGGAGCCTGGAAGAGCCTTTCCTGTCCCCCAGCCTAACTGGCACAGTGACTGCCAATGCTCCAAAGCGTGTGGGAGAAGTTCCTCCACCCATTCCTGCTCTTTCTTCCTGCAGGGCTGCCCTGCTTGTCTGCTGCAGCCACAGAGGAAGCTGACATGGAAAGGGACACTTGCTAGGTAACTAAGTCCAGAGCAAACCTCTGAATCTGTGTGTGTCTCTCGGAGTTAAAAGAAACTGTTGCTCCGTGGCTTTTTTATTCCTTTCCTACTAACTTGCCCATGTTAACAGGGCACTGCCTCGTCCCCAGAAGAACTGTGAGTTTACAAATTGGCAGACTTTGCAGATTCAAGGGTAGTCTCAGGGACTGATGCTGGACTGAGGATTGGATGGGGATTCTACTTCTGTATTAAGCAGCAAGAGGAGGACTACAGCTCCCCAGCCCTGCACCTACCTGGAGAGAGAGAAGGGAGGAGTACACAGTAGCATTTCCAAGGAATGTTTTGTACTTTGAACCATTTATCTGAGGGTCTGAAAGGATTTAATAACTGTGAACTAATTAAATGTACTAATTAACCCAGTGTTTAATCTCAGCTCGTCGTTAGCTTTCTGTGCTGCTGAAGCAGAGATGTAGTCCCATATATCATGACATCCAGCCACTTTGCTTAATTGTGATTGCTCTGCACATGGTGCAGGCATTGAGCTGCTAAGGTGATGAGAGGAACATGAGAGCCCACGTACAGGAGAAAATTAGAGGGGCGAAGCAGTCCTGTGTGACTAACAACCTTGAGGTTTTTCCATGAAGAGGATATTGACAGCCTAATTTGTTTCCCCTCTCCATTATCACTGGTTTGTTCTCGTTGATGCCACTGTTTTGCTAAGGGAGATGGAAACATTCTGCTTCTGTGCATATGATGACAAAATGTCAGTGTTATTCTTTTGTCCTATCCTTGTCACTATGGCTCCAAACTGCTCTGCTGCAACCAGGAGGAGGACACTGCTCATATTCACCTCTTATGATACTTCCCCATGGGCTTGCCTTTCCATGAGGGTTTATACTGATGCTACTGGTACTATTTTTGTGTAGAACCCACAGAGCCAGCTCTCAGATCTCCATGAGGTGTTTCCTCAGTGCCACAGAAGAAGTGGCATCTGGAATGAATGCCCAGCTCAATCCAGAAGTAGATCAGGAGCAATGTGACTTTCCTGCTTCCAGGGCTAAATAATTTTCCTGGTTCTGGAGCTATGGGAGACCCTGGAGCAGCCTGGTGGATGTGGTGGAACCAGGAGATGGTGTGCTCCACAGCAGAAACAGAGACAAAGGACTTAGAAGATTGAAAATCCTCATACTCATGAGGGCCATCTCACTCTTGTGGATGCAACATTTAGTGGGGGATATCTGAAATCTTGTCATTGCTTCTTCTCACAGCTGGCCTGAAAACTATGCCTGGGAAGATACCATGAACCCCAGATTGCCCAATAAAGGGCAGAATAATTGCCCCAACAGCACTATTTAAATCAGCAGCTTCAGTTTGTTCTCAGCTGTAACTTAATCTCCACACTGTTTACTTCTTGCTACTCACACAAACATGGGATGGAGGTGAGCTTCTTTCAGGTTCACAACCTCAGCTTGGAGTCACTTAGAAGTGTCTGAAAATGAGTCTGTGTGAGCAAAGGTCATTAAATTAGCTGAGAAAACAGGTTGCAGTGGGGGAATGCGGCAGCCACCTTCCTTGGAAATCACCAAGGGAAAGCTAGGCACAGATCTGTATTGGGGATGTCTTAGGAGAATGAATCAGACCTGCCAGGATATGGGGGAGGGGGGAGATGACCCACTGGGGACTTTTTTTCTGAACAGAACAAGCAAACGATTTTACGAGACCGACAATCCCCCAGTGTCTCCTTGTGCAGCCCTATGCAGCCAGTGGAGGAAATTGGTAACTGTACCCAGCAAGCCTGTTTTTAATTAACAAATAATTATCTACAAATTGCTGTAATTATTGCCTTGGATTCCAGAGGACAGGGACGTTAGTGTGAGATGAGCACAGCTTCCTTGCGAGTGAAATATTTTCCCTGCCTTATCTACAGAGCCCTGCTGCTGTGAGATTTGGGGACTCGGCAGCACTTTCCTTTGGAGAAAGTGATAAAACAGCTCAGGCTGTCTGGAAGGGGAAGCACACTGGAAAAGGCACCAAAGGAAGGACAGTTTCTTACATTTATCAGGTTGTCTGTCCCCATGCTGGAGTGGTTTGGGGGATGCCAATTAAGACATAAACCTCATCAATGAGTGCCAGGAGGAGGGTGCTTGCATATCCAGCAACAGAGCAAAATGAGCATCCTGATTTGTGATCTTTCAATGAAGAATGGATAAATCCAGCTTTGGGAAGAGATTATTAGTGTTAACGCAGTTCAAATGGAAGGCATGGAGTTTCCCTGAGCCTTCAGCACTGAAGTATGCTGGTCTGGAGAGAGTGCATTACTGGCCATGACCTTCTTTACCCCATTTTGGAGGGAGGGCACACAGAGCCCTTCTGCCTCTTTTTCTCCAGGTTCTGCTGCCAAACCTTATGGTGGATATCGACAACAACCACTTTTTCACAGTTACAAAGATTGTCTCCCATGGCAGCCTAAGTACTAACACACAGAGATGTTTATTGTCCTGCAGAGCTTACACCCTTTCAACAAGTCTAATGGGGAAAATCCACTCCAGTTTGCTAGTTCTGCTACCGAGATGTACTGCTACTGGATTTTTAGTTTTACTGAAAAATAGCAGTATATCCAAGCCGGCACAACCTGCTAAAGAGTTCCTGAGCCCAGACTTCAGCCCTGCTAGGTGTGTTTAATCTCTGAATTCTGATGCTTCCCAAGAAGCTTAGACTTTCCTTCTGTCACTTCTGACTGAATCCCCTCAATGATGCCACTCACTGCCTGGATTTCCATGACAGCCCCCACTTCAAGCAAATGGAGTGCTTTTTATTATTCATCCATGGCATATTTACCTGAGGTGAGCTGACTGAACCATATTGTGTTGTGAAATGTTGCCTTTTTTTTGCTCCTGTGCACTGTGTCTTCTCCATGAAGATACTTACTATTTGGGGTGGGGGGCCCTGAAGCACCTTCCAAGGTGATGTGCATTGCCAGCTTTTTTCAGCATCCCTTTGGCAGTAAGAAAACCCCATCTCAGTGGAAAGATGTGGCTCTGTGCTGTGGAGGAAGGGAAAAGAATAGGGCAAGCTGAGACCTTGGCCTTGCCTTCACCCTCATCTTGCTTCTACCAGTGGGACAGCATAAAAGCCTTTAATCCTGCTCAGAAATATCCCACTCGGCCAGAACTATTGGCCAGAAAAGACAGAAATGACAGCTGGTTTTCTTCTCCTTTATGGGGTGGCAGGAGGAATCAGTTTGGATGCAGGAACCTGTGTCCCTCCCAATGCCCAGTGTGGTCTCCAGTGCTGCCCGATCTCAAGGAGCTTGGTGCTCTTCAGACCCCCTGAGGTTTAAGCTCTCAGCATGAGCTCATCCTTTCAGAGCTCCCATTGAGACCTCATCTGGCTCAGAAAGGCATTTCTCAATCATTTTAGGGCTTCTTGTCAAGTTTTGCTTGCTGATCATGTGAGTGAAAAATTACCAGGTCTTTGCCCTCAGCATGAAATGCAGGGACCTTGCTGAGCATCAGTGATGCTCCTGCCTTGTTAAAGGCATGTCTGTGGCTCAAATATGTGACTCTAACAGGAAAACAAAGAAAAAAAAAAACCTGTTTTGGTGTTAGGATCAATGTGTTTTTTCGTTTGGTTTTTTTTTTTAATATCTATCCTCTCCTGTGCACTGGGGTCTTTAAATAAATGGTTCCTAATAAATGGAAATAGTTCATGGAGAAAGAAACTGTCATGAGGAATGATTGATTGTACTTAATATTTCATTTTCAAGATTTGAAAGGAAATCTCTGAAATATCCTTTGGCAGGTCTGTGAACCTAATGGAGTGATTCATAAAGATACAGAAGAACAGAGGGCTTGTTACCTCTCTGCTTATTAGCAGAGCAGGACAGTGTTGGTTGTGTTTCCTACACACTTTTGCAACATGGCTGGAAAATACTGCTGGGGAAAGGCAAAGGCAAAATTCAGGTTAAGTTTCTTCAGGCCTGCTGACAAGAGAAAACCTAGGGTTTTTCTAACCACTGTACATCCATAACATGGGATTTAAAAAGCAGAGAGAGAAAGTCAGCTCCTTGTTGGTGAAACATGAGTTCTCTTTTAAATTGGAGTATATGCAGGCTATTGTGCCCAACATCACTGTGGTGTTCTGTACCTACAAACTTTAATGCCTTTGGAGTGTTCCCACGGGAAACCAGTATCCTGTTATTTTACTGGGCTGCACTGGTGAAACCACTTGTCCTAAATCACACAAAAGGTCAAGGTCACACATGGGATTTGAACTCTGACCTTCTGATGTCTCCTTCTGTGTATGCACCATCAGCTCTTGTTTTTTTCATGCCTCATTTCACTCCAGATAGTTTTTCCTGCCTTCAACCTCTCCCAGCTGCCGAAGATGCTCTTTGCTGCCTCCAGCATGTCCCTACAGGGGACATGTCCCCATGCAGGACATTTTTCTGTAGGGCTGGAGGAACTCAATGCTGTGTGAAGGAAGAGACAAAGTCATGGTTGGAGTTTTTTGCCTCGCAAAATGAACAAAAATGAGGATAGGAACAACAGGGCTTCAGAAGTTCTGACCTGTTCTCCAGGTGAGAGTCACATCACAGTTAAGAGACAGCAGTCATCTTGCCTAACTCTAGAGCTCTGCCATGCAGGTGTCTGCATCAGACATGTTCCCACTCCCTTCACAGCTATTGGAGATAAATAAACTCCTCTAGGGACCAAGATTCCCCATCCTGAACAAGGCTTCTAAAATAGCCTAGGTGAATGCCCACAGGGGTGGTTGTGATGGCACCCTTAGATGGCAAAGTCTCTGTGGCTGGATATATATACCCATTAGAACTTTTTTATGGCTGCAGGTGGTCCTTGAGGAGTTAGATCCACCCTGGAATGCGAGGGAGAGATCTTAAAAATGTCTCTAGTGGCTTTGAATATGCAGGTGAGACCTCACTGCTGATAGTGAGCTTCAGGTGTTCAAAATGCCCAGTTTTTTCTTCCAAGGCACAACTTGCACTGGCATCTCTTTCACCTCGATTTCCCTTCTATTTCGGTTACTTCTTCCCTTTTGTCACTAGATGACAGCAGAGGACACACATAAAGGACTGCTCTAAATCCAGGGCATGCACCACTTCTGTACCAGGCAGTTCATGGTTGGGTGCCCCAAGGCATTCTGATGACTTTTAATAACTCTTTACCTACTTATTTATCAGGCAGATTATGTACAAATGCTGTATTTAAGTAAAGTCTTCAGCTTTTTCTATGGAGTTACTTGAGTACATTTTCCTGCTTCATTGCCTCCATCATCACCATCCTATTTTTTCTCTCACATTTACTTGATGCCTTTTGTTTTATACTTGACTTGTACTCTCCAAATCCATCTTATTTAATCCAACAGGAACCCTCACAGGTATAAACAACTGGAGCACACTCCAATAACTTGCTTCTCTACAACACTGTCAGACATAGAGCTGAGCTCCCAAGAGATAGGTGGTTCATGGAGGGAGGATTGCTGTGATAACTAGAAATTGGCACCTAAATATGAGCATAAATACTTTAGACAGGATGGATAAATGCATGGATGGATGGATGGGTTTTAGCATTCACAGTAATTACTGCTTTGTGAAATATGGGTCAGATAACTGACACAGTTAGCTAAAGGGGGAAATGGGTGATTTAAAAAAAAATACTTAATTATAATGATTCTGTTATCAGGAATACCTTTACCAGATAACAAGAAAGAAAAGGTATAGATTTTTGACACGAGTCAACCAAATGGGTGATTTCTTTACCTGGGGTGCTACAGAGGAGGCTGATTCAGGCTGTGGTCTAGCAGAGTGCTCTGCGTGAGCACATGGGCTGTGTCTGATGATTAACTGAACCAGGTCTCTGATCTGTACAAAGGTATTCTGTGGGGAAGGTATGATCTATGTTCCTAGGAAAGGCCAGGACACTTTAGGAGACATTCTGCTTGATTTATTCATAGTTTCATAGGAGATTCTGTGACAATATTTCACAAGGAGGATTTTCATTACAAAATTCTCAAACCTACATCCTACCAGCAATCTTCAGCGCCTGCAGCTTTTGGGCATGGTCCAGGATTTTGTTCTTGTCAAAATGAGAGCAGAGGAGATACTGAGACCATTTGAATCTTTCAGATATAGCAAAACTAGAAAACGTCTCTCAAGCTTCTTGTTGGTGACTAGAAGCTTGCACATTGTTTCTTACAGAGGTTGTGGTTGTTGCCTTTGTTTTACCTGCAGTGTAATTTATAATCTGCAGATACTGGGAGTCCTTCATAAGCAGTCCTGCTCCTATTGACTTGAACCATGCAGGATCAAGCCCTAAAGAGCTGTTGTAGTGCATCATGATGGAAAAACTAAAGCAGACAGCATTTTATTTTCTGATCACTAGGTCTCCATCCCACTGCTGGATGAGACAGAAGAGGATGTTTCTTTGGTGTCAAGCTCTAATTGTTCCAAGTAGATAGAGTTTTTTAGGGAATAATGTGTCTCAGTTCGTTGTAACTGGGAGGAGAAGGCAGGAGAGGAGGGGGAGGGTGGGGAGAGGGATGGCACAGGCAATATGAGAAAGATATTTAAGCTTCTGCAGCAGTAGGTGGAATATTCATAAACAACCATGCAAATACCTCATTTGCACTGACTTTACTGATGTTACATGCTTCATCCAAAAGATTCAGGAGCTGCCCTGTCCCCAGGCTCAGGTGGTAGCTGATGGGTCACCAGGAGAGTCTGTCTGTGTTTGGGTGCATGCCCATCACCAGCAGAGGACCTTGAACATCACTTGACATGTCCCAGAGCATGAAGCAGTTCCCATGTGAACCAGCTAGGATCTGTCCATCTGTTTCATGTCCTGTTTTAAAAACTGTGAATCAAGGTAAAATCTAGCCTGGAGGTGACAAGTATCTAGGTCATCCTGGCCATGTCCACAGCTGGCAGGGTGGAGAAGGGAGGGGAGAGGGGTGGCACTTACTGATGAATCAGAGCTGAAAGCAGCCCTTTAGAGACACTGGTACACACTGAATGTTATAGATCAGCTACTACTGACCTAAAACATTCACCTTGAGGTTTGCAGGATGACTTCTAGACCTTGTTACTGCAGTTTTGGGACTAAAATGGGGTCCTGAAAAGCCCCCACAGGCTGATCCTCTGGAGAAACAGCCTGCAGTTAGTCAGCTACGTGTCTGTGGTACCAATCGAGCTTTTAAATCTGGAAGCATCTGCCCCAGCAGTGATTTGATTTTATGCAACGAGTCTCATGCTACTGTATTTCTAAGCATGTCACTAAATCCTTGCACATCAAAGGAACAAGTAAATCAAGCAAAACTGCATAAGCCACTCTACATTCAGTTTTGGCAAAAGGTGTTTAGACAACCCTGGAGGCTGCAGTCCTCACTAGCTAGCAGCAAAACTCACATAAGCCCAGAAGCACTGCAGTTTTTCCTGCACCACCAGGCAAACAGTTGGATTAGGAACTGACTTTGAGTCAAGTGGCCCAGAGGTCTAGTTCCTGAATTTGATTATAATTTTCCAGGTGGATTAAGACATTATACTTAACCTTCTTGTGTTTCTATTTCTGAGTCCATATTCTTTGCCCATCTTCCATGGGGAAGATGAGGGTTAATTAGATAAGTGTTCATTGTTTAGTGAAGATGAAAAAGCTTTGCAATTGTTAAAGATTCAAGCTTACCTTTGCTAAGACAACTTGTTGTAGTTCCTGGTATTAGTATTGTGGTGCAGAATTTGTCTTCAATACTACTGTTAATATTCCTTATTTGTACTCCTGATCATACAAGAACTGATGCCTTTTGCTGCTTTGCAGGCTTCAATAGCAAAAAGAAATGGTAACTTCACAAGCTCAGCAGCTGTTCTCCTATCCTGAGGCCATGTTCCTACACAAGAGCTGTCATTCTGCAGCACACACTGTAGGAGAAATTCCTGGGACAGGTCACTCATTTGGATCTGATGGGTGACAAGGGTGGACAGGCTGCTTGAAGGCTGGATAGAGGCCACCATGGACTGTAGGGGAGAAGATGCAGTACAGCAGTTGGTGTGGCTGAGTGATGGGTGAACCTTTCACTGCTGCCTGCACTGATGATGGAGGCCCAAGGGCTGGCTTAGACTGGATGCCCACTACATGATTTGCATTCAGTCAGTGGAGCTCTAAGGCTCATTGCACTGCCCAGGTGGCAGGACTTAGTGCAGTAAGAGGCTACAGGGGTCCTGGGGCTTCTGAAAGAAGGCTGGTGAGTCCAATACAGAATCTATGAGACACCTACACAGTCCTGGAGGATGGGCAGAGCACCAGAACAATTCAAATGCACTGACCAGATATGTGAAGGCAGGCAAATAAAACTGCAGGTCAATACACCCCATGGATAACAGGGAATGGTTCAGCCTGTAGGGAAGCAGACACCTGTACCTGCTCAGTTACTCTCCCTACTCCACAGGTGCCCTGAGGAGCTCTTCACATACTTCAGCAGAAACTCACAAGCATGGCTCATGTAGACACTGCATGTAGACACCAACATGTAGGGATAAACCAAGCTCTGGGCTCCTCCTAAACCAGATCCTCAGCAGCAATGCTCAGATCCTCCACAGCAGAAAGGAGGGATCCACTCTGGAGAGTGAGCATACCTCTGTAGCAAAAGCATGTAAGAGCAGGGTTCTCAGAGGATTTGTTCTTGCCCCAAGATGGGTTCTCATTTGAGACTTCCCAGGTCACAGAGCTAGGAAATGTCTGCTGTCTCCTGCCCAGAGCCCTTTGTACCGTAATTCCCTAGACCTCTGAAGTCGTCTCTCATAAATCCAATTTGGAAACTCAAAATACCTCTACCCAAATATTCCAAACCTTTTGTCCCATACCAACTCTTTTTCTTGCCACAGCACACTGTTTGTTGTGCCTGTCCCACAATAAATGGACTACAGTCATCAATGTCATTTAACACAGGCGAAGTGAAACCCAGTTAAAATGACTTTTGGCCCATCCTGGATTAGAACATATTGAAGTTTATAGACCACCATCCCCCCACAGAGCATTGCACAAGAAACAAATGGAACATGTCTCCTGGGGATCTTTTTCTCTAGAGAATCCAGATGCTTTCAAGGTGCCTGGTAACAGTACAAAATAGTCTGCTATTAAAATTCAAAAGCAAGTAAAATAGCCCTTCCCTGCAGGCTTTCTTTCTATGAGGCATTTCTGATGAGAATCCAGAGTCTCTGCAGAGGCCTGGCATATGAAATACAAATTATATAGCTAGCATTCCCCTCTTGAGAAGTGACTGTGTGAAGCACAAAATCCCTTTGCAATTCACCCTCATGATGAGAGGCAGCTCCTTATGTTCAGACCACTCCTCTCAGCATGCCTTGGGCTGAAGGCCTGCAAGGCTTGTAGCCCAGGAGCTGCCTGCCCTTCCTGGGGTCATCCCAGCTCAGGGGAGAGCACATCTCCTGCATCCTTCAGAGCACAGTGGAGGGTCCACAGACAGAACCGTCCTCTTGCTTTCTCCAGCCCCTAGAAACACACTGGGGCTGCATTTGTCCTTCCATCCCCACCTCTGGAGCCTTCCTGCTGACATTGGAAAGGGCATGTGTACAGCTACACATTTTGGGCTATTTTGTCATGGGGATAGGTTAAAAATGAGTCATGGTCTTTTTCACGAATGACTTGTGCAGCAGAGTTTTTCCACACAGTGAGCCATTCTGAACCCATAGGTGGAGATGATAATTATGACTGGTGTAAAGCTGTGCCTAATTTCCCACTCCATTAAGGGGAGACAATAACTCCCTTTCCTCGTGGAGGTGTGTGATGATTTAATCACAAGGCGAGCTCTGTATTTATAGATTTTAAAGACACCGCTATGATTTTGTAGTCTTGCCTCTTGCATAACAAAGCTCAAAGCACATCAGCCATGAATGTCTGTGTCGAGTTCATAATTTTGAGCTTGTAGCACATTTCTTAGAAAGACATTCATGTGACCAATCTGGAAGTATGTGTGCCAAGTTATGAACCCCATGGACTTACTCACAGCATTGTATTTTCCATTTACAAATTCAGCTTGGGAGTAGAGTCTCTGTTTCTGCTATCTATTGGTTTTATATTTACCTCCCATTCACTACAAGATTGAAATAATGTCAGCCTGCCAGTGCCCTGATCAAAGAAAGAATCTGCCACATCGCTGAGAGATCATCACTGAGAAATTGTGGATAAAACCATGTGTTGCTTTCACCAACTGAGTGATATGGCAGAAAATTATCTTCCTTGGGCTGTGAATGGCAGACGGAATTATTACTCTTTGCAGCTGGGTAGGTCTATGTGTTTAGCCCTTCTAATTCATTGTTTGCTTTATGTTCATGTACCACATTACAAAGGACAAAGGTTTTATTTTGCATTTTTTCCAAGAAAGTGAAGATAATCTCTGCATGATGTCCTCATGAATTAGCATAATTCTGACTGGGATCTCTTTGTAGGCATGTATAAGGATGGATCAAAATGAAATTTATGGGAGAGGTGTGCCCTCATGCCCACGAATCCAGTTTAGCAAACACAAGAATATACTTGGTGGATGAGCTGAATTCAATTCTCTTCAATTAAAAAGATTTTCATATGGTGAAGAACCTAATTATTTTGAGACATCAGTCTAACGTGCTGTATTTCAAAGGAGATTCTGTTTTGTTGTTTGGTGATGTGACAGGCAGTACTGAGTTTGTTGTTCCCTGTCACAGGATTTTGCTCTTGCAAAAGCATTGCCTCACAAGAGCTAATGCAGGTTAAGTTATTTTTCTTATGCTGTTGAATGTTGGATCACCAACATACATTTGAGGACATTTTGCTCCCCTACTCAACATGGAAGGAAGGGATGTGCTTTCTGATGGGATACATGGAAAAAATTTACCTCTGACTAGCTGTGAAAAGATTTAGGGCTCAGAAGATAAGTTTGTCACATGCAAATAAGCTAATCTGAAGACAGAGGTGCTGGTTGACCTCTATAATGCCAAGAAGGTCTGGCCCAAGGGCACAGCATCCTCAGAAGTCTTCAGTTAATGAAGATTGTGGATCTCGTGTTCTTTCTAAAAGTGGCATGACACAATTAAAAAATTCCTGTGCCAAATGTTTGTGGTTTTTCTCTCACCTGCTGATCATTGTGTCCTCTAAAGAGTGAAACTGAGAGCAGATTGGCTTAGTGAGGTGACAGGCAGGGAGAAGGTGAGGAGTCTGAATGCACAGTGTTATGCCTGGAAGGAAGACTGAGATGAAAGGGCTGTGCTAAAGTATCTGACCATGGACCCACAGCCAGGAGGACCAACTTGAATTCAGACCAAAAAAGATGTGAGGGGATTTACTAACACCTTTTTGCAGGATATAATTCTCCATCCTCTCTTCAAGGGAAGGAGCCATGGCTATCCCTGACTCATGGAAAGAGCATGGGGCTGATCATTGCTGAGGAGAGAGGTGACAGACTGATAGCCAAACAGAGCCAGGGGTGAAGTGTAGATGTGCATTAAAGACCCCAAGTTTCATGTTCTCTTTACTTCCTTGATTAACATGACCATTAACATGAACAGTGCCTGCCTGAACTGGTTTGTGAGAGGCTGGGAAGGTCCCAGACCATGGGAAGGTGAGCTGTTTTCAAGAAGGAAGAGCCTGGTAGTAACAGTCTCACTTCTGTGCCTGGTAAAATCATGGAGAAATTTATTCTGGGAGTTACCACAATAATGCTGGAGAGACAATGTAGTCATTAGTCATACCCAGACCAGATGAGGATGAATGAATTCACCTACCTAGGTGTGGTGACTCTGGCCTTTGTGTGCATGAAACCATGAGGGCTGGGGACAGTACAGCCCATCCAGAGCATATCAAATTGTGTCCTTTTCCTACTGAGGAGAGAGACAAGCACTCTTTGGGCATAATTGGACCTGGCACACAGCAGCACTGGGGAAAAAATGCTTCACAAATCTTCATTTGGAATGGGAAGTGGCCAGTGATGGACCCAGTGCAGAGCTTGGATGGGTGAATTCTTCACTGGGTGAAAAACTGGCTGGAAGACTGGGTCACAAGTGACTGATTAGGTGGCAGGGCAGAACCACCACTGTCTTGCAGAGCCACCTGTGATGTCACTGGTGACTAATTGTCTGATTTGGTATGAATGAACACCTGGCTTTTGCAGTGTTTGACAGCTATATGTTATTGTTCCTTTTTCCAAGGCATGAACATTGTCCAACAGGGACAACCTGCTCACTCAGGTTACATAGAGTATCTGCTTACACAAATGCTGTGTTCATGATCCCCACCTATTTTCCACGAGTAGTCAGCTAGTGGAAGGCAATATTACCTGCAGGACATCCCAGCACTGCTAACAGCAATAAAATTCCAATTTTGTTTGGTATAGAAAGGATGTACTCCTTTGAGGACCTGCATGCCGTAAGAGGTAGAGCAATAAAAGCAATAAGGGCATTGAAGCGAAAATTGAAGAGAAGATTATGAGACAGCTGGAAACTTTTATGGAGAAAAATGGAATTAAAGGATATGGTGATTAATCAGATAGGTGGGGCTGAGAGTCCGAGAAATCAGAGAGGCAGATTAGAGGTGAGATAGCTTTTTCTTGTTTAGTAGCTTCCTACTTCTCTTGTAATACCTGAGAGAATATATTCCTTCCGGAAAAATACTGTACACAACTTCATGGATGAGTCTGAGATGGCCAGAGCTTTGGCTCAAAGGGGGGGCATAGCTGATACTAGAAATGCTTCACTGTCCTGTCTCATCTCTTGTCCAAGAGTGTGGTACCATTGCTGTGCCTTTGGGTTGTAAATGCTGACTGGGCAATTGAAAAGGCATCTTTTTGCTTTTTGCTTCACTCATCAGCATCCTTAGGCTTCCTTCCTTACTCCAACCCCCCCTGTACCTTAATGTGTGCTTGAAAACACACACCAGCAATTTGAAAGTAATATTGAAAATCGAGAGCAATGCTTTTGGTTTTCATAAGGACCTAGAATGTTTGACCTATTTTCCTCTGTCATGGTATAACCCAGCTAGAAACTCAGCTGCTTGTCCACTCCTCCCAGGTAGGATGGGGAAGAGAATCAGAAAGTGGGTGAAAGTGAGAAAACTCATGAGTTGAACTAAAGCAAAATCTGTGCATGCAGCAGAGCAAAACAAGGAATCATTCACCACTTCCCATGGGCAGGCAAGACTTCAGGAATCCCAGGAAAGCAGGGCTACATCCTGTGTAATGGTGACCTGTGCAGACAAACCATAACTGTGAATGTCCCCCACTCCCTGCTTTCCCCAGCACGACACCATAAGCTCTGGGATGTCCCTTGGGTCATTTGGGGTCAGCTGTGCCAGCTGTGTCCCCTCCCAAATCCTTGTGCACCCCCAGCCCCTCATTGGTGGGGTCAGTGAGGAGCAGAAGCCTTTGCTCTGTGTGAGCACTGCAGCAGTAACAAACCCACCTCTGTGTTATCAGCACTGTTTCCAGCACAAACCCAAAACACAGCCCTGTACCAGCTACTATGAACAAAATTAACTCTACCCCAGCCAAAACCAGCATATCCTCCCACTTAGTTACTTCTCTCCTTTTAATAAATCAAATAAAACTGTAGGAGCACTGCATTTCATCTTGTCTGAACTGTTATATTTAATCTCCTGAGTGGGTGGGGTTGGTTTGTGTGCAGGGGAGCAGCTCAGAGCCTGAAAACATGAGAGATGACTCTTTTAAGCTTTTCTGATTTCACAGAAAGTTGCCAGATAGCATTTTAATTAGGATCTATCAAAACCAATCAGGAAAAGAAGAAGGTTTGTCAAGTTGTTAGCAGCCGCTAAGCTTTTTAGAGTTTGTAGGATGGGGTTTTTTTGCCTCGTGCACAAATTTATTCATCCTAACAATTTTACAGCTCTGCTCCCTTGCTTACAGCACATCTCTCTGCATGAGAAACCTCTTCTATCATCTTTGCTGCTAGCTCCACTGGTAATTTTCCTGCTGGGATGGGCTGGAGCACTCAGGCATTGCCAAGGTACAGATTAGATTTTCACTTTGCAATTTGGAATTTTTTTTTCCCCTGGTGCTAAAAACATTTTCCTTGTGTGTTGATAATGCCATTATTTCTGTTTCATCTGCAAAGTAAGTTTGGAACTCAAGGGTCCTCGGTATTCACTTAGTGATGTGAAACATAAGCATGATAAATAATCATATTATACAGCCTACTAGGGAAAAAAGGGGAAACCAGCACAGTCTTAAAATTAGAACATTTTCTTCAGCAGATTTTAGTGGAAAGAGCTTTTTCCACCCATCTGTAATTCCACAATGTGGTTCACATTATCTCTGGAATTCTTTGCTCTGTTTGTTGTATTTTCAGAGATTTCGGTCAATAGGGAGTGAGTCAAATATTGAAAGTTAGGATCATCTTGAAGTGTTTTGCTGGATCAGAGATTTCATTATCAAGATACTGGTCACACCATCTCTGACATCCGGGAATATTTCTTGTTCAAAAACACAGTTTAAAATAAAATTGTTCACTTTCGTGTCTAATACGGCCACTGAAGGAAAATATATGACAGCTGGAGGCTGTAAAAACAGGGTAGGATCACTGAACACATCTGGAAATACTTTAATTACTGCACATTCAACTTTGAAATATTTGGTTCCTATGTAAACACAAAACTAGTAATTAAAGTACAAGACTTAACTCATGTGGATTGCCATCTTTTAACTACTGGTTTGGAGAAGGGAGGGGAAAGAGAAGGGGTAATTATACCTTTGTAGATTTGAGGGCCAAAAGGCCCATTAGATGTGACCAGCTGTGTAACAGACTGGTGAATTCCACCCCATTGCTCCTCTTTTGAGCCCAAACCCTTGCATCCATCACAGCATATTTTCCTGAAAGTTACTCTTGGTAGAAGAAAATCAAGAAATGATGCTATACATTGGACAGGTACTTATTAAATGAGTTTTAAGAAAGCATAAAGTTAATGAAAAGCTTTTCAAGTCCTTTTTTAAAACAACCTAAGGATATATAACATTTAAATTTGATTTGCAATAAACCAGTTACAAAAAGTCATCACTTTATATGTAATTAATTATATATTTAACTAAAGATGTGCTAATAAAAAAATAATAGAGGCCTAAAGGATATGCAATCAAAAATCAGTCAACTTGGTAAATTATTCTGAGGAATTGCTTCAAATAAGGTTAAATTTGCTGACTTGCCATGAAACTTTGCACAGGCTCAAGATGATAAATTAAGTGTGCTGTAAAGCTGCTTTTTATATATATTTTATTCCATGAAGATGAGTGAGGATTTTTGTACAATATTAGGGAGGACCTAATCTTCTGGTCACCATTTTGGAGCAGCAAGTCTTTCCTGTCTGTGTGAAGGCACAGTGCATGCTTCAGCCCTCTGCAGTGTGCTGGGCTCTGTGAAACCAGAGCCAAACTGCAGGTGATGTTATTGCAAAGCATTGCCTTGCCTGTCTTGAAATGCTGCACACCTTGGCTCTTCTGGATTTGCCTCGGTGCTCAAGGGACATCTCTCTGCTCTGCTGGTGGAAGCTGCACGAGATGCCCTCATCAGGATGCTCATCACCAAGCTTGACCAAAGGCAAACTCAAGGTGGGCAAAGCCAGACTGGCATTCTGCACATAAAACCAGCAAAACTTGCATGAGTCTGTTTGTCCTTGGAAAGCCAGGACTCAACAAGCCCAGGAGCCTGGCTTGATGTCCCAGCTCTGTTCTGTGGTTCCAGCAGAAGTGGGAAAACCTGTAAAAAAACCTCTGACTTTTCGAGTTTCTCCTCTGCCTGCATTTTTTTTTCCCTTCTGAGGTCTAATGCAGAAAACTTTAAAATTTGGGGAAACGCAGAAAGTGCACTTTATGTGAAATATAGCATTCAGAATAAAACCTAGACATTTTTAGAGTAAGTATTGTATTATTGCTACTGCACTTCTACCTTTAACTAATAAATATTCCCAATGATATCAATATATATCAAATGATATAATATTAATAGCAGTGATTTCCACAGTTTTTAGACTTTACTGCTTGTGCTTCATAATGCTTTGTTATACTGAATTATAGTGAATATATAGATAACAATGCCTTTTTCCCAGATCTTTCTTCCTGAATGGTGAAGATTTTCTTCTCTGTCTGCAAGACAATATAAGAGGATGTAACCTTTCTTTTTTTTTTTGGCAAGTCAACAATACTGATGCTTTTTGTTTTCAAGTCTGTAATTTCCCTACCTGTTTTATCAGTATTTATAAAGATAAAACACATGCAGGCACTTTTGTATGCAGCATTATTGTATGTGTCGAGTGTATTTGTCACTACTGGGAAGTAAAGAATTTAATAGCACCACCAAAATGTTTATGTCACATATAATGATAAAGAATATATTGTTTATTAGATATTAAAAAGATTTTTAAAAAAGATTTTAAATTCAAGATATCCATTAATTTATTTCTTAAACATTCCATTGAAATTTCAGATAAATAGATCTGTGGTGTTACTTTCCTTATTGAAATCAAATTTCCTGCTGCAAAGGCTAAAAAAGTGACTTGCCACAAGGTGATGGAAATCACCAGCAGTTGTTTTAAGTATAGGTTATAGCTAAGAGAAAAAGGGGCTTTAGAGAAAGGACTAAAATACAAACTGCACTGGGCTGCAAAAGAAGCAAATGGGAGGTGCAGAAGACACAAACAACAGGAGACATTTGGTGATGGCCGTGGATAGATCTTCCTTTACAGCTGCCAAGGCTTTACCTTTCAGGGCCTGATCTCACACAACAGGTTTTCTCAAAGGAAAAACACGGGGCTGCTGTGGAATGCCAGTCTCTTCCTCCAGCTTCCAGGGGTGGCAGATTCACTTGAGTGTTCCCAGGAAAGGATTTTCATATTGCAGAATGTCATTGTGTATCCACGGCTGGAGAGCAGAGGAGTTTTTGTAGCTCCTCTTGTAAAATGTCTTGAGGTCTCTCTGGCTTGTGTGATACAAAATTGTTGTAGAAGTGTGGGATTGTAAAGTGATGCACTCAGAAAAAAAAGCCAGTTCTAATTGTACCCATACAGAGAGGCTCTGAGCTGACTGCCATCTCTCATGGCTGAGATGGTAATAAAAATTTCTAAAGAAAGCAGAACCTCGATGCACAAGAGCTGTCAAAAAATCCCCAAATTGCATCCTAGGAACTGTTAGGAAAACAATACAGATCAAACCACAAGATACCATCATGCTGTTGTACAAAACCCTCAAAGAGATCTTGTGCAGTTCTGCTTCCCCTGTCTCAAAACCAATCTACTGGCAGTGGGAATAGCAGAAAAGAGTATAGCAAGGATAATGAAAGATATGGCTTGGTTTCTTTACATACAACTGAGGAGACAGGAATCTATAAAATAATGAGTGACAAGGAGAAGATAAACAGGGAATAGCTAATTGTGGTTTCCAATGCAAAAATCATTACAATGGAATGATGAGAGTATTTTACTGCTTAAAATGAAATTAAAAGGAGGCATGTTTCCAAAATGTACAAGATTTTATTTCTTTCCACAGTAAGGAAGTGAAGTACTGAAATGTTTGTCACAGGATATTGCTGGTGCAAAAAGTTGGAGTTAAAAAGGGTATGGTCCAGCTAGACCTTTAGTCTGCCCTGACAAGGCATTTCTTATGTGAACTTGGAATTTGGAGAAAAATGTATTGGACTTACAGACCTTGAATTTATCTGTGCAAAAGTGTCTGGTACTGGGATTATTGATGAGAAATTTTATGTATTGAGTCAAATCTTGTGGCAAAACCTGACTTTGGTTACTGAATACTAATGGTACTAAAGGGACTGACTGTTGTCACTCCTGTAATAGAGGATGCAATTCCAATGTCAGTTGTAGGATTTGAAGTAGAGAATAAACCAAGAAAACCACTACTGATAGCAGATACACTCCTGAGAGTATTTAATGAGGCTGTTCTTGAAAATGATACAAGGAACGGTATAATACATGCATGTTTGACCAAAAAGAATTATCCAGTTTCAAAACCAACATGGAATAAATTTACAGGACCTGCAGCTGAGCGTGACACATCACTGGAAGCAACTGTGGTTGTGATTGTGCACTGGCCAGGGAATCACACATGTAACCAATACTTCCAGCTCCACCTGAAGTGTTGAAGTGGCAATTCATGGCAAGCTATCTGAAGACAACCCCACTGGCTTCAGAGGTGCTGTATTATTTGAAATGCTTCAGGAAAAAACAGGAAGTGTAAGTGAGTGTACATTGAAGAGCCTAAAGAAGGGTATAAAAAGAACTATTCAGAGCAAAAAAATGCAAAGTGAACAGAGACAAGATCTTGAAATGTGGAATGTGCTGAAAACTGCAATGAAACAAAACTTGTGCTAATAAATCAGAACTTGAAGCCATGGACCACATATACATGACACAAGAGTGACTATTTCTCAGCTTTAGCACACTCATCCTAACACTAATTGCTTTAGTGGAAAAACTAGCACCAAATCCATCATCAGTCATGTTAGTCTGATATTTGCCAGATGCAGGATCCCAGCAATAATTAGATGAAAAAATAACCCTCTGGTTCAATAGACAAGACTTCAAACGATTTGTGGTTGCTCCTGAGTTTGAGTTTCTCCCTGTCTCAAGCCATACAAAAAATGTGGTGGAGGATATCAGCAAAGGTAGGCGTCTGCACAGTGGGCCCCAAAATTGGTGAGGAGAACCCAGGGGTTCAAGACCCTGCAGCTCAGTACACATGGTTACCACAGAGGATCAGGGAGATACTCCAGAGGAAGATTTGTGGAGGAATCAGAGTGCACTTGCAAGCCATTCTGAGTAAGAGGAATAGGGTTATGAAACCTGTCAAAATAGCCCTAAAAGTAAAGGAAAAAAAATGAGAACGTTGCAGAGCTGTAAAAGAACGAGCAGAGGGACAGAGATGGATGGGCCTCTTAGAAGAGCAGCCAGCACACACAGTGCTTCTGGGAGCTCCTGAGAGACTGACTGAGTGCTGCTAAAACAGTTAAAGTGGAGCTGAATGTGTGGTTTTTTTCTAAGTGCCGTAATACAAATCGCAATGTGAGCTAATTTACGGCTGAAAAACAGGGAGTTGTGTTATGAGGATATTGATTTCCAGGACAAGAAAGAAGGTGATACTGACCAGAGATGCCCAAAAAGGAACCGGCAGGCTTCTGGAGTCAGTTAAATGTCATGACTATAACCTGACTTTCCTACTGCATGTTCAGCTCAGGCTGCCGTCCTGATGGGAACCTGAGCCGGTGTCTTGACTTTTCCTCCATGAAAACCATGGCCAAGACCTTTCCCTTTGGGCATCCCAGGCTGGTGACAGAGCAGGACACGGCCTCTGGCTTCTTGTCTTCTGTTTGCAAGTCGTGTAACCCGACTTTGAGTGTCTCAAGTTGAAGTTTTGCCAGTTGTTTTACCTTTAAAACAACCAGAGGACAGAAATTGCCTGCTCCTGTGGTCTCCCTTTGCATCTTTCTGCTATGGCTTGATGCTGAGCTACATGGGGACTAGAAGACTTCCCAGGAATTCCTGTTGGAGGCAGACATAACATGGCAGAATGCTATGGACAAGGTAAGACCCACAAGACACAAATCATGACTTCTTGAAATAGGGTAGTACCTGGTTTAGTGAGAGAAGTCCTTTTATACTCAGCTGGGGGTGCTCAGCCTGTCTGAGATACACCATCTGTGGATCTTCACTTGTCTACAGCCAGGTGTTACTCACCTCCTTGCTATTCACCCCTGTACAATGTGTTCTTCAAATGCAAAACATGTCATTCAAGGAAAAAGCCTGAGTATGCTCATCCCTGTACCTTCCTACCCCAAATTATTGTTGGACAGTTCAGCAATCTCAGTGCACCGTTAGATCTTCGTGGGTTACCTGGCTTCAGCAACATCAATATTCAGTCCATCAATGTGCAAATCCTACTCTGAGAAATAAACATCCATAAAATGTTTTGCTGAAACTCCCAACCAAAAGGAGGCAGATGATGCTCCTAGCTGGACTGTACAGACGATTGGAAATAAGAGCTGCTGCAATAGCTTCCTGATCGAGTATATGTGTCTCATTAATCTTTAAAACAGAGCAGTGTGAGCTGAGCACAAAAAGATAATGGAGCTCCCAACAGCATCCTTGGTCCTGCCCTTAGGACAAGGGTAGCAGTGCTTGGGCCTGATTAAAAAGCCATTTAGGTGGAGATGGTATTCTCTGGAGGTGCCTAAAATACCACAGGCTATGTTCACTGTAGGTACTGGATCCAAAATAGAGATCCCCCTCCTGTCCTGCTTGGCTGCTTCTCTTTCTGCAGGTAGCTGTGTTCTTTGCAAACTTATTTTTTGCCTCTTAACCGTCCCTAACACCCCAAATCTGTCCCTGGCCTAAAGGTCTCCAGTATTATGGGTCATAAGTGTGAGCTGAGGCTGAGTGATGATATGGGCTTTGTATCCCTGGCTTGTGCTGGATTTGCTCCACTCTGAACTCCACACAGGGATGAAGGAATAGAGGATCCCTACCTCCACCATGTGGAGCTTGGAGCACCTCTCCTGAGGGAGAGAGACTCACTTGATTCCTCTTGCTTTTGCTTTTGGATTCATGGCTGTCATCATCCATTGTCCCAGGTGTCTTGCTGAGACTGTTTGATGAGGGGCATCATATCACATGGCCCCAGCAAAAACGTTGTTTTTTTCTGTAGTCCTGCACTGAGGGAGTTCCCAATGAGAACAGGAGCTCAGAGCTCTGGGCTCTGCTTCAGCCAACACTTCTCTTTTGCATCTGTCTTTACAGCTGAGACCCCAAGGACCCTCTTCAGATGATTCTGGACTCTTTGTAACTTCTGGCTTCTGTGCTTCATCTGTTGCAGTCTTTTTTTTTTTTTTTTTTTTCCACAGGTAAAATAAGGAGAAGTGAGATTATCCCCAGCTCCATATCATCCAAAACAGGTGTCTGGAATAGCCATGGGGTGCCCAGGTTTGGACTGAGGCAGGGCAGAAGCTGGGCTGCCCACAGCTTGGATGAACACTACCCCAGCTGTGTCACAGCTGTGAGAGGGACACAGCAGCAGCCCAGACTGTAAATGCAAGCAGGGCTTGGCAATGGTCCTGAGAAAGCTTAACTCCCTGGTGTAGGTAATCCATTAAAGGTGTCTGGTGGTTTTTTACTCCCTTCTCATCCTGTTACAAGGCCAGGAGCATTTCTGAACCACTTGCTCATCTCATGAATATATAAGACTTTCCTTTGGCTGTAACCTCCAGTGGAGGCACTGCCAATGGCTCACAGGAGGCCTGGCAAACCAGAATATTTGCTTTTCATTACCATTTGTACCAGTGATTCATGTTATCTTTGGCTGGCTGGTTCATTGATGTTCATCCATTTCCTCAGGTCCTTGAACTCTGTAGCCCAAATGTGGTATATACATGAAATTATTAACTGCTGTGGTTGCTTCTCCTTCACACAAATTCAGACACTAACACTTCACAAATTAGTACAGAGCAAACAAAGCCAGATTAGAAAAATTGCTGAAGCTTTTTCTCTCTTATTTTTTTGAAGTGTGGTTTAGCAAAATCAATTCTAATCTCTTAAAAATTGATGCCAGTAGCAAAGTCCTTCTGAACTTTAATGACTATTTCCCAAATATGACTGGGAAACTCCTGCTATTTTCAGTTGAATAGGGAGTTTTACAGAAGGTTTTTGTGAAAATAGTTGAAATATTCTGATCATAAACAGCAAGTGATAAAATAAGGATCTTCTAAACCAGACTGAAAACTGACTTCTCTGCAGTGCAGCCAAGAGGCTAATGTTTGATGAAGGTTGCCTGCAGTGCAAGTCTGCTGGGCTATCATTTCTTAAATCATAGTGGTTTGCTCAATTTTCTTTTGAGGAAAGAGAAGGGAATGTGTAAAATTAATGTCAGCAGACCCCTAGTCTCCACCAGCAGAATGGGCTGTAAAGTGCATCTTTGCCATTCTCCATCTTCCCTCTGGAGATGGAGGATATCCTTCTCCCTCTATTGGTTTGCTGGAAAACCAGTTTGTTTTGCAATTTATCACCAGTTTTGAGGTTTTTTTGCTCTTCTTTTTATTTTTATCACCCTGTGATGACACACTGTAAAAAAAATAACATTGTCTCTTTGAGGCACTGGGGGGAAAATCTCAGTGCCCCATGGATATTTGTACACATGAACTTTTTTGCCATTCTTCAGGGCTCTGTTCATTACACCATGAGGCATTTTACCTAACATGATTTATTTCTTAAAATGGCCTCTCACAGAAATTCAGTGCCCAACATGGCTCTGAATTTGCCAGTGGCATCAGTTACAGATTGGGTGAACTTCCAGTTCCTTGTCCCTTTGAGAGCCCTGAATAAACCCAGGAGCTGCTGGACACATGATGTTCCCTGGGAGATAAATTTAAGTGTGATGGAGGACCTGCATTCAAGTTATATTGCAGCACAGAGGGATAAGCTTGAATGCAAAGGAGGAAAGCAAAGTCCAGGCAGAAGTGGTGGACAAATCCTGCAGCTGATGAGGATTTACACCCCCAGAGGATTTGCATCCACTGTGGGCACAGCTCAACCCAGGTGCAGCAGTGTGTGGCTCTGCATCAGAGCCAAGACATCATCTGTGCTCCTCGGGTGTTTCCCCACTCATTTCAGTGGGGTTTAGAGCATCATGGATTTAAGACTTCATCTTTTCCACTTCTGATAGAGCTCACCTGTAGACTTTTAACATGTTCCTTGGGGAAGGTGTCTTCCTTCCCCTTCTGTTTTCATTCATGCCCTTTCCAGCTTTCTGCCCAACTCCTTTTCCCCAGGCTGGGAATGTCAGTATGCAGGAGAAGAGCAGCTTGGGATACTTCAGCTGAATGTGACTGAAACTTGCCAGATTCAGAAAGAACATTCATGGATATTTCTCACTCAAGCCATAGTCAGTGAAATGATTAAAAATCCCCTCAGATTTCTTACATTTTACTTTTTTTTAACCAGTTGGAAAGCCATTTATGCTTTGGGAATTCTCATCAGAAATTTCAAATGCTATGAAAAATACAAAACAAGAAAAAAAGTCTTGCAACTTTTGGGGATATTCTCCTCCTTCTTTATCTCCAATTGCCTTGGGCTCTGTGTTCCCATCCCTGCATTGAAGAAAAATCTCAGCACCAGTATAATGCCACTGGAAAGACCTTGACACTGGAGGAAAGTCATACTTAGGAAAGGGTGATAAAGGCAAGAAAAGAGACTGCAGCTTGATCTTTTTACAGTTCATTTCTTCTTTTGTAAAAACCTCATTTCAAAGGATCATAGAATGCTTTGGATTGGAATGGACCTTAAAGACCATCTCATTCCAGCCTCAGTGCCACAGTCAGGGACACCTTCCAAGAGACCAGAACTTGCCCAAGCCATTTTTGACAATAAACCCCAGCATAACGAGATTTGAAATGCCACTGTAAAAGCAGCAACAACATAATTGCCTTTGTTTATCATAAAGCTCCTTTTAGCTAGTTTTATTAAGGCTCTTGGGCTTAGGTGCTGATAAATTAGCATAAATTGCCATCTTATTAATGGCTCAAACTCTCATTTTCCTTGTGATGAGAAAGATTGAGGTTAAAAGTCTCAGCAGAAGTTGCATTTTCTGGCAGATTGTTTTATTATTATTATTGTGCAGGCTAGTTTTTTTATTATTGTGTGGTTTGTTTTCATTATTGTGTGATTCATTTTGGGTGGGTTTTTTTGGTTGGTAGTTTTTTTTTCTTTGTTCTGTCTAATTGTAATTAACTAGCAGTTGAGAAAGTCAGCCTTGCTGCATCACCCGCAATTGCTGGGGTCCAAGCGGCAGCTGTAATTTAGAGGGCTGGAATAATCACATAATTACTCTGCAGTGATTACAGGAGGCTTGCATGGTCAGTGGATAAGAGAGATTAAATGGCAGTGGGAAAAAAGAGGCAGACATATGTTGCTAGTTAAGTTAACCACTTTATATTAATCCTGGCCTGCCCAGGGAAAGTGCCACACTCCTGCCAGAGGATAGGATGCACAAAACCTTTGGCCAGACTGTGGGGAGCATAGAGGCCTCATACCCTGGTTCCTTTGAGTGGAAAGATTAATTTTCATAGAGGAAAATAGGAAGATTAACTCCTGGAGGTAATTTGCTTTTCCTTGCTCTGGCATTGCTTGCATGGCAGTCTTATGTGCAATTTCCTTGAGATGGCAACCTAAACCTCGTGGGCTGCAGCAGGATTTGAGTCACGCCTGTCTGGAGCAAGGTCTGGTGCAGCATTTGGCCCAACAATGACTTGAGATGTACCTGGGAGACAAGTAGTCTGATAACCAAACCATGTTGCTCTTCTTTGTTAAAACAAGATGTTTTAAATCAGGAATGCTTAACAAGGCAGGCTGAAGGGGCTTAAGTCAAGTGGTGTCTTCCCCGAGTTATTTGCCTTGCAAAAGGAAGAAACGTGATTTTATTTATGTTACTGATTCTCCATTAAAATCAAGCCTTAAAACCACAGTTTTTGTTTGTGTAGAAAAAAGACTGGTGAGATTGTAACAGGATGCTGCAGTCCTTCTTTTCATTTGAGAAGCTGTTAGGAATCTTTGTTCCCACCTTGACTGGGGAAATGGGACCAGCAAAGCAAGCAGCAATGTGGGATCATTGTTCCCCTTTACAAGCCCTGGGGCTCATCCTCAGGATTGACCCTGCACAGAAACACGTCTGAATTTAACAGGTGTGTGGCAAGGTTAGGTTCAAGGTGGTCATGGGCTTCATAAGGCATTTAGGGGCACAATCCTGGAGCTGTATTCTCCTGGCATCCCTGGTACTGCAGGGTGACACAGGGTAAAATAGAATATTTCAGCTGGAAGGGACCTACAGGAATCCTCTAAGTCCCTCTGTCTGACTGCTTAAGGCTGACAAAGTTAAAGTATGTTATTAAGGGCACAGTTCAAAAGCCTCTTAAACACTGAAGGGAACATCCCCGTGGTTTGGGGAACATCTGTAGGAAACCTTAACACATGGAGCATCCCAGCCTTGTCCTAGCTATGCTGCTCGTGGTATGATTTTCAGGAGGGTAGATCCAGTGACAGAAGTGTCCAGAAGAGCTGCCATCAGGGATGAGCTGGAAAAGCTGATGACCTCTGTGCATGAGGACAGTGCTTGGCTGAGAGCAGCGCATTCCAGACTCTGAGCAGAGGTGACCGCTGGAGGTGTTGAAAAAGAACACATTTCCCAGGGGGGTGGCTTGCCTTATTCCCCTAAAAGCTTGGAGGAAAAAAAGCTTCCAAGGAGATACAAAAACCTGGATGGGGTCCCTCTGTGGGGAAGGGGGGCTGTCTGAAATCTGCTTCCCAAACAGCGCTGTGTTATCAGTTGCACAGGTGCAGTGTACATGAGGGTAATGAAGGCAGGATAGGAGGGGATTAGTAGGACATTGCAAACAAGTTTGTGCTAAGTGGCTTAGGGTTCAGCCTGTCCTGCTTCTAAATACTGACTTCTGCTGCTTTCACCTTCCAAAACACATAAATGGTTGATTTTGATTAGTAAACAAATTTATACAGATAAGCTTCAACCATCTGTTAACAGCAAGATGTGCCCCACCACCTTGTGTTTGACATTCAGAACTGAACTCATAGTGTTTTGATGCAGGGTGCCCAGGCTGGCATCCATCTGAACTGCCAAACACAGCCCAGTCCATCCTGTGAGAGTGCTTGACACATTTACCCTTCTGAAACTCAGTTCTAGGTCCTGTAGGTACTCATTCTTGTGAGCCTTGACAACCAACATGGCATGACAGTGCAGAAAAAGATGGAGAGTACTAAAGAGACCCCCTTAGCTCCCATCACCCTGTCTCTCTATCTGCAGATCCTCTGTAGTTCTCTATCTGCAGAACCATTTAGGTCTAGAGTAACTAAAAATTGAAGAATAACTATATATATTTGTTCTAGAAGAAAAGAAGAAATAACTAACAACAGAAGTCAATGAAAGCTCCACTGATACAGTTCACATAGAGGAAACAGCCTTTCTCCAGGATGAGTCAGGTTCTTGGCTTTGGCTTTCATTGAGCTTCTTACCACTGTTTTCAGTAAGAAGGGGCTGTTGCATGACATTTAATATTTAATGAGAAGCTTGAAAAATATTCCTAAACTCCACATCACCCTTCTGCATGCCCTGGGCCCTGCATGACTTGATTGTCCAAGTCTACCAAAACTGTCAGCCACAGAGTAGATTCATAAACAATTTGAAAGATCATTACCTCTAATTTGTTTTTAATTCCTCTCTTGGAAACCCAGAGAGCTGCTAGCAGTTTCAGAGAGATTATGGGGTTTGCTCCTGGTAAGTAAAACTCCTTGGGAGAAGGCAGAAACTTTGCAGGATCTGGGGGGCATTTCATGCTATCATTTCCAGGCTGACTCCTTGCAGCATCACATTCAGGTTCTCCCTGTGCAAGAGGGCTTGGCAGCAGCCAACAGCCTACAAGTGAGCAGTTCTTTTCCCCACTTTATTAGGATACTTGGGGCCTATGTGTCCTTAGCATTAAGGGATGTAGTTGTTTTTATGTCCTGACATAGGCTTTTGGTACCTTTGTGTCCAGTGTATGGTAAGGCAACGTGCCTGTGACAGACAGGAGGGATTCTGCATGACAAAACCTTCCTCTTCTGGTCTTGAACTTGGGTTGCTTCCCCTTAATGTTTGTTCATGTGCAGAGCAGGGGACTTTTTTCCTGCAGTAAACCAATACCTTTATGCTCCTAAAACACATCAACATCCTGCCTGCCCCCTACTAAGGGTAGCACCACCATGCCCAGACCCAAAACTTGCCCATTGCATAAGACCGTGGCAGGGGCACCCGGAGTGATCCTGTCCCCATAAACAATGGCTGCTACCAATCCCTACTCCCACACAGAGCTACTCTGGTCCATGTATTTGCAGTCAGAGCAGCCAGAAGATGCCACAGTCACAGGAGTGGTGGGGCAGCTCCCATCTCTCAGCTCTCACACCGCTGCTCACCCAGCAGAATTGTTGGACTCTCTGTATCCACCTCCGTGGTGCCATTGGGTGGCTGCAGGAGAAGGGACAGAGCAGATGTCACTGATTGTGGGCTGGTGGAGCCAGAACGGGAGGAAACATGGTCTCAACAAAAGAGCAGAAACCGCAATAAATGAGGAAATGTGCGGCTTTCCCGATGGAATGCTGCCCTCCCCAATTCCCTGCGTCACTTTTTCAGGCTAACATGAGCATACATCGTCTCCGTTCCACACCTGCGTGTTGAAACCCCAAACCAACTTCTTAGAAAACCTCTTCACCCTCCATAAAAGCTGCAGATGGTGACATCAGTTCCCATTCCCCGTGAGATGATTATTTCTGGGTTAAAACATCAAATCCAGGACAATCCCTGGTGGATGCCCTGGCGCCAGAGCTGCCGACTCCAGGAGGTGGCAGCCTTGCACAGCACAGGGCTCCCGTGTGCTCGCCCGATCCCACCCAGCCATTCGGAAAGGCCGTGAAATATTTATCTGCAGATGTATTTGGATCTGATTCCCCACCACCACCTCTCTGTATCTGAACAATCTCTTTCCACCCTCTCCGGCACTGCAGTTTTCCACAAAAATGAGACTTTGCAATCTTGTCTATATTCAGTCTTAAGCAGGGTTGTGTTGGTTTTTTTGTTTGGTTTTTTTTTTTGTTGGTTTTTTTGGGGATTTTTTTTTGTTTTTTTTGTTTTCGTTTTCTTTTTATTAATTTTTATTTTGTTTTGGTTTGTTAGGTTAGTTTGTTTGTGTTTTTGTTTGGTTGTAGGAGTTTTTGCTTGGCTTTTTTTATTTTTTTTTTTTTGGTTGCACAGTGGAAAAAAAAATTAAAATTACAACTAAAGGCTTTAAAGCTAATCTGAGGTTTCTGGTACATAGAAATCATTAAAATTCAGCATGTTTTACAACAGAAAAGGTGAAGTGAATTTGCAGAGTGCATATTTTTCCCTTCCCCGTGCTCATATTAAAGCTTGCTCACAATATTGAATGAGCCTTTGGCCAGAGACGTGCTGAGCCTTGCCCCTCTTGATCAACAGGGATTAAAAAAAGACACCTGGGACTGCTCATGCCGAGGTAATGAAACAGGAATCTGCGGGCTCTGGAGAGCAATTTGGAAAGTTTCTTTTCTTATTGCTATGGCTGGGGCAGGCTTTTCCCCAAATTTAGTATTCTGTCCGGGAGAATATAAAATAATGAGACTCCTGCTGCTTCCTCGGGGAGACCCTTGAATTGCCTTGGAGATATCACTGTCAGCCTGAGGTTTTTTTCTGTCTAAAGCTGACCTGAGAAAAGGAGCAAAGAAGAAAGCAGGGGGAACATAAGCCTGTTTTGATGCTTTCTGGTGGCCAAAATTGCTTTCATAATTTGGGTTTTGGTTGTTTGCTTTTTTAAATTTTTTTTTTCAGAGGAGATTTGTTGGTTCATTTTACATAGGAAACACCAAGGTTAGGGAGTTCACTACTGAAAACATTTCTCTTTGGAAAATGAGAAGAACAGGGTATTGGTCACAGTGTACTCTCAAGGTCTCTGCAATCGATGGGGAAGAGATGCTATGAGGCTGAAAAAACACAGGGTGTTTCACTGTTGTCCACTGAAAGGATCAAAAGCTGTCACAGTAAAAAAAAGAGAGAGCAGCTGCTGGAGCAGTCAGGGGAGGAAAATCTGGCCGTGAGATGTGGGGTTTACAACAGGCTGGCTTTAGGGTATGAGGAATGCAAATGCCAAGGAGTTCCACCAACATGTTCCTTGCAAGTCAGGAGGAGGAAAACCAGAGTGCTCCATGCAGAGGGCTGGGAAAAGCTGCTAAGAAGGAAAGTGAATCAGTAAGGAGAGATCCATTGATGTTTCAGCTTGCTTTTAGCAGCTCTAAAATTGCCCTGATGCTGAGCATGGAGCTGTTGTGTCTCTGATGCTGCTGGCTGCAATCTCTGATGGTCGCCCAGGAAAGTCATTATTCCACATTTTATGACACATTGGGGGCTGCTCTGCAGAGCAGAGCTCTGGCTGGCTGCAGCTGGGCTGCAGACAAGGTGAGAAGGGCAGATGTGCCACTACAGTGGCTTTTTTATGGGGCCCTGTGTGCAAATTACACCTGCCACACAGCTGCTCCAGCTCTGAGGAATAAATGTGAGTTTAGCAACCAGTTCTGTTAGCAAGTTAAGTGAAATGGGGAGCTGGGCAAATCATAGAATGGTTTGGGTTGGAAAAGACCCTTAAATGTCAGCTAGCCCAGCTGCCCTGAGATAAGCAGGGTCAGCTTCCATTAGATCAGGTTGCTCAAAGTCCTGCCCAGCCTTTCCCGGTTGAAAACTTCTAGGGGCAGGGCACCCACCACATCTCTTGGTGACCTATGCCAATGTTTTATTATTCACATAATAGAAAATTTCTTCCTTAAAATAGTGGCTCAACTCATAGCATAATTTACTTCCAGTCATTTGAGTGGTGGTGCCTGGATGTTGCTTATGTTTCACTTTGGATGGATATGAAGCTTCAGAAACGTGGAACTGCAGCTGCAGAAAGTGCCACTCAAACCTGGCTGCTTTTGGTAAGCTGGTCCCTGAGATTTGGGGTGGGAGAAAGTGTGCTGGAGGCACTGGCCAACTGTGGGACACCAGAAATAAGCAGTGGCTTCAAAGCAATTTGGGCAGCTGGATCACAGGGATGTGCCAACAGACGATGAGAAAAACTAAGAACAGAGTTTGCAAACAGTGCTGGGAGTTCAGTGAAGGAAAATCCAAAGATAAATCCTGGGTGAGAGCTGCTTCCCAGTCTCTATCCCTTTGGATACAGGTGGCCTAGTCCACTTTCCTCCCACTGGGATGTAAAACTTATGCATCTTGTGGAGGGTGTGCCAGCCTTCTGCTGGGTATCACTCTTTGTTAGGGCTGGTGCAGAGCTGGCATGTCTGCCATCACCCCAGACCTTTCCTGAGCTGCTCTTTTGTTCACTGGAGCAAAAAAAAAAAAAACAAAACAAAAAACCAGGTCTCATGTGAAGGCCTGAGCAGCTGGGGCCACCACCTGAAAATAAAAGGCCACAGGGATAAAGGAGAGTTGGCGGAGCCTCTTTTCACACAAAGGAGAATAAACATATGGAATAGGTTAAGATGTGAGGTGGCTGAAGCCATGCTATAAATAAGTTCAGGAGGCATGTCGACAGGCTGCTGGGGAAAAAAACACAGTGGGGAGGAAAAGATTGTGGATATTAGGATGGGGGTGAAGGGACCCAAAAGATAAGATTATGATAAAGGGAAAATAAGATGGAGAAGCAGTCTGGTCTCTTCTTCCAGCTGTGCTGTGTGTTGGAGGAATGAACTGTTTGGCTCATCCACATGTCTGAACCAGCAGTGATTGGTCTGTTCAGTATAAGGAAGGTTTTGCCCATAAAACTGGAGAGTGTTGAAGAGAGTTGGCAGCATGGTGTGAGAAATCGGGTGTTGGGTGCCTCTGTTTTTGGAGCTGCTCTAAAGGGTGGATGTGTGGGTTTGGAGGCTTGTGTTGATCAGAATTACATCTGGGAGGAGGGGGGTTGTCTCCAGACAGTCCCTTGCTGAGAGGGGAAGGGGTGAGGGTGCAGGGGAAGGACCTCAGCTCTGCAGGGCACCTCGTAGAGGAGCTGTGGCAAAGTGCAGAGAGCCCTCTGTAAAGCCCCCTCTGCAATGAAGCATGAAGAGATCATGTCATGATGGGGTGAGAGGAGAGAGAGGAGGTGCACTGCAGTGGTGCCTGGGGCTGGGGGAGACATGGAGGTCCAACTGCTCTGAGAAAGCTCAGAACATACTCCTGCCTCAGTCCCAACAACATTAATTCCTTGATGTCATCAACAGGCACCAGGAGAAAGGAGTGGTGAATTCAAGTAAACTGCTTGGGTGTAGTGAATGATTTTTGTTGCCTTGGCCAAACAGCTCTTTAGGAACTAAAATATGACCCAAGTCCACCTAAGCCATCCATCTCCAAGATTTTAAGTAATCTTTTATTTTCTGTGTAACAGACCTCTTTAATAACTCTGTACTGGGAAATCCCAGCACTTAAACAAGAAATGTGTCCTGAACTTAGCAAAAGGAAGATGTTTCTAAAATCCTCAAATGAACAAGCATCCCCTGGACAAACAGAGTAAACATTCTGTGATGTGGTACTTGCAGACCCAGCCAAACTGATTTTACCAGCTATAATAGCCACTTCTTTGGCTGTCCTGGTGGGAAATGAGCTGGGAATCTTCAGAGTGAGAAGCCAAGATTTGATAAACTGTAATTTTAAGTGATGTTAATGGTGGGTTGCACTTCCAGGGAATGCAGCTGATGGATTTTAGGGGATTTCTGATGTTTATCCTGACAGCTCCTGGTGTCTGCTCTGACTTACTGCAGTCTGGCACCATTCACAACATAAAGGAGACATTAAGGCCCCTGAGTTGCTTTGTTAGAAAATCAAACTCTTCTGCTACCCAAGTGAACAGTAAAGAAATCTGTCTTGCAGAGGTGACAGAACATCTGTTCTGGGATTTGGGCTGAGACTTCCCCCTCCACCTGGGCCATAACAGGCCATTCTGAGATTTCAGGCAAAAGTTTTGGGGTGCTACTGCAAGTCCAATAGCTACAACCTGAACAGTGTGACCTAAGGGACAATGTGTCTGGTGAGAATTGCTGGTGAAAATCGAGGCATTGAAGGAACATTTATGGCAATGATAGAATTGTAGAATTGTCTAGGCTGGAAAAGATTCCATGATGATGAGTCTAACCATTAACCCAGAAATGACAGGACCTTGTCCCTAAGCACCACATTCATATGCCTTTTGAATTCCTCCAAGGATGGTGACTCCACCACTGCCCTGGGCAGCCTGTTCCAGTGACTCTGGTGCCTGTGCATGCTGAAATGCCTGGCTGACTATGTGTGGCTTGTGTGAGTCACCATATTTTGTGGCTTCCAAAATTCCACTTACATTGAAATGCAGGCATGTAAGTCCCTTTGCAGATCTGGGTCCTGGAACAAATGTTTTAGTTCAAATTTTTCCCTGTAAATGTACAGAAAGTAACCTAATGTGATGTTAGCCTATAGACATCACAGCCCAGTGAAAGCATCATCAGATGATTCCTCAGAGTTAATTCATCCATTCATTATTAATGTGTGCCCGGAATTTCAATTTACTCTCATTAAAACGTGATTGATGGTAAAGATACAGCACATAACAGCCACACTGCACCAGCTCTTTCTTTGCACTCAGCAGAAAAACACGAGCTGCTTTTGCTTTGCTTTCTGCACAAAAGTTAGACTTTTCTGGTCTCTCTATGGTAGCAGCTTTTCCTTTGTCTCTTTAATACTTCATTGCTATTCTGTAAATACAGAAAACCAGGAAGAAATGAAGAGCAAACACAGGAAATGCAGCTACTGGGCTTGCAGCTTGAATGCAGGCACAGGGTGACACTGGTGCCCCATGCCTGGAGCTGGTGATGGGACCCTGTTAAACCCAGTGTCACCAAGGCAGAGAATGAGGGCAGTGTCACCATGGCAGAGAATGAGGGCAGTGTCACCATGGCAGAGAATGAGGGCAGTTCCACCATGGCAGAGCACCAGGGCAGTGTCACCAAGGCAGAGAATGAGGGCAGTGTCACCATGGCAGAGCACCAGGGCAGTGACACCATGGCAGAGAATGAGGGCAGTTCCACCATGGCAGAGAATGAGAGCAGTGCCACCATGGCAGAGAATGAGGGCAGTGTCACTATGGCAGAGCACCAGGGCAGTGCCACCATGGCAGAGAATGAGGGCAGTGTCACCATGGCAGAGCACCAGGGCAGTGCCACCATGGCAGAGAATGAGGGCAGTGTCACCAAGGCAGAGAATGAGGGCAGTGTCACTATGGCAGAGCACCAGGGCAGTGACACCATGGCACACAGTCACTGCCACCCTCCTCCTCCTCGGATCATGGGCAGTGATTTCCTGTGTAGCCTGGCCAGGCTCCAGGCTGTGCTCTGAGGCAAACCCTGGCCTGCAGTCACACAGGAGTTAAGGCCTCATTAGTTTCTCATTCCCATGTCAGCAGGCTGTTAGCAGGCTCTGAATTGGCCAGCCAGCTTCTGGAGAGGAGCCAGCCTGCAGCAGCACGGGCTCAGTCCCCCCAGCAGGCACTGCTGCTGCTGGAGAGATGCATTTTGCATGCATCCCATGACACTGATCCCTCTAGAATAAAGTTTTGCAGTTGGTGGTCCCAGAATTTACATGCCAGACTCTGCTATCACCCAGGCTCCTTGGAAAATGTTTCTCCACCAGCTACTTTTAATCTCTTCCCTGCTCTCCAAATTCCTGGGTGTCTTGATCCAGGAAAGGCTTTTCTTGATTGTTTAGTTCCCCAGAGAGCTGTCTGTAACCCTGCATCTTGTGTTGGATGGTGCTCTCCTCTGTGAAGCAAACATCTGAAGAGTTGGCTACCCTTTCATCTCTTGAGCCAAATTTTCAATGCTAACTCAGAGTCAGCAGGGTCTAACGTGGTCTTCAGATCTTCTTCTGGACAGCTCCAGCCTTAGCCTGCAAAGAGCTGCTCTTTTCATCTGGCACTAGGCACAAAATCCACTGGCAAGAGATTTTCTTCCCTTAGATGCACGTGGGGGAAATAGTGTTGCTAATCATGCTTAAAATTCAAGCTGGGCAGAAAAGCTTTGAAATGCCTTTAAAAGGCAAAACATTTATGTATGGCTGCATGACCTATGCTTGGAGAAGGGAGAAAGAGGACTGCTGGTATCCCACCATGATTGGATTTTTTTCACCTATTCCCTCTTGATCTCGTTCATACCTTTTATTTTCTTTTTTCTTTTATTTTTTTCTTTCCATCCTTAGATCTCCCTGGTAATATGGTCCATATGTTTATTCTCCTTCTAGGGAAATCAACGCCAGCATTCACATTGCACACTTCTATACTGCCATGTTTCACTAACGTGCAGAGGTTTGTTAGGAAGGATTTCAAGGCTTTCTATAATTTCCAAAGTTGGAAATTAGATCACTGCCTCCCCTCTGCCTCTTGTAGTGAAAATAAACTCCTATTTCCTTTACTTTCCCTCATACCAATACCCAGGAATTTCTGAATGTTTTGTGACTTCTCCAAAGCTTTGTTCCTCCGGGTAGCTGCAGAGTATCCAAGACAAGGTCATGGATCACAGACACGGGTCTCTAGCTGAGATGTAACCATTCCATTGCAAAGCAAAACCTCTTCTTGCCCCTGATTTCCACACTGCAGCTTGACACCTTCTCAGCTGCTCTTTTCTGTAGTGCTGCAGATGGGGAAGGTTTCGTGCCCTGAGAAATGAATGGCTTTATTTCCACATGAAGAATGTGGGTGTCTGGGTACTTTGCTTTTCCTCTGTCGCCTTTCTGTTTCCCAGTGGTCCAGCAGGAGATGTGATTGCTAAGCACCCTCTGGTCCTCTGTGCACATCTCATGGGACAAGGTGGAAGTGGGTTTGGTAAGGATGGGAAACTTATTCAGAAACAGAGGGGCATTTTTTCCAGGCTGACTGACCATTTTTTGAATCATATCAAGTCCCTCATTCAGGAAAATTTCAGCTCAGGACAGTAAGATTTTGCATAATTAGATTTCACCATGTCCCACTTACCTTTAAGAGATGGACTCTGCAGTGGTATGAGCTTATAAGGGAGATTCTGGGAATTTCAAGGCATTCAGTGCTGCTCTCTGAAAAGCTGTGAGAGCTTGGTAGAGATTACATCAAACTTACCTCCAGGAAAATAAAAAATGCAGCCTGTAGGAGCTAAGCAGTTAAACATGAGGAGAGAATCCAGGGCATGTTCATGAGGAAGTTTTGCAAATCCCAGTTAGAAAATCTCATTAATATTATGGGGTAGGTGAAATAGAGACTTTAATAGGAAGAAAATATCTCATGTACTGTGGAGGAACTGTTCCTAGCCAGAAGCCCTGAGCAGAGAGGATCAAGTACAGTTTCTTTCAGAGAAAGAAGAAATTGCTGCTGAAAGCAAAGATATCAACAGTGTGTCTGAGTAGCCCTATGGATTGCTGTTCCTTTATGCTAATAACTTTGAACAAAGAGAAATTTCCCCAGCAAGTGGCACTTTTTCCAGACCTGTGCTGTCAGACAGGAAACTCGATAGAGATTTGAGTTGTTTGAGATCTGAAACTTGAGTAATTCTGCAGGCCTATTGGCCTTCCTGTCACATTCTTTAAATGACAAAATTCACATCTTCTCACTCTTGGCTGTGACTTCAGTTATGCCAAAATTTCTTTAACTGTTTCTTCAGGCTTTTTATGTGAGTTATCACAGTCTGATATGGGAGCATTATCCCCATGCTTTCACTCTCAAGAACTGACACTTCTTTCTTTAGCAAAAGAAGAAGATGCAAAGTTGGGAATGTGATGAGCCCTATGGTTAGGGGAAAATTTCTGTCCTGGCTCAGAAGATGTTTGATGGTTCCATTGTGCTCCTTAGTTGTGTAGAGGTGGATAGTAAATGTACAGTTTACTCTTATTGAGTGTAGAAGTTCTGAAATCAGGACAAAATTATTTCAACATCTTGATGTTTTCTTTTATATATGATAATGAACTTTCACTTCATACAAATTAAGGCCACATCACCAAAAAATCTGTATTTCCTTCTCCTCATGTGATGATAGTCACGAAACTAACCTTGTGTTTGGTACTGCAAAACACTGAAAACCAGCATGCAGTGACATTGCCTGGTTTGCTATTTCAACAGATATTCTGTTTAAGATCCTTAGAAGTTCTCCATCTTTTCTCTCATGTCCATTCTGTCCAACAGTAATGTATCTGTACCACTTCCATGATTAGGAATGCTCTACTAAGGTAGTGCCAAACTCTTCAGGCAACAACATAATGAAGGATCCTGTGTAGCATTTATTTTACACTGTACCTGAGCATTTGTTGAAGCCATCATGCAAAAGGATATTTGTCTAACTTGAAGAAAACAGAGAAAAGACAGCTTTTGTGTTTCAGGTGGATTCTAAAATTTTTAAAAAAATATTTGCTAACTTCAGAAAAATTGAGTTCTTTTGCATTGCAATGAGTCTTCAAGCCAAGCAGCAGAGGAAGTGGGGAGATATGGCTTGAACTGTCACAAAAGAATCAGATTCAGTTAAACCTCTAGATTACCCATTCATTGGAACTGGTTTCCCTGAGAGGGGTTTTTCTCTGAATTACACAAGAAGATATCTCCTAGCTTGCACCTTCACTCACACAAAGAGTCAGGAAAGATCCTATTTTCCAAAAGTACTGAAGGAAGTTCTGGATGCTTAGCCCTATAGCTGATTTTATACTCTAGGAATGTTTTAAACTCCTCACAGACATTTTATATTCATGGAGTGTGAGTTCTCTGTGATTCAGCTCTGGGTGAATATTGATTTTGAACCACGCTCCACAAAGTTCCACTTGTGCACTGTGGAGAGGAAAAGCCCTGGATTAAAGCTGCTGTAAGAAAATTCAGTCATGCAGCTCGTGTATGTGGACTTGTCTAGATTATGGCCATGCTTTATCTCCTGGATTAAAGCCTTTTTCCTTGGCCTGAGAGCTGGCTGCACAGGGACACACAGGGCACGTGGGGATGCACACTCTCTGCCAACTCATTTTGTTGCTGTCTCACCACAGTTCATTCTGCCTGCACACATGAGACTGAGTGTAGGGAAAATCACCTGGCAAGGGAAGGGAAATGTAACCCAACATGAAGACATAGATGCTTCCTTGGAGCATACCAAGGAGGCTGTTCAAAGCTGCCCTCTAATTTTGGATCTTGGCATGCAGTGACACATCTCATCCCTGGCAAGTAAAGAATCTCTCTTTAGGTCTAGGTGTCAGTGGCATGAATCTGAATATGTTGGATTTCTGTTTCCATTTCTCTGGAGATGTGGATGAAAATCTGAAACAACACCTGATGACTGTCAAATCTGAATGAAGTTGCTGGGGCTGGGAAAAAAAGTGGGGAGAAGAAATCTACTGCTGCTTTTGCCCATGTTTTATCTTTGGCACCCATCTATTTGGTAAAATAATCAGCTGTCTGGGCATCTGCCTGTTGCTTAGCAGCAGAACTGCTCTTCTGATGCTCTGGAGGACTTTATCTGGGGACATGTCAGAGGAAAAAACTGGTCCATTATTGCTCTCAAACAGTGGATTTCCATGACTTAGACCAGCCAGTAATTTACAGAGACAATACCTTGTTCCTCAGTAATTCAGTTTAAGGATGTACAGAAAGAATCTGGATATCTTCTTTAGTACTTTATGTACTCTATGTACTTTACAACTCTTATTAATTCTCTAGTACTCACGAATTTTTGTTATTCACAAAATTTATCTGGGTCTTCTTGCTGCCAATGCTATCATGGGTGAGTGTTTGCTCATTGAATAAGACATATGTGTCGTTCTGGTTTGTTGATAGCATCGTGAATCAATAGCTGTCAGGGGATGGTAGGTAATTTGTGCCTTGCATTATTGCTAGGGAGAAGGAGGGGAGGTGTTCAGGAAATCAGAGAACACAATAAATAAGTTGGCACGTGGGTATTTGTTTTGTTCCGCATCGGCATCCAGCTAAGCCAGAGATAAAACCTAATGGTTTTTGGTGCAGCCCTGGGTGGCTGGCCATGAGGATGGCAGAGGATAAACAGTCCAAAGGTCCACACTGGCTCTCAGTACAGTGCTCAAAAGTCACTCACACTATTGTCCTGGTCCTGAGCATACCAGAACTGACATGTGCACTTCACTATTTGTAAATCCCTGTCTGCCTCTGCACAGCCTTGGCCAGCCAAGCTGTTTTGGAAGGCTTGCATGCTTTCACCAGCACAGCTGGATCCAGAGGAGCAGCAGCTGAAGAAACTGATGTTTGAGCAGATGATGTGATTCGTTTGGAGAAGACACATGACAGCATGGGACAGGACAGGAACAGAAATCCAGTGACCAACTCCTTATAAACAACACTGGAATCATGTCCTTTAAGCTCTGATCTCCTGTACCATCTCCTTTTGGAAAAACTCATCCAACTTCTTCCACTTGTCCAGTCCAGTGCAGCTGCTGCTCTTTCTGCCTTCAAATTCCTGTTGGCTGATCTCAGTGTGGGAGTTGCCTTCCATAAGGTCCTGTGCCCAGGGCTGGACCTGCAGAGTCCCCCACTGCACTGAGCCACCTCTGACTGCTGCTGTGCTGAGCACATGCTGGCCCGTGGTGTTTTCCTGCAGCTCAACTTCCTCTTGTTGCAGCTCAGTGCCAGAAGAATTAGGAAATTCAGTGACAGAATCACACCATCATTAAGGTTGGAAAAAATCCCTAAGCTCATTGAGTCAAATCATTAATCTAACAGTACCCTGTTGTACAGCTTAGCCAGAGAGGTTGTCAACCACATTTACCTCAGGGACCAAAGGTTGCTGAGAGCTCTGGCCCAAGCCCAGCCTCTCTCTATGCTCTGCAATCCTCTTGCAAGCAGCCAAAATCTGCCTATCAGCTGCTTCCCATCCCTGTTTCCTATCTACTGTCTTCATATGATGTTCTCTCCTCAGAGCAGAGCTTTACAGGCTGCCTCTGTGCAGTCCCACTGCTAATCCAGGATCCAGTGCCAGCCCCGTGCTCCAACCCACACCGGTCACAATGTTCCTCCTGCTGCCATTCCTTGGAAGAAGACTCCCCCAGCCATCTTTCTTCCACTTGACTTTTTGAATGTGCGACCCAATCTAATAATTGTTTTGGCTCTGATGGCCGGAACACACCTTCATGTTGTCCCTGGTGCAGCAGAGCAAATAAATGGGGGATGAATTTAGACCTGGAATGCAGCAAACAGGGTGGATGGACATTGGCTTTCTTACCCAGCTAGTCTGGGATGTGTTGGCACCTGTTCAAACAATTTCTTGCTCAACCTGGACATTCCTATCTACTTCTGTAACATCAGTGGGTAATGTTATGCAGCACCAAGGATAAATTCAAGGCCCAAGTGATTGCTGTGTTGTACAGAGGTATTTTGAACTGCTGGCACCAGATCTGACTGGTGGCGCCCGTTTGAGCCGAGCCTGTTGCTGTACACCAGAGCTCACCTCTTCCAGCTGGCACAGCCAGACCTGGCTGCCTTCCGTCTGCTTTGCACCTCATCAGCACGAGGAGGATGCTGGAACCAATTTAGGTGGTGATGTGGTAGACAGTGCGTGAGGCAGAGCAGGATGCTGGGAGTGGCTCTGCATCTGTCTCCCATCACGGGGTCTGGCTGGGATTTCTCTGGCTGTGGGAAGAGCAAATCTTACACGCCCGCAGCGCTCAGTTGTGCCTGGGATTGCAGCTGGGAGGGAGCAGCCCTTAATGAGCAAGGTTATGGCATTAGTTGGGGTGTTGCAAGATCTGGGCTCTTCTGCTGGGCCTGTGTCACTCACTTGTGAGATTTGGATCTGGTTTTTTCCAACCCAGCCGAGCCTTAAGCTCTTCTGCAGTTGTTAAAGTGCATAAAAGTGGTCTTGATGGGGTGTGGTGCAGTTTAGCATTTGGAAAGAAGTGTGAGGCTGGTTTATTGGTGAAAGGAGCCTTAGAAAATTCAAAGCATTGTTCTGACCCTCATTCATGGAGTAGTTGAGATTGGAAGGGACCTCTGGTGGTCACCTGTCCAACTCCTCGCATTCAAAGCAGGGTAATGCTTCTTGTACTCCTGGCTTCCCAGCATTTTCTTTACTGGTTGTGCATGGTTAAGTGAATTTTGAATTTTTTTATACTGTTTCCTTGCAAAAATTCCTTCCATTGTTTGTCTGGTCTGCATATCTTCTGAGTTTGAAAGAGCTGTTTGGGCTCAATGGTGCCAAAATATGGAGTGGAGCCTTTTCTCTGCACACCCTCTGCTTCATGGACAAATGCCTGGAAAACAGTCTGATTCACAGCAGATTTCAAGCCTGTGGATCCCCAGAGGGATCCTGTGTTTATATCTGAGGGCTCTGGTGCATGCACAGAAATGTTTTTGAGAGCCTGTTCCTAAACTGAAGCAGATGCCACCCATTTGGCTTTGCCATGAGACTCCAGGCTATCCGCAGCCCTTGGATGCTGAGCAGCTCCACTGTCCCAAATGAGAGCAGGAGTGAGCAGCTGGAGGAGGGAATACCAATAGTCAGAAATCTGTTCACCACAGCCATGTCTCCAGCACAACTGCAAGCCTTAACTTGCAGCAGGAGCAGCTGGAGAGTGCCCTTGGTTTGAGAGAGTTGGGGCAGGGCTTAACCCTCCTCTTCACATCTGTGTTTCCTGGGTTTTGGAAACTTCTCCAAACCACAGCCCTCTTAGAATGTCTCAGACATTCCTTCACCCCTGGTTTAAATAATAATGCAACTTTTTCAGTAGTTATCTGTCTTCTGCCCAGTGCCTCATCAACAGGGCACAGAGCTTATGTCTGCCTCACGTGGGCAGGAATCCTTTTCCAATCTTTTTGCAAAGTCTGAAAAGCTAACAGAAGAAAGCTGGTTGCTATCTGTGCCGCTGCTTAATCCTCAGTCTCCAATTCCCACTATCAGCACTATCAGGGAGACTTTTCTCTCTGCCACCATGTTGCAGAACTGCAGATAACATAATCCTAAATCCCAGGTAAAATTTTGACCCTTCCTCTGTGCAGCTTTATTTTTGAAAGCAAAGTCTCTTGCATCAGATGAATCACGGCTGGTAATATTCTCCTTCAGCCTATATTGCCTTAGCATCAAACCAAGCCCCATGTGCTTTCTGCTGTCTTATTTTCTGAAATTATTTTCAGTTTTCATTTGAAAATGTCTTTTAATGTGGCCTTGCATGTAAGACCTTCTGGGTAGAGGAATAAAAAAAATTCCATGATGTATCTTTCCCTCCTGAAAAGCTTTGATTTATGGCTAAGAAGAATTATTCTTGCTGCCCATAAAGTAATTTTTTCAGCATGTTGGCTACAGACTGGGTAAGATTACTTCCAAATCCAGATAGCTGTGGATTTATCAACCATCTAAAATGCACATACATATGCACATATGTCTAAAAATATCCAGTGGGGCATTTTTTTTCTGTACATAGAATAAATTCAATAAAATTCATTAAGTTGCCTTGGTTTATTACCAATGGAGTTGAGACTGGGCTATGGTCCAGGGACTGCATCTGTGCAGGTATTATTACCATGATCACCTGCACTTGTCATAGACCAGATTTCTTCTCTGTATGCTAATTACAACCATAATGTGTGCTTTACTTGCAAACAATAATGTCTTATGGGAACATACTTTCCTTCTCAACTGAATTACAGTAAAAGCACATGATTAATGATGCCATTTTTTTTTGGAAAATCTCAAGTGGTTGAAGTCTAAGCAGTATGGGAAGTGATGATGTTCCTGTGGGTTCTCATGTGCCTGTTCAGGGACACACAGTGGGTGAACCTTGTGGGTTAATGCAGTAAGTAGAAAGGATGTGCAGAGGCCTTTTTCCAGGCAATGAGCAGCTACAGCAGTGGATTTCATGGAAGCAGCTGTGACCCTGCCATCTCCAGCCATGTGGGCTTGCTCAGCATTCACAAACAGTGTTGGCTTTTATGTGGATGTGGGTTAAAACCTTTTGCTGACATCTTTATGGTGTGTTTAATTCTGCTCCAAGACTAGGAAACTTTTTTTTTTTTGTCTAAACATCAAGTTATCATGGCCACTTGGCAGTGTGACTGCAGAGGCAGGAGCTGGAGGAAAGTCCTGGCACATCATAGACTGGGGATTAAGGATCTTGCAAGCATGATGTCTCCTCTGAACCTCACCATTCTCACCATTAGGCTGCTGTTCCTTAAACAAGTTCATTCCACCTGTGCCTGTGCCACTGGCACATTGTGGGCTGCAAGGAGCTCAGCAAATCCAGGCTACCATGGTTAATCCTGGAGGTGCCAATGGCACCCTCCAGGGCAGGTCCTGACCCTTGTGGTATCTGCTGTACTAAAAAAGAGGGAAAACCACCTATGCAGCCTTCCCTAAAATTAGCTTGGATTGCCGTACAGAAGAGTTTGACCTGTAAATTAGAAAGCAAATTAGAGGGAAAACCCGGTTCTGTATTCCTTAATATGACCACAAACTGCTATTAGGGTGTGGTGCCCCATGCATGCTGTGATGTTTAAAGGCATCTCCTGCTCCTGCACCTGCCCAGAGTCAGTGGCTGCTGGAAACCCTCCCTAAGCCCTGAGCCAGCTCCATAAAATGGGAACAAAATTTTGCTGCTTTAGAAAAGCCATCCCTAATGGCTTTGGCATCCCTAGGATCTCACATTCTTGACATGAAATTCTTACTCACACAGTTTGAGGGCCTCTTCACAGTCAAGTCAAATAAAGCACCAGAACTGTAGCCATGATTTTCTGAACTTGTTTGGAAAACTTTTCTTTTTGGCCACATGACTTAGTGTGGTCCTCTGGCACCTAAAAGATGTGCTGTGGTCCTGTTGCATGTCAGATTGCTCACATGAAGACCCCCTAAAACTTTCCAGTGACAGGAAGATCTTGCTGCCTTCTTTTCTTTGTAAAAAGAGTTTGTTACTAAATGCATCATACATGATTATAAAACCTCCCACCTTCTGTTTTGGGTCTTCCAGGGTGGAACTAAAATAAGACACAAAACAGTGTCTCTTTGGGGCTTCATACTTAACACTTAGTAACAGGAGAAAAATAGGCAGTGACAACTGATGGAAGAGGAATTTGAGCATCTGGAACAGGGTAAAAGCCAAGAAAACAGTGAACTCTGTTAGATTTTCTCCCCACCCTGGATTTTGAATAGTTTTTCCATTCCACAAAAACACTCATGGAAGGGAGATGCTTTTCTCCCTGTTTAGCTGTAACAAAAAGCATGCTGTGAATCAAAGGTGCATCCAAGAGCATCTGGAAATATTTCCCACCCCAAGAAGAGACTGGTGACGCCTTCTGGGAATGATTTGCAGCATCCAAAAGAAAAAAAAAAAAAGAAAAGTGGGTGAAAGAATACATTTTCAGGAGTGTGGGGGCAGCAGGTGGAGAAACAAGGGCTGGATGTTGGTCAGCACCTGGTATTCTATGGTGACACCAGTGTGTGCTGCTGTGAATGCAGTGCCACTGGTCCTGGGCATCTGCTTGATTCTGTGATGGGACACACAGGGCTTGCCAGCTGTCCTGGTGCCTTTTCCAATGGGAACAACGTGGTTAAGAACAAAGTTTGGTCTGTGGAACCCCCTGGTTCCCACCTGGGTGGCAGTGTCCTGATTGGCAGGGGGGAGACACCCCAGGTTCATAGTTGCTGTTGAGTCCAATTGCTGGGGCACATTTCTGGGATGCTCTTTTGTTGGCAATACCTGACTGTGGCCATTTCACAAAGTAAACAACATCCTGAAACAATGGTGAGGACCATTTGGTGGGTCAGGTACCTGGAGTCATTCCCTTCTATATCCAAACCATCTGTGCTACAGGCAAGTGCCCCTTTGAACTGAAGATGCAATGATATATCCTGGGACTGTTCTGCTTCTCCAGGGAGACCAGGAGGGGTCTTAATCTCACATATGACACTCTTGTTTTAAGGGGGGAAGGCTTTATAGCCAGTGTGAAACTGCAAGAATTTCCTTTTCAGTTGACATGTTCTGACACATATTTCCTATGTGATCTTGGCCGGTTATTTGAGCTCTCTGTGTCTCAGCTTCCCATGAGAATATCAGGACTTCCCTTTCCTTGAGGTTGTATTCCTTCTTGTCAGGGAGGGACTAGGAGATGACAGAAGAGATGGATGCTACATGACTTGGCACTCACCTGTGCTATAAACAGCTCTCAGCAAGACCCCTCTCCCTTTCTTCTCTGTTCCTCACTGCTGAGGCCTCCTGTGCAGCCAGCTCTGATTGCAGTGGGTTTATACAAGCTGGTTGATAAGGGCTGCTACTGATGCCAGCTCCCCAGACCCAGACAGCCATCAGAAGACACAAAACTTCGACTGCAGGCTCACCAGTGGGTCACAAATCCCATCTGTCAGGGCATGGTTAATTCACCCCAGCTGCCAGTGCTGCCTGGTGCTCCAGTCCTTCCACCTGCTGCCCCTCTAACCAGCTGGTTGGGTCTATTGCTCTGTCATGGACAGTGTCAAGTAATGGAGGGTGTTTTTTAATGACTCAATACATGAAGAAAGCCTGAGATTCTCTGAGAGAGAGAGAGAACAGCTTCTGCAATTAAATGGATGCTGTTCAGCACAGGCTGTTCACTTTTCTGGTTTCCTAGTGGTAAACTCCCAGCAAAAGACTGGGAGAGTGATACGTGGAGAATACATAAAGACATAATATGGCAGAGAAAAAAATCAGAAATTTTTCTCAGTGTATCTGCCTGTTAAGATGCATTTATTATCAGTTTCATATAATTTTGTATTTTCCAATGTATTTCAGATATATGGTATGATATGAAAATACAGAGTCTCACGACTGTGTTATAAATGATTGGAAATTACCAGCTGGGAAATTTGTCATCTGCAATATATAACACAATGGAAGCATGTTGCATTAAAAAAAAAAAAAAAAAAACAAAACTCCTATTTTAAAAAAAATAAAATAATAATAAAAAATACTTGTCATAAGCAATCTGTTTCCCAGGAATTTTCTGGATACAAAGTGGAGATTTATAAACCCTATGGTGTGTTCAGAGAAAATGGATGAAAACATGACTCTGGTTGGTGTTGAGCTGCAGTGGCATTCCTGCAGCTCTCTGTGTCCAAGTCATGTGGACAGCATGGATCACTTCCAGCTGGGAATCCAGCAGAGCTGCCTCCTCCTTTCCAAAACTTGAGAAGACTGCACTTCCCTGGTGGGGCTTGCATGGGTACAGGACAGATGTTTGCTAGTCAGCAATTGGCCTTGCTAAGCTTTGGACGTGATTCTGGACCTTTTCTTTTTCTCTTTTTTCCCTCAGAGACAAGGAAATAAATTACTTTAACTCAGCTGAGGATGCAAAGAGCTGCTGTTCATCATGGAAGAAGGAGACATTTGCATTTTTTGTGAAGGTAACTAGATTTTTAAGCAACGTGCATTTCAAAATAATTGTGCATCCGTGGGAATTCAATTCCTGCTTGTGTGCCAAATAACCAGACATCTGTCAATTGATATAAAACTGGATGCATTTGACTTAATAAGTAGCAGGCTGTTGTTGTTAGGACCTGCCACCCAGAGAAGCCATGGCAAATGCTGAGCATTTGGCTATTGATGACTGTTGATCCATGTGCCAATAGCAATAATAAGGTGAACCAAACTGGCTCACAGAAAGATGAAAAATCCCCAGACCTGCATCCCAGGTTTGGAAACAGGCAGTATCTACCGTTCTCACATTAGCCAACACACAGAGGGATGTGGAATGAGAGTGTGAAGGGCCAGAAGTGATGAAAAACATACTTCACATTGCATTTCTGTGAAAAATTGCTACCAGGAGCGTGGTGGTGGGAGAAATGGGCTCACTGACCTGATCAGTGAAGGCTCACATGAGTAGCAGCCAGGGGCTTGGCTGGGGCAGGGATATAAACCTTCTTGTCTTGGCCTGAACAGATCAGTGCTGGTGGATTCCATTCACAAAAGGAGGAATACCTCATATTTTCATGCAATGGGTAGCCTGATGCTCCTTCTATTTTATGGCATCCTTGAACTCTCTGTTTTTTCTAGTTTCATAACCATCTGGTAGTCATTAATATCCCCTTGGAAAGCCAGGAATTTCTTTTCCCCCCAAAGACACGTAACTTTCCACGCTTCCTTGACTCTTCACAGAGCCTCCAAGAAGATCTCTCCCAGCTACTTGCTAAAAAAAGTGTTTTTAGGGAATGGATTTACTGCTGAAGAATATTTCAAGCTTTTCCTTTCCATGCAGGCATCTTCCAAGGACACATTCCCAGTCTGTTCCCTTGGGTGGGATAAGTGCACGTGGCCAAGGAGGTGTCAGAGAGGGAGAGACTCGTGGCAGCCAAAGGCAGCCACCATCTGAGCTCAGCTTCACCTCCTTCATAGCCAGCAAAGAGAAACAGTGAATTCTGGGGTGTGAAGCATCTGCCCTCATGCAGCCATCTGTTTTGGGATGAGATGGATCCCAGCCTATTGCTCTGGATTGACTGTAATGGGAGACTATCACAATTGGTGGGATGGATGGCAATACTTGGGAGCCTAATGGTGGACAGGATGGACACTTCCTTTGATCACTTGTGTTGGAGGAGAAGCTGCTTCTACTATATGTGACAGGTCTGAAAAGGATCACTGGCAGCTTTGGCTTCAAGTGTGCATGAAAATCTATCTGTTCTGGATGGCTGGTGGCACAGTGACCTCAAGTCTGGAACAAAATCCTGATACAAAATGAATGCCTAATAATGGGCAGAGATGAATTTATTGGGCTGAGAGTGGATTCACTCAGTCCTTTTTGAATATGCTAAAAATAAGCACAAACACTAATGGCCTCTTTAATGGTTAGAAAGACATTAATGTTAATGGACTTCTCTCCTTGCTACCCACTCTCTGCCTAAAATGTGTTCGGTGTCATTGGCCAAAGTCAGACAGTATCACCCAAGCTAATTTTGTCTGAGTGAGTTAATGAGCAGCACAGGCACTCCTCTAGGGATTTCAGGTGGCACAGCTGTAAAATATTTAGTGAGATAAGGACCCATGCTGTTTCAAAACAGTCCAAAGAAACACATCAAATCCAATTTTTGAAATGCTAGGACTATGTCTTCTGCATCCTGCTGTATTTTCTGTCCCTCCATTTTTTGCAGAAATAGCCAGAGAGCAGGGCAGGGTGGAGGTGGGGAGGAGAGGAAAGGAAAAACTAAAGGCAAATGTGGGAGAATTTGATGTGTTTATATAAACCTGGATTTGTTTGGGGGTTTTTTTTTGGGTTTTTTTTTTTTTTTTTGGTTTTTTTTTTTTTCCTCTGTCCCCGGAGATGGAGTTTGCACAAAACTGGGGAAGATAGAGAGAAGATGGGGAATGCATTTCTGGTAATATCCAGCTGCTTTTGTTAGATCACACACTAATTCCCAATCTCTGTATTCCGCAGCCTTATTTACATTACATTATCATTTCATTTATGGGCCCCTCGGAGTTCTCTGTCACTTTGGGGAGCTCTCTAAATTTGCCTTTCATCACGTATTAATGAAGTGTTAATAGCTCACCCAAGCCATTTTTGAGCAAACACCATGTGATGTGTTTGTGTTGTGCAAACAGCCCATGTGCTTTGCTAATACACCACCGGTGGGCACCAGGCATCTGCCACCTCCCTGATAATTTCTTCCTCCCCTGCTTGCTTTGCTTGCACATCCTCATGTTTTGGAGGCCAGTGTGGACCTCTCTGCACAACACTGAACTCCTGAAGCTCTGTGCACCACGTCTGGAGGCAGAGGACAGGAGAACGAGGCAAAGTCACTGAAATTTGGGCAGTTTCTGGAGGCTGGTCCTAGGCAGGAGATCTGCTGGATGTGTGCACATCTGGCAGCTGGTTTGCTCCAGAAATCAGGCAGAGGAAGGGGAGGCAAGGGTGGTTGATGACCTCTTGCTGCCCAAATTGGCAGGACAGGAGGTCTGAGCCTGTGCCATGCTCCCCAGTGCACTCAGGGATTTGGGGGTTTGGACTTTCCTGTTGCTGCTTGTGCTTTAGCAGTTGATTCTGTCAGTGATTGTGTCTGGTTATTGATTTCTGGTGAGTTCTTTCATCCAAGCAAGAAAATTTTTTTTCTTTTTTTTTAATGAGCTGGGTAAAAAACTGAAAATGTACAATCATAAGCAACTTAATTTTTCTTTGCTAATTTAAATATTTTTTTTTCAAAATGAGCAATTTGCAACTGCAGGGGGAAAAATCCAACCCATTTTTTGCCAATCCCCACTATGAGAGCGTTTTATCAACTTTTTTCCTTAGGTAGTCAGGAACTACACATTTTCCATATTCCCTTCTGTGTTGCCTCTTGTGCATTTTCTTACCTTTCCTTTTTTTGTCTTCATCTGCTGCTGGACACCTTCTGCCCTGACATGGCTGTGCTCAGATTGCTGCTCCTGAAATACAGAGAGGAATAAAATCTGATACTCTGGGGGGTGTCCTCCTGGGCATCATGCTAAGGATCAGACCATTGCTTTCATGCAAGTGATGGAAAAAGGCACAATGATGTATTTTAAGTACACTTTCAGGAAGAGCTTATTGACAGGTCCTTAATAAATGCTAAATAAATCTTCCAAACATCATTGCTGTGTGAGAGAGGGGGTGATAAGCCTTCTAAAGAAGGTTTCCATGTCCCAAAACAGCCCTTCCCCAGCATCCCCTGACTGCCAAGGCAGCAGGGCAGGGCTACAGGGGGCTGTGGTGGGGATAATGCAGAGTCTGGTTGTGCATAAGGTCCCTGATCACTTGGAAGGTGGTGGGAAAACATCACCTTGTGCAGGAGCAGACCTTGTTACTAATCCAGAGCTCCCATTAGCCAGGGATGACATTTGCAGCCCCTCCAAAGGACAGGGACGTGTTTCTTTGCAGCCTGGGCTATGCTGTGTTGCAAGATCCATCACAAAGCCCAGCTGCAGGGATGCTGTAGCTTTTAAACATATTCAAGATGCACAGTGCCTCCTTTTTTTAAATGCACCTCCCATTAATTCTCCAGGATACGTGATAGGATGCGACCCTCTTACTGCTGACCTTTTAATAACAATAAAATCGCTCAGTGGTGCACTTTATTTTGATTTATCACTGCACAACATAAAGGGATTATATATCAAAGGAGGCACTAAAATGATAAGACTAATAAGAAGAGACCAGAGGAAGATGGGGAATTACTGGAAGAAGTTTCATTGGTATTTTCAGTCCAAAAAGATAGGAAACTATGGCTTATCTTGAATGGCCTTGGGAATGAATTTTTTTCCTCCTTTCCAGCAGCTGAAAATGGATAGATCATGTCAAAATAAACTCATATTAAAAAAAAAAAAATATACAGGCTATGTAGAATTTATCTCCAGTAATTGGAATACTGGACATTTTCTGCAGGCTTCTGCTATGTTATTTTTTGTATTTAAATTATTTTCAAAAAAGGAGATCTATCCATAGCTGTCACATATTTTGATTTTATTTCTTTTTTATTATCAGGGCAGTTTGATCCATTGGCAGAGCAACTATCAAAAGTTAGACTGACAAACACCTCAAGATTTTCTTTTAAGAGAAGAAGATGTTAAAGGGGGAATGATTGCTCTAAACCTCTTATTTTATCCCCCTTACAGACAAGCTGACAGGTAACAACCACAGTGTTTGGAGCACAAACACGTTTGTCAAAGTGATGTGTAGGACAACCAAAATGCTTTGTGAGTTTGAGTTATGTTTGAATAGATTCAGTAAGAATTTCCAGGAAAACTCTAGGAATATTGAAATGTGACTTTTTCAGTTTATGGACTAGTGAAAGGGAGTGATTTCACATATTTAAGTGATAGTTAAAGAAATCCTCATTGTATAACAGCTTTTGTCTTACAAAGATTAGCTTGTGGTAAAAGAATAAAAATTTTTGAAACATACCCAAATTGTTCTCTACAGAGCTAAAGGTTTTGTGTGAGCTTTTTACCACTGTTTGCCCAAAAAGTCAAAACTCCCTTCCAGCTCTACCTGACTCCTTTCTTCTTCACTTTTCAGCAAAGCAGCAACTGCACCAGGAAAGGATTGAAAACTGGAGGCTAAAATTCAGCTCATCAGCGTAGACCAGGGGAGGTCGCCTAGTCCAGCCTTTCTTCTGCTGCAAACCTTGGAAATTACCACCCATTAACATTTCATCAGCCCAGGGATTTGGATGGCAGCTGGCAGAGGAGCTGTCTGAAAGCAGCACAGGCTGTGCTGCAGGCCAGCCCTTCTGAGGGTGTTTTAGGTGCAGCTGCTGTGGTTGAGTCAAGCCCTGGTTGTGGCTGTACCAGCCCACTAATGTCACAGCTGGACTCCAGTCCCCTGTGTGCCTGGAGAGCATAAATCCACTGCAGACTGCAAAAAGAAGGAAAACAAGCAGGAAGGAGATATTAGCACACAAGGAAGGAGGTTTTGTAAGGAAAGAAAAGAAACAATTTTAAGTATGGGTTTGGCATGCAGTTTTGTGGGCTCCTGTCTTTGAGAAATCCACAGAGGGGTGTAAAATCAGGGTTAATGGGGCACTGGAAGGTCACAGAGACTGGGATGAGGGGAATGAGGTAGGCAGCAGCCAGAGCTGGAGGAAACAAAAAGGAAGAAGTGAGATACAAGTGTCTGAGAAAGTATAGGTGGGGCTCTGATGCTCACAGCAGTCCCAGCTGAAGAGGGTACTTCAGCCCATTCCTGAATGAGGACCTTTATGAAAGGCATTTTTGGCTTTGCAATTTCATCTTTTGGCTGGTTTAGGAGGTGAGTTCCTCACAGCATGTTTCCTGCTGGAATGCTGGGGAGCATTTAATTTCTTATTCCAGGAGTGGAAAATAAAAGATGAAGAGGAAAAGCCTGAGTTCAAAAGGTTGGGTTGGGTTTTCTCCATCAAGTTCAGTGGAATTTATTTTACTGTAGATCCAGTTCATCCAGTTTCCTGAGGATGCTGGTCCCATGGACAGGGAGATGTCCAGAAGACACAACCAGTCACCAGCCCACCTAATACCTCAATCACTTGTTCTTTATTGGTTGTACAGGAGTGTGTGGCAGTGGGTTCTTCTTCTACATTTGAGCTAGACAACTAAGTTTAGGAGGAAGAATTTGGCCATCTCTAAGCAGTTTTGTGTTGCAAAATGTAAAAACAGGACTGCTTTTTATGTCTTCCCAAGGGTTTTCATAGAGGTCTCTGTCTTTTCCTGCTAGATCATAGAAAATATTCACACAATCACAGGGTTGGAAGAGACCTCTAAGAACATCAAGTCCAACCCAGTCCAACACCTCAACTAGACCATGGCACTGAGTGCCACATCCAGTCTTTCTTTAAACACATCCAGGGATGGTGACTCCACCACCTCCCCAGGCAGATCATTCCAGTACTTTATCACTCTTTCAGTAAAAAACTTTTTCTTAATATCCAGCCTATATTTCCCTTGGTGCAGCTTAAGACTGTGTCCTCTTGTTCTGTCAGTTGCTGCCTGGAAAGAGACCAAGCCCCACATGGCTACAACCACCTTTCAGGTAGCTGTGGGGAGTGTTAAGGTCACCCCTGAGTCTCCTTTTCTCTGGGCTAAACAACCCCAGATCCCTCATTCCTCACAGAGTTTGTGTTCCAAACCCCTCACCAGTCTTGTTCTCTCCTCTGGACTCGCTCAAGTGTCTCAAGGTCCTTCCTAAACTGAGGGGCCAGAACTGGACACAGCACTCAAGGGTGACCTCACCAGTGCTGAGTTCAGAGGAAGATCGACCCCCTGGTCCTGCTGGCCACACTATTCTTGATAGAAGATGCCATTGGCCTTCTTGGTCACCAGGGCACACTGCTGGCTCAGGTTCAGTTGCTGTTGACCAGTATCCCCAGGTCCCTTTCTGCCTGGGCACTGTGCAGCCACACCATCCCCACCCTAGAGCACTGCAGGGGTTATTGTGGCCAAAATACAAGACTCGGCACTTGGACTTAAATAAACCTCATCCCACTGGACTTTGCCCATCCATCCAACTGTTCCAAGGCCCTCTGCAGAGCCTTTTTCCCTTCCAACACGTTCCCAGCTTAGTGTCATCTGCAAATTTACTAATGAAAGACTCAATACTCTCACCTGTATCATCAAACATATATTGAAAACATCCTTGGACCCAGATCACTCTCTTGCACAGGTTCAAGGCCAGAGCTAGAGCTGGTGCAAGCACAGATGGTGTTGTTAGACGTGTGAGGGGAATATAGAAAAAAAAAAAAAAGACAAGTAGAAAAGTGCATTTCAAGCGTTGTCAGCCCTCCGACTTTGAAGTGCCAGAGCATGTTTGCTGCACTCATTTCTCAAGGTCCCCACAGAATTGCTGAGAGGAAGAAAGCCACGTTTAGAAAAGTTGCCAGATGACAAGACCTGGGGATGTAGGGCACAGAGCAATCACACGGTGCTTTGCTTGCTCAAAGTGCACCTGCAGGGAGGAGAGCAGGGATGGGAGTGTGTCTTTGTGACAACGGGGGGGAGCACAGGAAGGGATGGAGAATCTGCTAAATGCACATAAATACATGAAAATCTATCTTGAGGCTGCTCCTCTGAAAAAGCCACACTTCTATATGCACAGGCATTTCTGTGTGAATACACAGCTCCATTTCAGCTGCAGGCTGTGAGCAGCACACCTTGGTGTGTGCCTGTGTCCTGTGTAGCTGTGAAACCCTGAGCTTCCCAAGGCCAGGGGCATGCAGGACACCTCCCTTGGTGCTGCCCTATCAAATGCTGGAGGTGAGTTTTTCTGGTGTGACATCCAGAGGCAAGTGAGCACTGGGGAGGGTCTGGAGGAGAGGCAGAGCAGTGCCATCCACAGAATCCTCTTGCCCCAACTATTTGCCCCAATGCAGAGATGACCCAATCAAGGATGTACAGAAGAGGATCCTAAATCAAGTGCAGCACAAGTCCAAGATGACAGACAGAACACTCTAACCTCTTACAGCTGCCACTTCAGGCTCCTGGACCAAAACCCAGGCATGCTGAGATCTTCCAGGTTACATTCCACACATGTCCAGTGCAACACTGGATTTTTCTTCATGCTCCTCCTTATCTACCTTTGTTTCTGGAACTTCCCTCCTTGCTGCTGCTGGCTGGCTGGCTGACAGCTGCTTTTCCTGAGCCACCACCAGAGCCTGAGGAGCACAAACAACACTCCTGAAATGGCCCAAAGCTGTCACTGCTGCAAGGCAATTCACCAAAAATTCTTCATCAGAAGGATGGTCAGGCAATGGAAGCAGCTGTCCAGGGAAGTGGTGGAGTCACCATCTCTGAAAGGATTCAAAATATTTGAACATGAGGCACTTGGGGACATGATTTAGTGGTGGACCTGGCAGTTAATGGTTGAACTCAATGGTCTTAGAGGGCTTTTCCAGCCTAAAATATTCTGTGATTCTATGATGAGGTCTGGTTGCATAAAACTCCTGGAGGACATGAGTGTTTTCTGGATGGAAAATAACAGCATAGCAGTGAGTTAACAGATTCCTCTCACCTCCTGCTCTTGGAGGCAGAAATCAGCCATCTCACAGTCTTGCTGGTTTGCAGCATCTCACTGCTGGTGTGGCTCTGCTGAACAAACTCACTGTAATTATCTGCCCACTGGCTACTGCCTGAGAAACCCTGGGGTAAAAATATGTTTTCTGAGCTTTAGGTTAAAAAAACTCCAGTGTTTCTTTAGAGAGAGACTTGGAGATGCTCAAGCAGACTGAGAGATTAATGCAGCAGGTTAAAGTCCAAGCTCAGAGCTGTGTTCTGCCTGTGGTTCTGTTTCATTTAATTCAAAGAGTGGGAGATGAGCTGGTTTTAAGCCCAAACATGCTGTGCTGTTAACAGCAAGGATGCAGAGCTTAACCTGTTTCTATATTCCTTCCCATCCTTCTCTGAGTAAATCCTGACAAGGATGTGCTGGTTGGGCTTAGGAAGGCTTGTGGTTTTGCAAACACTTTGCTGGGGGAGAAGGAGGTGTTGAAGTTTGTGGTTTATGTAGTGGGTTGGTAGTTGGAGCCGTTTTTTAGACAGAACCCAAAAAATGTTTTTAAATCATCCAACTCACAATAATTTATGAGGTTCCCTTGCCTGTACTGTGGTTATTTCAGCAGGCTGCATTCAAAGGAGCTCCTTTGCCCTGGAAAATTCTGGAGGGACCCACGCTCAGGTGAGCTGTGTGATGTGATGTGTGATGTGCTGGGCCAGCCAGCCAGCAGCACAATTTTGGCCCTGAGAAGGGTCATGGAGCTGGAGCACTTACTCCTGGAGGGATGATGCACCTGAAGGCACATTGCTTGTGATCTACCTGTGTTCATTTCTCCCAGACAAATATAATCACTATTCTTTGGTTTTAGTGCTTTTCAGCTATACATGAGATGTGGTCCATGGCTGAGGCTTTAGTTCCTTTCCTGTGGGAATGCAGGACAATTTTTTTCTGTGCTCCCAACTTAAAAGCAAGGAGAATCTCCTTGTAGTGCTCTGAAAGATAAGCCTGAGTCCTCAGGCTGTGGCCCCCATTAAAGACATGATGTGATAAGTCTGCCCTGGCCTATTGGACTGGCATGGCAGGGTGGCTCACCCGAAAGCACTTGATTTACTACCCATAATATTTTGATTAAAACATCGGTCTTATCTGGCACAGCCACACGAGGCAGAGACAAACCTGCTTCGCCGACAGCTTGAAATGTTGCTGTTTCCTTGGCTACCCTCAGGGATTAGTCCTTGGTCCAGTGCATTTCAATATAATTATCAATGATTTAAGGCAGGTCTTTCTCGGTGATAAACCACAGGTGGCACAGGAAGTGAGGGATGGCAGGTGCCAGGGATGGCAGGGGGAGCTGCATTCCCAGGCTAAGCACAGCTCAGGAAAAGGCACATGAGTAACAGCCTGATGCAAACTAAGGCATCTGATTTGGAGAAAAGAGACCAGGCCCTTGGGAAACCAGAGGCTCAGGGGAGGATGCCAGGGTTGCTGTGTAATTATCTCAGTAGCTACTTTCTAGGGCAAAAAAAGGAAGGGCCAACACCTTCCTTGGAGACAAAAATCTCTGCTGAGCATAGGAGTGAGACCCTGCCTTGTGCACAAGGTAAGTGAAACTGTCCTGCTGAAGGTAAGGTGGCCAATCACGCCAGAGGATGGAAAAACTAAAACTATCCAGCAGAAAATGGATTTTGTGCCATGAGGCTGCAGAGTCTATCCTGATCCTGCTCAGGGAAAGCAGAGGGGACTTGGTTGGTGTCAAGGGGATGTTTGCTTTGCTGGATGGCTCAAGGAGCTGCACCAGATCTGGTGGCTGGAAAATGAAGCAGGAACAGGGAACAGGGCCCTGAAGGAAAACGCACATTGGTGGAGAAGATAATATCCCACAAGGAATGGCCAAGGAAGGGTGGAAACCTTGCAGGCACCAATATCCACCAGCAGCTGGACTCTCACCTTGCTTAAGAAATGCATGCAAAGAGGCCTCAGCAGGTTCTGTGGCTCTGCCTGGTGTCAAGGGAGAGAGAGATGCTGTTTATCTCCCCTATCACAGCCATCTACCTCCAGAGGACAGGCATTTCACACAGAACTGGACTTCATTCTAAAAGACCCAATTTCTCCTGGTTTTGGAGAGCAGAACAATGCTCAGGCAGCAAAGCTGGATAGCAACTCCCTGTTCCTCCTCCAGTGGTCACTACCCAGTCCAATGCTTCATCTTCCCATTAGGTTGTCCCCAAGGACCACACAAGAATACTTCCCTCAACACGTTTTCTGTACATGTTTTCAGCTCCCCTTTTCTGAAGTTATTCTGGATTTTTTCCTGAGGCATCAGAACAAGCTGCCAGTGGGGCTGGGCCAGGTGGTATCAAGAATCACATGTTGGTTTCCCTGGGTCATTGTGGAATGAGCAGCAGCAGCTTCTCTTCTCCCTCTGCATGAAGGATGCACAGGTTTCTGCAGGACATATCAGTGAATCTAGTGCTATCTTGATTTGTTCAGCATTTTTTGGAGTTCATAGTGCAGTTTCTCAGTTAGCTCACCTTTCTACTGGGATGGGGGCTCCCACAGTGTCTCCGAGAGGCTCTGGATCCCAAGCATCACCTCCTGGATTGGCAAAGCCTTGAGGCACTTGCAATCCCACCCTATGTACAGGTGGGAAATGCACCTTTAGGTGCAAATTTGAAGAGTGGGGGGAATTTTGGTCAACTCTTTTGCCAGGTCCGTCTCCCATGTAAGGACTAAACAGCTGGGGTAAAGAAATTAAACATTTTCACAGAAAAAAACCCACTATTTAAACACAAAATATTCTTTTATTTGTCACTGAAGGCTACACATGGTCATTTCTGTCTGTCTGCTTTTTTTTTTTTTTTTCTAGAAGGTATCTACATCTGCACTTATTTACAGCCTGGTTGTATTTACACAGTCAAGAATACAGTATTAGAAACACAAAGTATCGAGAAAAAAAATTTCTCAAAAAATTAGTTCCAGACTTCAGGAAAATTATTACACAGGGTAATGACAAGAGTCTTCAGTGCTGGGCTTACAGATGCAGCTTTGATACAAAGTCCTCTTCTTGGGTGGAGCTGCATTAGAAGTCCTCTCACAAAATAAACATTTTTCTTTCAAATAGAAAAGTGTGATTCTTTGATTGGTTATCTCAATAATATCTGCAAACTGTCCAAACACTTTATTTTTCTTTCTTGAAAGTTTTGTTTGCTTGAACAATTTCCACCTCTATGGGAAAAAATTATATATATATATGTATATATTTTTAGTTATTTTTCATTTGTGGTTTTCTATGCTCCCCAGAAAGCACTGACCTCTGGAATGGGAGTTAACAGCTGAGCTATGTAACACTTGGTCAGCAAAACAAAGTTTTATGGTAATTAAAGGAGAGTAGGAAAGAAACACAAAAGGTTTCCCTTGGGTGGCCTGGGTTGTTTTTGGTTGGGGTAGCAGAGGATGGAAAACTGCCAGAGGAAATGGCCCCCAGGACATGGAACAGCCCTTCATCCAGGAGAGAGAAGGGGGGTCCTGGACAGGGCCCTCCGTGCCCTGGGATGTCTGCTTGAAGTTTGCTCTATGGTCGCAAGCAATTTTATTTAAATATATTCAAGAGATGAAGAAAACCCAACCCAACCCAAACAAACAAACAAAAAAAAAAAAAAAGCAAACACAAGAAAGCTGTGGGGTTGTTTTTTTATTTTTACAAAACTCATGAAAATTCTTTGGTGTAACGGGGGACTATTTAGTGATCATAATAAAATGAGTGACTATAATAAAAAGAGGTACTGAAAAACTAGCTTGTCCTGTGGAGGACTGTAGCAAGAGGAGCAAAAATGCCCCAGGCCATGCTCACCCTGGGATGGAGGATGCTGCTGGCCACGTGGCAGCCAGATTTCATCCCATCCAATGCATCCCTGGCATGGAGGCACAGTGTTCATCTTCACCAGGTTTGGAAGTGCCACCAGGGCGAGGACTGAAAGATTTAACAAGCAAAGCGACCTCCCTAGCTCCATTATTAATGTTACAGGCAGTCATTTCTCCTCCCCTTTTAAAAGGCAGCCATAGGACTAACCATGATCCCTGGCCCTGGTTTCAATTATGCCGAGATTGAATCCAAACAGACTGCTGTGCCGTAAATACGAGGGGGGCCCTCGCTGTACATCGTAAAAGTGAATTCTAAAATTTCATGTTAAGAGCCTTGTCTTTGCATAATGGATTGCACTGCCATCCATCACGGTGACACTTACAAGTAACAGCTGAAAAAGTACTTTATTAGATTTTTTTTTTTGTTTTTTGAACAATTTTGATTTATTCTGGTTGCACTGTCTGTATAATAGACTGAGCAGAATTTCATGCCGGTCCCTATGCTCAATAGAGCAGCTACAGATATATTACAGAAATCCCTCACTGTTCCTAAGTTACGGCCAAATGGTGTCTCAGGGACTGCTCCCAGTCATCTGTGTCTTCTAAACCTGAGTCAGGCACCAGGCTCTTAATGACCTTCATCGCATCAGCCTGGTGCTGTTTAGCATTGTTGGCCCACTTTCACTGTGGCTCTGATCAATAGCTGTGATGACAAAGATATGATGAGCTGCATGACTCCCTCTGGTCACCGCTGCTTAATGATTTTTCCAAGTGCCAATCTTCAGTTGAAAGGGAAAAAAATAAAATTAAATCAAGATCTCAGAGGAAACATACGTGGCATTTCTCATGTTGCCTAATTAGTCTTGCTCCTCTCTCCCTGGGCTGATGAAAAACAGGATGTTTTTCAGCTGTAGAGTCCTCATGGCACTGCTCGTGTTTGGATGCCACACCAAGTAGGTCCCATCACTGTTGTCCCTTCAAATGGAGTGTGTTTCAGTACCAGCTCCAGCTACTGAAGACTCAAGCTATTGTTCCTTAATGCTCTCACTGAAATACGCAGCCTCTGCTCCAGAGCACTGAATTTTCTCCTCTAAGCTTGAGATTTGGTCAGGATCCTTCTCACCACTCTTTGGACTGGAGACAAGACCAGAGTTGAAAGTAAGTGAAGTTACACCTTTCTATTTTGATGGGGAACTCCGTTTGGTGAGGGGCTGAGTCCTCTTTTTGGGAGTCAACCAAGAAAACGACTTCTCAAAATCAAACCTTACAGTATGTGAGACTTAAAGCACAGTGACATTTTCCCCAGGAGATGGTCTGCCACACTTTCAAATGGGCCTTTGGAGCAGCATCTCGAGCAATTGCTGACATGCTGGAGGGAAGGGATACCATCCACAGGGACCTTGACAAGCCTGAGTGTTGGGCCAGTGTGAACCTCATGAAGTTCACCTGGGGCAATGCCAAGCACAAATCCCAGCTGGGCAGAGAATGGATGGAGTTTAGCCCAAGGGAGAAAAACTTGGGTGTGTTGTTGGATGAGAAGCTCAACATGACCCATCAGTGTGCACTCACAGCTCAGAAAGCCAAACGTCCTGGGCTGCAGCAGGGCCAGGGAGGAGATTCTGCCCCCCTGCTCTGCCCTAACCAGATCCCAGCTGGAGTGCTGCATCCAGCTCTGGGGACTCCAACACAAGAAAGATGTTGGGCTGTTGCAGCAAGTCCAGAGGAGGCCACTAAGATGCTCAGAGGGTGGGAGCACCTCTGCTATGGACAGGCTGAGAGAACTGGGAGTGTTCAGCCTGAAGAAGACTCTGGGAAGTGCATAGAGACCCTTCCAGTGCCAAAGGGGCTCCAAGAGATCTGGAGACGGACTTTGGGCAAGAGCATGGAGTGACAGGACAAGGGCAGATGGCTAGAAATAGAGAACAGATTAGGTATTAGGCAGAAAGTCTTTCCTGTGAGGGTAGTGAGACCCTGGCACAGGTTGCCCAGAGAAACAGTGCACATTCCATGCCTGGAAGTGCTCAAGGTCTGCTTGGATGGGGCTTTGAGCAACCTGGTCTCATGAAAGGTGTCCCTGCCCAAGACAGGGGGTTTGGAAAGGATCTCTAAGGTCCCTTCCAACCCAAACCAGTCTCCAATCCTATGACTGGGGTTTAGTGCTGTGGGACTTGCACCCAGGATCTTCCAGTCTTATGGAAGAAATAAATTACTTCACACCTGCACACAAGCAAAGCAAGAAGGGTCAGGCAGCCAGAACAGTCCCATGGGGAGGCAAAAGGGACAACAAAAAGGCTGGGAAGGGGCTATGGGGCCATCAGTAGAGTGGAAATGCTTGTGGATAGCGGAGTGCAGATCCTCAATGAGGGCACAGCTCTTTGTGTTTGCAGCCCATTCCATGGGAATGCACTTGACATCCTGTATAATAAACGTTTTTCACTAATGAAGGGGTAAATTTAGGGCTTCAGGACTGAAAATGTTGTTTTGTCATCTAGGTGAAGTGGAAAGCTTTCACAGAGGCTGAGGATTCAGGAATGTAGAGCTGTCTTTGGACAGGTTGGTCCCCAATAGTAGACAGCCATCCTTTTAAAATTTTTCTTTTGATAGAAAGGAGCAACATATACATATATATACTTTTACATATATATTTTTCCCCCTTTTTGATACAATGTCCATAGTTCCCACACCAGGTAAGGCCCAGGAGAAGACCATCATGGACCTGGCAGGCAGACGGGTGCAGTCACGTCTCAGTGCTGCTTGAGGACGCAGAAAAGTGCACATGAGGGTCTTGCCTTGGCCATGGCACAGAGCTCTGGGCTCCTGGCTCTGGGCTTGCTGGACAAGCACGGCAGCACTGGGAGACTCTTGAAAAATGGGTGAACTCCTCAAAGTCATTAGCTCATGTAATAACCTGAAGAGTCTGCGTAAGGCTGTAGAGGTGCCATCTCAGGCTGGCAGGGTTCCAGTAGGAATATTTTACACTCAAATCCCTTTCTTGGTTCAGTGGAAACATGGCGCATTTACCCTTGCACTGCTCCTCTTAGCATTTTAACACATGGACAGAGATGGATACAGAAACACCACTTTTCTTCAGAGCTGCTCAGTGTGGGGCAGTGTAAATGGGAGGCACATTGAGCTCTCTGTTCAGTGGGTCTTTACCAGGGGTTCATACTTTTTGATCCTGCTCCTGCAGGTCTCTTTTTATTTCATTCATGCTGTTTGAGACACTCACAGCCATCACAAGTTTGAGGTTTAAAGAGGGATTTGTCCCTGGTGTGACTTGGAGAGGGGGAAGCAGGGAGCTGGATAGCACTGGCAAGAAGGTGCTTATTCCTTTGAGTAGGTAGTTGCTGCTGGTTTGGCTAACAATGCCCCTGATCCCACCTGAGAATCCTCAGGGCAACCCAGGCTTACCAAGTGCTTCATACCAGCCATACAGGTGGCAATACCATGGCCTTTAAAGCATCCCTGGCAGGCAGCTGCCTAAGCAACTGCTCCCTTGCCAAAGCCTGGAGTGGGTCTGGCCAACATATCTTCTCCCACCTGGCTCTGCCAGAACTGGATACTCTTTCCAGCTGCCTGTGGCTCACTCCTGCCAAAGTAATAAAGGTTGTGTGCTGCAAGGGGGCATTCAGAGTACAGCACTGGGACACAGCACCAGCATCATCACCCTTGCAGCAAGCAGGAGAGACAACCAGAAAATCAAACCCATACCGTTGGTGATGGCCATGCAGCCAAAGGTTTAGGGATTGGGAATTGGAGGAGGAACAGTCTGTTGGGGGAATTTCCATCCCATCACCTTCCTCCTGGCAAGCACCGGGAACAGACAGGCAAGGCAGACGGAGCTGGCAGCCGGCATCCACGGAGAAACCGTGCGAGCACCGGGGCTGCCAACGTTCCACTGCTCAAGGACTGCTCAGCAGCACAACCCCCACTGTATCTGGGGGTAACATCCTGCAGAGGAGTGTCACTCTGTGCTGGAGGATGGCAGTGGTGGTGGCATGAGTGCAGAAGAGCTGCCTCTGAGTACACAGGTGCATTGTAGAACTGAGTAAGGAAACAGCCTTGGCATGGACTTGCACATCTTGGGTTATCTCTCTGCAGAACTGGGAAAAGCCAAAGTGTATGGAATTAAAAAAAAAAAAAAAAAAAAAAAAGTCAGGACTGAGCTGTTCCCAGAGAGACACAAGAGAGCTCTTAGAGTCAGGATACGTGCAGGTATCAGTGTGACAGAGACACCTCTCTGGGACCAGGGCTGGCCACCTCCAGCCAGAGCTCCATTCAGAGGTGGGGTAACACTTCTGCCTGCAGGAACAGCACAGGACTGTTTCAGGCAGGGAAGAGGATGCTGAGCTCATCGCCTTGCTCCCTTGAATTTCAAGGACTCTTGCAAATACCAGAGCACAGAGGTTATGTGAATAAAAATTACATTAGCATGCCGAGCAACTTTGTCAGCAGTTTCTTATTAAAGCACTTGGTCCTCTCTGTAGTGGGCATTTCCACTCAACCTCCCCCTCGTCACTGCTAACAGTCAAGTGGGCTCTCCATTAAATTTGAGCTCGTGTAAGAAACAGTGAGAGAGTTGATTTCAATATTCCCCTTCTTGTCCCACCACGCACAAGCTGTTGCTACTTATTAAACATTTTAAAATCCCTGCTGCCAAAGTCCCCAGGAGACATTTATCTGCCATAGTCATAAACGACTTGCCAGCATGCTACTCCAAACTGCATTTCCCAGCCAATAAATACAAGCTCCAGAATCAGGAAAAGCAGAGTTTGGCTCTAATTTTCAGTGGTATGTCACTGGGATACTATAACTACTTTTAAATTCAAATCAGCTTCCTAAAAATTAACTGGTTTTATCAGATACAGCACAGTGGACTGTTAAACACATAGCCTCATGTACTGAAACACTATACATTTAATGAAGTTATGCCATTAGCAAATGTACAACATGGGTGCATTAAATCCACCTATAGAACAGTGCTACGTATGAGAGAGGATTTATTTTAGCTTTTCTCAATAGAGCAGGAGTCCCTTTTCTTGGCTTTTGCTAGGTTATTTAACTAAAACCAGGATTTGCGCACACACAAAAAACCCCAAAAAGTATCTACTCTCATAATGAAAAAGACTGATTTTTTTTCTTTTTTTATTCCAGTTCAGGAAGGAAGAGGATCATCCTGCAAGGTAATATAATCAGCTCCTTTGCCTCTATAATCTACTTCTGCTCAGCAGGAGCCCCCAAAGAAACACTTTATGTCCCAAGTGAAACGTGAAAACTACTTGTAAGGTCTCTTTTGAGGCACATGATTCGGACGGTCACTTTCAGGGTATCAGAGTCAGCGTTGTCTTCCATCTCCCTTCTTTCTGGGAAGAGCTCTCTGGCATGCCATGGGCTCACCCTGTTCCAGGTGGAAGGCTATGTCCCTGCCCCAAATCAGAAAGGGTTAGGATGACACAAGTTAGCACAGACACCCATTTCGCACTTACACCTAAGGACGTATGCTGACGACTCCCCACTTCAAATTCCTCACAAAGAAGGGGGGAAAGAAACAAACAAACAAAAAAACCAAAACAAAAAAAATCAAAAAACAAAACCAAAAAAAGGACAAGAGACAGTAAATTTCACTGTGATCACACTACGGCAAAATATACCTTCTGTTCTCTGCAAAAAACGCGTGAAGGCCAAATTAAAGTGGGAAAAAAGTATGTTGCATGAGTTACAGTGCAACCGTATTATTCCTTCTTTTTCTATTTTCCTCCCCCCCCACCTTGTTCAGTTTAGAAAAAGGATTGAGTACAACACAGTCAGGTAAGTGGCCACAAAAGAGTAGCTGTCTTTGGCAAGAAGTCACCGCATTGACCCTCTCTGTCACCTTCTGCCCATTTCGCTCTGTCTCATGAAGTGGATGTTGTTGGCGCTGTCTGAGAGTTCAGGGTACTGCTCCACCGAGATCACGAAATAGCCATCGTAGCCCTGTACCCGGCCCGTGTTTAGCACTTGCTGCTTCTCCCCTTCTGTCCACGAGCGAATGCCCTCCTCCCCATCCCGCAGTCTCTGCTGCTCCCGGGACCAAGCCTGGCTGACGGCGCGCTGCCGGGCCAGCTCCAGGACGCGCGCCTTCTCCTCGTCCAGCGTGGTCCCGTAGCGCGTGTTGAGACACAGTGCCCCGTACTGCAGCTGGATGTCCGTGTAGCGTCTAGTCCTGCCGCCCAGCACTGTGTTGATCTGCGACACCGTCACATTCACGCCGTTCTCCAGGGTCCTGCGCCCGCCGCTCAGGCCCAGGATGGAGAGGTCGCCCTCCGACGGCCCCTGCTTAATGAAGTAGTGCGTGTCCACCCCGTCGATGGTGAAGTGCAAGTTCTCCAGGTAGTGCGCGTTGTTCAGGATGGCCGCGATCCTGCGCCCGTCCTCGTTGGCCACGCTGATGATGTCAGTGGCCACGCGCCCGTCCTTCATGGCAAACTTGACGCCCTTGCCAAAGATGGAGCCTCCAGAAGCAAAGTTCCTGTTCTTCCTGACGTGCCGGCACCCAGCGATGCTGGAGCTGTAGATTTGCTCAAAGCGCTCCAGGGTGACAAAGGCCTTCAGCTGCTTCTGCACTTCACACTGGACCCCCAAAATGGACTGAGCAGGGAGAGAAACAAGAGAACGACATATTAGAAAGAGAAACCTGATGACCCAAAGGCATTATTAGGATGATGGAGAGCAGGAGAACATACTCAAAACATGTAATGAGGAGCTTAATTTTTTTTCCTTATCACATTTTTTCAAAATTTTAATTCCTTTTCGTGATAGACACGTTGTCCTCCTCTAATGCTCATTGTTTCTGTGAACTGAACTGTATTTATTCTCACAGATTGAAGGATGTAGAGGTAGAAAAATATTTTTTTGCCTCAGTGGTTTGGGGGATGAGTTTGAACACATAATTAGGTTGTGTTTCTTCTACATATAAGAAGCAATTCGTCTTGTGGCCATGATACTTTACCAAATGCTTTCAGGTTTTCTGTGAAGCGTAGAAATATTTGTATAAGTTTCCTCTATTTTAACTCCACTTGTAACTCCTTGTGCTGCCTTCAAAAGTCCTGCATGACCTGTATGACCCTCAAAGCAGCTGTAACCTCTCTGTATTCCATTTCAGCCTGGCCAAAACAGGTTGTTCAAAACTCAAGAAAGGCATTAAATCCAAAACTTATTTCTGGTGCACCCTCTACAATTTGCCAGGCTCTCTGAGTTAAGGCCAACCACACCTGATGCTCAAGTTTTGGCTTATATTGAAGCAAAACTGCAGAGAGACAACAGCCCAGATCATTTACAGTCTGGTACAATACACAGTCACCTTTACTGTTAGTGTATAATGGAACAAGTACACAGAAAGTCAGCAGCTCATCATTACTGCAAAATGCTCTGGAAATGCTCCCATGAGTTCATGGCAGCACTGGCTTCTTATAGACTCCTGTTCATGAACAATTATTTGCTCAAATTTCACAAAGGCAAGAGAATTCTAGGACAAAACTCTCCTGACACTGCCAAGGGCTCAGTTCAATAATGTAATGACACCCAGGATTAAAAATAGGCTACAAAGTCTGCTCCATTCCAATTATTTTGAGGAAATCCAACACCCTTGAAGGATATTGCCTTAAATTGTCCATGATCTAGAGATTCACATCCTGGGTGCAAGAAGACAATTCAGATGATGTGCATTTCAGTGTGGACCTCTCACACAAGACTTGTAACATGACGAGGGAACTGAAATAAACCCTCATTTCCATAGTGGCCAATTCCAGGGAAGAATCATAAAATATTTTTAAAAAATACAAAAAAAATAAAAGGATTGAACATTGTAACTTGCTCAGAAGTTATAAGCTGTTTTCACTGACAAAATAGAAAACTATATGGGAATAGAGGAACACAGTTTCAAGAGCACATTTTAGGTTGTAGAATATTAAAATTCCCAGAAATTACTTTTGTTCAAAGTGCTGAGCAGGCTGGTGGTCCTTCTCATTTTCCCTTTTGTGATTGACAGCATAGCAGGTGGAGCAGGAACGAGTTCCCTATGAAAAAGCTCTTTCTGGTTTTCTCCATCCTGCCTGTGGGGCATCTCACACACCCCCTAGAGAGCAATATAATTAACAGAGTGATAGGGAGCAGAGCCCAGCTTCTCTGCCAATTGCACAAGTGCTCTAATTATGCAAAAAATGGACGTAATTAATGTAGATGTCAGTGATGATGGACATGGAACAATTAGGCTCTAGGCTCTATGAAACACTTACTGTTCTAAACAACTGCACACTGTACTGCCTTTGTAATTAGCTATTTCCTCTTCAAAGAAGTTTTAATGGAGAATTCTTCTCAGGTACATCTCATAGGGGTAGACTCTAGGTGGTCCCTTTACCACTTTGTATGTCATGCTGCCTTTCCAACTTGCCTCAGCAACATTTATCAGTGATGGGGAAAGGCATCTCTCAGCACTCATTCCAAATCACTGCTCACTCAAGGATGTATATCAGGTCTTCTGTGCTACACTGCTATGTCCTGTGATCACTTATGTCTCACCATCTATATATACATCACCTTGTGTACCAGCAGGTGAGTTACAAAGTGTCCCTGGAATTAATTGCACCATCTACTGATTATCACCTTGGGGAAGGGAGCTTGGGGAGGTCAGGCAGTACTGGGCATGAATTAACACATCCTATCTGAAATTGCCCCTGTTCCTCTTAAATTTTGTCTTCATCACCTTATTCTTGATGAGCTGCAGGAACTCTAGTATGTTTTTGATTATGAGCAAACCATTAGGTAATGATCCTCTATGAGTGCTTCCAAATTAAGCTGCCCCAACAAACCAGTGGATCTGAACACCCCCATATATAAAAATTCACAGGTGAAGACCTACCCTCAGGTGTCTTAATCAAGAACAAAAGCACAACCATAGGGTTTTCTGCTGAGGACTGGTTACTTCTGGGCTCTCCCCACTCATTTTTTCACATAGGGAAGCAAGACATGACATGGACAAAGCTGTAATACTGAACATTCACCATCACTTAGAATCACAGACTGGTTTGGCTGGAAGGAACCTTAACGATCATCTAGTTACAAACCTTCTGCCATAGGCAGGGATACCTTTTACTACAACAGGTTGCTCAAACTTAACTACTAGCTATCAACTATTCCAGTAACTAAATGCATCTCTGTACCTTGAAAACAAGCCCAGGATGACTTTGAAATGACTTTTTGAGTGTATTTCTTTGATAAAAGTGTGTATTTGGGAACAGCATTTTGTTAAAAGGAAAAGCAAATACATCCAGCAGGAAAAAAACCCCAACCAACAACCACAAGCACAGCCAGTGTGTACAGTGTGTATGCTGTGCTGTGAATATAAAGAGGGTGGAGGCAAACAGATTATATGTTGTTCAAAGAGGCAGTGTATTCCTGACTTTGAAATTACCATTTCTGTTTAATCTTAAAACTCATTTCAATGAACTGGCAAGCAAAAGAAACAAAATTTCCATCTAAAACTGCAGTGGTATGTGCTATTCTCTAAAAATTGCTGCTGCTTTTAGCCACTGTAAACCAAGGCATCTATAAAACAGTTTTACAGAAGAAAGAAGGGAATTCATTGCTATTTTAGTTCAATATTTGTTGCTCTGTGTGAGTGACAAATATACTGGGCTTGTTTTTCCTCACAGTCTTTTTTAATCAGATGTCCTTAGGTGACATTTCACTTTATCTAGTAACAACCCTTTGGAGAGAAGAGAACGACCTTCATCATTTGTTCTCTGCTGCACAAAGCTCAGGAGAGCAGCACATTACTGGGATCTCTGAATAGCCTCTTGCATCTTGCCAGCACCTCTTGAGGATTTGAAATACCATCGCCAGATCCTATCATCTGTTGTTTTTAAATACCGCCTTCCAGTGTGAGACTGAAAGCTTCAATTTCCCATCAAGGATCCAAGATGTGAAATACGTGAACATGTTTCCAAGTTTCTTTCTATCCTTGTGCCATTACAGACACATAGGTGTTTCTCTTACCACCATATGGCTTACAACAGAGAAAGCTACTTTTTCCAAAAGGTTTGGAAGTTACAATTTATCTGATATATGGTTCATTTTTAACTCCTTCCTATTTATCACAGAATCACAGCAAGGCTTAGTCTGTAAGGGACGTAAAAGATGATCTTCTAATCCCCCCACCATGGCCAGGGATGCCCCCCACTAAATCAGGCTGCCTAAAACCCCATCCAACCTAGGCTTGAACAATCCCAAGGATGGGGTATCATGACTGGGCGACCTGTGCCAGTGCCTCTCAGCTCTCTGGATATAGAATTTCTTCCTAACATCTAATCTATACCTCTACTGTTTTAATATAAAACTGTTTCCCCTTGACCTATCCCTATTTGCCAGTCTAAAAAGTTGCTCTCCCTCTCTTTTGTAAGCTCCCTTTTTATTCACCCTGTATCTCTCTGTTAACAAAGCTGTTGTTCAGCCATCAGCCTCCTCCCTATATTCCACATGGCCATTACCTGGAGACAATTCTCTGTCTGGATGTGCCCACCAGCAGGGCTGCACTGCAGGCTCTCAGGCTGTCTGAGAGGTGACGTGTGGGACAGCAGAGATGAGCCATGGGCCAGCAAGGCCAATGCTCTGGATGCTGCCTGGCTGGGAATGAGCCAAACAGGAGCACTAGCTCAGGGGCTTAGAGGACAGGTCCCTCCTCCACCCCACCACTGTAAATGACTGTAGGTGGATAACGAGGTTGAGTTCATTAAGGAGATTTCAAGTGTGGAGAAGTAAGAGGATTTGCCTTTTCTTGCTCATCATTCTTCATATTTCTCATCTATTTTCATAAAGCCTCAAGAGCTTAATGTCTTTGAAACTTCAACTCCTTTCCCTGTATTAGATCTTTTGAAAACTTACCACTACATTTGTAAAACATAACTGGGGCTGATGGACAGGCAGTAGGACAGTCCAAGCCCAAGCCAAAGCACCTGCAATGTCAGGATGCTTTCCCTGAATGATGAACACTGGCAGAGCCAGTCCCTCAAACAGATTGTCCTTGGAAGAATCTCTGCCAGAAAGCACAGCCCTATAGCTCACTTCCTGGCTGAGCATCCCAGAGCAGACCTTGCCTCCAAAATGCTGCTCCAGAAGGGATGCCAAAAACTACTTTTCCAGCAAAGCCTGTAACAGGCACTGCAGAAAACTGTACACTTCCTGGAGACAGTGCCCATAGCATGAAGAGAAGGGTAGGTATAACAGGATATAGATAATGATACAAGTGTTGACTCTAAAACACACCCCTCCCTGGAAATAGAGTTGTTCTGGCTCCAACAATTACCTGACAGCTCAACAAGGCAAAAAGGAAGAGAAGAAAAAAAAAAAAACAACAAAAAACCAGAAGAGAAATTGGATTCAGGTGCTGCAGTTCCACAATATGCCAGAGGTCACCCGAGTCCCCCAGTGGCCAATAACACTGAACTTGTTCAACAAACAATTTAGTGACAGCCTCACAGTCGTGGGGAGGAGGGGTGGGGGGAAGTGCTGCACAATGGAGTATTGGATTTTAAATGTCACTTCAGAGCTTTAGGGGGTTAGAGCAGGGTTTATGATGTGCTGGCTGTTTTTGAGGTGGTGGATCCTCAAAGTCAGAATTCTCTCTACTGTCTTCCAGGCATGCAAGGTGAGTACCAAAAATGTTTTGGAAGGAGATGCTAAGGGCCCTCTGGTAATGCACTCTGAAGAGAGATGAAGCAGCCATTTATAGGTGTTGCTTTGCTGTTGTGTTCCTGTTAGTTGCTCCTCTCTGATAAAAGAACAGACAATCTGCTGGGCCATAGCTTTGATCAGCAAAGCCAGTGGAGTAGCTCAAATACACTTTTGCCTATCACAAGGAGGTATATGATCCAGAGAAACTAGGGATCAGAATACATGGAGATAAGAAAGTTGTGGTACATCATTCAGTGATCAATGCCTTGTCCAGGCTACTTTTAAATGACAAAAGATCAAGAGCTTACTTTGTATGCTCTGCAACACCATTTTACAGTATGATCAGTCTTATTAACTAAAAATGTTTCCTGTGCTTCCATTTACCTTAGTTTAATTTTGTCATTTCTTATATGAAATTTTGAAAAGTTTCTATTTTCTTCCACATGCTTCATCAATAAATACAGAGAAAACCAGTGGGATTCAGGACTGGACTGTGTCTGGGAGCGTGTATTGATGCCTGGAAGGGTTGGGAGTGAGCAGAACTTTATGTGAAACATCAGTGTTGGATGCATGGATAGGCACAGGAGAAAATGGATCACGAGTTCAGGTTTCATATGTGAATGAATTTGGTATATGCAAATATGTGCCTACAATATGCTGGGTGTGACAGAAAGCAAAGGAATCCTGCTCTACAGCATTTAAGAGCCACTTGCTACCACAGCACGATACTGCATCTGTAGACTGATAAAAATGCTCATGTTTTGTTACTGTCATAAACACAGGGGAAGAGTATGAAACAGCCTGAAATGGTTGAATTCCACTTTCAACATCTGAGTGCAAAGGGACTCATCTGGAAGTATGACAGCTGTATAAAGCCCTCTTTTAATGAGCAGGTCCTTGTACAGCCCTCATTGCAGCTTCTGGCTTTAAAAACCCGTGAGGGACATGGAGATTTTCTTTTCTTCTTATTCCTCATTCAGGCAGATTCACCTAAAATAGGTGCATGGAAGGGAGGGTTCTCCCTGATTTTATTTCCAGGTCCTCTGGCTGTATGAGCAAGGGTCAGTCTTCACCTCAAGCTGTCAAGTTACTTGGCTATTCAAAGAGTCAAATAATGATACTATAATACACATTGGAAAGTTTTATATATATATATATATATATATATATATACACACTATAATACAAATAATGACCTAATGATAAAATAATATTATAACAACACTACCAATAATAATTTCTGTGATAGTTCTGTGACAGTTATTATCCACAGAACACACCGATACAGAGATGGTCTTCGTGTAGTCTCTGGGTGAGCCTTTCCTGTTTGCCTACTCCTGTACAGCTTTGCTCAGGGAGACTGTGTCCCAGCAGAGAGGAGGAAAAATCCTGAGGCTTCTTTCATTAGAGAAATAACTTCTATTAGCATTTTGTTGTTTAATCCAAGGAATAAGAAACAAAAAGGGAGTCTCTGAGCCCCAAAACACAACTGAGTTACTGTACTGTAATAGTTTTCAAGCATTAACCCAGTCATGGTAGCAAAAGGCAGAGTTTTCTTAGGCCCCCCATATTTTTAAGTGACACTTCATATAAATTTCTTGTTGAAGTTGAAGCTGGTACATTTTAACTTGTCTTCAGCATGGCTATGAGGCTGAGTACCAATGATGGACTGACACATGACTACTATCAATCTACAGTAATTTGTTTGTACCTTTGAGTGATCCCTTCTGTGGTTAAGGAAATGTGACCTCCTGGTTTAAGAGGTGTACCTCAAGAATCTGCTGCAGGACATCAAGATTTTAGTGAAGCCATAGATAGGCTAGGAGGGCAGACAGAACAAATTCCATTGTCTACTGTTACTGTTTTATTAGGAGGAACATTGAGAGCATGTCCTGATCTCCCCAAGCATGCTGGTGCCTCACTGCTTTTGCAATGCTTGAACACAGAGCAACAGCAGGAGGGAATTCACACTAAAGAGGATTCAGACTAAACAGATGAAAGCCACCCCAGAATACAATCAGGCTATGAAATGAAAGAGAATCCTGGGAGGTAAATGACTTTCAAGGTCATTCACTGATAAGCAGTAGGACTGGGAGTTAACCCAGGGCCCCCAAACCCTTACCCTGTGTTCTAACCTTTAACAGTGACCCTCTGTCTTTCAGCTGAGTAATTCCCAACAGGAAGATTGGGAAATGATTGGGGTCCAAAAGCTTTTATCTTGCCAATTTTATCACTGAATTTTGCACCAGCATTTACCAAAATGACTTGGGAAACAAACCTGTTTCTAAAAGCAGGACACAGTTACATGGGATTAAACCTGGTCAGGTAAAATGAAAGTTTAATATCATAAAAAAATTATTCCTGGACAGATTCTCTGCAATGCAAAAGAGTTTCCTGTGGAAGTAGTGTAACTTTTTGTTTAAGAAATTTAAAACCACAATGAAGAAGTTTCTAGAGTAACAACAAAAAAACCCAAAAAATCTTTATAAACCTATCTGTATCAAAATTAGTATTTTTTTATTTTTTTTTAGCTTCTAAAAATCCTGAGTGCAAAGGCCTTGAATTTAGCCTGCAATATAGAACAACGGGGCCTCCTGTGGGAGAAAGAAACAGTAATATACCACTTCACTGAACAGCCACCAGAAAATACCACAGGAAGAAGCACCATGGCAGTAGGGAACTTAATATGTGATTATTTGGTTAGATTTCAATACTGGAATGGGATCTGACTCGCTTTTCATCTTACAACACAGTGGTTGCTTTTTTAACCAGCATTGCAAATGCATAGTTTGCTGATAAGGGCATGAGATACAGTATGGAGTTACATGGATCACCTTGCTATTGTCCCATTCCTGGGTTTTCATCTGAGTGTGGATTAGCTCATAGGATGGCTCCATCGCATCCATGTCTGGCTTGGGGTAGCCGGGGATGACATTGTGCAGCTGGAAACCAAAAGTGAGCAGCCAACTGTTGACATCTGGAAGGGAAGAGAAACACAAATAAGATTATCTGATCTCTCAAGCAGGATTGCCCAGAAGGCCCAGAGGACCCCAGTGTGGCTGGCACTGTAGCATTCTGGACAAAATGGTGAGTGTACACTTTGTGTGAGGAGCAGAAATCTTAAGGGTCCTAGAAAGAGCTGTGTGCCAAAATCTGCCCTTTCCACCTCCAGCCAAAGCCAAATTCTGCACTTTCCCAGTTCTGAAACAGAAATGCTGGCAATGAGCAAATGGCCCAAATCAAAGCCAGCTTCATGTCTGCCCTTCATCAGCAGAAACCAAGCACTGATGGAAGGCATGCAGAACTGCAGCAACAGCAACACACTTGGAGGCTGAGATGCTCCAGCCAACTGGGAAGTGTTATCCAGTCCTACAGTCAGCTCAGAACATCTCAGCCACAATACTTCTCTCCCTGAGGACTCTCAAAGGGCCTGCAGGCTGAAGACTAAATTTACAGCTATGTGCCAGAATGACAGAATATCCAGGATGGACAGCTCAGGCATTTAGCAGGTGCTCAGCTGCTAAAGAGGCTCTGGATATATCCATTGCTTTTTCCATGATTTTCACCTCAGTCCAGAATTTCCTGGCATGCTTTATAAGAAGTTATAGTTTGAGTATTAAACTAGTGTAAAGTCACACCATCTTTTATAGTGATATTTATAGTCAGCCTTCATACTACCTGCAAGGTACATTATAGTGAAAATAAGTGTACAGACACGAGACAGGTATTTTGATTGGACATTTTTTACAAACACCTTAAAAATATCTATGAATGGTGAGAAAACTGATGGTAACTAGTGAGAAATTATTGTCTCATACAAAAGAGGGACCACTGGCACTAAAGGGAATGTGATGGAAAACCAGCCAATTGAGACACCATTCCTGCATTTACTTGCCAGTAGATTACAAAGTCTTCCTTGAGTTTTGATTGCACAGCTGCTAGGAATAGCAGCTGAAAGGTAATCTGCTGGAGGTTGATCTGCTTGGGATTAGGATCACTTCCCCCTTTAATTTCAGAGCATTTGATGAACACACCTTGTTTGCCTTCACTAAGCTCCAGAGGACACACCTGTTACAGTCCCTGAGCAATATGCTGTGCATGTGGCACACAACAGCAACTGCAAGGTAAGGAAAGGTATGAAGGTAAAGTTGAACTAATATTAGCTCCCAGGAGCATTAAGTGTTTGGATGTAACTTGAATTTTGTTGATGATTGCTCTGCTTCAATCTGGAAGTGCAAAGAATTGATTTTCATTTTGCTAAACTCAATAAGTGTTATTGAAACAATCTGAAGATGGAAAAAATTTAAATAATCAAATATGCATATTTTAATATTTTTTTTCTCTATTCCCATGAGCATAAATGAATGTTTAGAAGAACTGGTTGGAAAAGAAATTATGGATGCAAGTGGTAAATAACACTGCTCCAGATGACTGAAGAATCAGGAGCCAAACAAACAGACTATCTGTTGCTTGTTTTCCTACAGGCCAAAATGTTGCGATTGGGCAGATGTCCAAAAAGCCCTTGCGACAATCCATGTGGAAGAGGGAGGATTTCTGTAATAAAAACACTTCTGTTCACTCAATGTACAGATTGTTTTTGGAGTGTCTTTGAAACAAAGAGGTTGAGGGGGTATGAAAGAAATGAAAAGGCTCATTTGATTATTTTGTTGCCTAGTGCTAAGCAAGCCTGTTTCCAAATCCTTCTTATCTCAAATGAAGAACTTTGATGTACATACTGTGGGGCAGGTGGTCAGGAGAACAAAGTAAAACAGTGAAGGTCAGCATTGGTGCAGGAATCATTTTTCAAGCACTTCAAAAATGCTAAAAAAATACAGAGTATGGATGGTGAACTAATGAAAAATATGTAACATGTCTGGAAATATCCAGTACAAGTTTTTTTCTTTAATACTTCTCAGAAAACTGACTTCCAAAACATTTGCTAACAGGAGTTTGTTCTTTTTGGGAAGAGGTGTTGGAATACCCAGAACAAAAAACCACCAAAACAAACAACCTGAAACCATAGGAGGAAGGTGTGGAGCTGAGAAAACAGAGGGGAAAATACTAATTTGCCGGGAGGGAGTGACAACTTTTTTGACAGAAAAGTACATTTCACATCACAGAGGTTTTTTTCAGCTACAGTAACCCTGCCAACACATTTCACAGTAAATTCATTTGAGGGCAAAGAAAAAGAGTGCTTAATGCAGACACATGTAATGGAAATGTCAGTTCAATCCATCAAGACTGCTAAAGCTGGCAGCAAAGCTCTGTGCCATGAAGTGTACAATCACTAAAATATTCATGTTTAACAATGGGCCTCTCAAAACATAAATACCTGCTTCTCCTGCTCTCCCCTCCACATGCCTTCAATTTCCTTAAGCTCAGAGACCCCATCATTGTGGACCAAAGCATGTGTTGGTCACCCATGTCCTGGGCACTGAGCTCCCCTAAGGACAAGCAGGTCCCAGAGTGGGAATGGAGGGACAGAAAGTTCCCTGTGCCCAGATCTGGGCAGATTTGGTTGTGATGACAAGGACAGTCTTGTCATGGCTCTTGGCCACTAGGTGCCTGCAAGCCTGAGCAGAAAGAAGTGCTGGGGTAGCAGCCTCGTGTCACAGCACTCATCACATAGCATGGCCTGCTTTTTCCATGGACTGGGGGAAGAGAAACTTGAAAAATGTATTTGGGCTCTGTATTCTTGAAAAACTAAAAATAGAACTCTTGAGGCCATGGAAATAATTATTTGGTGCATATAAAATATTAGTGTATCAGTTTTGACATCTTGATTTTATTGTCAGAGTTGTGTGGGAAGCTGTGCACCTGTTCTAACATGGCTAGAAAAAATATTTTGTCCTGTCTTAACCTGAGCAGGAAAACAAAAATCTGTTAATATGTCACAAAGCAACAGTTCAAAAACTAGATCACTTCACACCAAAATTTTCCAATTAACTTCTGAATTAAACTCCATTTTGGTTTTGACTCCTTATTTTTCTTTTCCAGTTTTCAATCATTAGTTTACACTTAACTTGAAAAGGTTGAAAATCCAAAACAATTTTTTCTTTAAGGACATTTTGGAATTTGTCATTTAGACAATTTTGTGAGGTATTTACGCTTCTGCTGAGAAATCTTTCAAGCTCAACCCTTCCCGATAAACAAATTCAGTTTTGACAAATAAGCATTTTCTGATAGGAAAAGTTATCTTGAGGTATTCCCTCCCAGCCTTAATTATCAGAGTGAGAGCAACATACAGGATCTTAGCCTGCATCTTTTGGCATATTTTACTTCCCTTGTGGCATCATCTTCTCAGCTCTGGACAGAACAACTTTTCATGAAAAAACCTCATGAGCTAATCCTTATGATTATTGCAGGAGAACCTGAAAGAACAAATCCTAATGGCTAGAAAAACAATCAGGATTTTGACTTTGTAACATTTATTTGCTATTAAGCATATCTTGTAACTCAGAGGAACACAATTATTGTTGAATATGGGAAGGCTGTGATAGATGCAGCAAGAGGATTTAAAAATTAATTCTACCTCCTTAAGAAGTAAGAGTTGACGTGTAATTGTGGTATTTGGCTTTTCAGTGGGAAATGTCTAGAAAAGAGTCCCACCAAAAAGCCTTCTCAAACTCTTATTGCAACCACTGTTGTACACAGTATGGAAATAGATTTGAAGGGGGAAAGGGATAAAACAAAGCTGGCTGGAGATAAACCTGGGGGCAGCACACCAATGGCAGAGGGACAGTTTGCTAGTGAGGTCCTTCAGGCTATCTCAGTACAGGCAGGGAATGGGAACAAGCATGCAAGTGTGCTCAGGTGGCCAAGGAGCCCAGTGCCATCCTGGTCTGTATCAGCAGTGGTGTGTCCAGCAGGACCAGGGCAGGGATTGTCCCCCTGTCCTAGGCACTGGTGGGGACACAACTCAAGTGCTGCGTTCAGTTTTGGACCCCTCAGTACAAGAAGGACACCTTGAGGGGCTGGAGTGTGACCAGAGAAGGGCAGTGGAGCTGAGGAAGGGTCTGGAGCACCAGTCTGATGAGGAGCAGCTGAGGGAGCTGGGGGTGTTCAGCCCGGGGAAAAGGAGGGTCAGGGCTTGATCTTACTGCCCTCTACAAGTTGCCTGAAACAAGGTTGCAGTATGGTGGGAGCTTGTCTCTTCTCCCAAGTAACAAGCAATAGGACAAGAGTAAACAACCTCAAATTGCACCAGGGAGGTTTAGATGGGATTTTAGGAAAAATTTATTTACAGAATGGGTTGTCAGGCACTGTAAGAGGCTGCCTAGGGCAGTGGTGGAGACACCATCCCACAAGAGATCTAAAAGACATAGTTGAGGCACTTTGGGGCATGATTTAGTGATGGATGTGGTAGTGCTGGGTTAATAGTTGGATTTTAAAATCTTAACAGTCTTTTCCAAACTACATTATTCTATGAATATAGGAAGGACATTTAACATACAAAAGGATTTTCTGTAAACACACCCCAGAGCTCATATTACGGCGATTTTGCAAAGTTTCAGGGGAAGCAGTTCAGAGATTGTGTCAAGCCTTGGGGTAGGTGTGCCCCAAAATCTGTCCTTTAAGTCTAAAGCACCTTCTTTTCTTGACTTTTTGTAGACTTTTTTGTTAATTCGGTGGGGCATATTAACTTTGAACTGCATAACTAGCAGTGTAGTAGTCATGTAGACACTCTGAAATGGCTGACTGTAATGAAAAGTTTAAATTGCTTTGCCATTCTGCTAAAACAAATCTGTATGCCATTTGTTTAGTTGCAAATAAATCTCTAGGCAAAACTGTGTAAACAGAGCTGCCCCTCTACAAAGGGAAAGGTTATCAGGACATTAATTGGTAGCTAAACTTCAGATATCTGAGAGGACAAAAAACTATAAGTAAAATAAAAAGAACAAACACCTAAGAAGAGAAAAGGAAACAGGTTTGGGAATTACAATCTCCATCTACGCTAATGAATTAAACATGCCCTGTACATGGGGGTCCAACTGATAATTTAAACTTATGTCCATTAATTAAAGAATGGAAAACCTCATGGTGATCAGGACACTGAGAGAGGCATTACCTATTGTACTGGTTTTGGTGAGGATAAGTTTCTTTACAGTAGCTGGTACAGGGCTGTGTGTTGGATTTGTTTTGGAAAGTGTAGATAACAGAGGGATGGTTTTGCTCCTGCTGAGCAGAGCTCACACAGAGCCAAAGCCTGTTCTGCTCCTCACCCCACCAGTGAGGGGCTGGGGGTGTACAAGGAGCTGAGAAGGGACACAGCTGGAGCAGATGACTGACCTAAAGGATATCTCAGACCATATAAAGCTGTCATATAAAGCTGGGGAGGAAGAAGGAAGCAGAGGACATTTGGAGTGATGCTGTTTGTCTTCTCTAGGCACTGTTTTGTGGGATGGAGCCCTGCTGTCCTGGGGATGGATGCCTTCTCTACTTTTGCTCTTCTTGCACAAGCAGCTTTCACTTTTCCTATTAAACTGTCTTTATCTCAATCTCTGTCTATGGGTTTTCTCAATTTTCAGTTCCCCACCCCACCTGGGGGGAGCGATTGAGCAGCTGTGGTGTGGGACTTAGTTCCATCTGGCATTACATCATGACACCTATTCACTGATGGCAAGCTGGTGAAAATGTTTCTTAATTTAAATGTCTTACCTGTCATGTAACATTTGATATCCTGAGAATTGCTAATGGGGTTGTTGTTTTTGAACATATACAGGTTGAAAGGCATTATGTTATTGCTACTCAGGTGCTTCCACATGTCATGGTCTGGACTTGTCCAGCGACCCGCTAGCACATCGTAGTCTCTCCGCCCCATGTGGATCAGCTTCGTGAGGGGGTCGTACAGTCCTCCATGGTAGCCAATGATGATCTGGAAGTTGGGATTAGTGTCCATGTAGATCTCCCCATATGCTGTGTACAGTATCTGCTTGATCATTAAGCCAGTCCCACTGAAGACAGCCAAAGGAGTGCCAATGTTATCACAGGCTATGTAGAATTCGTCGCCGCTGCTGAGCTCCATGGCAAAGAGGTGGCCTTGGAGGTCATAGTACAGGGAGGTGATCTCGGAGCTCGAGTGGTTGTACAGATGAGTGACCTTGGTTGGGCTGGTCAGATCTGCGTAGAAGAACTGCAGGTGATGGCCATGGCTGGTTTTGCTGGAGACTCTCCTTCCCAGGCCATCATAGCGGTACTTCACACTCCAGCCACTCGCTTTATTGTAGGCTTTGATGAGCAGGCCAGCTGAATTGTACTCAAAAATATCATTGCCCCTTTGCTTCAGGAAGCCATCTTCATCCATTTTGTACTGCACATCCCCCAGCCTAGTAATCCTATCCCTGAGGTCATACCTGAGTGGTGTAAGGCGGGCACTATTCCCCGGACTCAACAGATGGAGGTTTCCATTTAGATCATAGCTGTAACGCCAGAGAGGTTTGTCATTGATAGACACAGTCTGCAACTGGCCATCAGCATCATATTCATATGAGTAACGAGTTGTGTTTGCGTAAGGGCCAACCTTCAGCTCTTTCTTAACCACTCTGCCCATGTTGTCGTACTGCACAGTCATCCAGTACATGAGAGACCGGAATATCTCATACTGGACCTCCTTCATCCTGCCATAGGCATCAAAATGTTTCGTGTGGGTCATGACAGCGGTGGTGATAATCTGGTTGATATCATAGTAAATGACCCCAAATTTGCCGAATTGCTCCGTTTTGCCTGACACATCATCGTACCTGTAGAGATCAATAGGCAGAGGTGTCTCGTTGATGACTGCTTGCATGCTGGTGACACGGAAGCTGTTGTCATAGTTGTAGTCAAAGCGTGCATTCACCATGCCTTCCTCCGTGAAGCGGAATATCTGTCTGTCAATGAGGGGTCCTATCTGCCTGTACCTGATTGTGCAGGTGAACCCTTCGTTCTGCAAGTTTATGGTCTTCAGCATGCCTGCAGTTTCGTCGTACGTGAAACTGATCTTTGTGGTGTCGTAGAGCATCTCGGCTAACTTGGACAGCTTCCCATACTTGTATATGACACGTCTCCCTGTGCCCAAGTACAAAGTGTGGAGGAGCTGCTCGTCCTCTGTGAAGTCCTGAATTACTGAAGCATTGCCTTCTGGCGGCCGGTAGATGTTCCTGTAGTAACCAATGGAACGAATGGTTTCCAGAGTCTGACGGGCAACGTTGGGCATGGTCACCGAGGACAACCGGTCATTCTTGTCAAACTCAAAGATGTACTGTCTCTGGCTGTGAAGGAGCAGCACCATGGACTGGATGGGAAGAAGAGAAGTATAGATTATATCCCTGTTTTTTAAGCAAAAGTATACTCTAACAAAACCCGAAAGATTCCGCAATCCAAAGAGCAGGGCAAGTAGGAAATATCTTTGTACCCACAGAATTCAGCAGTGAGAGGTAAGGAGCTGCACATGGCACATAAAGTATCCTCCAACAGGAGTGGGCCAGTGGAAGAAGCAGTTAATGCAGTGAGGAGGGTCCAAGTTTGGAATGCTCAGTTTTTCAAATCACTACCCTGTAGCTGTCTCACCAAATTCCCTGTGCCAATAGCCTTTGAAAACTAACTAAATAAAATTGGTAGAGCTACTTAAACAATGTTTGAAAAAGTATTCCCCAACACCTTCCAATGCTGAATTAGTTCATTGTGTCAACCCATCTTCTATTATTCTCTTCCTCCAAACTTTTGCCTGTATGCTTATTTTTTCTGGGATTTTTTTTTTTTTTTTTTTTTTTTGCCTACAACAAACAATCCACATAGACTGTATAATACAATCTTCTTAAAAACTTTTTCCTTTTCGAAAGATACCGCACAACTGCAGCTTCCTTAAATTGTTTTAAGGATAAGTGCCATTCAAAAGCCATTAATAAAAATTCCAATCCCAGGTATATAGTATATGGATCTGTGGGTCACTGGGCAGTGTAATGCTGAATGTTAATACCCAGAAAAAATAAGTTTCATGCTAACCTACAGAGAGCAGGCCCTGGGAAACCTTGCAAAGTGTGCTACAACAGTGTGGCTGAATTAATGTCTCACTTATTAATTACATGCATTTTTGTAAGAAATGGGCCACTTGAAGAAGGCAGGATGTCAGACTGTATAGTTTGTTTTCACATGCAAAATTTTACTGGAAATCCCTACTGTTCTGTCTGCTGACTTTATCTGAGCATATTTTATATTGCAGTCAATTCAATAAAGCAAGATAGTGCTTACAAAAATCATATCAAAGGTTCACAGTTCACATACTCTCAGCATGAATACGAAAAAAGCGTCTCAGACAATTTTCAACAGCTCTGTGTTGGTCTGGCATCAAAGTCACAATGTGCACCTCAGTGGGACAGAAGAGGAGGACTGGACCATAAGGACCAGCAATTACCTGAGGTGAAGGAGTGCAGCTATTCTGATGTCAAAGGAGTAAATCCCACGTGCCCCAAGTGCACCATCTCTGAGTGCTAAGAGCATTCTTACCTTCTCCAAGTAGGTGTAGCTCCATGATTTACCATCAGCAAAGATTCTGGATGTAATTCTGCCAGACTGATCGTACTCCATCCTTTCTGACATCGTGCCCCTCTGAATCCCTGCAATGTGTCCTCCTGGGGAGTAGGTGACATTGACCCCGTTCAGCCTGCTGCTGGGTGACCAGAGACTCGGCCTCCCTGCCTGGTCGTAGAGGATGCGGAGCGTGAACTTGCGGTGGTCATCATAGATTTTCTCAGTCCTCGTCACACGATCAAAGTCAAGGGACAGCAGGTTTCTGTTGTGAACCTACAGGAAAAAAAGGAAGAATCAGGAAGCTGGAAACAGTTCAAGTTAGAAACACTAGCCTTGTTTCAACCAAATCCTCTTTACATTGCACTGGAGAGTATCCAGCTGTTCACTGCCACTGGATAAGACACAATTTTTAAAGCAAAGAGGTTTGTTTTTTTAAAGCAAAAACATTGCTTTTATTGAGTTCAGTGAAGAGAGAGCAGAAGTACGGTCCTTTTGAAAGATCACTACAGTGAAAAAATATTGCTCCTATCGCAAATCTAGGTTTAGGACTGCTACAGCAGATGCGGCCTACAGAACACAGAATGACAACTTGCTGCAAGGAATATTTCCAAGATATTCTACTTATCAAACCTTGAATACTGAGTCTTTTACTTTCATGAGTATCACAAAACACTCATAGAAAGAGATGGATGTTGTGCCAGTATAGCAGAAACCAGTGTTTTTCTCTGAGTTTAGTAAATATAATGCAGGCATTGGAGGTTAAGTGTTTCCCTTGAGATGAAATATGGAGGCTTTAACCACTGCAGATGTTACATAGAGCAGGAACTTTCCTGTAAGAGCTGGAGCTTTACCTTCATTGTCCTGGGGTTATTCAGAGTAGCATAATTATGCTCTGATCTTTGGAAATGCAGAGGCACTGGCAGTAAGCAAAGGTATCTACTTCAAAGGCAAGAGCAGGAATACATTTTGACTCAGAGACCGCAGTGCACTGCAATACAAAAAGGAACTAATAATACAACTAATATTTAGCCATGTGTGCACTTACAAAGCCACATCACCACAGCAGCAAAGTACTGGTTTGAAAGCAAGGAGGAAAACCAGTATTCCCAGTAGGAGCTAGTCAGTGAAGATAGCTCTTTCTCCATCCCACCACTTCCAAATCTCTTTCAGATAGTGAACATTTTTCTTCTGGAAGGGTGTAGACTGTTTGTGGATGAATCTCAAACTCTGACTTGGTTTTTAAAGTTTCTTTTGCAGCCCTTCAGATACAGTCAGTAAACCAGAGTTTGCTGCTTGCTATGAGGTTTTCAGATCAAGTTAAAAACACTGCCCTATTCTGCTCTGGGTTACAGTGACACTCCTGACTGGAAGTGCTCAAAAATATGGAGATATGGCACTTGAGGACATGGTTTAGTGGTGAATATGGTGGTGGTCTTTATTTTAGCTCGACTTGTAGGACTTTGCATGGTTGGACTTGATGATCTTAGAAGGTCTTTTTCAACTTGAACAATACCTGATTTTATAATTCTGTGTCCTGAGCGCTGTTCTCTGATCCTTCTAGCTTTGAGCTTGGCCATTGCTCCATGGCCAAGAATGTATGATTGAATTCCTGCTGTATTTTTAAGGATGTGGGAGTATCTGAGAGGGAAACAGCAAGAGGAAGGATGGGGTTGAATCAACAGACAAGAGGTTCCTCAGTCCTGGATGAACAGGAGAGGGAAAGGCTGAATCACTGCAGTATCTTTGTCTGCATGGGCAGACATCTATGCCTAGAAAATGGGGACACCAGAAAGCCAGAATTCAAAAGAAGGTATCCCAGGAGCTGGGGAGAGAAGGGATTGTTGCCATGATGTAAGTGTGAGGATGATGTAAGAGAAGAGGCAAGCACAACAACAATTTTCAATTTAGGAATAACAAGGGTAAAAAGTGAGTACGACTTGAGGGAAGAAACTCTGTAGAAAGGCAGACAGTGCCCTAAATAAATATCTATGAAATAGAGTGTAAATGTGTATTGGGAGAGAAGAAATCGGCCACTATAACAGGGAAGCTGGAAAATAATTAAAAAGATATCAAGACTCTTAAGTACAGATGCACATGTGTAACTAGGAGGAATTTGGTATTTCCTAGGTGCTTGCTGCTATAAAGAAAGAAACACAAGTGGCAATTCCTTGCAAAAAAATGAAAAGCAAAGCAGGAAGTAATAGCATCTCTGACTCCCATATATTCACAAAGCAGCTCCATCCTTCTTCTGCTCCAGGTCTTTGCCAAGAAATCTGGAAAGAGCTCTTCTAGGGCTGGAACAGCAATCCAGGCTGAATGAGGTCTTCTTGAGAAGTGTGTTAGCAGCAGTGCCATTCACTGGGCTGGAAGGACGGAACAGCAGGTCCCTGGATAGCTCTTTAAGCTCAGTCCAAATGTCTGTATTCCCTGACTGGTGCCATAAATTGTTCCACCCTCCCTATGCTCTGGAAAGCAATGTCTGTGTGACTAGTTGGAACCAATCTCCCTTTTCCTGTATTTTATTTTTTAATGATTTGTTTTCTTCTGCTCTCTTGGTGTGCTGTCTCTTTTATCTGAGAAGTGCTGCAGTGCTAGCAGTAACCCCTCAAGGTGATGAGCAAAGTGAACCCTGCCCTGCCAGTAGTCTCTGAAGAGGGTCTAAATCTTTTTCATACTTGTTCAAGGGCATGGCTTGTATAAGAGTGAATTTTCTGCAGAAGAACTGACATGACTGCAGGCTGCAGTCCCATAACTGTGTTTTATGGTGAGTAGCTAAATAAGGTGCCATCCTCCATCCCAGACCTTATCCTGGAATGGAGTCTGAAAACCTCTGGCAAAAAGATTTTGCCCCTCAGAGTGTTTGACAAGGCTTGTGATCAGCACAGGATCAAGCCAGTGTAAATTTAAATCCACAGTTCACAGTGGATCTGACATCCCCTTTAGAATGTGTGAGAGACTAAATTTAACCCCAAACTCACGTTCCACAGTACTTTATTCAATCCTTTAGCTTCCTGTGGGAAAAAAAAAACCAAACAAAGAGCACAAACACACCACCATCTCTGATTTCTCCAATGCTTCCTTTGGCACTTCTTTAGCTTAAATGATAATTAAACAACATGCATTGATCTCCCTGGGAACACAAGAGCACAACAATGGATAGGACTCTCATGAAAACTGCCTGGCAACTTTCAGCAGAGGAGGGCAAAAAATACTCCTGCAATGAGAACTCCAGGAGCCAACAACACAACAATGTTGTTGAATGAATGGCTGCCTACAAAAGAATTTCCCCAGCAAATTGCTAAAACTATTGGAATGGCCATAGCCAGACCTCAGTGTTTTGCAGAAATTGTGGAGATCATCCTGGACCATCTTTATTAATCAGCAGACCAGGAATAGTTAACACCATATCCCCTCTCTTGTCATGCCAGCTCTGGGGATTTCTGGGATACTAGGTCTTGATGCCACCATTAATCTGCTGCCAAGGTCTTGGAAAATAAAAAAAATAAATAAAAAGGTGACTTATGACAGGAGTTACCATGGTTAAATAAATACAATAACTGAGCCAGCAGCTCTGTCTCTTTTTCTTGTCCTATTTGCTTTATTGTCAGAGATTATTTTACATCCTTCTTTATTGAAAATCTCAAGTTTATTTAATTAAAAACGGAGAAGGAGTCCTGTTCCTTGAAGCAGGGTTTGCCTAATACTCTCTCTGCAAATGGACTCTGTTGCTGTTGTTGGCCAGGGATGGGTAGAATTCATAGCCAGCCAATCTTCAGAGATACCTCACTGCCAGGTGGGCAGACAGAGCATCACAACTTTTCACGGGGTGTGTGCAACAGCAAAAATGAAAGAGGCTGCTTTAACATATTTGTGCTGCTTTACATCTGCCCGCCAAGTATAGAGAACAGGGGAAAAGGTATCAGGGCTGTCCTCTTTCCCTTCATCCGTGCAAAAAGTCCCTGCTGTGTGCCTTATCCATGCAATAAGGATCCATATATTGTATTATTTCCTAGGGAGGGTCAGGGAGGTAACTGTGAAAGTGGCTTCATCATGCTGGGAGGAAGAGGAATAACTCATAAAAAGTGGGTCCTTGTGATGACAGCAGAAAGGATCATCCTTTTACAGTGTCCAGATCCTGTTGTCCTCACTTCAAAGGCTTCATGGAATGATGCTGGAGCCTCTTCAGGATGTTCTTTCCCATGGAGCAGCATGTCTTTGCTGCTGTCTTGTGTGAGCAGTAGAGTGAGTGGAAAGTAGCTACTTAGTCACATATAGCAGAAAATAGTAAAATTTCCCAAAATGAACAAAAACATGTTGAATTTAACGTTCCTAAGTTTCTCTCCTGCCAGGGAAAGCAGCAATTACTGGTGTGAGAGAAAAGGGGAACATCACACAGAGAATATGCTAAATGCTGTGCAGTCCCCAGGGAGGCAATTAGCACCTTGCAGGTTTTTGTATAAGGGGCACAGATGCTGCCATGCACACACAGACACACAGCTTCGAAAATCTTGCACACCCTCAAGTACTTTGAAGCCCTAAACACAGCCATAACTGAGTCCTTTCACCATGTAAGATGCACTTCTGCTTCACTGGAAGGGCCCTGATAGGCTCAAAATGTGAGTAAATGCTGGCAGATTTATAGGGATACCAGCAACTGGTTTGCAAATTCATTTTGCAAGTGTTTTTCCAACTGTAGTACAATATAAAACACAGACGCATTCTGTGTTTGAATCTACTGCAAAAATTTTGGGAGATAAAACTGATACAGGCAGCTGAGCTGTGGCTAAATGAGTGAAAACTGTTTTGAACACTAAATAGCTGTGACCCAGCTGCAGATTTCAGAAGGCCCTCTCTTTTCAGAAAAAGACCCTCCTGAAAATTTCATCAGTTATTAAAATAAAATAAAATAAAATAAAATAAAATAAAATAAAATAAAATAAAATAAAATAAAATAAAATAAACCCCTGAAGAGAAACCCAACAAAAAAGCAGGTGTCAACCGATCTGTAGATACACAGCAGTTCACATTGAAAGAGCAGCTTCAGCTTTCATTACTGTTTGCATTTTTTCTCTTGGTAACAAGATATGGGGCTGTGGATGCATGGGGAAAAGAACAGAGGCTGGGGTGGAGAGATTGAAGAGAAATACTTGACAAGTGTGAGTGAGGAGAGACGGGACAAATCACACCAAAGTGGCAGGGGTCATGCAGCAGGGAACAGGGAGAGGTGAAGAGCAAGGACTGGGAAACACATATCCTGAAACCAGAGCATTGATATTTACTGCCAAGCTTAAGTGTGAATAAATAGCTGCAGTCCTTTTGCTGTGGTGGCATTACACAGCACTAAGCATTTTTCTCAGAGGGTCTGAATTTGCCAGGTGCTCAGCAGCTTCCCAGGAATTGTTCATCAGCCTGTGACTCTGCGACTAGCAAGGTACAGGGTGAGTGCACAGGACTTGCTATTACAAGTTCCCAGCTTTGCCAGCAGTTAGCAGATGAATTACAGCTTATTGGGCAAGATCTTTAAACAGCCCTGACAAGTATGAGGTGCATTGAGCGGAACAATGTTTTCAAAACACATCAGTCTCAAGCACAGAAAGGTCTGGGCACTCCTGGGAGGAGAGTACTGTCAGGCTGGAGCTGCTTGTAACACTTCAGGGAACAACAGCAATTGTGGTGCAATGCCTTGCAAGCCCATTTCTTCACCAGGTTCAACAGACTAGCAGTTTCAGAAATCCAGAGGTTTTTCTGAGGTTTCCCAATGAAAAGTGTTCATAGAATCATGGAACGATTTGGGTAGGAGGGAGCCTTAAAGATCATCCAGTTCCATGGGCAGGGACACCTTCCACTAGACCAGTTGCTCAGAGCTCTATCCAGCCTGGCCTTGAATATTGCCAGAGATGGGGCAGCCACATCATCCCTGGGTAGACTGTACCAGTGTCTCACCATCCTCACAGTAAGGAATTTCTTTCTAATATCTAATCCAAACCCTGTCTTTTTCAGTTTGAATTGCCCCTTGCCCTATAACTCTATGCCCTTGTCCTAAGTCCTCTCTTGGAGTCCTTTTAGGTAATAGAAGCTGCTCTAGGATCCCCCTGGAGCCTTCTTTTCTTCAGGCTAAACAATCCCAGCTCTCTAAGCCTGTCCTGATATGCTTAGAAGAATTTCAGTGCTGTGCTGTATTACTGCCAGCAGCACAGGTACAAAACATCTGCACTAACTGTTGTGGTATTATATAGTTATGACTGTCCCTGGCTTGTTTAAGCAGCCTGAGGTGATGGTTGAACCTGTGGTGTCTGATGGGAGGTCATGCATTCCCAGTGATGCAGAGGACTGGTAGGGAGATCAGCAGTACCACCTTTGATGGCTAAAGGACCATGAGCACATAAGGAGACATAATGATATACTGCAATCATAAAGGTTATGGCACTGAGGGCAAACAGCCAATCCTCTGCCCTGCAGCTCCATCCCTATTGCAGACAATACAGATCATACCCACCCCTTTCTGTCACGAGATGGCAAGTGGAGGCCAAAAGTGCTCGTGGCTCTCACTTACCCTCAGCCGGCGTCCAAAGACGGTGACCTGCCCTCTCGCTTGCTCCTTCCTCTGCCTCCACTCCACCAGGTTGAGGCCGTTGTCAATGGGCAGGGTGACATTCCTCTTCCCCACCGTGGGGTTGACGGTGCCAGCCAGCAGATGGGGCTCGGTCTGCAGGGCCACCTCCATGCCATTGGCCAGCATCAGTCTGAGCGAGCCATCAGCACCGATGTAGTAGCTGTTCCGGACTTGGTCTGCAGACAGAAAAGAGTTCTTTGCTGATCTCTGATGATACAGCTCCAGCTCTTCATTTGCTCCCTCACCTAAGCTGCACCAGAATTTTGGATGGTTGTAACCAAATGCACTCTGTTACTCACCTGTCCCGCTCAACAGGAGCAAAACATGGGTTTCATCAAAGAAAATAAACATGGACAATTGCTTTTTCATTCTGATGAGGTTTGCAACCTCATATTCTTGCAGAAAATCTTGCACAGGTTAAAAAAGTGAAAAAATTGTGTAATACCTTACCAAAGATGCAGGTTCAAAATTCTTCCTCTTGGCTGAAACACTGTGCGGTGAGATATTTGTTTTAAATCAGTCTGACTGAAACTTTTTCATGCTTTTATATCCTAAAGACCTTAATTTCACAACAGTATATGAGAAAGGGGCCACCTACTTTCCTCAGCTCATTCACTGTCTCACAAGTGACAGGAAATTGCACAGCAAGTTAATGCTAACCAGTTCCCCAAACAACAGCCAAATCCTTTCCCTTGAGAAAGCTTTCAGGAGGCAACTGAAGTCCTCATGTTTGGAGAGAAAGCAGAGGCATTAAGCTCCCACACGTCTCTATACATCTGGCCTCCACTAGCTTTGAAAGATCAGATTTTGAGGCCAGTATTTGGGAATTGAGGAGTTGAACAGAAGAGCAATCTCTCTTCTATATCCTTCAGGAATCAGGCAGGCTGAAAGCCCATCCTTTGAATCTCCAGCTGGCATTTATCTCCGCAGAGAGTAGCTCATGAAGGGTAAGAAAGAATGAGATTTACTCAGTAAAGAATGGCTTTAAAAACATATTATACAAACACTGCCTTATCAGAAGCTCCTCAAAAGCTGGAAAATATTACCATTTTTGTCTCCCAGGCTGCCATAAACTTTTAATTGTGAATAAAAACACCCACTGAAAATTCCCATTTAGTGTTTTTCCTTTCTGAGGCAAACTGGGTTTTGTTCTCTAGTTGCTCTGCTATAGCTCAGCAGGAAACAAGATCACACAGTGACATTACCATTTCTTGTCCCCAAAAAATAGATCAGCGAAGAGCACAGTTTGGTATAGTTAGGGAAGGAAATGTGGCACCAACTGGTCCTTTTTTATGTGGGTCTTATCCTGCTCCAGTGGTAGCCAGCTGGTGTTCTGCCACAGAGACCTCAACAGACACTCAACTTTACACAGCAGTGATAGTGAAACCACTAGGGCACAGGATTTTGCCAAAAACATACAGCAGTGATCCACAATGCAGATCCAAGTATTATAGCTCTACCACTGATGTAAGCTGATGGTCTCTGACACAGATTCCAGCCAGATCAAACCCCCTCCACACTTGAGTCTGCAAATGGAGAGAAGGGCCAGCCAGTTGGCTGCCACACCTTTCTTTGATGCTAAAGTATTAGAAGATGTGCTTCAAATCAAATCCCTGAACAGTGAATATATTCCGCCCTCTTTTTTCCTTCACCAGGAAGCAGAAGAAGGCTTGAAGGTTTACATGAAATTAATCAGACATATGATGTTCCCTTTGTCTTACATAAGCACTACAGAAGGGTTATTGTCACCAGTGCTGTGGTACAGTGCGGGGAATGTAAATCCTCTACTTCCAACATTTTCCCAAGAGAAGACTCTTCCCTGGCTCTGGAAGGCATTTCTCTAGGGCTACATGAAATCCATAGGCTGCTGGATGCTATATTTTAGGCTGCTCTGGCTCTAGGGAACTACTGCCCTACTTTGGCATTGAACAAATGCTCACTTTGTCACTAGTCCAGAAGACAAAATCCCACTGGAGTGTTGATGTGCCTGTTGTAGAAGCTCCTAAATCCATCCTACCCAAATTTACAATCTTCTGAAAAGGCTTTCTCAGATCTCACCTGTTCACAGTGTGATCCAGGTTTCCTGAAATGTTCATCAAGAATTTGGTTCACCAAGCCACCTCTTCTGCAACATTATCCAGATCTTTGTTTTCAGTGAGTTTCTTCAGATCCAAAGAGTTTCATAATTTTATACATCTGAAGATGGTTAAGCTGTTTGTAATTCTGCATGTTCTAATGGCCAGAATGTCCCTATGCTGGAGGGCAGGACAATGACAGAATTGACTGTGGCACCATTATGTAACTGTGCCTTCAGTGCTGAGTGTATAGAACACACCACAGTCAATTTTGTCACTAAAGGGCCCCCAACAGTGGGCTCTATTGCTTCAGTTGGCTCTTAAGGTGAAGCCAACCTCATGTTTGTGCATTGCCACACATTTTAATGTGAGTGAGTGAGTGAGTGAGTGAGTGAGTGAGTGAGTGAGTGAGTGAGTTAGTGAGATGAGGCAGGGTAGGTTGCATCTATCTTACAGGCTCAAGTAAAGAATAAGAAAGTCATGGTGTTTTCCTACAAGAATATGGGGTCAGCTTCAGGGGGCTGGAGTCCTCTCAGCTTCCCTCTCCAGAAGGGTAAAAACAGTGTTTCAGGCATAGCAGGCCTTTCAGGAAAGGGTGATGTTGTTACAGGGAGGGGCAAAAAATTGTACCCCAGAGATGTGGGAATAAATGCCACTCTGGAACATGGTTGCCTCCACTTGGAGCAGTTTGTTCCTTACAAGGAGAAAAGATGTTTCACATCCTATTGTAATCAATCACGGACAGAGTGAATGAGATCTGGGGAGTAAAGGAAGGAGAGTCTGAAATTTCCTTGCCTTTCCCCAAGCCCCAGGGAACAGGTATGATAGCTCATCCTGATCAGCTTTCAGAACCTGGAGATCCAGGCTGGAACTGTTTGTGCAATACAGGTTCTGCCACTACCAGTATGTCAGCACAGTGCTCCCCTGCAATTCATTCCTCTTTTATTTCCCACTTATTTCCTTTTCCTTCACCTAATCAGGCCTCTGCTTCTCACCTTCCTACCACAGGCACAACTGTGTTCATTTCCCACAGCCACAAACTGGCCCAACCTGTCCTACCCTACCTGTTCCCTTCTTCTTTTGCTTTTCCACACCACCTCTTAGCTCAAACACAGACCTTTAGGACAGGGATGGTCATTTTACTGGATGCTTCCATGTGAATGTTTGAAATGCCAGTGAAAAAAGAATCAAATCTCCATCAACCAGCTGGAAGCCTGTTCCAGGAGGAGAGCAACTGTTAAGTCAGAAGCCATTAAGAGACTGAAGCAAAGGGGTTGGCTGGAAGTGTGGCTTGATTTATGCAACCCTTTTAGTTACAACAATAATGGTAATGATGATGGAGGACTGTACTGCACGAGCCTGCACGGCAAGGGGACTGGCTGGGAATGGAGCAGAAAAACAGCTGCAGAGCATCCACTGTGCAAGGGAATGAGGCTTAGTAGGTGTGAGTGTGTGTCTGTACCAGCATGTGGGGAGCTCTGGGGCACTGAGAATGCAGGTGATTTTTGGTGCTGGGATTATCAAGAGGATGCCTGCTTCCTGTTGGATGATCCATGTGCTGCTTGGTCAGGAGAGGGATGGTGGCCCAACTCACCTTGGAGCAGGGTGTAGAAGGCCCCTGATGCTGACAGATTGGTTGTGATTGTAACATCATCCTTGCTGGAGGTTTCCACCTGGACGTGCACGGAGCTGTCGGTGTCGCTGCGGAAGCTGCTCACTTGGCCAGTCGGGAAGGTCACGTTGGTCAGGCGGCCGAAGCTGTCGTACCTGAAAGAAACAATGTCATGAAGCCAACACCATCAGCAGAGGAAAAATCATCCCTTAAAGCAGAGACCAGTTCTTCAAGTCATCATCCAGATTTTTTAGAGAAAAATGTCCTGTCACTCTTTTCAGACAGACTTGACTATTTTTGGCCTCATGAGAAGAAAATCACAACTTTTAGCTGAGAAAAAATGAAGCAAAGATTAGAAAATTACTAAATACATATTAATTTGTATTTTAACAATGTTTTTCCAACACGCCTCACCTGCACTATCCTTTTTGTTTACAAGAGTAACTTTATTTCCCATCTACAATGGTGTGCCTTACAGAAAAGCACTGGCTTGTGTATCCTGTCTAGCAGAATTAGGAATTTCTGAAGGCCACCAACTCATTTGTCTGGTTGTGTCCTGAGCTCAGAATTTATTTTAATTTTTTCCCCTACCCAATTAAAAAAAGCTAAATATGAAGGTAGCAGCAAGAACTTGATTGGCCACATCAGGTAGAGAACTGTCCTTTGTGAACACAGTGTAGAGTCCTGAGCACAGCTGAATCCCCATGTCTACCTTTACTCTTCCTAGGACCATATGGAAGGACTGATTTAAAAAAGCAGAGTGGTTTTCACCCCTACTGTGTCCTTGGCTTTTCCAATGAGGAATCAACATAAGCACCATCTGGGAAGGTTTCTGTGATGTGAAACCTATGTACCAGGACCCAGGTAAAATAAGCTTCCTACTTGCAGGCCCCGCAGCAGTTATTTTTTGATAAAAAGAGAAGCAAACACTTGTGTCTGGAGCCCTCCTGAGTTAAGAGAGTAAACACACCATTATGCCTCCCATCTGTGGCATGACAGGTTCACAGACCCAAAAGGCTGGAAAGGGACTTTTGCAGTGAAGTTACTGTAGGTGAAATGGAGAGCAATAGGGAGCTCTACTGGCTAATCTCTGGAGGGCTGTTAGACCTTCTGAGGAGATCAACCTTTAGGGAAGGGGTATTTAAATAGTAAGGGAAAAACAGAAAAATTCCAGAAAATCAATCAGGGATAAATGACTTTTTTCAAGTCCTGCCTGCAACTCTTTTAAGAATGATTTATATGAAACTAAGTAGATCATATTATGAAAATGTATCACTTGGGGATGCAAAGTAAATGGTGGGAAGCAGAGAGGTCTTGTTCTCCTGTGCTACCCAGTGGTGAGCCTTTGAAGGAATGCAGTGTCCAGTGAAGGGCACCATTCCTCAGAATGACAAAGTAATGTAAATGATACATTAAGAATAACAATCTTAGAAAACCTCATGTAAGAGGCAAAGACAAAAGAAAGAGTTCATTCAGAAAAAAGGGAAAACAAGGACGTGGGAAGATGCCACCCTAACAATGGGTATTCTGAAGAGGATTATAATAAGTTGCTTATCATGTCTATTGAGGATGTGACAGAAAGTAAATGGAAGCACTGAAAATTCAGGTTAGAAGCTGTAGAATATTTTCAAGGCCCATGGTTGCTCCAAGTAGAGGAACAGATGGAGCACTGGAAACCCCACTGCCCAACTCAAAAAAGAATAGGCTAGAGAAATGTCTTAAATGGTATCTGGTACAGATGATCAGACCTTGGAGGGACCAGATGGTTGAGAAACTCTTGATGCTTTTCTTTGGGACTACTTTTGGCTGGGGAATAAGAAAATACTCCCCATCTAAAAATAAAACCCAGAAACCAAACAAAAACCCAAGAAGAGGGGAGCAGAGAGGAAGGGGGGAGAGGGAAGGGGAGACAGGGCAGTGCAAGGCAAGGCAAGGCAAGGCAAGGCAGGGCATTCTTGAACTGCAACTGATGAGACACACATAAGCAGTCCCTGGACTGACTTTGCAGTATACAGAAAAAAAATTTTCACTTCTTCTACTCTTGTTTTTCCAGATTTGAACACAGTGCTGGTGCTTCACTTTTGAAATGTGATCGCAGTGATTTAATGTGAGGAAGGGCTAGTTGAAAAGATGATTTTACCCCAAGTTTGATATTTAGTTTGTAGTGACTAAATGGGTGGCTCATTGTAAATCTCCCCAGCCCTCAGGTTTGGAGACACCATGTGAGGTTTTTCCTGCCTGCTGAGCAGAAGGGGAGGTAGTAAGATAGAAGAAAGCATTTGCCCTCCATAGCCAGCCTATCAGTCATGGATTATCCAAGCCTTTCCCTTTCCCTCCAATACCCCTGGCAATCAATCAGCCACTTGTAAAATGGGAAAGAAAGATGGAAAAAAACCCAACAAAACAAAACAAGAAAAGGTTGAAAACAGGACTGCATTGCAGGAGTTTGGCAGAGATCAGTTAAAGCTCTTCCAAGCAGCTAGCAGCTCACAGCCTGGACTGAGCTGCATCTCCACACAAGAGCCAGAACTAAAGTGCTCCCAGTACCAAACAATTTACTCCAGATTTGTGGCTGCCCTGTTTGCACTGAGACAAATATGTTTTGCTTGTACTGTCTCCAGTCACCTGCACATTCCCTCCTAAACCAGCATGTGAATCTTAAGCAGAAAACATCACAGGCAGTCTCTCTTTACCCCATTTGCTGAGACAAGACACAAGGGATATGATTCAGTCTCTCCCCTGAGCAAAGAAAACACTGTTATCACTGAAGGTGTTGTGTAACACCCCAAATTCCTTCTACCACAACATCAATAGTCCTGTATATATATAAACCACTCTGAACTGTAGGGTAGAATCAAGTTTGCCCACATTCTGAAATTTCAGTAAGATGAAACTGAATTTGGCACCTCTGACTTGGTGGATTAGTAAGTATGAAACATTTATTTCTATTGCTTCATTTAGATTTTAAAAATTAGTTGCTCCTAAAAGGAAGCCTGATTTGCCCCCTAAAAATCTAGATGTGTCGCATTGAGGTGTAACAGGTGAGTTTGGTGTAACAGTATAAAAGGAAGCAGGTCTGCAGGTTAAGGAAATAAGGAGTGAAAAAGCCAGGATGCAGGCAGAGAGCTTGTTCATGTGATAAATGCTGAGTCAATGTCCTGTGAGTCACAGCTTTTTATCTTAATTGAATGGCACTCAGAAAAAATGCTGAGAGACAGCACAAAACCTTCATGCAAGTTTTACTTATGTGCTCCAAAGAAAGCCTCAAAACCCTGTGGATACTCAGTTGAACAGCCCCCAGCAGCAGCAGCAGCCATCTCCTTATCCTAATCAAATCACAGAAATACAAATTGATTTGGGGTGAAAGGGACGTTACAGATCATCTTGTTTCACCCACCTCACCATGGACCAGCACACCTTCCACAAGATCACACTGCTTGGAGCCCCATGCAACCTGGCCTTGAACTCATCCAGTGATGGGGCAGCCAGACCTCCTCTGGGCAACCTGTGCCAGTGCCTCACCACACTCACAGGAAAGAGTTTCTTCCTATCATCTACCCTATCAAAACTACCCTCCATCAGTTTAAAGCCACTTCCCCTTGTCTTAATGCAGCATGCTCTTAATATAAGGCAAGTAGTGCCTTTTAATATAATAGTATGTAGTGTAAAATAGTATTTATGTAGTGACTTTTAAATAATATTTTTATAATATTCCAGACTTCAAGCTTCTAGCACCCTCACAAATGATTCTCCACCTCTGTTGCGCAAATAAATAGTATTTGTAAATATGCAACTGGAGAATTCTACCAGTAACACCTCCTTGTGCAAATTAGGTTAAAATGGCAAGGAAAAAAAAGAATGAAAGAGTGTGATGGCATCTGGACCTCTGTGGACACATTTTTCTTGTAAAGTCAAAATGACAAAGTACAATACACTTAATTTACACAGTTACATTTTTACAGCTGTACAAAACTCACAGTAATTCATCAAGAGCAAGAACTTCCATTTGGGACTTTGGATCCTGAGAAGCAAGGCTCCTTTTGGGCCAGAACAGTCTGAAATGATCTGCTGGAACTAGTTTAAGACGTCTGCAGAAGTACATAAGACTTTTGGCACATCCTCAGTCACCCCATTAACCTCCTTCAATAGGACTAGGACCATCTGTGTTCTCTGCATGTGCAGGAGCTGCTGCACCTCTCTCTGCCCAGCAGCCAGACAGGGACCTGCCAAGGACTGGCTTTGGGGGGGACAGCTCACTGATTTGCAGCTGAAAGGAGGTTCTGCCTTACAAAGGCAGAAAAATGAGAAGGCAGGACAATTAGACCGTCCCCAATTTTATTATTATTTTTAACTGGTGACAGATGAAGTGCAAAATGCTCACGTCCAGACTAAAGCTCCTTTTAGCACTGTGGTGGCAATGCAAACCGAGGTGTGGGAAGCCCATTAGCATGAACACACACAGTGTTTTCTTCTTGGCAAGCAGTTCTTTTTCTCTTTTCTGTTTTTATTCAGAACTGGAGCATTTTCCCCCCTTTTTCCCGATTTAGCTCACACAACACATACCTGATAGCATCTCTCACATACCCACAGTCTCCCAGGGATGTGAAGATTGCACATCCCAAGGAGAGAATATGGTTAACAAGTGCAATGTGCCGGCTCCTTCCACCTCTGCTTTCAACCCTATAAAGGCCCTCACAGGGCACGCCTCAGCTTGGAGAGGAAGGCCAAGTGACTGGCTCTTATGTAGCTGCAGTTGTGTCCTGGCATTTGCAATAACATAAATCTCTCCTAGTCACCTCATTTTGCAGCTAAGCTGCCTAGCCTGTTTCCATTGCATCGGGATTTAGGGCTGGGCCAGTTTTCATCACAGCCTAAGACTTCTGTGTTCTCCAAATGCTCTGAAAGCCCCAGAATTAAGGAAATACTGAATCATGGGAGTGCACACAGCAGCCACTTGGAGCAATGAATCCATCACCTGCTAACACAGCTGCTGCCTCCATTCAAACCTGCTGCAAAGCCTCAGCACTTACAATTACAGTGGCAATTATTAGGCCAGCAAAGGAAGCTGTTGCCATCCATTCCCAATTGGAAACGTATTTAGCTAAGGTTCAATGCACAGAATTAAAATGGTATTTGGTGCTTATGAGGTCTAATTGTTGGCTTGTAAACATTCAGAGCTTTCATTTATCACATTACCATTGTGTAGAGACCTGGACCTTGGGAATTAAAGAGCATCCTAAGTACCATCTATTCAGAAATCAATTTCTTGCCTGAGTTTCTGCATTTCCTCATTTTAACTTCTTCACATTTCATCAGCCTTTTAAAACGCAAGTCAAATAGATCAGAAAAAATTCGCTATAATAATATTGTATTTAGTGCCAAAGTGTCTAAATGGACCTTGCAAACTATATTTTGCATGTGATTATACCAACGTGCACCCAGTGCCTCTTAACAAGCTCGACTCATCCCAATTTTTCAAACAACATTAAACACAACATTAAAAATAAATCTGTAACAGACAAACTGATAATACTCAAAAATGCATGAAAGCAAGTCCTCTCCCTAATGACCAAAGGCCAGGTTGTGGTCACACTCTGCTGAATATTCTGACTGCCCAAAAAAGAGGAGGAAGATATCTTTCCAGCTTTTATGATAGTCGGAAATAATTCCCTTGGTTCTCAACTAAACTTTGCTATCAGTCATTCATTTCAGGGCGGGGCAGTGGCTCAAAAACATGAGCTCACAATTTAGTGAGGCTACTGAAAAACTGCTATTTTATCATGGCACCTACCAGAGTTTCACTGCAACTTTGTCAGAGGAACAACAATGAGAATCTCATAATTTTATCATATAGAAATTGTGGAACAAGTGGAACCAAGAAATCTTTCTAAAAGAGGAGGGAGGACAAAAGACAAAGGTGCTTCTCATACTCCACTCTGCTGCAGGAGTAGGACAAGACCCTCATGTGAACTACACTAAATCAAATACTGTAAAACTCTCTGTATGATCTGATAAATCACAGCCACACAGACCAGGGCATTGGCTTTGGCATCAAAAGCTGCTGGTTCTGGGACCTTTGCTGAGCCCTGGGGGTCACTGGGAAGCCGTTCAAGGTCCTCCCGCAGGCTCAGTTCAGCTGGCTCCTACCTTCCTTCCATTACAGTGTGTGAGGTTTGGCAGGGTTTGGTACTCTGTAAAACAGCCTCCAGTGTTATGGGTCAAAGCTCCCCTTACCACCCATCTGAAGATCTGGCTCCATGAGACCCTTTGCCCTCCAGGCAGCTGTGAGCCACTTCTTGGGGAGTCCATGAAAAGGTTTTGAATTTCTGGGCTTGGCTGGAGTAATGTCTAAGTGTTTGAGTCTGTATGGGAGGAGGTGACCTTCAAAACTAATTGGACACACAAAGACCTAAGTAAAAGAGCCTCATCTGGGCTAAATAATGCATAGAAGGTTTGACTTTGGCTCAGAGGGAAATTGAATTAATGTACAGTGATAACATCTCAGTGAGCTAATCAAGATAATTGCCGTATTCTTGATTTAAACAAATCCATTAATAAGAATTTCCGGATTCTGAAGCAGACAAACAGCAACTGCAAAGAAACTTTGTAAAGGCTGGTAGCAATTTTTTTCAGGTCAAATTGAAAAGCAGCAACAACAAAGCAGCAAGTAGTCACACAGCATCCTTTGTCTTTGACTGGAGGAGTTGAACAAGAAGTTGTTTCCCTGGCTGAGTTTCCAGATCAACTTCCTTTGTTGCTGATTATCACTGTCACTGTTACCAGTTCAATTGGAAGAAAAGTCTTTAATCCAGTTACTGGATAAGCTGAGCTGCATTGCATTAACTGACAGCTAATGTCAAGCCTACTGCAGGGGCAGGAAAGGTCTACATAATGCTAAAACCCTCAAAGTAGTCATAGACAGGTCTTTGGGGACAGGCTAATTACTGTAGGGAGCTAAGTTTCATTCTCAAACAAAAAGGGAGACTACAAAACCATTATACACTGAGTCATACAGCTAACCCTGATAAAACAGGATTGCTAGAGCAGGCTTGGGTGTAGGATGTGTGAAAGGAAGAGCTGTAAGTGCTGTGAGTGAGTCTGCCACTGACTGAAGCCAGCACCAGTCTCTTTCCCTTCCGTCCCACAGAAATGAAAGGACAATGTGCCAGTCCAGCATGAAGCCTTGGAGGACCTGGATTCCTTGGTGTGCCCTGGAGACAGACCTCCAGTACTGCATCAGTATATCCTGCCTCCTTCCTTCCTTTTCAGAGTCACACCAATGTGCCCACATGTCAGAGCTCTCTGCAGCCTTATGGTAAAGGCTAAGAAATGCCCTGGTGAGAACAGTACCTGGAGAAGAACCAGAGATGCTGGCTATGTTGGCTGGAACTAGATGTTCTTTAAGGTCTCTTCCAACTCAAGCCATATTCTGATACTGTGATTCCATGATGAACACGTGTAGTGATGCCAGTCTCACACCACCACTGCTCTGTCATGTTGGGTTTCTGACTTATGGACCTTTGTAGACAGCCAGGTGAAGGTAAATCTTTTGAGGATGTTCTTCATGGGGCCACTGGTGTGGTGGCCAGCTGGATTTACTTTACTCTTTAACTTTTTAACAGCAGTGTTCAGCTTGCCCTGGCCCACAAACAGCTACTGTATGCTGTAAGAAATATGAAGCTTTTCCTCAGAGTCAGATTTGATACCTTTATTTCTTTGGCCAAAATAGAAATAGGAACTTCACTCTTCCCATCAGTCAGGACTGAAAAGTACTTCAGAGCACATTCCAGCCACTCATGTTCACAGGAATTCTCTAAATCACTTAAACCTTCCCAATGTACATTTCCTGATGTTCTGATAGAGAAACCAGTAACATGAAGGTAGTGAATGTGGATTTTATTTGGTTTACACCATCTTCTTCAGCTTCTTTGATAACAAGGAATTTAGATTTCATTCTGCCATGCCTGCACTCATCCCCGCAGCTTATGTTTGAGTCATGCAAGTCCTCTGTCTGGTGAGTTTAAGAAAGGCATCAGAGTCCTGATCAAAGACACCAGGAAATGGAGAATATACTGTGTTCATTGCTGGTCACTCTACCAGTTAGGTCATCTCAGCCTTACAAAATCACACGTTCTTGTCAACTTGAATTTCTCTAGCTTTGCTTTCCAGCCCCATACTATTCTCAAGCCTTTCCCTGCTAGACTGAGAGTCCCTCTCTAGGTGAGAGCTTTGGCTGACATGTTGTGATCTGGACACTTCCCTGTCTCATTCATGTTGAGATAAACAGATCAAGTCTTTCTTGTTCTCCCCATGAATGCATTTTTGTAGAGTTTTTCTGTTCAACCTTCAATTTCCACTGTTCTTCATAAACTGCATAGGAGCTGACAATAATAGTCACATCAACACTGCACAGGGAAAAAAAAATCAAGCTTCCTACTAGCCACTACAAGTAGAGTAAGATGAGTAAATGTATTAATTTAGTTTGTCCATCCAAACAACAAGTTAGACAGATTTGCTGTGGAATCATGTGAGGGTCACACTGAAGACTTGATGCCTTGTTACAACTCTAAGAGCCAAGGCTCATGTGTACCTGGCCTCAGACTGTATTAGAATATATTTTGTTTGCATGAAACCTACTGTACTGAGCAATTGAAATGTTTGACCCTTATGTCATATTCTAATTTTATCAGTCTGATTTTTTATCTTTCCCTGGTTACACATGCAAAACCTGGACAGAATCAATCCTTCTAATTCACTGATCTGCCTTCCACATCCCTAGTGGATCAGACAGGATGGACAAAACAGGACAGGATAGGATAGGATAGGATAGGATAGGATAGGATAGGATAGGATAGGATAGGATAGGATAGGATAGGATAGGATAGGATAGGATAGGATAGGATAGGATGAAAAAGAATGGTCTCCAATTCAAGCATGGAAGATTTAGGCTAAGCACATAAAAAAAGCTTTCTAATAGTAATAATAATATAGGTAAATACATTGTTATCACTAACAATATTTATAAGTAGCTCAGATGATTGATAAGATCCATTTGACAAAACTGTAGACATCTGCAATGTAAAAATCTGTATCTGAACTCATCATTCTCTACTACCTTCGCAGAGATAAACTTTCAGACTACAACTCTTCTCATCCTAAAGGAAATACCTGACATAACTCATAAGAAACTCACTTTGAACAGGCCTGTTTCTCTCCACCTGCCTGTAAAAGGAGGCTGAAGTAACTAATTCAGATATAGACTTTTACTCTGCAGTTTTATATATGTGCATCAGAAACTGTCAGGAACAGTTAAACAGAGATAAGTGATCACAGGTTTGGATGAGGTATCTCTGGAAGGCACAGTCACAATTCTATATTCAGTGATGCTGTGCTATTATACAGTGCTGACTTGCTCTAGTCAAGATTTCCATAGTCCAGCCACTGGAGAATACTGTCTTCCATTTAGCTCTAAAAAGCTTTCTTATGACTCTTCTGAAGTGCATAAAAGGACCAGAATGATGACTTTCACAAATGCTCTATTTTGTTGGACAGCAAGAATAATGGATCACTGTTATAAATATATCCACAGAGCAAGTTGGTTTTGAGCTTCTGTCTCGTTTTATCTCCTTTATATTTTCAGTTGCACTTTAAAATAAAAGATTATGTTTCAGGTATAAATCTGACCATTATAAGCTGTAATGTTTAGTTTGTTTCCACTGTCTGTGACTGCATCTGTTTTCAAGCACAGGAACTACTGGGTTCTTTGCAAAAAGAAAATACCTCCTTGATTTAGCACAGTGGTCCTGGCACTATAGCTGGCTTTCACTCCTGTGGAGAAAAACCCCCTCTTCTCCTCCCTATGGCCTTCCTCAAGCAAATTCAATGTAAGAGATGGAGAGTATCAACTTGGATTCACTGAGGAATATTGCTACAGTAATTGCAAGCAGAACATTGATGAAATGCTAATAACATTTCAAAAGGTTCATCACAGAGTTTCCATCAGTTCTTTTCAAAACAAGAGCAGGAGCAGAGAGTATTAAGCAAAGAAATTCGAAACTGGCCTGGAACATTTTAAGGAGAGAACCAAAGCAACCACATATCAACACACAGATACGTGGGCTTAGCCAGCTTTCCTTTCCTGAATCCCTTTTCTTTTAACAACTTTTTTGTTTGTCATCTTGTGAACTGTCTATTCTAGCCAAACTGGATTCTTGCAACGGGTCTATTATTATGGCAGCTGAACACTTCCATGTAACCATTCAAATGGGAAATGATGCACTTAAAGGAGTACTTCAAAGAGGTTACACTTGTAAATAAAATTAAATTAACAAGAGGGAGGGGAATGGGCTCTGAACAGCAGGATGAATCCTTCTAGGTGCCCTTCACTCAGTTATCTACCTTTGTTCTTTTTTATATCAAAAATGTGTTGTCTTCACTATATTTATAAGCAGGGAATTGCTAACAGTAGTACAGAAAAGAAGTACAAATATTCAAGATACTGCTTCTCTGGGTTTTTCAATGCATCCTGTCTTCTCTCTGCTTAAAAACTCTTTGGGGATATTATTGAACAGTTCCAAGATTACTTTTAAAGCTTAGTGAGGCAAATTGCAACAGTAGGAATTGAGCAGTCCATTAATTACAGAATTGTTTCCAGAGCAAGCTCTCATTAGTCATTGCCAATTGTCATTCTACATCATACATTTCAAACAGGCACGAAAAAGACACTGCAGCATAGGAAGTAGGTGAAAGCTGTGAAAAAAGAGGCTCTGATGGAACTTTCATACTTCCAAGGCTTTCAAAGCCAAGAAAAATTCTCTGACATGCAACCTAAATCTCCAGTCCTGACTACAGTTAAGGAGAACCAGGTGTACAAATACTTACAAAAACTCAGCAGAAATTCTGCCTGACTCTTGACTTGATAGAGGGAGCTTATTCAAGCTCTAATGCACTTACTGCCAGCATCTAGTGTTTGAGTGAAATCAAATACTTTCTCTTCTGGCCATTTTATTTGGACAATAATTCTGATCGGGGAATTAAATTCTACCAACCTCGCACGGTTCAGAGAACACAGAATGAAGTCAGCAGCCCCAATATTCATAAAATACTTACTCATAAAATGTTGTCCAACCATTTTCATTGCTTTTAGTGGCAAGGAGACCAGAGTTGCCGTGGTAAGTCATCATGGCTACTTCATGCCCCTGTGTTGTTACACTCTTGAGCGCACTGTTGGTACCAATTGTCACCCAGTAGACTTGGCCATCAGGCACCACCAGCCAGAGGGGCATCCCCGTGGAATCTCGTCGGATATTGACTAAGTTGCCGCTATTGTCAGTGATCAGGGTTATATCTCCATCTCCAGAATAAGTGAAATTGTACAGATAATCTCCAGTGGTGAGGCTCTGAGTGTACAGGTGCTTCCCGCTGGTGTCAAACAAGTAGAGCTCCTGGTCTATGGGTGAGGACAGCTCGTACAGATTCTGCGTGTTGAGGAAGGGTTTGTTTTTGCGAATGAAGCGGATGCGGATGTTGCCCAGGTCGGCCACGTAGAGCTCTCCGTCGGCGCACACGGCCAGCGAGGAGGGCGCGTTGAGCTTGGCGTCCTTGGCGTAGCCGTCGTCCCCCGAGAAGCAGTCGCAGTTGGCGTCGTTCTTGCAGTCGCAGCTGCTGGGGGCGCCGGCCACCAGGGAGATCTCGCCGTTGGTGGTCACCTGCCTGATGCGGTTGATCTTCTTCTCGTCCGTCTCGGCGATGTACAGCACGCCCGTGTGCGACACGGCCAGGGCGGTGGCGGACTCCAGCGTGGCGTGGATGGCCACCTTGCTGAGCAGGAAGTGATCCATGCCCGGCACCTGGCAATGCATGGGCCTCCCCGCCACGATGCGCACTTGGTGGTTCTCAGAGATCTGCAGCACCACGTTGTTGTCGAGGACGTAGAGCGAGTTGTCCATGGGATTCACTGCCAGATCCGTGGGCCATTCTAGACGAACCTTCACGGAAAAAAAACACATGGAATTTTTACAGCATGATTGCTATAAACCAATCACAGTAAGGATGGAATCAACATGGATTAAAGGGGGAATGGGTGAAAAATGCCACAACTAATTATTACTTGATAGATGGCTATAGAGGATATAACTTGCTGCGAGTGAGGGGGCTTAGCTCCCGGTCACGTGAAGCAGACTCATGTGGACATCCACACTCTGCACTGAAACACTGCTGGGAACAGGATGATGGACAGAGGCAAACCATTCTATGATTTTCCCTCTCCTGTGCTTTTTGAATTGATGGAAGCTCATAGCAGTGACCCAGCACTGTCAATTTTGCTGGGTGCAGTGCTATGAAATCAGACACACAAAACACCGATTCTTTTACTAAAGGATTTTTCACACAAGTGGAAACTGAACTCCTCTTGGTAAATGACAAGGAGGGATAGATACAAAACTGGCAGCTGTGCCAGCATGTGTGAATATCTAAGTTATAACCTATGGTTTTCTGCTTTATGCTGTAAAAATGCAGAAGAGCAATTCACAGGAAATTCAGGCAATTTCAGTTCATAGAGTAGAATACTTGCACGCTCATGATGATTTTCACATTTTGTTTTAGCACAATGGAAAAATGGGTTCAGGAGTGACACCTCCCAGTTCTACACTGATAATCAACTGAAACAGTGGCTGGCAACACCACAAGTGAGTGAGCACTAGAATGACTTCATTTCTAGCTCCACTTCTGCAATATGGTCTTTTCAAGTGAATCTTCTCTTTTAGATGCCAAACCTAAAAAAACATTTACCAACAGAATTCAGAACTTTTTTTTTTTTGGTAAAGAACTCAAAGTTGTGCATTTTTTGGGATTATTTTATTTAATTTCATGTTTATATATATATATATATATATATATATATATATATATATATATATGTATGTATATATATATACATATATATCTAAAAAAATAAGTCTTGTGCTTATGGGAACCTATCAGTTCCATGATAGTTTCTTTGTTTTGAACCTTCTTTTCCCACCATCCGTGTCAGCTGCTGCTACTTCTCCTTTGTCTGATGTGACTAAGCTGTGAGGAGTACTTTGTAACCTTATTGGAAGGAGGAGTAGTGGATGCCAGCAGACTCAGAACCAGGAAACCCTTTTTCACTGTGATTTTGCTTAAAACAGAGTAAGAAGAGACCAGGCAAGATGTACAAAACAAAGGAAATTCCCATTTTTAAGGCCTGTAGTTAAACACATAGCTACAGCCATGCTTTATTTTGATGCTTCTATATGTCTTTTCAGCATTTTTTAAGGGATCAGATGTAAGGTATTTAGTTCATTGCATCTTCTAATGCCTGGGTGCGTGAGGCTTATTTTCATGGCTAAGCAGTTTGCTGAGCTCTGTCTACTCTGGTTCTCTGCTTGCAAAATCTCCTTCCTTTTCTCAGCTCCTGGCCTATTTTAACCCTTCTTGTAGTAAAACATTATAGCCTGTGGTTTTCTCTTTAATAATTCATGTCTCCATCCATTCCAGTGGTCTTTAAGCTCTGCAGTCTTCAGTTAGCATCAAGAACTGAGTTTATTCTGAACTGACAAGGGAATTTTCAATTTCTTAAAAACCATTTCTTGTCAACAGTGGCAGCTAAATATTTCATGTCCTCATGTTCCCAGAAGCCTCAGGGACTTGGCAGAAAAGACCCTTCTATCCGCTGTAAATGATGAAGAGCTGCTTCCCAAGCTGGATTTTATTTTTTAATTAAGCTTGTATTCAGTATATTTCTCTAGAACAGGAGTGGTCAATCTGCCAATCCCAGTACAGGTTTATCTAATAAAGGTTCTTGTCATTTTATGAAAAGAAAAAGTCTTCAGCTGATACATGTTCATCTCAGAAGTGTTTGAACATGACATTGGTTTACATAGGAGCTACATAACCTGGAAGTAAATAATTTTTAAAGCCTCATTACACAACCATCTTGTGCTAACTGACCCTGAAATCCACATAAAGAAGAAACTATGTCTGCAAGATTAGAAACATACTATAAAATGGCCTTTAACCATCAAAATTTTGCCTCTATAGAAGGCAGAACAACTTCTAAAGTCATAATTTCAGCTTGTTCATAAATTACAGACACTGGGAGCCAGTTGCAAGGAAGCAAGAATAATCTTTTCAAATTAGAGGGAAAAAACAAGAACAGATTCCATATGTGAGCATGGAAATTATCTAGGTAGTTACAAAAAGGAAACCCCATTGATATCTATTGTGGCTGAATAACAGTACTTAGCCCTCCAGCTATGATCTATATTTTCATAGGAGAGAACAACATTCCTGCAGTCAAGCAAACAACAAGTGGCACAAAGGTTTCAAAGGACACTGTCCTCAACTGGCACAATTTGACAAGTTGGCCAGTGTCACACAAAACTGAGTGCTGGGCTGTGACAGATTTCTCTTTTGCACCATCCAGCAGTAAAGCAATCATCAAAATGAGATTTCTTTTTCTCTCTTCTTTTTTCTCTCCACCTTGAAGCAGCAGGACTTAGAATCCCAGCATGATGGTAGCTGCAACCAATTTGCAATCTGATGCAATTCAAGATTCTTGTTTTCCTGCTGTTGCTAATTTTGGCACCACATCCTCCAATCAGTATTTCCTATGTTAATTTGATTCAGGTCTAAAATTGTGCTGGGCCAAATTAGGATGAGGGGAAGAAAAGAAAAAACCTATGATTAAAATGTTATAATGGAGCATGGCATATAGCCCATGGCATACAGTGAGACTTAAGTGTAACAAAACCTGCCTTCCCAGGAATCTGGTCTTGCCCACTTACTGGGAACTGGACAGAGGTCACTTCTGTGGCTGGGACATCTTTAAAAATCTGACCTCAGAAATCTATGAGTTAGGGCAGTCAAGTGTTTCCATCTGTCTTTCAAGGGTAATTCTTTTATGATCTGGACAATTTTATACCATAACCTATGTAGAAATGCAACTCTCCTTAAGCCCTTACCTCTTTGTCAGACCTGCTGGGGAAGGACACAGACATGCAGATAAGGATGAAGGTGTAGGCTTGCATTCTGTAAAAACAAAACCAAAGCAACGGTCTTACCTGAGAAATGTCCATAACAGAGTCACAGCTGAGAGGCCGAGCAGATGTCAAGTCATTGGAACCCAACACAGTTGAGATGATCCCATTCTGATCAATCCGCCTGATCATGGTGCCATCCACAAAGTAAATCAGCCCAAACTTGTCCACGGTGATGCCTGGGGAGGAACAAAGAAAGACAGTCAGAAAGTGATGGCTGCCTGACATGAGGAGCTTATTTTATGGCATTCCAGAGGAATGAGAGGAGAGTTGGGGCATGTGGGAATCCTGGTTATCAAGAACTTTGAACTGGCACCATTCCACAGAAGGCACTTTCAAATAGCACACAATGCAATTCAGGAATCCCTGCTGGCTCCTGGAAAAGGGCATTGCATTCGGTGAACTCCTGAAATGCAAAGGTTTTATAATAACTGTGTGTCTTGCATGTTCAGAAACCTGGTTTTATTGCTCATGGTATGAATGGCAAGCCATGCATGTAAAAATGTTACACTGATGAATCTTTCAAAAATGGTGAAAAAAGGCTGTGAAAGGTTCAAGTCACTCAAATTCCAGATGGATAAATGAAGAAGGGTTTTCCCTAGGATAATCCTACTAATATGCAGTGTTTCACCTGATTCTGAGCTCTGCTAGTGATTAATCTTATCGTCCAAACCTCCTTTGTAGACATACTGCTGTCAGTGGATGTGAGGTCTGTTGACAGCAGCTACAGGCTGCTGATCTCATTTCTTGCCCTGCAGATATGTGCCACTTCACCTCCCCCTAAGCATAATTTCTCAAGTATTTGTTATGTTAGCACAACCTCCTTTAATCCTCTTTATCCTAGGCTAGCTACCCTCTGCATCTTCCATCAGAGGATTTCATAGAGCTTTACACTTTCTAATTAGACCTCATAACAGTCTATGAGTGCGATCATTCTAATTTTACATATCAGAAAATTAAGAGATAATACAATTCTCACAAGGTCACAGAAAAAGGTCATGACTGAAGCAGGAATAAGAAGTTAGGGGCTCTATTCACCTCTCCTTTGTGCAAGTATAAATTAAAATAACTCCACAGATACTAATAAAGTCATTCATCTCATCTACCCTACAGAGGCAGAATGTCACTCAGCATAATATTTGAGCATGTTAAAGCCACTAAAAGCTTGTAAAGAAACAGAAAAAGAATGTAGAGGCCTGTAACATATTTTTCTATGCAAGCAAAAATTCTGCTTTAAATATATAAATATCAGGATCTTCCTGTTTGCTTTCTTTTGCTTGCAGGGTTAACAATCACTTGACAAAAAGCAGACATCTGCACTGTGCATCTAAGTAAGTATCTGAAGCTATTCAAATCAGTGGAGAGAGAAATCTACTTTGAGAGTGCAATTTGTATCACCCTAAAACCCATATCCCCAAGAGATTATACAAATCCTGCTAGAAGTACCTTTTCCTCCCATTTGACTATAAAAGGAGACTACAGCAAATACCTCTAAAGGAAACATTTATATTGTAGGCAGATTAAATTAGTGAGCTGAATCCTCACTAGACTGTCTCTTTGGCTGTCATCTTGGTGACAGAAATGATGGAAATTCTGTTTCAGATAGAAAGCTTTGAGAGTGTTTGATGAGTGATCAGATCTTTTGTTGCTCCAAAATGCTGTTTTGCAGCCAGATCCCCTTATTTGAAACACCCTCACTCTCCATCCACTGTGAGCTCTGCTGTGAAATGCAGATGCAGCAGTTCACAGATCAAAAATTCTAGATTTTCATAAAGCAGGGACTAATCCTCTGATTGCTTTGGCAACTAAAATCATGGCCTTCAGCCAATACTGTGAGTATGGCATGGGCTGGAAGCCATGGAGGTAGGTGAGATGTGGAAGAACATAGCAGATTTGAATATAAGGAAATCCACAGAAGATAATCTGGCCTGGCAGAAAAACATCAGGACTAAGTTATTGTTTGAGAGAAAGAACAAACTTCTCTATTGAGCTGAGTTAAAGGAAGGGATTCAGACATGATTGCAACCTGTTGATTCAAAGTCAATTAGGGGTCAGAAAACTGTTGGTGTTTCAGATCACTGAACAGGATCTGTGTTGTTATTGCCAGGAGAAAAAAAAGCAGCATTTTCTTTACTTCTTCAAAGCATCATCGTGTTTGAAGGGCATCACTTTGACCTGGATTGGATATTTGACCATCAGAGCAGTGTGGTTTCAGAATAGCCTCTACAGCAGTGAGGAAAAAAATTACTTGCTGCTTTCAGGATGAAGTTCATTAATTTTGGAGGGGATTATATAGCAAGATTGCTGAGATAATGGAGGACAGGACTGAATGACCTAAAAGATTGCTTCTAGTCCTACACTTCAATACCTGTGTTCAGTTCATGCCAAGGACTCATCTTTGCAGGACCATGAAACAAGAGCCTCCAAGAGGAGCACAAGGTAACTTTGAACACCTGAATTTACTGAGCGCGGTGAGGCACTAGCAAAAGTTTAAAAAAAAAATTGTGGCTGGCCCATCCCTGGAAGTGTTCAAGGTTACTGACACATGTCACCTGTCACTGGCATCTGCTGTTGAAGGTCTCTGCTCCTCTTAATTATTTTGCCTACTGAGTTCAAGTTCTTTTTGGTTTGCTGGCATTTGCTTAAAAACCAGGAATACAACTGAGCTCTTTAAGGAATATGGTAGATGTGCTTTCTTTGTAAGAGGCATGATAGAAGGTTTAGTTGATCTTAACTGGCTTTTGTCAAACACAGGAGTCTCTCACCCATTCCTTGGTTCACAAGTATTTTTGCAGGTGCCTGTCCATTAGTCTGTGTGACAAGCCAAAAGCCGGTGAAGGGTGGCAGGCTGGATAATGTGATTTTCAATGAGGCAGAATTTTCTCCCTTAGCTAGTTCCATATGTATTGAATTGGAGTTATCAGCAGTGTCTGCTGGCAGTGGCTCACTGTGTGCAGTGCTGGGGTTTGATGGCTGGTCTGATTACCCAGTTACAGTAATAATAACCTGGATACACTTTGGTCCTGAAGCCAGCTCTGATCAGCTGATAGGACACAACTTTGTTTTGCATTCCAGCTTAGACAAAGAGCTCGCACACCCGAGTAAGTTGAACTGGGACAGCAAAGTTGCCACTTATTACCCTGCCAAGGGCAAAGGTATGTGTATGTGTTCTTATAACTGAGCACTTCTCTGCTTATTCCTCTTTTGTGGAGGCTAAGCAACCTCAATTGCCTCAAATTTCCTGAGATGTTCTGTAGGGCAGCAGAGTTTGCAGCCTGTCAAATTCCCAAATTCCCACTTGCACACATTCCTTATGTGGTAACTGCTCCAACTCTTTCCTGATTTTGCTGATTGTCTTGGAATCAAAACTAATTATGGAGAAGAGACCTGCTATTCCACAGACAAATGTCTTTGGATGGATGACTTCTGTGAAAAGGGAAAGAAGCATCTCATGGATGCATTACAGCAGATTGTATAGGTTAGGTTGGACCTTTCTGTCTCCTTTCTGATATAGGCACAGTTCCAGTGCTGGGAGCTGGATCCTGCAAACAGGCACAGAAATGGGTAGTTCACATGTTATGTGTGTTAAGCCCAAGACCTTGGCTTGCTTTGGCAGAAGGCTCCTCTCATGTTTCCATAGGAACATAAGGGAATTACAGCCTTTCAGCATACAGCTCCAAGTTCAGCCTCACAGTTAGTGAGAGGAAACAGCTGCTGCCACTACCCAGGTAGTGCTGCAGATCCAAACCTTAAGTTCTGAGATATGAAATACATATACTATGAAATTGTGCTGGCTCCCCTTATGTAAGCAGAGATCTCTTACAGAACAAGGGCTTGTAGCACCATGTGCATCACACCAGTGAGCTGTGCTGATAGAAAGCTGTGACGTGGTGACATTTGCTTGAAATGTCAGGACCTTGTATCATGAAGAGGTGACAGCACAACGTTATGCTGCAAATAGCTACCGGGACATGGTTTCTTGTAGAAGACAAACCACTAAAAGTGATTGCATGGTGCATATAGCTCTAGTTAGGAAAAGGAAAGGGGAAAAGCTCCTTTTAACTGAAAAACAAGGTGCTTAAAAGAAATCCAAATTTAGACCTTTCTTGTCTGACTGGTGCTGAAAGACTGAGTAATAAAATGGCAGATAAAATCAATGCCAGTAAGTACAGAGGAATTCAGAGGGGGAGGAGAAAGCCTAACTACCCATATACACTGACAATCTGAAAAAGCATACAGGAAAAAGATTCTGGAATTCCTTGAAAAGTTTTCTGCTAAGGTCAGTTTTGTGCTATGCAGTGGTCAAGAAGAGAACTACAAGATAGCAAAGAATTAGCGAAGACACAGAAAAAAAGAAAAGGGTGTTTTGGCCTCAAAAGAACCATTCTTTTTCACGACCTGCCTGAAGAAATTGTGGAAATTATTAGCACAGGCTGCCAGGAAGAACAGAACTAGGTGTTGAGGAAGGTTTCTAAGCTGGTATATAAGCAAAGGTCTGGTGCAACTTCTTTAGAAAGTCTCCTAAATGCTGATGACTAGCAAATGAAGTGTTAGCACAGGAAGACCACATTGTCCCTGTCCCTAAGTGTCTTTTCTGGCCTGAGTAAAGGACAAGAAATTTTGTTCAGCCAGCCTCCGCTCTTCCCCAAAATGGTCCTAATAGTATCTGACCATAAAAACGTTAACAGCTTGTGGAGGATTGGTTTCCTCAATTAATTCTGACGAACTCTTCAACACTTAGCGAACAACTGAGATTTTGTTTACACATTCAGCAGGGCAGAGTGAAAGAACCAATCTGTCCCCAAATTAATTACTTCATTTCACATTGGTGTTAAGGTGCTAAATGAATGAGATGCCCCCTCCCTCCCCATGTGCCTTCTGAAACCTTCTTCCTATTGTGTCAGACTTGTCACTGCAATCTCTCTTAATTGCAGGCTCCTCGGTAATTTCTCTGCCACAACATTTTCCTGAGAAGAACCAATGGTGAGTACTCGGATGAAAAGAAATGCTCTGACAAGCTGGAGTTTTAATTTTTCTTTAGATTGCTTGTAGAAGAGGATCATTATTAGCAGATGATAATTAGGAAGCGGTAACACTTTAATTTGCAAGGATATATTGAAATTCATTAGCATCTGAAAGCTTTGCTGTGCTCTGTGGCAAATGAATTGGACGGATCAGACTGGTTCCTAATAGCTATGATAAATACCCTGACCAAACCACTGCCACCTCTATTTCATCTGTGGATCTCTCTGTCCTGTGTTTCTGCAGCCTACCTTTATTAAACAAGGTGAAGATGGGTAAAGTGTGAAATTCCTGGAGGTTTTACCCCTCCTAATGTTTTTTCTAAGCTGATGGTCTAAAATGAGTCTTCTTCCTTCACTGGAGTGAGACAAGCACATCTGTACTTTAGAGAAATGTATTGACAGGACAAAGGAAAAGGGTTCTGAACTAAAACAGGCAGGATTTAGATTATATATTAGAAAGAAATCCTTTCCTGTGAGGGTGATGAGCCACTGGCTCAGGCTGCCCAGAGAGGCTGTGGATGCTCCATCCCTGGAAGTGTTCAAGGCCACAATGGATGGGGGCCTTAGCAATCCGATTTAGTGGAAGGTGTCCCTGTCCATGGCAGTGGGGCTGGGACTGGATGGTCTATGAAAGTCCCTTCCAACCCAAAGTGTTCTATATTACCATGAAATTATCCCCTCTGCACTCAAAGGAACTGAGGTGAGAACTGGAGGAAGTGATCAGAACAGTGGGAAAAAGTCTGCTGCCCAGAATGTGCAGAACCATTCTGAACATGTGTTTGCTGCAGTGGGGACCTCATCTGCCAGGCTATCAGGTCCAGGAGAAGACCAGCAGCCCCAGAACATGGTTCATCCCACCTTGAACATGTGCACTGTCACAGAGTGAACCACCTTCAGGGTTTCTTTCCACTGAGAAGAGACCCAAAAAAACCTGCTTAGATCAGATGCTTGACTGGTCCAAGGTATATGCAAAGGCATATGTTGACAGTTCATGACTATTTCTCCTTAATGAATTGCTGATTTTCATCTGTCAGGAAGGTATTCTTCAGTATTTTCCAGCAAGCTGTAAATATTAGCTAATTAAAACATCATGAAAGGCACAATTTTTATTCCTTACAATTTTTAAAAAAAGTGCAAAGATGTCCTTAAAATACTGAAATACTACTTGGCATGAAGCAATTATGATCAGAGCAAAAAAAACAGCTTTAGGCTTAAAAAGCAGAGTCCTGTGAAGAGCAACACTGCTTGAAAAACTGACTTTCCAAGTCCTTCCCTGGCCAGCTGATATCTCTATAGCTACAGAGTAGTTTTCTAATTTCCTCTGACCATTCACTTATGAGTGTTTGTTTGCCTGCCAAGAAGCAGAGGGTCACTTGAGATCTACTGGTTACTTACACAATAAATCAATTTTATTTCAAACTATTATGAATACATGAGGGAAGAGCATTTGCTGGATTTTTCTGCTAGGATGAACCACTGTGAAGGTATAAACAATGGTGACATTACATTGTCAGCATGGGTTTTCAATGTTCATCATTTATTGAGGGGACTGGGGAGTGAGTCACAGTTGTTGCCTCAGCAGAATTTACAAAGTCAGGTTACAATCAGATCAGGGAACACTGTTTAGGAGCTTTCTATTGGCAGTGTGGGCTTTCTGTATTATTATTTTCTTGTTGTCATTTGCCTTCATGTCATTTTCTCTTTCACTCTCAATTTACTTCTGTTTTGTGAAATTTTGGGGCTATGAGGAATGAATGCATGAATTTTGCTGTTATATGATTGAGGTGGAAGAATGGCCTCCTGAGAGCTTCAGTTGCCAACAAGAAGGATTTCAGTGCTGAAAACTTTGAACTCCAGAGCTGTTTGCTATAGTAAAGCAGAAACATAAGTCATCTAAACCTTGTAACATTCACCCATGGATGGAAATGAATAATATCCCTCTTATCCTGTAAAAGGGAGAACAGAAGAGTAACAAAAGTGGTGGAGTATTTTTCTTTTTTTGCACTGATTGAACTTCAAAGAGCAGCAGAAAATTGGATTACAGATTTCTGGATTCCCTGATCTCGTGATTGATCTGCTGGACTGCCTGAATCTCTCTGCCCAAGTCACTTAATTTTCTTTTCAGTCAGCCTTCTCATTTCAGTGAGACAAATTCTACACAGCAAACTGACCGCCAGTATCTGTTCCTTTACTTATACCTATGTTTCTGGCAATACTTTAGCCCAGTATAATGGTTACATCATGGGATTCTGGAGTGCCTGGAAACTATGCTGGACTCTTTGAATATTACAAAGGTGGAAGTTTAGGTTTTGATACTTTTTGGGGAAAAAAAAATTCACAGCCAGACCCGATACAAAAGCTCATTAGATCATTTTGGGTTTCTTGTATTCAGTAACAACATCATCTCTATGTCATGAAAAATAACCTCCTGAGAATCATAGAATCATTGAAGGGTTTGGGTTGGAGGGGACCTTAAAGATGATTTAGTTACAGACCCTTGCCATGGGCTTCCACTAGACCAGGTAGATCAAAGCCCCATCCAACCTGTCCTTGAAAACTTCCAGAGATGGGGCAGCCACAGCTCTTACCTGCTCTTAGTGAAACTACTTTCCATAAAATCACAGAATGGTTTGGGTTGGAAGAGGCCTTTGAAAGTCACCTAGTCCAAACCTGCTGCCATGGGCAGGAACACTTGCTAAAGGATCCCCAGGTTTTGCTGAGGGGTTGCTTTACAAAGAGGTTGGGATAGGCTTGGCCGTTTTTGTGGTGAGGAAGGAGGGAGCTACCACTCCCCGATGCAATGAAAAAGAAAACCTGCAGCACACTGATGTCAAAGCCAGGAACTATAAATAACTCCTTGCACTCTGAACAGCTGTGCAGAAGATGATGTGTAACAGGCAAAAATGCCACATCTCAAAAAACCATTCCTGCATGGGTGTCCTTCTCAGCCCTATTCACAAACATGGCTGAAAATCTATGTACAAGCAATGCCTTCCATCTCATCACTATCCCTCTATCCCCCCCACCTCATCTCTATCCCCCCATGTGTTTTTATTCTTTTCTTTCTGAGGAGCTGTGGACAGCTGGGAGGAGCGACATCCTCCATCTGCAGAGCTTGTTACCTTGAGATTGCCAGACTGAAGTCTTGGCTACACACAGGACTGCATATGTTTGGCGAAACCTGTTTTGAACAATTTAGTTCACAGCCTTGAAGGCTGTGTGATGCTTTTATTCTGATTCAACTGTGCTTTTATCACATTTCAGTATGTTGGAAGCAGGTAAAATTAAGCTGAATTAGACTACTCCCATATCAAAGTTAGCATCCACCCCCTACAGGATTTCAGTAGGATGCTGTGATATATGTCAATGTCTAAAGCACCATTTGCGTATCTTTGAGCTGTACGCTATTTTGCTGCCTTATTATATACGTGTGTGTGTGTGTGTGTGTGTATCCACAGCAATGCTTATAGGGCTTTTTTTTAATGCCAAGAAAGCCTCAGTGAACTGAATGCTAGTGAATCCTGCCTAGGTTGGGTGGGACCAAGCAGTGTTGGTAAGGAGGAGTGGCTCAATGGGTGTAAAAGTGATGGGTGGATTTATTCCACTGCCCTCTGGACATGTGCCCTTCACTGAACCCCTCTGGTGTGGCATTCCTCCCAGCCATGCGCATATGAAGAACCATGACATGACTAGCTGAGGGAGAGACATACTCACTTATTTCCAGGAGCAAGCCCTTAGGATGTGTTTCAGAATTGGAGAGGAGAGCAATCTCCACTGTGACTAAACAAGCTGCTTTCAAAAAGCCCCCTTTAAAAAAGCCAATGGAGAAGAAGCAGTCTCACCCCTGGGATTTGTAAGGGTGGCATCAGTGCCTTTGCCTCCATCTCCACAGCGGGTATCATCAAATGGGAGGCACTGATCCCCAGTTCCAGCCAAGACCTCAGAGTTCTTCACAATGTCTTTCACTGATGTGGTTGACTTGATTTTATAGATGCGTCGGCTGTTGGTGTCCGAGAGGTAGATGGAGCCGGTGATTGGATCTGTGGTCAAGTAATACTTATGAGCTGGGCTGTGGCTGAAAAACAAGGGTATAACATAATTAATTTTTTGGATGATGTGTTTCCTTAAGTCAACAGGCAATGCAAATGCTTTAGAGAATAAAAACACACAGGGTAGAAAGACTGGGAAAGTGAAGGAGTGCTGTTTTGGATAAGGTCAGTACACAGTGTGTTACAGTACAGGATCCCAAGCTGTATTCATCAGCAATTGCTGTGGCTGGGATGCTCTCTGGCATGGAGGGAGGCAACCAAAGGAAAGGGCTCTCTGATCTGAGCCCAAACCATGCCAGGAACTACTACAGGTTGAGTCCCAGTGCCTGTGTTTGCTTAATTTACTTGTTATAGACATAGTGCTGAAACTGGTATTTGTGCAGTGCCAGGAAGTGAAGGGAAAACACGGGTCTGTAGGGAGATAAAACAAATAATAATGAAAAAAAATCTGCCCTCCCAACAAAGATTAATACAAAGGGGACTCCTTGTATAAAGCACTTGAAGATACACCCTGCAAGATCACTGCATCTAGACTCATCTGGCACTCTTGCTTGACTCCAGCAAAGACTCTAAAGTTCTGTCCTGCCCCCAGGGAGATTAAGAGAATTCTGCCCTGAATTCAGCTGGACCTCAATGATGAGAGAAACTAAATAATTCCCTGAGTGGCACATTTTGCCCCAAGTGAAGCATGAACTGGTAGTAGGCTGAGGAACCTGAACATCAGTTCCCTGTTGAACACCCTCTGCTTACTGTTTCCTTGGACACAAGAAAGGGTGGCTGAGAAAATGGGATGAGCAGACAGAATGATAATATTTTTAGCTCTATGACTGCAACATTAAATGAGCCCAAGACCGAAGAAATTAATGACTAGAATCCACTTTATGGAAAGCATCCAATAGGACTGGTCAGAAAAAAAACAACCAGATGGGTTTAGATAAAATTTAAACAATTGTCTTGCAAGGACTTTAAATGAATTTTAACATAGATACTAAAGTTATTAATATCTTTTATTAAAATTGTTGACTACAAGTGTGTATTGAGCTGCATCTCTTCTAAGCCTGAAACCAACAGGTTAGACTTTTAATATCTGTTCTGAACAGATTTATTTTCCTTCTATGAAATCCTAAGTAGTAATTAGAAGTATGAAAAGTATCTACTTTCCTCCAGAACACCTTCAAGCTGTCCAAACTCATCAAGTCTGAAGAATTCATAATAAAAATCTAGGCCACAGTTCACAATTTTGCACCTATTGGAATTGTTCCAGGAAAAGTTGACTAGATAGTGTCGATCACAGTTGACTCTATTCTGCATATAGAGAATTCCTCTCAACCTTTATGTTAGGAAAATTACCCCCTCTTCAGACATGTAAAAATTACTGAGTTATTCTCTTCTTTAAAAAGCAGTAAATTCATTCAAATTATTTAATACTATGGGAGTGGGGGAATAGCACCTCTCTGATTTATTCTGGAATATCCCTTGTGATTTATCCTATTAAAGTCTGAACAGATTTCATCTCCAAAAATGACACTGATTCTTGCTAAATAAAATGCTCTGACCTTCAAGACAGCTCCAGCCTGACAGTTCAGTCTCCATCTGTATTCCTTCCCAATGACAGCAGGCTGGGAGGGTATTATTTCATTTACCTGCATGCCACTCACACTAAGCAAGTGGCTTCAACCCTGGTGGAAGAAGTTCCCTGTGGGAATCCATCATCCATTTTGATCAGGGCCTTGCATTTTCTGCTGACTGTCCTAACAAAGCCCTGCTGACTGTCAGTAAGATTTTGAGCTGTTCATAATCTCTATTTTGCATGGGAGGTGGACAAGAGGAGGACAGTTTTAGTGACACTTTGCAATCCCTTACCATCTTTGACTGGCAAGCACAGATAACTTTCCCTGAGTTTTAGAGTAGGTTGTGTGCAGATGGGCAAAGGCAAATGACTTACCCAGAGATGGTGAAAAATGGGGACAGGGAGAAATTCCTGCTCCCCTCTCCCAGCACTATTGTTGTGATTTATTTTTTGGATTGCACAGCTTCACTCTGGTGGATTTTATTATTGATTACAATCTTCTGTAAAAAAGAGAGCTCTTAAAACAATTTTCTATTCCCAGCTCTTGTATAGAATAGACACTGAAACAATCTGTTCAAAATGGTCAAGCTGGAATTTACCCCCCTGGCTTTTGCCAACTGTTTTCAGCACTGCAGAGAGACAATATCATGCTCTGCCCTGGCATGAATTGCAATGTTATACACTGTTTTTTGTGGGGTTTTTTGTTGTTGTTTTTTTTTGGGGGGGGGGGGGTTGTCACTTTGAGATCCTACAGGGTGAAAGATGCTTAAATAAACACATGCTGGTCATGTAAAAATCTGCCAAACTGCTTCCCTTTATCTGTGATAGAGCAGTGGAGCCAGGAACATTGGAGATTCACTTTTTATTTAAAGCCACAATCAATAGGCAAATCCAAGTGGTAAATTGGGCTGGACTGAACAGCAACTGAAATAAATATGTCTGGGGTGAAGCAGAGACGACTTTTTTCCCCCTTTCATCCTCTCACATTTCTCAGCTAGGTAACAGTCCAAAACAAAAGACAAGACTACTATTCAAAAGCCTTGATGGGCTACACTATTTGTAGTCCTAGAACATTTATCCCCCATATTGGCACTGCCACTAGAAAATGACTGTGGAGGAAGAGCTGATTTCCCATTCAGAGTGTTCCTTGAGCTATTACAATTTTTTAGAAGAAAACCTGGGCAATGCATTGATATTTTAAATGCCCTGAAGCAATAACACTGAAGTTGTAGTGATGGGATGGGCTGGACCCTAGCCAAGAACTGACACTGTGATGGGTATTAGTGGGCATGATGGTGCACTCACTGGGAATGAGAACAGTTTCATGGTTCTGCAAGCCAAAGTGAAATGGAGGTGACACTGTTTCCCTGTGTACTTGTGACACAGTGATGCACTGGGAAAGCACAGGGAAATCTTCCAAGCCACAGTGATCCCACTTGTTTGGGGTTGTGTATAGTCTCATCCATATATCTGCCTTCTCCCTTTTATCATTCTCATTGTTTGGACAGCATAGTGCCAGTACCATTTAGGGAACTCTGCATGTATGTTAAGAGGTTCAGATTCTATTTTAAGGTGTTTGTACTTCATGAGATTCCTCACACACAGGTATAGGGAAGAAATGGGATACAAAGTTGGATAAGCTGACAGAGGCATGAGACTTGGATTGTGGATTGCTTCAATTGTACTATGATATATGCACAGCTTTGACCCAAGGCTGGTATTCTCCCTTGGAGCCCAGAGCTCATGCTTTGGAGGAGTTCTAGGAAGGAACCTCCTGCTCCAGAGTGGGAAGCCAGTCTCTAAGGAATAGAGATGAGAAAAGGGAAATGGTCCCTTTTTTCAGCAGGTTCCCTACAAAACATCATCACAGCAGACTGCACCTTTCTATTGGTTTCTGTAGAATGCCAAGGGATTCATAACACCAAGCTTTAGATGGTAATGAAGTGGATGCTCACATCAGAGCTGGTTGCCCTAATTCCCTTTATAAACAGTGGAGAGAAATACCAGCTTTAAGGGCAGGACTTGTCTGACTATTTTCAACATTTATCTTACAAGATGAACTGTATCTTAGTTTCTCAAACTCAAGGGCATCTATCACCTCCTCAAAGGATAACTTCTGTTACTGGTAACTGTACAGCTCTGGCTCCCACTGTGGTCAACAGACAGGAGCAGTCACACCAACAAAATTAGTTACCCACACCACTGACCTGGATAAACCCCTGGGGTGTCTTTGGATCTGATGTATCTGTTTAAGGACACAAAAACACCTTCTCTGTGCCAGCTACCCACTTCCCCTCTGAGCCTTGCTGGACACGTACATTTGCTGGTGACTAAAGAACTACCAAACCCCTGCAGCCAGGAGGTTTTTGTTCAGTGGGGCTGTTTTTCCATGGCTCCATGCTAAGCACCCTGCAGCTCAGAACCAGAGGATTTAATTGTAGCTTGTGTGAGATACTGGTCTGTTTTCCCTGGGTGACATTCAATAGATTAATACCTAAGGAGGCCACACAGTGCAGTGAGCTGAATTTACACTTGGTCTTTTAGTGTTTGCAGTTTGTGTGTGATGCCCAAAGCTCTTCTAGTGTGACACACTGGACAATAAAACTTTATAGCAATGCCATAAGCCAAGCCAGAGACTGCAAGGGACTTTTTATCTGATCCTAGGGCTGTTTGCTGAGACACCTTTCTTTGTTATTAATTGTACACTTCTTTCTACAGTATGAATGGAAACAAGAAAGGAATTTAAATTAATTTAAATTGAAAAAAAAAAAAAAAAGGTAGTCATTTTTTTCTGTCTTGGCCATCAAGACAGAAATGCCTCACTGCTCTCCATGTTCCTGCAGAGAAGGCATATAATGATTTGGTGATGTTTTTTGGCTTAGCTATCCCTCATTTAGGCTGTTGCAGAGTTAGACCTTGGCTACACACACAGAGCTTTAGAGCCAAGCCTCTTAGTGGGTAGCTCCAGAACCTCTGGAGATCAAGTTCACCACAGCCTACATATTGGGGAGGAATTCCTTTCTCCTGAACTGAGGCAGCTTTAGCATACAGATTTCAGCTTTTCCAAACCACTAAGATTCAGCCCTGTGGATCTCACCCTTTGCACCATTGCTGGTCACTAGTGTCAAGCTTAGGACCTTCTGGAGTTCAAACAACTTGAACTTTAGCTGAGACTACACCCCCTCATTTCCCTGAGGGTCAGGAGCAAAGAGACCTCCTAGCAAGAAGCATTAAAGCACATGTCACAGAACAGGCACTAACAGATGGGTGACTCCTTCAATGCAGGCACAGATCTGATCTGGACCCCTCACCTGCTTCCTCCCTCCCTGATCCCTTTTGGGCTACACTGAAGCAGGCATGTCTTAAATTTCTTTCACTTAATTTCTTAGTTTTTAGGAACTGCCTAAAGGCTGAAGCCCTGCCAACTCTGCTTGCCAATGTGCAGCATCTGAGGCCAGTCCATAGATCTTCCTTTAGTTATTGCTTTCATACACAAAACCTCTTCTCATAACAGGCACCTAGCTGCTGCCCTTCACTGTCAAAGCAGATGCACTTTAGTGGCTGTGTATTTCTGGGGCATTAGGCATATAACCTGGCTGTTCCAAAGAGAAATGAATTTTTCTATAGCCTTCAAATGATGTGCAAGAGTAGCTGGGGGGCTGGAACTCAGCCTGATGAGGACAATCAGTGAAAAGGTCTTGGGTACAACTTCCCAGCCCTGCTAATAGATGCTTTGGGCCAGTCAATTACATTGTGAAGCTCAGCCCTTTGTTATTGTTCTGGCAATAGGATAAAAAATCAGTTTCTACTCTATTTCATTTCCAGGCATGCAGATAAAAGAACATTTCTGGTTTAGCACAGCCTCTATAAAGTCAAAGAAAAAGTAAATGAAAAGCAAGTAGCAAGAAAAATCCCCAATCCCAAATGCAAAAGAAAACTAAACACACACACACAAAAATCCCAACTCCACACAGTCTAAGCTTCTGCTTTAGAAAAGCAACCAGGGAGAAAGATGGGAAACTTGTCAGAGTCAGAGAAGTCCTTGCAAACACAGGCAGTGACAGGAAGTTGACATCTTCTGGAATGCAACTGATTGGATCAAACCCACTGAAACTCCAGTGAACCCAAGTGACAAATATTCTTAGTGACAAAGCTCCAATTTAGGAGTCTCTCTTTAATCTTGTTTTCTTGTCATTACTCTTTTATTGCATTTCCTGGCTAAGGTTCTGAGTTGCTCTACCTCCTATTTCAGCCTGACAGACTTTCACGTGTCAAAGCTCTCTATGAAAGCTCAGACTGAAAAATGTTACAAAAACTAACTTCCCTGGGTGGGTGATGCTGGGGCACACAGGGATCTTCATTATGCCTGTTACACCCCCCAAACTCAAATTAAGGCTTTCCACTGTGTGAGAATTATTTTTCCATCCTAGTTGTTCCAGTGATCTGTACCCTGATGCTGTTTTCATTGTACTTTCTTTGTTAATTCCCACCCATTTTTCTTCCCCCCTTCCTTCTCCTGTTACCTTGCATCTCATGCCTGTACTTCCCCTGTCTCCAGCTATAACAGCTCATGCAGAAGCTTGCATGGCTCACATTGTGATTAATGGCTCCCAGTTCTGATGACTGATTGCCTACGCCAGTTTTAATCACGCCAGCTTCATTTGCTACTGAATCATCTGGAAATGGCACTTGTGGCTCACTGTGTAAAAACATGCAACAAGACAGGGAGCAGCATAAGAATTCTCCACTGGTTGGCTTACCTATGTCTGAAATCTTTATTTCTGACAGAAGACAGGAAAGCAGGGAATAGAAGAAAGAATGAGGTGTTAGCAGCTCAGTTCGATGTATTATTAGCAGATTGAAAACTTGACAGTAACTGTATCATACAATGCAATAATAAATAAAGAGTTAGCTGGAATGACAATGATGTATTTTACATTGGATATTACTTGGCAGTGAGCTCACTATGTACTGCTGCATATCACAAAGGAAGTGTGATCTCACCTGCTTGGGAGTTATTCACTCACACAAGAGATAGGACCATCAGACTTTATCTATCAGTCAGTGCAGCAATGAGCTAAATAGATGTAGATGCAGATACCTTTACAGTTTCTTTTCACCCTCAAAGCAACAACTTGTGATTTACAAAGGTAGAGTTGCACAGTTACAGGTGGCAGTTCATTGCTGTAACCTTGTGAACTCCAGCCCAGAGGACTGAAATTACGCCGAGCTGGACATTTTTCATAGGTCTAAGTTACACACCCAGCTGCAGCTCTCTGTAACCCCCCATGCATTTGCTTTCCAGAACACCACACTCCAAAGCTACCCCTGTAAACAAACCTCAGAGCCAAATAGTGAGGGTATTAATCTCAAAGGAGATGCTGATTTGAGAAGACACAAGCAAACTCCATTTAGTCCAAAAGCAATGGTTTTCTCCACAGCTTTTAGCCAGCCGCCATCTGAATCCACTTACTTTACAGCACACCAGAGTGAAGAAATGTTTATTAGATCCAGTAACCTGAGTGTTTGCACAGATGAAGCAGCAATTGTTGCAGCAGATTTAACTCTGGAGCAAATTTAACTCTGTGGCTCTACACAACAGCCAGAAAGGCTATTCTGTCAAGGCTTCCAATTTTCTCTTCCCCAATGAGGAAATGCTTTGCAAAACCTCTGTTGGGTCTGGTATTTCCACTGACAATGAAACAGGGATTGGGTTTTCAAAATTGTACTTCTGGGAAAGAGATATTAATCCTACTCCGTTGCAGTGGGATTTGGGCTTACCTAGGCTCTTCTGGAAATCTCACCTTTGGTCATTAAAGTAACTTTCTGGCACTGGAAGCATATTACACTCTAATGAGGACCATGTCTGAAGGTTTATCCCAGCTTCCCACCTTACAAACATGAGAGATATTATGTTCTCATGTATCATGGTACAGGATAGCAAAAATGAGGTGCTTCCTTACCTGAAAGGTTCCCCAGCCCTCTGAGGTGCACATACAAAGGCAGCTATTCTGTAAGTGCCAGCCTTCTGGTGGCTGTCTGGATTTATTATTTTCCATATACCATGATCTACAAGGATTGTTCTGAGTGCCAAGTAAGACTTTTGGTGAGATTTAATGACCATGGTGTGTTTGTGCACGAGGGACTAAGGGGATCTTGCACAAATTTGGCTGTAGTCCTTGCAGAAATGCAGTATTATGTTTGTCCTCAGCAGCAGTGGATATTAAATCTGAGGAGGGAGGGTCTTACTTTTGGGAAGATTCTCACTATCAGGCCAGATCTTGAGAGGTGAATGGGAATAATGAACCTTCCTACCAAGCTATCCTCATACTGATTTCTCAGGACCTGAGTTCAGGCCTGTCAAGCACAGAAGACTCATTCAGGAATACTCCCTTAACTCAATCTGACTTTCCTGGAGTGAGGCTTGTCTGGCCATGTGGAGCCCAGAATCAGGCCCCACTGCTTTGAAGTGGATGCTTGTATTTGTTGTGGAAATTTTAGATAGGAAAAACATCCCCAGTGAGTTCAATTTGAAATTTGGTTCAGCCACAATTTATTCCATATTCTCAGAACTTGTGACAAATCATACTCCTGCCTCTGCTTCATTGTTTTTAATGGATGCTCCTTCTCCTTCCTTGTTATTTCTTCTGGTGTATTTTTTTTCCTTTGCTTTATGGCATTAAAAGGAAACTCTCTGCTTACATCCAGATGCTCCATCTGCATGTTCAGTCTGACACTGCTGCTCAGTTGGGAACTGAGGGGAGGCTGCTACAGCTGTCCCCTCAAAAAACAACTAGAAAACCTCAGCCTGTGACTGCCTAGAGTGATCATCTCTAAATTATGAATGATTATCAGTCTTGATTCACCTCTACATATCATCATCAGTTCTGTGTCCTTTCAAGTTTAGGTTATCTCACAGGCTGCTTGCTAATTTCCAGCTTTCCCACTGGTTTCTGAATACAGGAAAAGGCAGACATCAGCACAGCCTGATTTAGCAGCAGAGAAATGTGTCAATATTTTTGGCACGTGATTCAGTTCTGGAAGAACTTGCTAGGCCTGTGCTTCTCTGGTGTAAATCAAAGTCAGCACAGTTGCAGAAGAGGCAGATCCAGACAGCTTTTTCTCTGTCTTGCTGTGTTGTTTGCTTTTTTTTTTTAAAGAGTTTTGCTCATTTTTCTTTTGGGTAAATAGGTTTTCAGCAGAACTTAAGAACATTACTCTAATGGCACACTCAGCACAGAGTACCTCAGCTCCAGTATGTTGGTGACATTGCCAGAGGGAAAGATCCTTCGGATATAGTTGAAATCTCCAACATAAAGACTTCCATCAGACCCACATGTTAGGGCAACAGGAGCCAGGAGCTTGTTTCCATCTGCCAGACCATTGCAGCTTGGACAAGAAATGCTCCGTCTGCGGCCATTGCCCATAATGCTTCCAATTACAGGTGGCTGCTGGGAAATGAACTGGTTTTCCCCATTTCCTTTATGCAAGATGCCTAGAGAGAGAGAAAACAGTGTAATGGAGATTAAAGAAACAAGAGACTGAGACCAAAGGGAGCACAAACTGACAATGCTGCATGCCAGCTGGGGAAGCTGTTAAGTAGCAAGAAGGTTTATCATCTTTCATAGTGTTGTTTTGTGATAATTTCAAATGAGAAGCCTCTTTTCTGAATTATTTTTTTAGACCTGTTACATTTCCTGCAGAAGGAAAATATGTAGGGAGAACAAGACTGTCTTTATGTTTGGATGAAATACACCTTTTAGCATCTTATGGATTTTCACCTGCCCTGTCTGTTCCTCCTTACCCTGTAATTTGCAGTCTACCAGGTAAAAAACCAGTAATTCCATAGCTCACGGAAAAGTAAGGGCCAGAAAGACCATGGGACATTCTCTAGAGAAATGTTTCATCTGCCAGGCTTTAGAGGAGCTCTGCCTATTTTCCCTCTAAGTGTAGTGCTGTCAGCAGTGATATGGGTTGAATTAGATGTTTGCTCCCATCCCTCTATTATCCAAAGGGACAGTGCTTCCTTTGAACATGCTCTGATCAGCTTTTAAGCCTCCCTACTGCAGTCCTCAGCAGTCTTCAAGGACTCTGGAACCTTCCATTCTCCCTTGGGATCTATGAAGCCTCTTGTTTTGCAAGTACACTTGGCACACTGGAAGATGCCTCTGGGTGGATTTATGCTTAGTGACAGCTCCAATCTGAATAGGCTCCCCTTCATTACTTTAGGAATATTTTCTTGTTAATACCCTTCTTTTATGACACTAGAAAGTTGGGCTAACATTCAACTACTTCATGATGACCAGCTTCTTTTACATTTGGCACACAAAATTGCTTCTAAATGTAGTTTGCTAGAAATAATTTGTTAGTAAAATACATGAGAGAGCACATATATTGGTCAGGTTTTATCCTTTCTTTTTCTTGAATTCTTAGTGATAAGTAGCAACTGAGTCATGCAACACTGTATTATTCCTGTTATGTGTCACAGACAACCTACCACTTTGTATGTTGAGGGCATGATGTTTATCCAGGGACCATCCTCCAAGTTTGGAAGCATCAATTTCATAACCCTGAAGCACAGCTGTCCTCTTCTCCCATAGGATTAAGTCTGGACAGGATTCATACTCATAACCTACAGAAACTGTGAAGATGAGAGAAACAAAAGACTCCTTAGATTAGTAACACCAGAAATGCAGTGCCAGAACACACAAGAGTCACAACTGAGCAGGGGTAAGAGCATTTCTACAGCAATTTGCTAATTTAATTAAACATGTCATCATCATAATGCACAATCCTAATATTTTCTCTCTTCAAAGTCTATTCTGCATTTAAAAAGGTCAATGCCCTTGTAGGTGTTGGGTGAATATGCTAAAAATTTAAAAGATGCTGTTTTAATAATGTATTTTAGAACAATGGATTTTAAGTTTGAGACTTGATCTCTGTGAGTCCCTTCCAATGCAGGATGTTCTATGATTTGAGAGTAAACCAGTGCTGGAGTCTCAGATGAGAGAACTTTACTTCTGTCTACTTTCTTTGATCAAAGAGTGTATGCCAGGAACTTGATCTTGATCATGATCTTTCTTGGAAGGTAAAGACTTGCACAATTCATGCATGGGGCAGTGAGTCCCTCAGAGGCAGAAGTCTCAGCCAGGCTGACTTGTGATCATTGTTAATGTCAAAAGTTTGCTTGCCATGATGTCTTATCAGAGCCTTTCAGGAGTAACTCCACTGAACACCCTGGAGTTGCTTAGAAATATGTCAGCAGAAGGAGAAGCATGTTTTTGATAGAATAATGATCCCTTTACGATTTTCTCAGAAGAAGCAGGACCATTTTCATTGGTCTGCTTTTCTTCTAATCTTTACAGCTGAAGCAGAGCAGAACTGCAAGTTTCACACAAATGAAAAGCAATTACATAGATCTTTTTTTATTAGATAGGGAAAAAAAGGACTGATCTTACAAGTTTATCATTTTCTTTGAAAAGTGCTGAGCACTGAGAGAACTCAGGATTCGCCACCAAACATAACCTTTTGCAGATTGCATCAGAAAAAAATGTAAGTTAGGATATGAAAGGTCAATATTTTCCACTGTTCTGGAGGTGGGAATCATTGAAGGCATGAATGCTGATGTCCTCAGACCTGCTTGGATATTCTGGAGATGCAGAGTTGTTTCATGGAGCACTCCAGAACCCATGGATGCTCTAGCATCTTAAAGAGCATGCACACAGAATCCTTCAGATTATGCTACCAGGACACATTTCTCAGTGTGGTCTGTGAGCTGGGTAAGGCTCAGCAGGGTGTATCATCCAGCTTGCCCAAGGCAGCTGAGCCTGTGTGAGAAGGGAAGGCACCTATTCTTACTCCTGGAAAACCAGGCATCCTGCAACTCCTTTAAGAAGACTTGGCTTCAGTTAAGCAGTGAGGCATCAGTGAACCATCCTTCTGTCAACAGGAGCTGTAATTGCCAATTTGGGATGTCTCCCATTTTCCTGGCATCATTTCCTGAGCCTGAAAGGTCTAGTCTAGACTCAGATGAGGACCTGCAACAGAATATCAACTGGGTGTTGACAGATGGGAACCAATCACTGCAGAACTGCATTACCTCTGCTCACTAAACACCCAGTATGGGATGGCATTCTTGAATGGGTAATGAAGGGGAAACTAAGATTAGACCAATCCTGAAGGTCAGGCACAAGGAGCAGTGGCAATCAGGGCTCTGTCCTAGGGACTCCTTTCAAAGCAGTGTTGACAGTTTTTGGCTGTAGGTGAGAGGCAGCCAAGTGCTTCTAGTCCCAGTTAATTCCTTCTGTATGAATTTGATGGGAGCAGCTCAGGATGTACGTGCTGGGCCATGAGCCAGAGAACAGATAAGTGCTTGTATTCTGTCCTTGAGAGTGCTCAAGGCCAGGCTGGATGGGGCTCTGGGCAGCCCAATCTAATGGGTGGCATCCCTGCCCATGACTGGGGCATTGGAACTAAATGGTCTTTAGATCCCTTTCAACCCAAACCATTCTGTGACTCATCTGCTGGGAATGTCTGCTGCAGTGCATCTGCAGGGACCATTTCACGTGCCTGCAGTCAGACTATACTGATTTAGGACAAGGTCTCTCACTGCCACTTAGCTGCTTCTAAAAGGAGGCAAAAACCCTGGTGTCACTTACCAAAGGCTTCTGAGAGCCCATACACCTTCTGGCTGTAGACATCTGTCTTGTCCCAGATGAAATAGTAGGACAGGTCTGGAGCTGCTGCAAACCACTTTCTGAAGAGGCGTCCCTCCACAGCCACCATGAGGTGGACTTTCATGAGGTTGAAGGGGATGGTGGGGTGGGTCATGCTGATCCTCAGCACTGATTTGTAGCCAGCTGTGCGACTGCTCAGGTAACTCACTTTTATTTTACTGCCGGAAACGTTAATCTCCTCTTGGAGAGCCTGTGGAAAAGCAATGCACGAGGTGTTAAATCAGCAGCCAGCAGACAGGAAAAGGCAGTGAAGCTGTAATTTATCAAACACACCTGTACAAAAGCTCTGGCAGGCATGTCTAAAAAGGCACCTAGTAGGCATCAAGTATGAAATCATATACCTAACTTGTTTCTGGAAGCTAAGGAGTGCCTCCTGCCTTCTCCATCTCTGTTACAGGGGAGAACAGGAGAAAAAGTGTCACATTAACTCAGTGTTTACAAAGGGACTCACTCTTACAAGGAGTACCAGGACCCAGGGAGAAAAGAGCCTGGGATCTCAGATAATTACAGCCCAACAGTTTAGCTTCCATTTTCTGGCTTTTATCATCACAGGTTTTAGAGGTCTCTAATTTTTGTCTCCTGGCTTCCTTTTCCCAATAAAACATCATGCCCTACTTTGCCTTAAGGATGTTTTCTGGTCCTAATCATAACATGCAATTGTCTCCAAGACATTAGTGAATCCTGATTTCACCCTCCCTCCTCTGACTTACACATCTCTCCTTTGAAGCTGTTCCTCTCCCACCTCCCTTCTGATCCTCTCTACCTGATCTACCATCTACCTCTAGCCTTTTTTTTTAATCTGTGTTCTCACCCTTATTTTCTGACCTCACATTTGTTCCTATTTATTCTGGCACTTGCTTAAAATTCCTTTCCTTTCAACTTGAGTGCTAAAACTGCTGGCCTGACCTACCACCTACAGCTCCTTTCCCTTCCCTTCCATTCTTCCATCTCTTTCTTTTCCAAACTCCTCTGTATTCTGAGTTGCTTCATTTTCACCTCCAGCCATATGTGTGGGTATTTCTGACTGACTGGGACAGTTATCTAACAGGTATCCATTACAGTAAAAAGCTTCAGAAAAGACTGAAGAAACATCAGAGAAAGCTTTTTCTGCTTTGAGAACAGACAAGTCTCAATAAAGAGAGGATTTTCAGCTAATGTACCTCCTAAACTATCACCAGAGCTTAAACCTTTTTTTTTTTTCTAATGGAGAAATGCTTGGAAAATTTATGAAAAGTGATACAAGTATATTCCTGACACTGTGCTGATCTTTCCATGCAAAATGCTGATTAAAAAATCGTAGGAGAAAAAAGTTGTCACTTCCAAGAAAACTTCACTCTTGGGTAAGCGCTGAACTTGGACATTTTTGGCACAAGTCAGCAACCTCTGGTGAAGATTGAAAAATGAAGGTAGAAGCTTATCAGTGAGCTGGAAAGCCTGGTCTGCTAACGGGGTGTGTTAAAAGGTCACAGCTGGCACAGCTCTCTCCTGTGACAGTTCTGAAGTTCTTCAGCATACTGGACCCTAAATTAACTTGGAAAACACTTCCCTAGCAATAATAATCTTTCTGAATATTAAGGGCAGGAAGCTTGAAGGTAGGTGGGTCAGGAGATCCACCCATCAGGAAGGGATCACATTATCACAGTGTGATTCTTGAGGTGTCCTGTGCAGGGCCAGAAGCTGGACTCAGTGATCCTTGTGGGACCCTTCCCTCTCAGGAGATTCTAGGATCCCATGATCCTTGTGCCTTACAAGTTATGTCACTCCTACACCCAGCTCCCTCTATGTGGGAGCAGCAAAATTCCCTGGCACAGTGAGTTGCTCAACTCTTACAGGTTTTCTGGTTAGTGTTATCAAAAATGACAAATCTTGTAATCTTCCCCCTGAAAATACCTCTTCTTAGATGTTATCCAAGGCCCAACACTTTTTCAAGTGATAACTAAAAGCTCTGAGTATTGCAGCACTTGAAAACGGACACATCCAGCAGTTAAAGCTCCATTCTACTGTGTTCATAAATATTTACCTTCTCTAATGCAGTCTTTTTAATTTACATGTCTCAGTGCTTAGGAGGCTGAAGTATGACAGAACTGGGAAAACCCAGGATTTAAAAAATATATTCTATGAGATCAGCAAGAAGCTGGATGGGAACCAGGCTCAACCAGAACCACACTGCAGTAAAGGTTGTGCCTTGTATCAAATCTGTCTTCATATTTAACCCCATTAGGATAAAAAAAGGCAAAAATAATTGACATGGAGATAATTATTTGGAAAATCTGTTTCAGATCCTTGTCAACAGTAATTATTTCTCCCTGCCCTGATCTATCACTGCTATCTACCATTCCAAAGAAAAGGTCATCCCAATGCTGCCAAGGAAATGAGCAGCACAAGGGGCTGTGTTTAAAGGTGTCTGCTCAAAGAGAGGGTTCAAATAGTAATCCAGGTGATTCAAAATATATTTGTAGTTTGTAAGTGGTGACAAGCTAGTAACAAAACATGGCACTGGCAGGGGGTGGATAATTCAGTAGGATATCAGTGGGAGAAAAGAAGGAAAACAAGCTTTAAAATAATCTGAATGTGCTACAAGTACCAAGAGCTAAATTGTGCCCTTATTTCTATTTGATAATTGCTGTTTGGCTCAGACACATTCATATGCTGTGACTGTAGGCCTTGTGAAAGACTCTTTAGAGTTTATCCCAGACTAACCAATATAATCTGCTCTTTTAAAGAGGTCTAGCCACAAGGCTGGGCAGGCACAAGAGCTGCTTCTTCAGGCTTACTGGGGATTTACACAGGGTAGCAATTTTCACTGTCATGTTCTCTTGGCTCTGTGGTGTTGTTCTTGTTTTAGTAGAAATGTTTTTACTCTTTGCATGACACAAGGTAGGAAGTCTTGTTTCTATGTGCTGGGTACACGTCTCTTACAGCTACGCTCCACTCTGCCAGCACATACACAAGGAACAGTTAATGTATTTTTTTTTTTTTTTTTTTTTTAGTAATATGCTCAGAGAGAATTTTTAAAAGGAAAACCATTTCGAGTCTGATTCAGGGGCCTTAACATAGACATCTAGTGCTTTTGAAATGTTCTATGGTGTCCAAAACTTCTGCAAGGGCATGACAACTTTGACGTGGATCTTTGTGACATCTCCACCTTTCTGAAGTTACAGCTGGAGGCCTGAAGGAACACTTCAGGGCATCCTGAATGGCCCCAAATCTGTCTATAGGCACCTGAATAAAATATTAAAAATGCACTACTAGGTTTTTTGAATGCATTCAGGTAGAGAGCATTGCATTTATTTGTTGGAGCTCATGAAGTTCTTATCTACCCACTTGTCAAAATGTCTTTCCCAGCCCTGCTATCTACTTGTCACCTCCCCCCAGCTATGTGCTCACACCTTTTATATTTAACATTTCCCTACTGAGAACTGTGTATTATAAAATACAGCTGCAGAAAGGGACAGCTAGGTTATTTTTTATTGTATGTACATCCAGTACAGAAATGAAAAGCAGTCCATTCTGAACTGCAGTACAGTGAGGAGTCTGCCACAAATCAGATTCTCTTGTAAACTCCTGCACCACAAACTCTGCTGACCTTCAGCTGTCAATATTTGAGGTGGAATATTGATTTACAGGTTTTAGCTCAGACATATGGCACACAGGAAAAGCACTGTGTTTACAATGTATGGAATTCATCTTATCTCAAGTTAGGAACCTAAGTTAGGTGTCTCTTCTGAACTGCTCTTTTAGGTCTTCCCTACAGCTAACAGCAGATACCTTTAGAAGGTTGGTGTTGCCTTGTAAACCTAAGAATATGATTCAATTCCAGTTTAATGCATCTAAATCCAGAAGTCAACTTACAAATATGCTCAGGTGAGGTAGGCATGTAAACACCAATTTCAGTCAGTGGAATCTAACTGATACTATCAGTGTGAACCAGAAAGCTTCAGTGTGGTCAGCTTAAGTGATGTGTAGGCTCCATGATATACTGATTAGATTTCTGCCCCCTTAAATGGGAGATTGGATATTTGGCACATATCCAGACAACTGCACATGAACTCCTTATAATCTCAAAATTAATCTTTCTTATATATTATATTCCATAACTACAGGTGTCTAGTGGGATTTGGGATGTCTAAGTGATCTGCTGTTCACAAGGATTCAGAAAATGTAATGCAGGACACTGATAAAGGCATCATTCTGGATTGGCAGTTGGAGGTCAAACAGGATATCATCAGGATATTCCAAATGGCACTAAATATCTTTGGTGAGGGTGGTAAAACACTGACACAGGTTGCCCAGAGAGAGGTAGATGCCCCATCCCTGGGAACATTCAAAGTCAGGTTGGATGAAGCTCTGAGCAGCCTGGTCTACTGGAAGGTGTTTGTGGTACCAAATCATGACTGAGGTTATGATCATAGTTGCACTGATCAGATATTTGCTTTTTCCCAGGCAGCACTGACCATTACCTTTCATGGTGCTTGTTTTTTTAATAAAAAGATGTGCAAACCAAGAATTTATAACATGATGAACTTTACAAGATACAGAACTTAATTAGTGATTATGCTGGGACAAACTGGTGACGGTAATTGGAAATTAGTGTGAGAAAGGATCATAAGACTTGGTCCAGAGGGAAAGGTGAAGAGACCACTAGCTTTATTTGTTGCTGGGTTTAGTACCTGGTTTATTAAAATCAGAAGGTATAAAGTTGCTGCTTTCCTCATTAATGGTACTGCAATCCCAGTGGAGTACCACACCGGAAGCACACAATTTATCTCTACACTTATTATTTCCACCTTGAAAGATTATTGTCTCTAAAAGCAATACTTAGAACATGCTGAATGCTGGCATACAAAATCCAGAGAACAGCATGTCCAAGATAGCAAGTGTTGAATGCTGCTACATCCATATGTTTCAACAGAATTAGTGTTTTTAAGGAAAATTGGTAATTTGGTTCTTTGGACTGTTCAATTTAAAACACACCTTTCCATTTGACAAAATACCTTGAAGCCACAGCAGATTGTTAAGGTTCTTTATCTGACTCACACTTCTTAAAAAAAAAAAGGAAAACAGGTATGAGAAATTAACCCTCTCACTCTGCTCATCTATTCCAAATGTCATGAAATGCAATAAAACTGAGGTGCTTTGCAGGCTGGCCCCTTCTCAGCCATCTGCTGGCTGACTGCATGTCTCAGCAGCTGTGTAGAGTTGGGGGGTGTGATTTCCAACAATGAGAAAGTTCACTCCCACACTCCACCACCAAGGTTCACAGTGCCCAGTGGGTGGAATTTGCTCCTGAACAGAAGACAGGCAGTAAAGCAAAGGAAGAGCATCAGCCTGGTGCTGGGCATATTGAAAGCCAAAGGGCTGACCAAGGGCTTGCTGTCAGTCACACAAGGGTCCCAGCTTACATGCTGTCAGTTATAAGTGCTTTGCCTCCATCTCTGAGAGATAAGGGAAAAGAAATCTGGTAAAGCGAGTGCCTGGGATTGAGTGCTCCTTTCAAATGCCTGAAAATGGGGTAATAAATGGGGAATGCTTATTGTTAGGAAAGCAGGGGAATAGTTGCATTTGTGTTGCTCAAAGCTGTCAAAAGAAGCACAGAAAGAAGATGGGGATGAGGAGGCACTGGCAGAGGATGCCCAGAGAAACTGTGGATGCCCAAATCTCAATTCAATGCCAGGGTGAGTGGGGCTTTGATCAACCTGGTCTAGTGAAAGGTATCCCTGCCTATGGCAGGGGTGCTGGAACTACATGATTGTTAAGATGCTTTCCAACCCAAACCATTCTATGATTTTATGAGTTATTGTCCCTCAGCTCAGATGGTTCATACCTGGATTTCAGGAACAATTGGACCTTTCTCTGAGCAGGAAGTTGCAAAAGCAGTGAGTGGAGATGGAGAGACCACAGGGTTGGGCCGGGCGAAGTTGCTGAGGTCACAGCTGGGGATCTCGTTCTCTTCGTGCCTCATGACTATGGTTTCCATCACAAAGAAGCGATCCCACGGCAGCCACAGGGTGTGCTCCTGGGTGATGAAGGGAGCCCGCTCAAAGTGCAGGATAATGGAGATTCCACCAAGGGTAACAAGATCAAAGCTGTTTTAAGAGATGGAACACAAAATCAGTGCAAACACTACCCCTTTCATTTGTATCAACTTAGTAGCAAGGACCCCAGAAAAACAACTGCAAGAAATATCATCAGTCTCATTTTATGAACCTAAATTCTGCAGCCCAAATTGGCTTTACCTGAGTAACAGCAAGTTGGAGGCAGAAGTCCAAGCTCACTTTCTTTGCATGTTTTTTGAAACGTTTATCTTTATTAGTGCTTTTCTAGCACCAACATATTTTGGCCATACACACTAATTCTCTTTATTTTTTAAAGCAGTTATTATCCAAACAAATGCACAGATTGGATCTATTCACATGATGAAATAAACTACCAGGAAAGTGGTTTGTCTGACATGTCCCTATATAAATTATCCTGGCATCTCTGCTAACTTGGCCAATGCCTGATGCAACCCAGGGAACACAGAGAGCCCAGTCATGGACTGAGCTAGTCTATGAGAAATACATACAGAGCAGGGTGTCTGTGTGCCACAGCACTCAGCACATCATCTTTTTTGACTCTCAATCATTCAGAGCAGGGCAGATGAATCACTGCCTGTGGTCTGACTTCACCCTAAGCTACCTTCAGCCAAGTGGCTTTTCTGCCTGTGTTAATGCTGGGTAGCAGACAGTCCTCCAGAGCTGTGTGAAAAAATGTTAGCTTGATAAGGAAAATATTCTTCCTCTGGATGTAAGGATGTTGGGATAAGGTTCTTGTGGTTTTCTTAGTTTTGTATTTAAACTTCTCATCTTGTCACAGATGGACATTTTATCAAGTACCATGGGGATGCATCTACTATGCATACTATGCATAGACCCAAAAAAGAGGTGTTAAATAAGAAAAGAAAGGATTTCAACAGAAACTGATGACCTCTTGTTTTTGCTCCTTTGTGTTTTTCTCACTGTCTCTTCAGTTGCAAACATGTGCTTCAGGCAAAGAAAGTTTTCTCATCCCTGCTTCTCACTTTCATGCTTGGTACTGCTGGATGACACTCCCACTGAAAGTTTGTGCCTGTGATCAGGCTCACTGGTTTCAGCAGAGCTGCTCATGTGCTTAAAGAGCTGAGCTTAAGTGCTTCTCTGCATGAGAACTGGGATCTGAAACACTGATTGCCAGACTTGAAAGCCAGATTTGATGCACTTGTAAATACATGGTAAGAAAGAAGGTGAAAAAAGTATCTAAAAATTATTTTTAAATTCATTGTGAGGCTTTCTGATTGGGTGCAAAAATCCCAGAGGAGTAACAACAGGCATGAACTATTTCTAAATAAAGTCTTTGTCAAGCAATTTTTTTGGGGGAACCTTTTTTATTTCATGGCTGATGGATTGAGGTGCCATTTAGGAAACAAAATTATGAAAAGAAGGTTATTCATTAAAGAATGTTGAATTGAGTCCATGAGAGGAAGTAGAAAGCACTTCAAAAAGCCAAAGCCATGTTTATTCTACCACTCGAGTTGGGGCATCATGTTCCCAGACCTATGGAGCTTGGCTTGCAGCAGCCTGAGGAGTAACTTGCTGGTCCCTGCCAGCAAAGCTGCACAACGTTTGTACCCTGATGTGAATGTTTTTAACAGTCAATTAGCATTTGGCAAATCCTTCAGCTGGGAGGGAGATGCTTGCTCTGCATGGATCCGGGCACTGAAAGGGCCAACAGGAGGGAAGAAATAAACATTACAAATGATGCTCAACAAGTTTTTAGGCAAGTTGGAAGAGGTTTTATTTGCAAACACCTCTGTTTCATCCCTTTGGCTTCATTGAGCCTGGATCAAGGATAGGAATCTGCTGGGGGGAAATGTCCTGGCCTCTCCTGCATCCCCAAAACAGGATGCAGAAGGGAAAGCACCACCTCCATGTCAGGCTCCTGCAGCTGTGAAAACAGAGCCATGCTCTATTTTTTAGCAAGTGGTGTCACTCACAAGCTGGTTTTCCCAGAGTCCCAGGTTGCAGTTTTCAAGTTATCTTGATGAACTGAACAAAAGGTAAACCTAAAACCAAACAGAAAAAACCAAACCAAAACCACCTCCTGATTTCCCTCACTGAAATTTAATTTAACAAAAGGAAAACTGTCCTGGAATTGAAGGAAGGAGATAATTTTATTTCTGTTTTTGCTGCTTATCTCTGATGCATTTTTTATTACTCTGTAAAAATAATACTAGTTGTACAGTCATTTTGTTGTTTTTCTTTAAAGACTCTAGAGAGACAAGCTGAAGGATGAAATTATCTGCTTATCCAAAGCAGGCTCAAAATATAAAAACCCCACAGGAAAGTGTAACCCTTTCTCATCTCTTTTCTCCGAAAATTCATGTTTTTGATATTTCTAAGAAAGCTATGCCAAAGCTGCTGAATGCAATGTGGAAAAAGTCTGGAGACTTTCTTGCTGTTGTGTTAACACTGTTCCTACAACCCTGGGATACTGAGGATTTGCAGCCTCTCTAAACTACCACTTTAATCAAACTTAAAGCTTTTTTAAAAAATATGGTTTATAATCCAGTGCTGATACTTTGAACTGTCAGTTAGCTTTGCTTTATGGAGAAATGCATACAACAGAGTTGTTTGAGAATTGTCATTTTATAATCATGCCTTGCTATATAAACAAAGCCTCTTTGGCAGTAATTAGGCTAAAATCACATGCAAGCCTTGAAGTTATAAAAGTTTTGCTCAGTCTAAGTAATGTGACTCAAACAGGACCAGGATTTCACTATTTCAGGCTGTATCTGAGCAATGGAATAGGAGAGACCTGAAATAAAGGGAGCCCCTTTAGAGAGGTGAAAAATTTAGTTCACTGTAATTCTGAAACTGAAATTTTACTTACTCATTTGGAAACTTTATCATGCCAAAAAGAAACGCCAAAACCCCCAAACCTGGAGCAACAAAATCAGCTTAGGAACCAATCTAGCTAAACTGATGCAATTGTATCTTTAAATTCCCTTACTTTAAAACCCCAGTTATTTCCCTGCAATCAGTAAACTGTTTTACTAAATCAATTTAAGGCAACTCAGTGCACATTTTCAAGAATAGATATTCCTATGGTGAATATGCCAAATAATAAACTTGCTGAGTTTTATGCAGTTATCTCATGACCCCTGGAACAAGGTAACTGCTTGCATGTATGCTCCCATTTATTCTCCAAAACAGAATGAATTGAAGATGGAAGAGATGACCCTGTATGACTGCACTGTTCTGGACTGGGAATGCATGCAGCCTGCTACTTTAAGTCAGGAGAACCTGCTTCTTGCCTAAGAGCATCAGTTTCTTAAATCAAAGTTGACGCAGTCACATGAAAACTTTGCTATACAAAAGCTGATGTCATGTTCTATTAAAAAAAAAATACTCAAACCATAAAAAAAGATAATAGAAACTGGAATAGCATGAGTTCTTTAAATGATTTTGAAAGTGCTTTACAAAAGTATTAAATAAATAATATAACAATCAGTAGGGAAGGTAAGCAAATATTAATTTCCCTTCATAGGCTGGTTCACTAGCCTGGGAAGGTCAAGAGATACATCTAATGGTACCCACTAAATCAGCAGTGAGGCTGGGATTAGAAATTAGGGGTGTCTGACAACATTTTCTGCCCTGACAAATTTTAGCTTGAATGGTCTTAAATAATTCAAGATAATTTACAGACCACTGAGGAAGTCACTGGACTCAAGGACAGATTTCATGGGACTTTAAGCAACCTGGTCTAGTGGGAGTTGTCCCTGCTTATGGCAGGGGAGTTGGAACTCCAAGGCCACTTCCAACCCAAACTATTCTATGGTTCTGTGGATTTTGGAGCTCTTTAACTTGTCCATTTATGGACAAATGGTTTTTGTCCCCAGAGTACCTACAGAGTACAGAGATGCACTGATGTGCCTTTTAATTTGAGAAAATACCTGCACATATCCCTTAGCCAAGTTGGAAAGTTATATTCATTATTCTGGAGGCTCAGCACTGCAATTGGATAATTTGTTTGATGTTTGTGCACCAGGTTTCTGTAGAAGCAGATTGATTGAGAGGAAGGTGAAGAAAGTAAAATCAGAAGAGCTGACACCACAGAGTCTGGGGTTACTCTGACCCCCACCAGCTGCCTACAGAAATCACAGCTTAAGGATGAATCCCACTTGGTCACAGATTCCTTGCTCTGAGACAGCTGATCTCTGTCATTTTTATCACTTAGAGCTGAGTATCTGCTGGGGGCTGAGTCAGCAAACTGCAGCCCTGAGCTTCTTGAAGCTAATTTAGCTTCTGTAGGCTGGCAGCCACTCCAAGGAACCAGGAGTCCACTGAAGCCTGGTGGAGCATACTGATGCTCTGGCTGCATGGTCTTCTGCCCTGTGCCCCTGCTCAGCTGGACCTTGGGAAGGACAGCACAACTGCAAAGCAAAGAGATGGTTTCTTTCCTCAAAGTACTTGCAATGTAAATGAATGATTACACACAGTAGTTGGGTGTTGTACACATACAAGGAAACAGACAGAACAAAAGGCTATGACAGGCATGTTGTCCACGAATCTTTTAGTCACATTTCTCTGTTCTACTGGACAGAGATTTTGTGCTGGTCCATACACAGCAAGCTGATCATGAGAGTGTGATTTTCCCACAAAGAAGGCTCTGTAAGGTTGCCAAAGATACCCTTAAGCACAAATGTTCAAATTTTCTCCTTTTTGCAGTAATGCCTGAGCTATTGGCAACAAGAAGACACCAGCTCCAGGGATGTCCTTTTCCTGGAATGGCTCTTTATCATCTGCCTTTTATTGTCATAACATTGAAGAGTTGGAACATCACTTGGAAAGCCTCCCAGTCCTCATCAGTGTTACAGTAGGTGCAAACATCCCTGAGTGTGAACAGGACAGTATCAAGCCCATGTTGTTAGCACATGTTCCTCTTTTTCATTACAATTCTATCTGTTTCTCTGGCCAAATCAAATGAAAGTTGTGGACTGGAGAGCTGCTAAAATCCATAAATCCTCTCCCAAGTGCTAGTGGTTAGTAGTCAATGCATAGAGCATATGCAGCTGGAACCCCTTCTGCTACGTTTTTGTTCTTGAAAGAAAGGGAGCCAATTAGCACAGACAAACAAAAGATAAGATGAAAGACATTCCCAATTTGCACTGCTTTTGTTTTGGTTGAGCATGATTGCTCAGATTTTGCCTCTAACACAACCGTAATCTTAATGACTTCTTCCTAATCATTTCAATGTGAATTAGCAAGAACAGAGCTGCTGGGGGCAGGAGACATCTTTTTTTAAATGCATGGGCACTGCATTACCAAATTGCTGGCTAAAGATTCTAGGTGATATCACAAAGCTAATAATAAAAAAAAAAGGAAGAGAAGAGAAGAGAAGAGAAGAGAAGAGAAGAGAAGAGAAGAGAAGAGAAGAGAAGAGAAGAGAAGAGAAGAGAAGAGAAGAGAAGAGAAGAGAAGAGAAGAGAAGAGAAGAGAAGAGAAGAGAAGAGAAGAGGAGAAGAGAAGAGGTTATTCATGTGTACAAGGATCACCAAGTCCAGCTGCTTTACCAGTTCAGGTCTGATCAAATTAAACTATGTTATTTAGGGCATTGTCCAAATGCCTCTTAAAGGCTGGCTTGGGGCACTGAACATCTCTAGGTTACATTTGGTGCAGGTAGCTCAGTGTGCAACTGCAGTGTGAGCTGCAGGTTGAGTTCTTTGGGGGGCAGGAGGCCAAGGCAAAGCCTGAGGCAAGAGGCAGGGAACTGCTGAGTGACCATATGGAGACACAGCAGGACACAGCAGCCAAGGATTCCAGGCGTTCCCATGCTTATACTGTGAGGGGATAAAAGCCCAGAGTTTCCTTTGTCCTGGGTCTCTCCTTGCAGGCACCAGCTTGGGCTGTTATCTTGTTATTTAGTTATTGCACCAAGATTACACTGTTTTAGGGATCTGGATATCTGAGACACTGCTATGGGAAAACTGAGGTCTAGTGGGTAAGGAACCTGGGTGTGACTGTAGGTGTGGGGTGTGGCTGTGGAGAGGCCTTGGACCCAGCTCATGTCCAGTCTAAACCTCCCCTGGTGCAATTTTGGACCATTCCCACGAGTCCCATCAGTGGATAGCAAGGAGGTGAGCTCAAGCACTACCCTCTCCACACCCACTTCTGAAAAGCTGTAGGAAGCAATGAGGTCACCCTTTAAGTCTCCTTTTCTCTGAACTGGAGAAACTCAGAGTCCTCAGATGCTGCTCAGAGGATATTCCCTCCAGTCCTGTCACCACTTTCTTTCACTCCTCTGGAGACATTAAGGGACCTGAACACCTTTCTTAAACTGTGGGGCCCAGAACTGCATGCAGTGTTCTGAGCAAAGCCACACCAACACTGGATACAGCAGGACAACCACCTTTTTGACTGGCTGTTCATGCTGTGTTTGATACACCACAGGATGGGGTTTGCCCTCCTGGCTGCCAAGACACATTGCTCTAGCAGCTTCTATTCAGCTGCTGCTGGCCAGCACCCCCAGAGCCCTGTCTGCAGGGCTGCTCTCCAGCAGCTCCTCTCCCAGTTTATGCTGGGTGTTACCCTGTTCCAGGTGCAGAAAACCCAGCATTTTGACTTTTTAAAATTCATCCCAATCATCACAGCACAATGCTCCAATATATCTAGATCCCTCTGCAAGGTCTCTTGTCCTTCAGGAACATCAAGAGCAGCTCCCCGTTTGGTACCATCAGCATCTTGCTAATGGTGCATTCAACTCCTGCATCCAGGCCATTGATAAATACATTGAACAAGACTGGCCCTGGAGTTGAACAGCAAGGAACAGCACTGGGCACCAGTCACCAGGCAGATATAGCCCTGAAACAACCAACAATAATGCACCAACATCTTCAAAAGGCATCAACAACAAACGTGCTCTTGGAAGGAGTTTCTCTTCAGTGGGTATGGCAGTAATGCTGCTACTGCTGCTTGAACACTGTAAATCCCATGCAGACATCCTACCTGCCATCTTGTCTGCTGATTGTGTATCCAAACAGAGGATTGTTGACAAAGCTGATGTTTACTCCAACCAGAGGGGTCCCATCTGCTGTCATCACCTGGCCTCGAATCACACATGCATGTCTGCAAGAAGGAGAAAAATGATAAGAAACAGTAAGTCCTTTGGACAAATGCAGTTTTACCCTTTGCTGATGTGGCTGTGAATTCCTATGCATTAGAAAACCAAGGCCTTTATAACCTGTAAAGCTGGAGGCCATGCTGTGTGTTTTGATGGTGGAATGCTGCCCTTGAAGGCTTTCTCAGGCATTGTGTAAAAACTTTTGATACTCAAAGTGATATTTACAATTACCCTACTACATAATAGCAAGTTATGCTTGAAGTTTATGCTGCAGCATAAACTTAATTAAGTATAAACTTCTGTAGGATTCACATCACATGGAATTTCATGAATCAGAGAATCTCCTAAGATGGAAGGGACTCACAAGGATCACTGAGCCCAGCTCCTGGCCCTGCACAGAACAGCCCTCAAACCATATCACGTTCCTGAAAGTGTAGTCCAAACACTTCTGCAACTCTGGCAGGCTTGGTGCCAGAACACTCCCTCAGAAACCTGTTCCAGTGCCCAAGGAATCTCTGAGTGAAGAACCTTTTCCTACAGCCAGTAGTGTCTTAACAGTATTGCCCTAATTAACAGCAAGGTGTATTTTAAAACCAAAGAGAACAGAAAATTACCATGCAGTACACAGACATATTTAAGGCATAAAAGTCACAAAAGATTCGGACCAAGGCTTGGCAGCTCATTTCTTTCTCATTTGGGAAAACAATGACAGATAATTTGCCAGGTTCAGAAAGCTTTCTTACAATCTGCCTGGGGAGCTGAGCACACTAATAGGATGGGCTTTTTCTTCCCAAGTTTGGTAGATTGCACCATTTTATAGGTTACATCTATTCCAACTACTCTGTGATCTGTAATATGCTCTTTTATCTAAGGATTTCAAGGATCTTTACAAACACTGATTAATACAGCCAGATTGGTATTTTACAGAGAGAGGAAATAAAACATGGAATGATTTTCAGTTGTCCAAGGTCAGTCAAAAAACCTGCAGTAAAGCCAAAGACAAATTTTCTCGGTTCTCATTCCAAAGTCTGTTTCCAGACTTCTAAGTCATTACTGCATTGCTACCTTAGGAGCTTCCCATAAAGACAAAACATCACATGTCTGTGACAGTGTCTGAACCCAATTTTTGGCTGAAGGTAACTATTTTTCTGAGCAGCAACACCAAATTGTAGTGTCAGTGTGTTAACGTGACCCAATGAATAATTTTCCTAACTGCTGTCCTGCTGGAGAGCAGAGATTGAAAGCCAATGTTTCTCCAGGTGCAGAACCAGATCTCAGCTAGAGTAAATCATCCCAGCTGCACTTCAACGGAGCAATGGTGCTTTGCTGGTTCAGTGAGGCAAAGGATGATTTCTGCAATGTTTTGTAAAGATGATTTCATAAACAGAGATCATTAGGGAAAGAGCCAGCTATTTTCTTACAGTCACCTAAAAATCTGAGATTATATAATGCAAGGAGATAAAGTATAATTTCTATGTAATAAAGGCTACACAATTTTTACATTTCACAGTACAGCAAACAGACCCTTTGCCAAGGAGTCTTAAACAAAATTCCTGATGATCTAAATGGACAGCTCCAATATTATCAAAAATTACTGCAGCAATGCCATAATGTGTCTGCAATCTAAGATGTGACTATATTCCTACATAATTTTGGAATAGGTCACATGAAAATTAGATCCTGGAAATTATTTTTATGTCACTGAGTATTCTCTGATATATCATCACTGACTTCTTAGGAGTCATGTAGGAAAAGTCTTGGACTAAGTTTGGAGCTAACAATACTACAATCCTACAATGGTTTGGGCTGGAATGGACATTAAAGATCATCTAGTTCCAATCTGCTTGCTTCCATTAGTCTGGTTTACTAAGAGCCCCATCTAACTTGCCCTTGAACATTTTCAGAGATAGGGCTAATGGAGGGAATAATATCCTTAATACTTCTATTGCTTTTCTCATTTAAGGCTCCAAGTCAGCTTTCCATAACTGGAAAACAATAATCCAGTACAGTATTAGGCACATCACTCTGTAACACATAGGTAGAGCATAACTCAAAAGGATCATGATGCCATGGAATATGGTTGGAAAAATGTCAATGCTTGGAATAACCCCAATGAAGTCAACAGGTCACCATCTGCAGTGCAATTTTTGCAACAAGTGAATGTGTCTGAGCACATCTCTGAGCCAACAGCAGAACCTAGGCTTTCTCTTCCCAGAGTTTTTCATTATCTGCTCCACTGTGCCCTATCTTATTTTGCATCCTATAGAGAGACCATATGATGGGTCTGAAACTGCCTTCTCTCAGCTTCTCATCAAATGGGCTTCACATTTTGTGGAAGACAAGGAATCACTGCAAACTGTTTCATGAATACTAAGCCCTGAGTACAAAGGAATCAGTGATCTGTACTACATATTCAAGTAAACACTGCAACTACAAATCTTTTAAAATAATAAGAACAAGATCATACATTTCTGTCGCCCCAAGAAGAACACTTCCACTTGCTCTTTTTTCTTCCAGGAGGTCAAAGCAAGTAAAGAACAAAATACAAGTTGCAGGTGTCTCTCTCCTGCTGCCCTACACACAACCCACATCCAGGCAGTCTTAAAGCTCTAAGTAAAAGTGCAAGCAGATTGGCCTAGACCACTGGCTCAGTAAATGGGGGATCCACAAGCATCTGCTCCATTACATATCACTGACAACTACTTCTACAGCAAACACCAGCACAAGGCAGACAAAGAGCTTCCTCTCACCTTGACAGCTGCAGCAAATGCATCTGACACCCCACCTTTGGAAAGAGACTTAGCTCCTATCCCAGCTGATGCTTCCCAGCACTCATCCAAGCCCACCAGCACACCTCCATGCTCATGGAGACTCTCTAGTCAAAGAAGCAGCTCGTCAGCAAACCCCTCTGCATCCCCCACCCTCATAAGGACTGTAACCATTGCTTTATTCCCCTGCTTCAAGGAAAGATGTTACCGCTAAGGGGACATCATTCCCAATCCATAGTGATAAAAAGAAGCTGGAGCAAGATGCCTGAATCTGAATCCATTTAAAAGAGGCAGAGATGGAAACTGGAGGAAAATGCAAGCCCAGACTGTCCCTGATGAGTCGCAAATCTTCTCCTTCCCTGGGTGATAAAATTTGCCCCAGTTGAATAAAACATGGTGCACTGGAAGCAGCTGGCTTCTCTAGTGTCAACATGTCCTTTCTGGAGGCAAAATTAAGTGTCTACAATGCCTAAAGCCCCCCAGGAACCTGGTTAATGCTAATTTAGTCAGCTATTTCCTTCAGTTGACCTTGGTCTGAATGCAATTACCCTGCAAAGAAGTCAAGTGGTACTGGTAAGATGCTCAGCTCTGCTAGAAGGTCTCCAAATACATTTACATAAAATTATCTCTCATGTTAATAGAAGAGATTAATTCTATAAGTCCAGGTTTGCTAGTTCAGAGTACTTTCTGCAGTTGAACAAAATTCAATTTCTTGTAGCCTGAGCCTCATCTTTTCATTAAATTATTAATAGATTCCACCTATTGCCTCTGGTTTTTGCTTCATTTTTGTTTGTTTGTTTTGTTTCCCTCACTACTGTTACATGAGGCTGTATGGATTCCTGCTTTACAAGGAAAAGCAGTCTTCATTTTTCCTCTTCTTTAATTAGACTTTTCCTCTTTGGCTTTTTTATTTGTCCATAAAAACTTGCTTGAAAGACCAAATCATTGTCAAAATGCTATTTACAATGCCAGATGGTGTATCAGACAATTTTACACTGTTGCTTTTGAAGTTTTCCTTTATTCCCACGGAAATTAAATTAACTCTTTCTGGTAAGATCTGGGCCACAGTGGCAAAACAGACAGGGGTACATTCATGCCTTTGTGTTCCTATTGCTCAGAGACAAATAAAATTTGACAGACTATCAACAAAATTCAAGCAGACCAAACCAGCCTTAGAACAGAAGCCAGAAAAGTAAATTCCACAAAAGCCACTTCACCTCATGGGAGCACATTGAAGATCTGTCTTTAATACTAACTCTGATCCAGTGTCTCACAATCTGGACATTGGTCCTTCTAACACACTTTACTCAGAGATGTTTTCTGGTGACACTATGCTTGGCATTTGGAAATAAGGGGAAAATACTGGCTCTGCTAAGCATTTTTAACTGTAAGAAGAAAATTCCATGCATCCTAAATCCCATTTTTTCTGCAAGAAATGTATATTCTTTCCTTGACTGAGGATAGGTGCCATGGGAAATTTCACTCTGATTAATTTCTGTTCCTCCTCAAAATACTTCCAACATTCCTCACTGGACCTTCTTGTTTAAAGGTTTCAATGTGTGAAAATGGTTATCATGACTGCTTAGCCATCTTCAGCCAAGTTATTAATAATAAATATTTTAATTTGACATTATAAAGCTCTTTGAACTTACCACTTTCATATTTTATTGGCATATATAAATATACACACATATATATAGGATTTATCCTTCTGCTTGGGATAAAACTTCAACAGAGCTCCACAGAACAAAAATCCAGAAAGTTACAGTTCCTTGAGAAGAATGTTATTAATAATAAATAATCTCTACAGCCTTTCTGTGTGACACCAGTCATGTCAGCTGGTCTGTTTATGTCTCTTTACTGCATCTGCAAAATTACAACCCCCCTCCTTACAGAGACATAAGAATAATTGCAGTAATCTGATGATCCCTTGCATAGGAATTTTTACATTCTCATGGCACTCATCCGTGATCTACTCAGTCTGATCAGTGCCTTGAAGTATAGATGTGCTACAGTCTCTTGTCTTTAGCCTTGGCTGTGGCATTTTTGCTTGAGAGTAAGAGAGGATAAAGCAAAATGTACCTTGTCCATTTTGGGTTGAATGCACCTGTCTAATGTTAGACAACCTCAGGGCAGTCTTGTACCAGGAGAGACAGAGCACCTGGTAGAATGCCAGGTAAAAGCTAAGGGCATCACAATCAAACACATGGACACAAAGAAAATGTCTGAGCTGGCAGATCAAGGACAAAAGAAGAGGAAAGATCAGAACATAGAGACATTCAAGTTCATTGCTTGTGGCAGTATTTCCCTCAAACTGTCTGTAAAAACAGCCCTGCCCACTTGCCACTTAACTGTGGAGAAAAACCTCCTGACAGTCTTTCTTTGAACTGAGTCAATCCATCTGGCTTTTCTAGTTCAGTTTAGTTGTAAGAAAAGCTTAAAGTCAAAACCTATGTACTGTTCTTAGCCTCCATCTGAATTAAATAATTCAGATAAGGAAAAAGAATGCAAATGATCCTTCTAAAGGTTTCCTTGTTAAAAAGTAAAAAAGGCAGACCTATATAGAAAATGAAAATTGAAGAGTAGCCATCCTGAAAGGCCCCCACACTATCATGGACAGCACAAGGGAGTTTCTGAAAGGGTTTGGCACATGCTGGGCAGCTGGGATACAATCCTGCTGGATTTAGCATGGCCTGATGCAATAGGACATAGAATAATGGTTCTAAACTAAAAGAGGGTAGATTCACACGAGATTTAAGGAAGAAGCAGTTTTTGATAAGGATGGCAAAACACCAGCACAGGCTGCATGGAGAACTCATGGCTGCCCCATCCCAGGAAACATTCAAGGCCAAGCTGGGTGAGGCTTTGTGCAATCTGATACAGCTGAAGATGTCCCGACTCATGGCAGGGGCTAGATGGCCTTTAAAGGTCTCTTTCACCCCAAAATAGTCTATGTTTCTAAGTAACTGATGAGGCCTATCTGAGGAGTTTGCACTAAGGGAAGCATTAGAATGCCAGTGTCAAAGTTACTAAATGCAGTAACGTTTGACCATATCCCAAATGGGAACCTGCTAAGTGGCACTGACAGACATGGCTTGGAACAGATCCTGCCATTCTGCTTTGTGAGCTGCTGATGGAACAAGGACCCTGGAGAAGGAGAATGGGTCACAAAGAGCAAAGTTTTTAAGAGCTCTGAACAGAATCAGTAAAAGAAAGTCAATTCTAAGATGTTCGCAGCACGAAACTGCACCTGCCCTGTTTGTTTAACCTGCTCAGTGGAAGTACTTAAAAGGTCTCATCTCTGAAGGATCAGGAGATGCTGATTATGTGGGCATGGTCCTTAGCTGTTAACCTTTTGTAAGAGGCCTTTTACAGCATTTGGATACTCCATGAAAGACACAGCAAAGCCAAGTGAATGGAAAACTCCAGTGAAAACCCATTACTTAAATTGTCTGAAGAAGGAATGGGGGAAAAGCTCAGATACTTTTATAAATTTGGCTAATGAAAGTGGTATTTGAAGTAAAAAAGAAGTGCTTATTAACCAATATTTATAATAACATCTCTAGACGCAAATTTTATTCTTACTGCCTCTTTAGATCTAGTCTAACTTGACAGTATCAAACCAGTGAGCCTTCTTCATCTGATATTTTTAGTATACAAGCAGGGACTGGTTTTGGGACTAACTGTTGTTTCTGAGGCTTCTCAATGCATGCACCTGACTCCATTCTCCTCTGTGAAGACTTATAAACTGATAGTTCTTGAATACCTCCTTGGGCATATTTTTTTTTCAGCAGTATTAGTGACTGCTGGTTGTAGCTCCTCCAAAAGGAAAAGGAGGTATCTTTATTGCATGACAGCAAAATATAATATCCTTAGAGGACCCCCTACCACTTCTAGAAACTCCATGATCATTGCTCTCACAAGAATTCCCTATTGGCTCCATTCTTGATAGACTCAGGCCCTTGTTGCTTTGAATACTTTTCCCAGGAATTGAACATTATTCACCTTCTCCATGTGTGTCCTTTCTCTTTATGACAGCACAATCTTCCTTTCTGATCTGCCAAGCAATCTGGGCACTCTTGGAAAGAGATGGCACTCCTGCCATCCAGAGCATCTTGTGTCTCTATGCCTCATTGACTCACTATTTTTACACCTCAAGATTTCTCAGTTGAACTATAATGCTAAGGTGGGAGGGTAAGGGATATGGGAAGGCTACTCAGCAGAGGAAAAGATGCTGATGACATCTGTGAAATTGTAAAACTGGCTCCAACTGTTTAAATAAAAGTATTTTAGAACAGAGTTTTATAGGAAATGCAACACATAATAAAGCTGGGCTGTGCTGTACTGCAAAGTTTCAGTGAAGAATCCTTTTATTTCAATGTGACTGACTAATGCTTTAGTCAATCTCTCCTTTTCTCCAGTAAAACCAAGGAAATACACTCTTACTTTGCATAAGATATCAAAGAAACAGAACCATGCTCATATTTTTTTAGGCCTGTACAATCCAAATCAAGTGTCCAGAAGTACATAAGGTGTAAGATCATTTTTCCACCTAATACTGAATTGCACTTATTTAATGATTTTTCAGAAGTCATTTTATAGCCATTATTTCTATGAGAGATAAAGACTTTATGCTGCAATAACTTTCAGAGATGAATAGTGCATTCATGCCAAGTCTTCACTAAAAGTGTCTGCAGAACTTAGTAGTTCTGTGTTATTACAGTATTTTACATCTGGTATTTATTTTTTAAGCTCTGGCCACATATTCAGCTCTGCAGAAGAATAGGAATAAAAAAGCACTGACTTTTATTGAATCTGAGGCACCATGAAAACAAAACTGAGCAGAAGAGGAGGAAAAAATACATAATTTCCAGGTTAATTGCAAAATGATCTCTCTTTTGATGATCATAGGGAGAAGTTCTTTAACTCCTACAGCTTTAACTAGCTGAGTGATAGATTTGCAACAATCAAAAGGAATTAGAAAAAATTGTCCAATAAAATAGAAAAGATTTTATGCTTGGGATTATAAAACTGCTTTTTTATATAGGAGGTTTTAACCAATTTAACAAATAAATGTTACACTCAAAGGACAGACTCTTCCTCATTAGGTAGTTTTTTTCGGAGCACAGTAACTTAAGTACGAAATAAATATTAATCAAATATCTACGTGCAGATCCAAGAGAATGCATCAGCACCTACACCATAGTTTAGACTCCTAAATCCAAAAGTGCACATCACTACCTCTGTAATCTGGAAGGTACTTAAATCTCAAGCCTTCAAAATTTGCAAGCATGAAAACAACTCCTAATGAGCTGTTTTCAGCACACTCCAGGAGCTCCTTGGGATGCAGGTATCACCTGGGACCTTTGAATTCCAGGTGCAGGATGGTGCAGCATTTCTATCAGCTGCCTTGCTGGGCCTTGGAAGCATGCCCAAATCACACTAGGAAGATCCTACTCCTTCTTTTGTGCTTGGTAATAAATATCTAATGTTTTTAAAACATTTGCAAAAAGCTGAAGCCCAGTTTCTCCAATGACTGTACACAGGACTTACAGAATTACAGAATCATTAAGGTTGGACATGACCTTGAAGACCATTGAGTCCAACCAAATTTCTTTTACTGACAGTTAAAAAAGAGGAATTTAATTAGGAATTTAATTACATGGTTACACTGTCATGGTTACACTATCTATGTTATGGAAAAGAACATAAATATGGACAAGAGCTTTGCTTTCATGAAGTCTTGCAGGTACAGATTCCACAAAGTTGATGTAAGTAGCTGCATATATTGCATTAATTTACTATATGGAAATAATGCTATTCTAAACTCAAAATCAGAGGGCAAACATTGGAAAAAAATATAAGCCCTGTACATAGGAAAGGTAAATTTTAGATGCATTATTTGCTCTTAATCCCTCTTGAAGAGATTAATTACCAAAATAAAAACCAGTAAATTTTTAAAAATTCCTTGTTATTCTGTATTTCAAAAAGCTGTGACTTGTGCCTAATAAGGAGTTAATTTAAGTAGAAAGCATGGAAAGAATGATGTCTTCAGAAGACAATAATACTGGGAAGAAGAGGATTTGAATACTTGCTATGTTATCTTGGTTTAAAATATGGAAAAAATATGACCTTGCTTCCATCAATGTAGGTACCATGCTGTGCCACAAGTGCTCATCCCCAGAACTGGAGGCTGTGTTATCTCTATGACACAGTTTTAAACAGATGCAGCATTCCAAGCTGTCCTAACTCTAGGAGTTGCTGTGCTCCCTAGCTCCTGCATTGCTGCTGGGTGTCTGTGTTCAGTGGGTGCATCTGACCCAGAGAATTTCCTGCTGCTGAAGGAAACTGCATCTGCCTGGAGTTGGGCCAGAGCCATGGGCTGGACTAGCCAGCTCAGGAGAAATCATCACCATAAAGCTACACCTGGTAAGTTTGAGTTCTTTGACCTCTAACATTATCTTCAACTAATTAAGTGTTTCCAATGTCACTATATCAAAGTTACACTTTTCTTGATGGAAAAATATAGAAAAGACAGAGCACCTTGGTTACCTTGGGAAAAAACCTGAGAAAGATCTGCTGGGGTGAACCCAAAGCCCTCCATAAATGGGATGAAATATGTGAAAAGAGAAGATGCTTTGAACATATTCATACAATCATAGGATGATGTGGGTTGGAAGGGACATTAAAGACCACCCACTTCCAACCCTCTGCCATGGGAAGGGACACCTATCACTGGATCAAATTGCTCAGAGTCCATCCAGCCTGACCTTGATACTTCCAGGGATAGGGCAGTCAAAGCTTCTCCAGGCAAACTTCCTCAAGGATCCTAAGAAAACATAGCAATGCTCTTCAAAATCACTTAGGACTGACCAGATGGGATACCAAAACATTCTGAAAAAATATTTAGATCCATCCCCCCTATATTTTCTTAGCTCCTCTTTGGCCATGATCAATATTCACAGTTTTGGTTTTGATGGGACTTAGGATTAATGTAACTTAACTCTCAGACAAAAAATCAAATTTATTTACTTATTCACAGTAAAACAGTGCACACAGGCATTTATAGCATACTTGTCTATCTGAGTTTCTAACTATGCTGTGTAACCCTCTCCACCTGGATCAGTAAGGTACATTGCTCTGCCTGGCACACAGAGGGGACATAGGAAGGTTGAGTGACATGTTTACAGATACCTTGTCACTCAGTAGTGGGAAAACATGTGCAAAGTTAATTCTGATCAGAATTTTAAATCATCAAAACTAACTTTTTATATGTAGACTACTGACCTGAGGGCAATCAGGGACTATTCTTGCAGCTAATAACAGATGCTGCTCTCTGATGTTTCATGTAACTCAGATGGTTATTTTTAGCTGCCCAAGCAATCAGAACAGGTTGATACCACTGGCAGCAAGTAGATATACACAATCTGTCTCAAAAAAGGAGGGGTGTAAAACACATTTATTTAAAAATTGAGCGATTTCAAATTTTCTTTACAAAAGTACCAATTCTACATATGGCTTTCTGAAGCACTTTAACCTATGCCAACACTTACCATAAAAGATTGTGGATCAGGACTTTAACCTGTTCTTGGCATTTTTTAACTCTATCCCTGAAAAGGGAACAAATGTATCAGGTGTCCTACTTTATAGTTAACTTATTGACATCACTGCATCTTCTGTAACTCCTTACGGTGATGGACAACTAAGAATAGCTTAAAAATGACAAAGTAAACAGTAAGTGGTTTCAAAATCAATACAAGAACGACCAAGTAGAGGAGTACTTGTTATCTGTTCATCAAAATGATGTGAAAAGACATTCTGTGCATTCAAAATTTAATTTAGCTACTTGCTTTATCATCATAAACACTCATTTCAATATGGGCAATAATTATTTTTTCTTCCCAAACATGAATAATATATAATTGCTGGTATTTGGGAAGAGACAAGGTCTTTGCCTTTATCCATCAGGGTAATTTATCATTGTCTAACTTCTTCTCCTGCACTGGTGAGAGAGCTTGTCAGCTCAGCTTGTTCTTAAAAAGCCAGAGAGTAATTCAATAATAAATTCACTCAAAGGCTAGCTGTCATGAGACATTCATTTATTTGTATCCATTAGGTGATCTGCACTGCTGTTCTCTCTGAAGAGTGGCTAAGCTGTGGTTTTGAAGCTCAGGAAATATATTGCAGATATATTCAGCCACCTCCTTCACACTGTTGCCAGTTCTGCACAGGCCAGACAGGGATGCAAATGTGCACGTGTTCCCCCAGGGTGATAATCAGTCAGCCATGACCTAGTGAAGCCCAGAGGGGCAGGCTGTAGTTCCTGACCTGAATGGTGAGTGTGGCTGTGCCACTGGTGCCCATGCAGGATACCAGACACACAGGAAAGAGACCTGTGTCACCTCTGTACTGCCTGCTCATGGGGGACTGCTCACAGCAAATGACATGGATCCAACTCCAACCCCACCCTGTGAGGATGATGCCACGGGGACAGAAAGATATAGGAAGTTCCATGATCAGCAGTTTACAGTCCTGATCTACACCAAGAAGGAGATGACTTCATGAATCAGCCCAGCACCAATGGGAGAGGGTTGTCCTGAAGCAGGATGCTGAAGCACTCCATAAGAGAAACTCCCTCCTGTAAGACAAACTTTCAAGCCAGCAGCTGGAAGGAGTGATGTAAACAGCTCATTTTGCCCTCAGTGGCTGCTGTGATTTTTACAGAGACACTGAGCAGCTCCATGGATAACAGGGATATTAGCACCTGCCTGTTGTAAAAGCAACTGATGGAGTTTCAGTGACAATGCTACTGAATAAAAGGCATATCCAAACACGCAAATAGAGGCAGTCCTGCCTGTCCAGACTAACTGGATCTCAGATGGTCCCAGACCATGCTTCCCTTCCCCACATATCAATCACTGACCACTGCTGAAGTCTTGTCATTTCCAGGGTGACCACAGAGCTGTTCAAAGGTCCAGCTTTCTGGGAGTTGAAACAGGCAATTGAAACTACAAAGAGAAGCCAAATAAGCAGAAAACCCTTGCAGTGGTTGACTTTATTGAGAACTATAGAATCTTTAAGAACCGAAGGAACTCGTGATATCTTTTAAAATCCCAAAAGAGTAGTGGCATTTTCAACAACCCAACACTCTCATGAGCCTGCACCAGGTATTGCCTCAGAGGAAAATATACCTTCTGTTGAAGTTCTTCAATGTTACTTTCAATCACTCCTGTGAACCAAGATACTTAACTTGAGAGATGCAATACAATCACAGCTTGAGGTGACAAATCTGTAGACCATATTTAGTGGCACACACCCTATGCTGATAATTCGAGAATGGAAAGCTCATAAATCATCACTACCTCTGTATAATACTTCATCCTAACTTAAATAGAACGGTTTTATTACTTCCATTGCATTTAATCAAAAGAAGTCATTAAAACCCTTCCTGTTGATCTGAATATTTTCATTCCCTCACTCCAGTAATCTACATATCAGACAAACATTTATGCTAGCAGGTGCTCCTTTTGAATTCTGAATCTTTCTTTAGCAGGACATCTACAGATGGTTAGTAGGTCTTTCCTGCATAGGGATCTATCATCAGACCTATGAAACACATATAACTCCTGCAGGAATTTATGTGACCCTAAATAACACATTCTTTATGTTGGTGCTCTGCTGGCACTCTCACAAACAAATTCACTATATCATTAGAAATTCCCACTATTTTCCCCCAGCTCTGTATGCTGTTGAATGCAAGCAGCCCTTAAACAGAAGCTGCAGTTTTATTTTTTGAATGCACAAATACGAAGATCCCTATAGTTCATTAGTTGTATGAGAAGTTCATTAACACAGATGCCTGTGTACCGAAACTCTCTACCTGTCAGAAAGGATACATATGAACCTGATAACAGAGTCCTCTGTGGAAATGTTGAGAAATTGCTACCCTAAATACATCAGAAAAATGAAATGGTGAGCATAATCTGTTTCCTATTCTGAAGCTGATTTTACAGCAACAAAAACTGTTTGCAACATAATAAGTGTTTGTTTATAATTTCAGTCATTGTTGTCAGCATTCTTGGACCCCGAAGACCTTGGAAGCAAGAAGTAACAGGGAAAATATCACATCAGGCCGATTTCCTGACAGTGCTGTGATGATAATATCAGCTGTAGGCTACCAAAAAAGGTGCTGTATGGGAGCTGGTACCCAAGAGATGCTGGCAATGTCCCTTCATGAAAAGCATTAGGTCAGATCTACAGGGGCCTGAGAGGCCAGCTGAGATGTAAGTGCTGAAATAAATACCCACACAAACATGAGGGTTGCATATTTTCAGTGCCAACCTATTAACTGCTGTGTGTGAGAAAGTAAGCAGTTCATGACTGGGTGAAGCTCAACAGAGCTCAAACCTAAATGTTGAAAGCCACCTCCAGGATCAGGGTCACTACTTCTGAAAGGCAACATTGAGGGCAGACACTGAATGATCCAGAAATTTGACACCCCAGTTACCCTGCTACAAGAAATTATTTCCAGGGATGATCAGCCCTGACAGATGGGAATATACTTAAATTGCTGAGATGCGGTCACAGAAGTGAACTGCTATGTTTTGTTTCCCAGTTCCTGTTTCTTGATGATGATTGCAGCAATAAAGAATTTCTCCGCTTTAAAAGCAATCTATATTTGACCTGATTGCTTATATTGCCCTCCCTAGGTGGTACACAATTAATTTTCCTCAGTTCTTTTGAGGTCCCTAATATTCACACTATAGACTGCAAATAGCATTCTAGTTTCCTTTTTTTTTGGTGTCTTTTGAAGATGTGTCACGGCTCTTTAGAAGATACTTGTGCACAAAGTCAGTCACTTCACCTAGAGGAGTTGAATGGATACCTTTCACTCCTTGAAATAAAGGAAGTGAGGAAACATGCAACTGCTCCTATGTGTTGGGAGAGAAGCATCTTGTCTTACTGGCTGGCAGGACAGTGTAGGTGAAGAGACAGTCAGCAGAACTACATCAGCCACAAAATTGGTCAGGTATCTACCTAAACAGTTTTCACTATTCTGCATCTTTCTGCCTTTCCATGTCTTAAAGTGGCTTATGCTTTAGCAGTTATTGAATCAACCCCCAGATTGACTTACCCGCCTTCAAAAGGATTGTCCCCTGGGATGACGTGCGTGCTGTCCTTGCCAATCAGGAACTTGATTCGATCATAGAAGGAATGCAAGCTCTGCTGGGAGACAGGGGCTTGTGTCTCCTGGATGATATCCAGGGGGTCTGGGGAGCCCAGGCACAGGGCATTAACGTGGCACAGGGGCTGCAAGCAGCAGTCTGGATCCATGCAATCCACCAGGCCATCTACAGAAGGGTAAGGAACATTTTAGAGCAATGGAAACAAGCAGTGCTGCAGACTTCAGGGTGCAAGAACCCTTTCTAATGCCCCCAACAGAGAAATGTAGACTTTCATCTACAGTGAGAAAGGCATGTTCACTAAAAGTCACAATAAGGAACCTAAAATACACATTAATATTTAATATAAATATGCAATAGGATGTAATATATAAAAACTCATATATTTGACTGGGCTCTCAAAACAGCACATTTTAGATTAATCCTAGGATGTGCCATTCCACAACTCAGTCACTTGGATAACTCCAGAGCCCCCAGATATTGTTGTATTTTTTGCCAAAATACACAACTTCTGTGCCTTGCTCCTCTTCCTTGTGCAAATCAAAGACACACTGCATCACACCAAAGTTACCAGGTTTGCTTTCAGTAGGATTAAACAATGAATAAAAACATGGTATCTACCATGGCTGCAGAGAGATCTATACACGTAACCTAGTAAAACAGAGTAAAAAGTAAAGGAGATTTTTGCTGGGAAGTTTGATCTCTTTTGACCTTGGCCACATTGATTTGATACCGACACAGAGTAACATATGACCTCAAACTCTCAGGATATAAATCTTGCACTTTCAGCACCATTAAATTAATAGTAACAACAATAATAGCAGTGGACACACATGAAAAGGCTTGCTGATACTCCAGTAAAATGAGGGTTTGCATATCTGTCAAGTCATCAATTGCACAGACAGCACCACTTCCCCTCCCACTGCCACAGCAACATTCCCCCCTTCATTTTGAGATGCCACTGCTCATTGCAAACAGCACAGTAAAAAGCAGTGACAGGAAAAGAAATACAAAAAAAAGCTCAAAAGAGGTTTGATGAAGCATCACATTCAGCAATATAAGTTGTTAGCATGTACTAGAGACAGATCTTTAAATCAGATAAGGGAACTGGATGTTTTTGTTCTGGGGTAATGGGATATGGAGCCCTTCACTTCCAACTCATCAGCTCAAGCAAGACAGCTTGACAGTGAATGAAAATTACTACCATGTGATGGCTGTTCACAGACCTATGTGAAATGAGTGGTTGGTCTCTGTGTAGCTGCTGGGAGCTCCATATATCACAGAAACCACCTTTACAGCAAGCATCCTACTAACAACTCCAGCAGAGAGGCAAGAAATGAACGTGCCTGGAGAGCAACACTCTCCTGAGAGGTAGTGTCCTCCTGAAGTGGGATGATATCTCTAGTTTTCAGGATAATGGATTTTTTATCTCAAAGAAACAGTAAATTAAAACATGACATTTTGTCATTATTACTGTTTGTGAGCTTCAGTTTTGCCCCAGTTTTACCAGTATGCATTAGAAGTCCTTTCACTAATGTTATTGGCATTACTTTGTATTTACTGCAATATAAATAGGATGAAATCTGATCTTTTATTGTCCTAGTACTTAAGATGGCTCACACATCGTGGACTTGCATTCTGTTGAGCTATACTTGTTCCAATCTTGGAAGAGTGTACTGTTTAAAACATTGCTGACATCATCATTTCATGTGGTTACTCACACACAGAAAGCTGAACAAGCCTGGTCACAGTTCCCAGAGCTTCCTGTGTCCAAGCAGGTCAATGACAATGAGTACCTGCTGTGTACACCCACCCACCCACACACACACACACACAACTGGATCATTTCCACAAGTGCTATTAATGATAGTGGGAGAACTGTTTGGTCAGCAGAAGAGCTTTGCAAAATCCCATCTGTTACCCTTACCTCTGTCTGTCCTAACATCTCTACATCTTTATAATTCCTTACAAAATTGCCACAAAAATTTTTTGTCTCGGACACTAAACCCACCCATAGGCCTTTTCTCTTGATGACTAGTGATAATGAAGAAGAACTAATTAGAATGTCTTTGCCCATTAAAAAAAATTACTTGCTACAGATGATAGATCAGTAGGATTCTGGAAGGTCACATCTCAGATGGAGTTTGAGAGACCATTCACAGAATACAGATCTGCTTAGATGTAACAGGCTTAGCCACAGATTCCTACTAAAAAAAAAAAAAAAAATTGTCTTTTTCTCTTGACACTTGGCTGAAAGGATGGCAAACCAGCTGTACCATACCTCTTCATTAACCTGTCTTTTTTCTAGGCATCAGAAATGTGTTTTGGGGCCTGAAGCTGCAAGACAGCAAGAAAATGTCTTTGCAGGAAAGTGTAGATAAATGTTTGAAGAATAGATGCAGAGGACAGTATTTTGAACAGGTGAAAATGATGAGGACTCATCTGCAGATAAGCCTTTCAACTAATGTGTTTTGGACCTATATGGAATAAATTGAGGATAACTACACCAGAGAGGTCTGTCACTGACATCCTAAATTCATGAAGGTACTCGAGGGCTGAAATGCCATTTAGCAATTCAACTCCTCTAATACCAAGAGCAGTTTCAGGACAAAGCATTTCTTTAGCTTAGGAAATGTAATGGCTATTTCTGACTGAGTCTTGCAGAACAGCATCCATGTACATACTCTTTCCTTGTTTTTTTTTATTTTATTGTATGGTCCAAAAGTCACCAAATGGTGCCCTACAGTGAACTGTCAGGAGATATAATGGCAGTGTACACAGCTATGACTTCTCATGCTCTGATATCTCTCACTGGAGATATAATGGCAGTGTACACAGCTATGACTTCTCATGCTCTGATATCTCTCACTGGATCCATCAGAAGAGTGAGGATTAAGTGGCATTTGCAAGAAGCTCCTGACCCATTTAGAGCAAGGTGTTCAGGGAGCTGCATGGATTAATAAAAAAAAAATCAAAGCAAAATAAAACTCTGGCTTAAACTGACCAATTCAACAAAAACCAATTTAACTGTCCAATTCAAACAAAAAATATAAAGTAGAAATAAAACAACATAAAACCATAAGACAAAACATTTTTGAAATCCACAAAGCATAAAGGTGATTTTTTGTTAGCAATCACTGCAAATTTTTCAGAGACAGGTAACAGAGGGACAGGAACATGGGATAAAAGTCCTCTGCACCCCAAGTTTTGCAGAAGCAAAGCCACAGAGACCTGAATGTGGATGCCTAACTCCAGTAGCTCCCAGAGCACAGGTAGGCTGCACAGTAAATTTTTAGCTATGGATGCCTTTATACAGCTCTTGGTTTTAAAAAGTGACAGCTCCCTTACTTAAATAAAATGTAATATGACCATGGAGCTTCAGAGCAGAGAACAAATGTATTGCTGAATTATCTCTGTGACAAGTCTTGCATAGGGGGATTACTGCAATTAGTATGTTTTAAGGTTACTATGATCAGCTTGTCTCATCTCTTAGACCCAAAGGTTGTTTATTTTTTTTCCCACCCAGAACTGGATTAAAATCTGTGGTTTAGAAAAATATCTCATATATCAAAGAGAGTTGATTATAGTGAGTCAACCACTTCCTCCAGTAAGCTTCTGATATGCTTAATTACTGCTAGGAAACTATGTCTTATTTCAGGGTTGGACTTGTCTAACTCCAGTATTCCATTACTGGTCTTGTTTGGCCTTTGTCCATAAAGTTACCAATAGTTCCTTCTGCCCTGCATGCTTTGATGTCTTTTCCACGTGCAAGTACCTCCACATAGAACAACAATCCAATCCCAATCTTTTCTCTGAACAGCTGAGGAAGAACAAAATTCCCATTTTAAGTTTTGTTTCCCATCCACTGGACTTTTTGGTGTATGACATCCTTTGATCTCTTTCCAGTAATTTCACATCTGTTATGTGTAGACACAACACCAGACACAGCACTATGTCAGCAATACTGGGTGCAGAAAAGAGATCACTTCCTTTTCTCCAAGGAGTTTTTGGGCTTCTATACTTCTAAGGTTCACAGAGGTGAAGGTGCAAAAGCCTAGCACTGAGAACTCATGTTGAGACAATTACCTCCAGTGACCTCAAAATCCTGTTCTGAGTCACTGCTTCTCAAGAATCTCTCAACCCTCCAATATAACATCCTTTCTTTGTTCCCAGAGCTATTTGCATTTTGCTGCATTATGATATATTTTGTTTGATTGTGACCTTGCAGTGATGTGAGTCAGATCACTCTGTGTCAAAATGATATGGGTACATCATTTACCACCATATCGAGCTTTAGGAGACTTGAAAATTTTACCAGGAGAGAAGTAAACTAGATTCTAAGACAATAATGAAAATGCTGAGTAGGGCTGGATACAACAATCAGTTCCAAGGGATCCCTACAGAAACATCTACAATGATGGATGCCTCCCAATTAACAAATTAATTTAGAGATGTGTCACTAATCCAGATTTTAAGACATCTCTTGTGTTCCTTCTTATTTTCATGCAATAGGAATTTTTACATTTTTGAGACTGTTTATGCATTCTATATCACATACATATCCTTTGACTGTCCTGCTAAAACCAAACCCAAACTCTTTTGTCCCACTTCCTTTGCATGAAGCCATGAAATAAATACCTTTTTGCAATCTTAAGAGTTACCATGGGGTGAATCAAACCACTGTTGTTGTGAAAAGGGAGCCATTGGCAAGACAATGTCACATCTGGTAAACAATGTATTCAGTGGTTTGCATCTTTCACTAAGATTCATGTAATCATAGAATAAATCAGAGTGGATGACAATTCTGCAGGTCATCTTGTGAGCTGTGGCTCATTCCCTTCAGAGAAGGATATGAAGGAGAATGAACTGGGCTGAGCAAAAACCCCTCCTTTTCTGTCACTGAGAATAAAGCAGCTCCAGTTTATTCTGCCAATATTGTATTTCTGGGACCAAGACCATTTTTATCAGGTAATCTGCACTCTATATATCACTAGACGATGAGCTTCATTTTGGGATGGCTCATATAGCTTGTATCTTGTGGGTGGAGTTTCAATTTTCTTTTAGAATGATGCTCTGACTCCCTCAGAGATTTGAAATCCACCAATCCCATTAGTGAGCTCTTCAAAACACTGTTTAGACTGTAAACTCCCTGGGAGCAGAGACTGTCTTTTCTGTTCACAAAACATCTGCTCCAGTCCCCAAGGGCTCTGAAGTGTCAGCACAACCCAATGAAATAACAACAATTCTCATTAAAGTTTTGTATCTGCAATGTATGTTCAGCTTTTTCTCCACAGAAGCATTGTTTCATGGAAGGGATTGAACACCAAAGGTATCTGTGTCTTCTTCAAGCAGGACCTTGGCCTAAAGAGTGCAACATTTGCACAATACCAGCTGGACAACACCTGATTTTAACTGACTTAAAACACTCACTGTAACTACCAGGACATCCACACTAGATAATGACAACAGATGGAAATGCTGACCTCACTCAGGAATTTCATGAGATACTCCATATCATAACTGCCTTCCACAAATAGTCACCTGGACACCAAATTTAAGAGGAGCTAAAATTACTTGGCTTTCAAGCAAAGTTCAAGATCCATCACTTTCTGAAAATCATGTCCTTTATGATTTTGTTTATATGATGCATGCAAAAAATACATCCACCCAAACCAAGCAGAAATTTTGAAATTCCTACAAAATAATTATTCTTCAGCAGCAATGGGGCTACTTGCTGTCCTTGGCTGGCTGCAAATTGCTCACAAATCCCACAGCAGTCTCATTTCTCCTTTGTGTCCTGTGCAGTCAGCTTCCAAGTTCCTCACTCACTGCCATGCAGCACCCAAAAGGTGACAAGGATTAGAGTTTTGTACAGAAGCAAAGGGCTGATTTTGAGACACTGCTTCTGCAGTAAACAAGATCAGCTGAGAGCTAATAAAATTTCAAATTAGCTGTGACTTTTCATGGCCCTACAATTGTGTTGGCTGATTTAATGGGCAGTGTCTTAACTGGCTGAGACTGAATAATTGAGCATTTCTACAGAGTTATGGATGCCGCAACAAAAATCAGTCATGCTAGCACTACCAACAGAATGCAAATAATCTGCAGTCAGAAGTGTTATTATGTGTTTAGGCAGACTCTGACAGGTGCTGCATGTCAAGTGTCAGGCTGGAACAGGCAGGCCACGGGTAGGGATGATCTGTTTGTACACAGAGCATTCTGTGAACCCTGACACACTCTTGGAGCCCCAGGCAGACAGGCACTCAGAAGGAGGTGAGCTTAAGGAGCCTGATTGGGGTGAATCTGGGACAGCATCCATGACAAACACAAGGATTGCTCCTGCTAAAGACCATGACACTTTTTGTCACTGACTGCAGTGGGATGAGGCTCTATGAGAAACTGTATTAGGCAAAGCAAAACTAGGAAGTGAAATCAACTATAAAACCACACTGTCTCACCTGGGAGTATTTCTACTGGCAACAAAAGCATAAAATGCACCGATTATACAAATAATCGTGCCTCTCACCTCATCCAGTTCTTATCTTTCAGCTCCCTTTCTGTGCCATTCATCAGACAACCTTATCACTTTTTGAGGGGACACTGTCTTGTCCTGTGATGCTTTTGGATGAATTACTGAGAGAGTTTGGGTGGGAAAGGTTTTAAATGTAAATGCTCAAAGGTAAAGATAACAGTCTCAGTCTTACCCTTGAGCAAATCAGATTTTACCTTTCAGTTCCAATCTAAACTCTGGTTTAGAGGAAAGCTCTAAAGGAATGGCTCAGTACTTTCGCACAAACAAGTTTTTGTTCACATGGATGTTTGTGCTGATAAAGATTTTGCAGGAATAATGATGTTCTGCCCTGAGTTGAGAACTGACATTCAATTTACCTGAATTGGATTTGGGGAATAAATGAATTTTACTCCAGTGCTCTGCAAAGAGAAATTATACTTATTCAACACGAGTTGCAGCTTTTGGCTTCTCTTTAAGGAGTGAAAAGGAAACAAAACATAACTGTAAGGGACAATGGTGATGTCCCTGTCAACTCCCTGTGACCCTGTTAGCTATTCATATTTTCTTCTCTTCTTCTGTCCCTCTGTTTGAATTTCACCTGAATAAGCTTCTGGTTGTATCCTGGCTAAATTAGATTGCCAGCTGCCTGGGAAAGGAATCACCTTCACATCTTTCTCTAAGTGTTCATCACTTGTTTGCAAATTTGAAATAACACAGTCATATGTAATAGCAGACAAGTATTTGAATTACAGAATTCCTTGGGTTCTTGTGCATAGCCTCTGTGAGGGCAGTCATTACAGAAATACTCTGCAAAATGCTCAATCCAGAGCTACATTCTTTAAAAAAAAATCTGAATAGAAAAAAGAAGGGAAGTGGAAGGAGGAAATTACAGAAAACACATGATAATCACCACTATCTGGCATAAACCACAGCTGTAATAATGTGTTTAGAATCTCCAAGTTCACAGCACCCTGCAGCTCGTCATTGCTCTGGAGAACACAGTTGATGCAGCTGTATTGGTTTCATGGGCTTCTTCTTTCCCCAAGCAGATTTTTAACAGCCAGCAAAGCAGCATAGAAACCAAACAACCTAGGATTAGAGGGAATTGCATGAAGCTGAGCAAGGCATGTGAGGGGCCTTTCCCAGCTCAGGAGAGACTGTGCCCTGGGGTGCATCAGGCACAGCATCATCAGCCGGGCAAGGGAGGGGATTGTCCCCTCTGCTCTGAGCTGGGGTGGCCTCACCTCAAGACCTGTGTGCAGTTTTGAGCACCACAATATAAGAAAGGTATAAAGCCATTAGAGAGTGTCCAAAGGAGGCTATGAGGAATGGGAAGGCTTTGGATGGGAAGCCATATGAGATGTGTCTGAGGTTACTTTGTTCACCCTGAAGGAGACCGAGACAAGACCTCATCATGGTTTGAAGCTTCCTCTCAAAGGGAAGAAGAGGAGCAGGCACTGCTCCAGGGACAGGACCCGAGTGAACAGCATGAAGCTGTGTCAGGGAAAGTCTAGGCTGGATATTAGAAAAGGGCTCTTCACCCAGAGGGTGGTCGGGCACTGGAACAGGCTCCCCAGGGAACTGGGAACAGCATCAAACCTGACAGAGTTGGGGCTGTCCTGTTCAGGGCCAGGAGTTGGGACTCAATGATCCTTGTGAGCCCCCTTCAGCTCAGGATATTCTGTGATTCTATGACTAGCATTTGGACAGAAAGTACAAGTTGCTTAACCTGATCAATTGCCATGCAATGGTGCTCCTGAAACTGCCTCCTTCAGGAGCCAAAGCACCTCTCTGAAGTGATTCCTCTGAGCAAAAGGAACTCAGAACTTACTAATTTTTTGGTGGGAATACTGGTTTCACACTCTCAGCAGCTGAGAGATCCTTGTCACCAAGGTCTCTCACTTTCCTGGCAAATGCTGCAAGTGTTAAGCTACTGCTGAAAAGTTCACCCTAACATATTCTGACTGAATCCAAGCCAATTTAAGCAATCATCTGAGAACAGCACGGAAAGCAGTCTCAAATAACAGATATTGGCATGTTTCTCAAATCCTGGTCAAGAGGAAAGTGGCCATGCAATCAATGCATGTTGAGCACAGTTGATGCAAAACCTCAGGATTCTAGGGGGGCTTTCTGCCTCACAGAAGTTGTGACAGTTTGCCTCAGATCCTGAAGTAGGTCTGGTAGAGCTTTCCTGAATTTCTGCTTTAAACATTGGTGTGCAACCTTCTGAGGTGCAGAAATGCTTTGTGAAATAAGCATCCAACCTGTTTTTTTCTGAAGCTGGTTCATGTCACTTTCTGCTATATCTTGTGTACCAGCAGTGCCTCCTTCCTTTGAGCTAGCTCCCTCATTTCAGTGGACAATGGTAGGTTTCCTTCAACACAGAGAGCACTTTCATAACTTCCTTCTGAATCTATTAATCAAAGGCATTTCATTAAGGACTCCTTCCAAGTACCAGGAGCTCACCCAAGGTGTCAAGACAAGGCACTGCCAGATCCCCAGCTCACAACCCATCATCCTCTCCAATGGCACAATCAATATCTGCTCCAGGGTGCTGGAATGCCAGGGTTAGCACTGCCCTCCTGCCAGCCTTGCTGCCAACAACCAGCCGTGGGCAACACCCATGTGTTACCATCCAACACGAAATCAGCTAAGAGATGAAACCTGAAAATGCGAACGGGTCATTTGATTTGAGAAGTCAATTAACAGACACCATGACATAGAGGAATAGAAGCTGGGTGATTTCTAACAAATTATACCAGCTACCCAATATTTCAGGTACACCAGACTTTCTCATCCTTTCAGCAGTGCTTTGTGGTTTCTCCAAGATGTGACCCTATTGTTTGACTGGATCTATTTGTGATAGTAAATGCTAATTTATGATGGCTGTTTTCCCAGGTGCGTTCAGATCTCAATACTTCTCTCCACAAACGTAGCCAGCAAAATCATTGCATCATTTTTTATAGCTTTGAGGAAGCAGACAGCCCATGCACCACACCCAGGAGACAATCTTCTCATGCTGTTAAGGCCCAGGGCATGAAGGCAAAAAGACAAAAGGAAGTATCAGAAAGCACCCTACTACTTGGTCTGCAGCTCAAGCATTTGCAAAGAGAAAGGCTTGTGTTCTGGGGTTCTCCTGGATTCTTTACAATTCCCTTTAAAACCCTGAGACTACCTTCAGGTGTAACCCTATGCACTGCAAAGATCAGTGCAGGCTTCTGCCAGCTTTCTAACACTGTTTGGCATGTGGTGGACAGATGGTGAACACATGGGTGTTAAGAAGGCCAGCGTGCTGTGCCAAAATTTCTCTTGCCAAAGATTTGAGTAAGTGCTGTTCCAAAGCATTATGTAAGTCTCCACCTTACTACAAACACTACCTGATCCTTGAATGGAGCAAGGCACTGTGAAGTTGCCAGTGGGTTGTGGGTTATGGTACAACTAAACAACACTGATTTTCCTCAGAGAAGCCATTCCTGAATTACACTGTCCCTGAAGAGACCTGCTCACTGCTCCAAGGTTGGGAGATTAAGGCAACCTTAAGTTGTTCTGTTCCAGGAGGATAAGGGAAGGAACACATACAAATTGTTCCACCTGCTAGCTTTTGGGAAGCATCTGGTGGAGCACAGAACTTGCAAAGGCAAAATGAGGCTATGGGTACATTGGAACCCTCTGTCCTAGGCTAAATGAGACATAAACTGAGGAAAAGGAGCTTCACTAATACAGTTCTTCCAGAAAAAGAGAAGAGGATGGTTTATTTTTCTCAGTCTCAAAGGAAGATCATTGACCAGATGACAGATAAGAAAAATGAAGTTTCTATACTTTTATGTAATGGTGTGCAATATATGTTATGACAGGCCAACCTTATTTGACTGGGAAAGTTTATCTATCTATCTATCTATCTATCTATCTATCTATCTATCTATGCCCTTAAACAGTAACACTAGCCTTTGGAAGTATTTCATTTGGGAAGAGTCAATGGAGAACAGCAGACAACTGAATAGAAACCTCTAACGAACATGAAGGTTTGGATAATATTGTGAACATTGTCATTTCAGACATATTTTTCATGTGAGAAAGACTCTTGCCTTCCACAAGTAAAGCAGATTCCTGTTTGACAGAGTTCAGCAGCTGTTCAGGAACTGGAATTGTTTAAAGCAGGAAATAAAGGATGGGTTGGTTCCAGATCCTGGAGAACCAGCAAGCTTTACCCTACCTGGAAGACTTGGCTACTCTGGAAGAGCCTCAAACAATCACAAAGGCCCTCAAGTAAAATTACTGTGTTGAACTTCTAGACCAAATGAGAAATTTAACATCTGTAGTCCTCTCATGATTTCACCTCAGTGTGATGTTGTCTTCATGCAAACACTGAAATGGAGAACTGGACAACTCTGGCTGTCAACAGTTAGATGATTTCTCCAGAACAAGGATGCATAACACAGCTTTGCTGTTCAACATCATGTTCATGAGATTAGGTAAGAATACCCTCTCTTCCCCTCAGTTTTACCTGTACACTCTGTTACTAACATAGGAGACTACCTGTAAAACAAAGCCCATATTTAGCCTATGTAATACCAGTCTCTTCTCAAGGTATCATCAAATGCCATTAACTTTTAGGACTTGTCACAGAAAATAATTTCCTTGATTTTTTAAACTTTCAAACATGTTCTTCAAGTACATGACAGAGCACTCAGTGCAGGGTGAGACACATAGGTACTACCTGTCACACTTACTCTTAGGTAGTGAGTGTTTGCAGCAATGAATTAGAGAGGTTATTTTCTGCTGAAGTGAGGCAAGAACCACTTTTCTCATCTTGTTTTAAAGAAACACCTCCTGTTTGTTGTAATACAGGTGGCCTCTCAGGTCAAATGTACAAAATCTTGGCATTTTACCCAGATTGTTACAGCTCTGTCGTTGCACTGTTTTTCCTTAGCTGAAACTGCAGGATCACCTGCTCTCAGTTACTCACTACAGCTTCTTTCAAGTTGATGGGCTTGGTGTTTAAAAGTGTAAACAAAGTGGACCTGGGTGTGAAACCTAAGTGCTAGCTTTGACAAATGACACTTTTGTGTGGAGAGGGAACTGTGCTCAGAAACAGCTTTTTACTAGGCTGAGCAAAGATTACATTTCACCAAGTCTCTCTCTGAGTGACTCCTGCTTGGCTTGTTATTGTTTATCTGAACAGCCTCCAGATTTAGGAGGTGAACACACCCTGTAATTTAGCACCCGTCTCCCTCAGGGTATGATTAGGCTGGGAGCTGATGAAAAAGTTTCTGACTTCAGCTCCCATTATCCTGAGGAATTTCCGGCTGCAGAGATTTTGATTAGCAGACACTTGACACCACAGTGTAGGAACCAGGTAGGAGCTGAGGCAGAGTGAATCCTCCAGTACTGTGAACAGCCACACTAACCTCTTTCTGACCACTCATGGTATCCATTTTGACTAGGTCAGTTTTTTGACTTCTAAAGCTTCATGAAAGGACTTCTACCTCCATTGCCAACATTGATGAGCAAATTCCACATTTAGATTCTTTCTGGTGAACCAAAATAAACCACCTTTCTCCAGCCCTGAGCATGCATCACTCCAGTGTATGTGATAGAATCCCAAAAGAGGGAGAAACCACAGTGCTGATCCACACACTATATGTTTTTTGGAGAGGCTTCAGGCATGCATCTCTTTGGTGCTCTTCAAAGCACAGCAGCTTCCCAAGGTATAATATTTGTGGTGAATGGACTCAGTTCTGCTGAACACAGATGCTTAGTGTGATTTGAATTGCTCTTAGATATCTGAGCAATCCAATGGGAACTGTCACACATGAAATACATATATACTCTACCAGACACCCAAGCTGTTGTGAAAGGGAAACCAGAAGCCAGTTGGGGTACTCTCAGATGGTGTTGGACAAAAGGCAACAAACAATTTAGCATGGAGAAAATTATGATTAGATTCAATGAGAAAAACATTTACTATAAGGATGGTCATACACTAGAGCAGGTTGTCCAGAGGTGGGATTTCCACCCTTGGAGGTGTTCAACCTGATGTAATCAGTATTTCCTTGAACAGGAGGTTGAACTGAAAACTGCTGGAAGTCCCTTCCAACCTAAATTATGCTATGATAGTCTACAAACTTGCTGTAGAAATCAGTGTAACATCTAGCAAACAGGCAGAGCATCAGCCTTTCTTTATGGGTCCTTATACCATCTTTCAATTCTTGTGCCAAAAAAAGGACTAAGGCTTCAAAGCAGGAGTACTGTGGGAGTCCAGGGTTTTTCCCTGGCTCCTTTGGGGGTGCAAAAACCCCCCTGGCAGACCCCTCAGAGACCCCTGAGTGCTGCCCAGGAGCTGCAGGGGCTGGATTTGGCTCCTTGGGGAATCTGCCAACATTGAGAGAAGAGACACAGAAAATAATGATGAGTAGAGTGTAAATTAGAATGTTAGAACATAGATAAATAGGTTTTCTTGAATGTTTATGATAAGGGACACGTGGGCAAGATGGAGAATTTGGGGGGTGGACACCTTTTCCTCCTTCTTCTCCATGTCATCCATGTTGGGTGACACGTTGGCCTCTTGGATTGGTTGGGGTCAGGGCTGGACCATTTAATAAAATTGTATTGTATTGGTAAAATTTTGTAAACATGTAATACGTAGTACTAACTATATAAGATAAGCCCTGCCTTGACCAGGCAGATTCCACCATGGATGCCAGGCTGAGCAGACCGCTGCTGGCCAGGCAAAAGGTCCCAGAGATAAGAAACAATAAACTGTCCTTGAAAAAAGAGAAAACTGTCTCCGGCAGTCTCTCTTCGTCAGCTTCGGGGAAAACCAGGTTTTAAACCACCTTCGTGTCCCTCTGGGGTGATCTCGGGGCAAAGGAGGAACCCCAGACTGGGACAGAGTACCTCACCACTGCTGAAGCTCCTATATCTCAGGGGTTGAAATTCTATACTTGAGCTCACAAATACAAATAACCCACTAAAACATATAAAAATAAGTTAATAGAGTAAATGTATTCCACTATTTCACTTCCCAGCTGAGGAGAGCCCTTTGCAGTAACATAGCCAAATCAAAGGCACAGTGTATGACAGATTATCTGTAATCTATATTACACACTATGTACATACTTTTTTTTGAGTGCACCAAGAGTAAAGTCAACACCTGTTTGTGGGCTCTGACACATGAATAAGCTGTCACAAGGCAGTAAGTTCCAACTTACCAGTTGTTCTGTTCTTGCTGTGCACACCACTGCTGCACACAAGTTCACCAAATGCCAGTTAATAGTTGATGTGCACTAACTTGTAAACCTGTCAATGCCTTTTGTCTCTCCCAACCACATCTGCTGTCCTGCAGGCTTGAAAGGCAGCTCATTAAAAGGTTAAAAGGTAAAAAAGGTTAACCCTTGAATCAGGAGAAATAAAGAGATTCTCAGGGTCTGGTCCTGCTCTTTGTGACATCATACAGTTGTGATTTACATTTTATGTTAGGCTGGATTACTCTTTCTTTCTCGCTTTTTATAAAAACTTCACAAAGCTTTTCTGGTTATTTTTTTCCATGGAAACTGGGACTATCCTTGGGTCTATTTACCATACTTTTACACATCTGATGTGATGACCTTTATTGCTGCCCTGTGTCAGCTGTACAAGTATAGTGATATTCAGTTTGCTATGAGGTAAAAAGCCACCTTTGTTTTACAGCGTGTACTCTTTGTATGGTTCCCCAATTTTTCCATCTTTTCTAAAGGGCTAATTTGGTCCATTTGCCATGCCAGATGTGCAGAAGTATTTTAAATATTCAATCAGAATCGCAATTGCTGTGAAGCAGATAATCACAGACTTGGCTTGGCTATTATTTTTTTTTTAGCTATACTGTTCTTGTGAATATGATAAAACAGAGGCTTGCAAAATGCAGTCTCCACTTCAGAGTCTGGGTCCTGGCCCAGACTTGTGGTTTACAAGGCCTTTTGCTGAGTGACAACAAAACAAATTATACAGTCTCCCTTATGCCTTAAATTTAATATCTCATCTCCTGCTCTCTAATTCAAACCTTCACACTGCACCACGGTTTCCTTTGTAATGAGATAACTCTGAATATTAAGTTTGCATTACATAGAGCTATTATTCACATGCCTGACATCATTACATATGGAACAGTAATCAATAAAACATGGTTTGAGAGGGATTGGATGGCTTGTGGGCATGGGGATCAGTCACCCAAGCCTCTAAGTTTCTGCAAAATATTCATCTAAAGTCAGTAGTGACCGACTGGAGACCCTTGATGAAAGCCTCAGGCAGCGAGGGCAAAGTTTGGACAGTCAGGGATGTTCGCTGCCTGAGGTGGTGCCATCGTGTCACTGCTGAGCCACTCGGCTGGGGTGGAGGGATTGGACAGGTGCACAGCCTCTGCCTGCTCTCTGCTTTAGGACTTGATTTGAAGATAAACAAATGGTCCCTCTTCAGCCCTGGCACCCCAGATCCAAACCCATTCAATTTGAATTCAAATCCACTCTGGCTGAGTCAGCCTGGCAGATTTCGCTGTCTGTTCTCCACCAGCTGTCAAAAAACAATCTGCCCTGCAGAATCAAGCCCAGATGACTGTTCACTGTGAGAGGTTTATAGGCTCTGTGAAGCCTGACACATCACATGTGCTCGTGTCCTACCTCCATCGTTGTCTTTGCCATCGCCGCATGCCGTCTCCATGGAAGTATCACAGCCTGCTCCTCTCCAGCCCAGCTGGCAGACGCAGTGCCAGCCGTTCATGTCCAGAGTGCATCTGCCATTGCCATTGCACAAGCCAGGGCATCCCTCTGCAAGGCAAACAGCCACACATTCAAACACACTCAAAACACAAAGCCTCACAGCCTGGAAAGGGTCTCATTAAACAGCCTTTTCCCTTTGCCTTCAGTTCATTTCTCCACTCCCACTCGGTGTCTTCCCACTTCGAATGAACTTTGCTTTGGTGTCAGGATGGTGGTGACCACTCAATGGGCAGCTGCTTCTGGCTGTCCCAGGAGGTCCTCACAGCACAACCTCACTCACTGCACTGAGGGAATGGTGAGTTTCAGGGGGCACTGAAATATTACTGCTTTATTGATTATGAAAGCAAGGCAGCACATTGCCCTCTGAGCCTCTCAAAACATTTGCCATGTAAGACTAGTACTTGGGGTTACCTAAGTAGCATTTGGGGTTAAAGTTCCCAACACCCAGCAGGATAAAGCAGCTGGCTTTCAGTGATACTGAGATCTCTGACTGGTAAGCATTCAAAACATATGGAAAGGCAAAGGCAGAAAATATTTGGAAGATACACAGTTTCTGTATTACTGTAGTAATTTTGGGAGGGATTCATCTCATCCGGTTCAAATTAATCTATAACTGAAATGCCTTCAACTCTCTGTAGTCAGCAGAGAAACAGACTGTCCCAAGACAGAAGTCTCCTCATGTGAGTTTGATGCTCATGGTGATGAGCTGAAGCATGCTTTGGAAACATCCATTTCTCCCCAGTGACTAGAGAGAGCCCAGCACAGACGCAGGCATTTTTTAGGTGACAAAATTTCCTTGGGGAGGATGAATGCCAACCTCCCAGTCTGCTCACTAGGGTTTGATTTTCTCATGTGATGGCCTCCTGCTGAGATTTTTGCACTTCCCCCCCCCACTCTACCCCTTCAAGAAAACAGCAGAGTAATTTCCCCAGTAAGCAGTGATGTGAGGGAGGCTGCTTAGCTTAAACCCTTCTGGGGGCTTTTTTACCTGTGGAGCCCAAAAATCTTTACCACCAAGCTGTCAGAAGTGTAAGAGACACTTAACAGCTTAGGAAACAGAAGTACAAGGGACTGAAGTGCCTGTGAAGGTCACTCAGCAGGACTGATTACACCAGGGAAACGATTCAGTCTTCCTAAGCCCTGTTTTAATGATTTCTCTGTTTATATGTGCTAGTGCTATCCTGCCATATAGTCTAAGTTGCTTAAGGCCCTCAGCTTTGCAAGACAGGACTGTGAACCTGTGTGAACAACACAGACCTATCCTGTGCCAAAGGACAGTGAGGAGGTGTGTGTTGTCTCAACACCTGTTTTGACCAAATAATGTACAAGGGTCTCCCCAGGGTAGAGCTGGGACCTCATCTAGAACATCCCATGTCATAGTGTGTCCTGCACCAGGGAAATGGGACTTAGAAATGCCTTTAAAAGAAAAAAAACTGTTTCACAGGGAGCTTTTAAAATTCACAGAACCTTTCCCAGTGAACAGAAAAAACCAAACATTTTTTAGGACTATTTTTTTTAACAGGTCACTGATTTATGGGGGCCAAATGGAAAAAGGAGCAAATGTGGTAAGAAAAAGTCCTTTAGAAGGATCTTAAATATATTTTTTATTTACAGACAAATCTGTTGCATTTCAGTCTTTTAAAATGTGTATTCTGGAAATCGACAAATAATGTACGTGTGTATATGTGAGCATGCTGTTGTGTATTTTGGTATTTATATACTACAGAAGAGCTATTTATAGGCAAGGCTACTTGAAATTCTTCATTTTAATATCCTGTCTTCAGTAATTTACAACAGTGCCAAACTTTTAACCATTTAACCAGATTTTTTCCATGCTGCAGCTAATTTATATGTTTGATTCCTTTACTTACTTTCATTCCTTACTTACTTTCAAGCTGAAAGCATTCAGATATTTGAGAACAAAAGAGGAAGAAGTGCAGTAAATAACCTCTGAAAATTACTTGGCTAGCTAGGTAGTCTTATTTTGGAGTAGATAAATCCAGTTTGGATGGGACCATCCTGACAGCAGAGAAAAGAATTTTTTCCCCTCTCTAAAAATCATAGAATCCTAGAATAGTTTGGGTTGGAATGGACCTTAAAGGTCATCCAGTTCCAATCTCCTCACTATGGCCAGGGGCACCTTCTACTAGACTAGGCAGCTCAAAGCCCCATCCAGTCTGGCCCTGACCACTTCAAGTGATGGGGTATCCACAGCTTCCCTGGGCAACTGGGGGCAACTGTGCCATTGCTTTAATTTGTCTAGATGATAAGCCTCTGAAGAAATCTTGCTTTATGTGTATATTGGATGGCTCCATTGAGCTCACCTCTTGCTCCTCAGACTCTTTAAAGCTTTTGCTAAGAAGTTCTCTTCTATCCTACAGTTGCAGAGACTGGGCAGAACAAAGGTGCTGTAGTGTTGACCTGGATAGAAGTGAAGTGAGAACCAGAGAGACTCGAATAAAGCTGAAGACATCATGATCTTGTCTCATGTTCAGAAGTGCCCAGGAAATGTAAGGGAAAACTAATTTAGCCATAAAAATGAGGAGCTCATACAGAACTGCATGTGCTTTACTCTCCCAGGCTTAGGAAAAAGGGAATTTGGAGTGGAAGAAAACAGATTATATATTTTGGATGAGGCACCTTTGGCATCTGGGGAAATGGGAAGAGCTTGATTTGTCTCTCCTTGGACCACTGTGGCTGAAAACACTATGATTTTTTTCCCAAAAGTTCATGAAGCACATAAACATTGAGAAGGGAAAACTTTTTAAAAACTATTTAAGGTAAAGAGAATAATGCTGGCACGAGAACAAATGGTCATAAACCAAGTATGAATAAATTCTGGCTGGAAATTAGGAAAAAAATAATTTGCAAGGATCAGAGGAATGAAGTTCTGGAGCAGACTCCCTGTGGGAATGTTAAAGAGAATATTCTTCAGTTACTTATCCATAGAGCTTGGTAAATTTATATAAAGTTTTACACATTGTGGTTGCCCTTGCCAGCAGAAGACTAGACTTTAACTGAGGAGACCCCTTTCAATCCTATGTGTCTGATTTTTGTGTGCAATTTATTGTCTATATAAAAGTATTTGAGAGTATTTGAATGGACTTTCAGGATTTACTCTGAAATCTTCTTGATCTGGACCAGAGAAAATAAATCAAGCATTTCAGAAAGAGGACAAGTAGAGGAAAAGCATTGGTCAGGAGGGGAGATAGAGATGAGAGCAAGTACCTCATAAATTATGCCTTCCCAAAATATCTATTCCTCTTCTTGAGTACTATGGGGATCCAGGGTGCCCAGATGAGAGAGAAGCATCTGTACCTAAAGTAGGGTAATTCCTACCTGCAATTTTATACTCCACTGTCTTGGCACCCTTTAAGTCTAGAAAGTAAGTTTGTTCTTTCCCACAAAGGAGAACGTAATCTCTGGTCCCCAGTAGATAAAGCTCTTCCAAGGAGCCATAAAGAACTGTTTCCTGATGACAGAAATGGTTCTTCACAGTTATAGGAACACAGAATTCTTCTGATGTTTACCATTACATTACAAGATTCATTAAAATTTCAGTTCTGTGAGGATTAAACTGTAATCCCTCCAGTATCATAGTTTGGTAGGAGAGCAGATACTTTTAGGATGCATAGAGAAAGTAAACCATTAATAGGGGAAAAAAATTAAACAGCATCTGCCAGAGGACTTGAGCCTTCAGGAAGGTAGGGGACAACAGAGATGAGCAAACCAATATATCCAAGAGAATGGACCTATAGGTACTACCATTTCTGAACTGGTTCATTGCAGAGACTTGACCATCACCTACACTACACAGATAGGATGGCACAATTTTCCTCATTCCACAAACAATGTACTTCAAAGCACTCGATGAAAAGATGATACAAAATAAACTTTATCCTTTCCTTTCCCCCATGCTGGGGAATAAAGCAAAGAGATCATCTTGTTTCTGAATTGCTTCTGAATGTCACCACAGTGGGATGGCTTAATCCTCAGAGATTTACACCACATAATCTTTCACCTCTGATTTCTCATAGCTAGAAGTCACCAATGATGCATTATTCCTGTTTGTGGTGTTAACTGTACTTGGGTGATTAAGAGAATTAAATACATGAACAGAACTTTTTGAGAAAAAGGGGAGTTTATGTGAGTTTCAAACTTAAGCATGTGTAAGTGCTACTGAAAGATTCTGGAGGGCATTCATAAAGATGTCAGGTCTGCCATGCAAGTGAGAGAACAGACCAGGGAAGCAATATAAAAAGTGGGTTAATTTTGAAACAGATAAGAAAAGATCATCAGAGTCAAGAGACTGTCCCCAGAAGTTATCCTGCAATTTTAAAGACTGTTAGTAAAATAATTTGCTGTTAATGATCTGTACAGTTAAAGCCTTCTCTAATTAGTCCAATTATAAGCAACATTTACTGGTATTTTTCTTCAAGGGAAACCTCACTGCCACTCTAAATAAGACTTAGAAAGAAAGGCTATTTATTATCTTTCATTCCTTGTCAGTAGGAAAGAAGCAATGGATGCTCTTACCAAGTGCCACAGACAGCAGCTGAGCTCTGGGAAAAGTAGGACATGGCTGAATGCAACATGTGAAGATGCAAATGCCTGAAGCTTGAGAGAGCAACAACTGCTATGAGACCTGCAGAAGCTGCTCTGGGACTAAAGGTGAGGAGCAAAGCATCAGCTGATCCTTGCAAACTATGGAAGCTTGGTGATGTGCCCAAAACCAACTCAATACTGAAACTACCACCATGATATTCTGTGGAGATGGGAATCCAGAAATCCTTAATCAGATGTGTTCTCTAATAGGAAGGTTAAGAAGATATTGACCAGAGCTCCTACATTTGTAACTGTACAAATGAGGGAACTGGCTGTGGTCAGACCTTGGCTTCTCATTTGCTCTTATGCTTCAGGAGCAGCCCTTGCAGCTACCCCTGAATTCTAATATTGTTCAGAAACTTTAAAATTCAAATTAGCTGTTTATATATGCACCATTACAGTGTTAATGTGATAAATCGTTATTTTTGAAGAGTAGGAATTGATATTCAGTAATAAAAATTAATTACACTGATGTACCATCAGATCCAACGATATTCTGTATGGAGAAACTCTCCCTAAAATCAGCACCTCTTTTAATTATTATTAAAATAATAGGCACATCTTCTCATTTTAAGCATTACCAGTGTTAATTAGGCCTTAGTTTAGAAGATTCTACTCTGAGTCTAGTTAGAGTTTCTTGGTTTAATTATGCTGATGTTTGCTATTGAAACTTGCCCTCCCATTTAGGATCAATTCTACATCTTCTCTGACTGACTGCTTTATTGTAGAGCTGTAGGAAAGACTCAGCAGTAAATCAGGCTCACCCTTTGACAGCAGAGGATTACTGGGAAAGGATTTCAACCAGAAAGATGTTAATAATTAAGAAAGCCAAAAGGGCATGAGTAATTTAGTTTTGAAAAATGCACACTGTGCAGTTAGCCAAGTAAAAAACCATGTACTTTTAATGTTTTAGCTATTGCTAATCTTTCCAAAAGCAGCCATGCATAGCAAGAGACGATCTTTTATTCTTAATATGTTGCTTAACCTGTTACCCACTGAAACACTCACTAAATATAATGTGTCTTTATCACTGGGCATAAAGGTGAGTCAAAAAGCTACCTAGAGGAAAAACCACAGCTACAGAAGACTTAGTTAAAAAAAACTGGGGCACTGGTTGGGCAAATCAGTATTGAAGGTTCTTTGCCAGGTTATGCAGGTTGATTTTTCATCTCTTCTATCCCCTCAATGCTTATCTTCTACTTTTTGATGCAACATTCTCCAATACACATTGAGACGAAAAGGAGGAGTCCTGGAATTTTGAAATGCAGAACACTGAGATGTGGAACATTAACAGTAGGTTCTGATCACACTCCCTAGACATGGCCCAGATCTTCCTCTGAGGAAGCCACCATGATGACTTCATTAGGGCACAATAAATTACTTTTCCTTATCTAAGAAAGAGAATGTACTTTTTCCATGTAATTTAAATAAAGGCAAGCATGGGGGATTTTTTGGTGTTGAGCAAAGAGAGAAAGCTAACTACCACTGTACAATTGACTGATCTATAAAGAAGGGTCCAAGGACAGCTACCAGTTGCTGCATTACACTGAAGATGGAAGTCTTTAAACTATGGACATTTCCTCATCATTAATATTTGCCTGTTCAAACATTTTTCCTATTTGCAATTGTTCCTGAATCTGCCTTTAATCTTCAATAGAAAAAAAAAAAAGAAAAACATTGAATTGTAAATTCACCCAGAGAAGTGAAGTCAGTAGGGGAACCATGTTTTGTGTCACACCACACAAACTCTATGCAGCAAACACTTCATTTTAACTGTACACGGGGTCAATATTTGAGCATATCTGCTCTACATCCTCAGCCTCTCACACCTGTTATTTTTCATTGCTCAAAACCTGAAAAGAAGGATATTACTGCAGAAAAAAATTGATTTGTTCAACCAGATTTTTTGGTTTGTTTAACCAGCAAACATATGATGCTTGCATGGTGTCAACACTGTGTTGCTGTTAGTGTCAAATCAGCCATCCAGAAAAATATTTAAGTCCAACTCAATCATATTTACTGTCAGACTCTTGTATTTAACCATATGTATGCTATTTCAACATTTTTCAAAGGCTAAGTGCATTGTGGAGCTGTCTGTTTCTATTAAAAAGTCCTAAAGTAATTTAGCTCATTGTTCTGATTAATAAATAACTGCGATTTTTTTTTTTTTCAGCAGATGATTTCTGTTCTCTAACAGTTCAAATCTTTTTCTTCTTTGCTGAAGAAAGACCTTAGATTTGGGTTAGATTGGGTCTTAGATTTGCATTACATTTACAAACAGGAGCATAAGGTTGTAGTGTACACTAATGAAACATCACTAATTTCTACAGATTTTGCCGATTTATGCAATCAGGGGATTTGAGATCATAACATTTTTGGATTAGGAAAAATAACTCCAATATATAATTAGTTAAAGCTCCCATGTAAGAGTTGTCAGTTGTGGATCAAAACATGAAGGCTCCACACAGAAAGTGCACTCACCTGTGTTACAAAATGGACCATAGACATTTAATTAAAACACATCACTGTACAGGGCTCCTGCTGTATTCACAGACACTTGTTTTCTCCTGACTTGCCTTACCTGAGTAGGAAGGGTGAGGATGAGAGGTGATTTGGAAGGGAGGGCAGGGACGAGGGAATGGGTAGGAACACTGATACAATGTTAACACAGGGTCACAGCACTTACAGAGGTATTTCCTACCTAAATGACTGGAAAGTTCACCCTTCCAGACATTAGGGACTACTCTGGTGACAATGAGGAAGAGATGCAACCTCAACACAGCATGTTCACGGTGCATTTTTAAAAAAGAAACACAAAGACAATAGGAAAAATAGGAAGGAAGAGCATACCTTTCACTACCTTATCCAGATAGTGAGCTTGGGAGATAAAAGACAGGACATTTAAGGTAGGATTGAATAAGTGCATTGCGGCTTACTACGAGACTGTGCAGGTGCTAGAAAGGCAAAGGAGAGTTCGCTGTGATATGAAAAGAAAAACCTTGATTATGAGGAGAGAAAAAAGGAAGAAGGGTGGGGCACAGGACTCCTCAGTCAAATGGCTTGAGAAGGCTGTGTTAAGGCATTCAGTAATCTTTGCTCATTAAGATCAGGAAGCAAAACAGGAAAGTTCTATATATAGAGTTATGTGTTTTTATATATATATAGGTATATATGTATATGTATATATATATGTATATCAGGATAATGCTCTGCTCATCTCCAAGTCTCCCTCCACTTTACTGCTTTACATTTCATCAGGAAAGCAGAGACATTTGAAAGTCCTCCACCTTACCTGATTGTCTTATATTTTTCCACACAAAAAGGCACAGTTCTGTGACCTTACCAGACTGGTAGAGGCTTTTCACTGGATCTTTCTAATAGTAATACACTGCATTTATGCAGTGTTTTCTAGCCCCAGATCAAATTACTTTACAAATATTAAATTAACCTCATGGCAACTCTACCAGATAGGCAAATATATTTCATTTCAAGGAGGGCTAAAGAAAAAGCAAAAAAGAAAGTTACAGATGTCATGGGAGCAGTCATGTACCCAATTCCCATGGAACACTGATTTGGAAAACCACCTTCTTATTGATTTCCTGGTGTCAAGCAGAAGGCTGGTGGCAAAGACGTCCTGCCTCAGAGACCTGTGGCGCATGCCAGCAGGCGGCACTCTCTGTCCTCACACCAGCTGGTTTTTATTAATAAAAGAGAGGCTCTGAGCCTTGCATTTCTCTGTTTAAATACCTACTTAAACATTATTTCCCTTTTCTCTTGCCTGCTCCCTGCAATCTCTGTCTCAGTTGTGTCCTGGTTCTTTTTGAAGAAGTTTTTGTTTCAGGTTCATTCAGGCACACTGTCCACCGGGGAGACCATGTCCGGTGCAGGAATTATTTTTCCATCTTGTGAATGTAATAGATCTGTCTAGGAACTATTGTCAATAAGAGTAGAGGGCTGGGAGGGCTCACCTAGTGTGGGGGATTATGAGGCTTGGCAAAGAGGTGAATTAATCACGTTGATGTGATGGGAGTGATGCAGGAAGCACAGAATCACCATCTGCTTGGATGGTGGCTGAAGCCTAGGAATTTATCTCTGGATTTTGACATCCACAGCTGCCCAACCTGTTAACTCAGGCAGTCACTGTGCAGCTGATGGCAGTGAAGGCAGCTGCCAATGCCAGCCATTTCTTGTAATGTATCAATGTTTTCTTGTAATTTGAAAAATAATGGGGCTTCCTATGGGAGTAGAAGGAATCTTTTTTTTTTTTTTCTAAACTCATACAGGCTATACTTCTGGCATTAAATATCATCTTATTCCTGACAGAAACTCCTTTGGAAACCATGTGGGCATGTGAAACATCCTGAGAAATTATGAAGGAGTTCAGAAGAAAAGCTACTTTTCTAAGATATCCTCTGCACCAAAAGGCACCACTACACACAACTCCATGTCACCACCCTACTCTGGATGCCACTTCAGAACTGCTCCTGTGACCATTTCTCAGAGTGAAAGCCCTCTTGTTTCACCAGTCTGAGCTAACTTGGTTTGCTTTGTCTGAAACACAATGAGAACGATAAGGGGTGGTATTTCTTTGGCTCACAGAGAGGGAGGAAAGGAAGAGAGAAGTGAGAGATCCTGCAGGCACGTCCTTGAGAAGGACTTGTTTCCCAGTACGCTCTCCTTCTTAATTTCCCAAATATTCTTTTTCCCTTTATCTTTCCTATGAGGTAAAGTGGACAGAGCCTCAGGGAAATCACTGGAGTTAAACTGAGATCACACAAATGTGAAGGAGAGGAAAAAGTAAACATCCATTCCTGAACCAGGGACAGCATAAGAAGTTTATGCTACAGGGTCAGGGAAAACACTGTCTTTGAAGTTCATCTGTGCTTAATATTTACTGGCAAATATGCCAAACTATTTAAGGTCAGATTACCTTCAGATTGATTAAAGATCATGTCAGAACAATGCAGCAAGTGCATATTTTCCAATGACTGCTGTAACTATGGTCTTCTCTTGCCCAAAGGTACCCATCTCAACTGGGCAGGATGAGTGCCAGAGGGTCACACACAGCTCAGCTTCTGCTGTGGATGCACTTGAGCACTGACTGTTGGGCAGAGGGTAGAATCACAGAATCACTAAAGTTGGAAGAGACCTCTAAGATCATCGAGTACAACCACTAACTCAGTACTTCCAGGTCCACCATTAAACCCTGTCTCTAAGCACCACATCTACAAGACAGCAAGAACCTTCCCTAGAAACTGGTAGGCTTGTTTTTGTCTTGGGACTGAGCTGCTTTATGGATTCAAAGGACATAAGTGATGTGTTAGAAAGCTGAGGAACAGACCAGGATCCACCTGTAATGTGCCTTGTCTGGATTCCAGCTGCTCCAGCAGAAACGGAGAGGCACTGATTACAACCTCAGCTATTCGGAACATGTGTGATTATTTATGCAAGACGACTGATGAAAGGCAAACTTAAAGGGGCAGATTTCTCAAAAATCAGAGTTTTGCTGTGTAAAACAAACCCCAGGCTGATGGTGCTGTAAGCAGAAGCCGGCGTGGGACAGGCTGTCTGCCTGTCTGTCTGGGCATTGTTATTGCATACACACCCATGCGTGCCAGGACCAGATTTCTGAAAGGAGTTAAACACGCGGCTTTTGCGGAGATCAGTGGGGATTAGGCACTGGGGTGCTTTGAAATCCTGCTAGGTAGGCTGTGGAGTGTTTGGAGAGCTAGCTGCTGGTCCCTCAGGTCTCCAGAGACTCTGGAGTATTTAGCTCCAGCAACTGAACTTCCAGAGGTGGCTTTGGTTTGTGTCCACACTGTTCAAAGATAGTGAATATCCTGACTCTAATATCTAGGGAAGCTCCCTCTGCCATTATTTTTCTAAATAACCCTGTATGACTCATACAAGCTGGATAGGGAGTTTTCACAAGCGCTTGTAATCATAGAACAGGGGAGAACAGCCTTAAGCTGAAGGAGGACAGGTTCAGATTGGGTATTAGGAAGAAATTTTTTACTGTAAGGGTGGTGAAGCACTGGCACAGGTTGCCCAGAAAACTGTGGATACCTCATCCTTGGAAGTATTTAAGACAACACTGGAGATTGGAGCAACCCGGTCAAGTGAAAGGCTCCCTATCCATGTCAGCAAGGTTGGAACTAGATGATCTTTAAGGTCCAAACAATTCTGTGATTCTATGATTCTTTATTAAACCTGGGAAATTTTCTGTGCTGCTTCCTGCGAGGCAAACCCTTAGAGCAGCCAACTACAGAGCTGAGCTGTAATTTGGCTTTTCAGAGCTCACAGTATAAGGGTTTATTTCATCTTTAAACTCAATGCTCCTAAAACCCACCATGATCCCTGGCTGTAGTTTGGGCCAGAACAGAAGAAACTTGAATTCCTGCAATGTTTCTAACGACTGGTGAATTTGGAACATGCTGGAGAACCTACCACAGGAGTCTGGCACTGACACTGTTGTCATGGTGTGTTTTACCCCTTTCACAAACTGACTGAACCCTTCTGCTGGGTTTCAGGTTTGCTGCAGTTAGATAATCAATTTTCTGCTCTACTCTCCTGCACTAAATTTGCTGAATTTGGATGATGAATGCAAGCTTCTGCATCAATTTCCTAGCTGGGAATTAACTGGGGTTACTCTAATGAAATCTCTGAATGAGAGCAATCAAGATAGTACATTCAGTGACACAAGTCTTTGTAGGAGCAAACAAAATTAATTCACCGGGATCAGAGTACTGTAACACCACAAGAAAGAGCCTCCTATGACCAACAAAACAAAAGCATGTCTTACTCTCACACATGCTCAACAGGAAATGGAAGAAGTGTCCCTTACTGGTATCGTCCATTTCTGCTGCGTTACCTGCACACACGGCAATACTTCCAAGCATCACTTCAGCAATGGGGTTTGATGCTCGTCAGTGCTAAAGCAAACCGGGCCATGACACAGACATATACAGAATTACCATCAACAGAACAAACTGGCATGCAGGGAAATTACACAAGGACAAGGGGAATGCTTTCCACATATGTAATGTAATTCCAAGTCAATGTCCTTTCATTTGAGCCAACATAACTAGCTTATTACTCTTGCTAAAGCCATTCAATTTTCTTGGGTATTTACAACTTTGCCAAATCTCCTTTACATTCTACACATTCATCAATGAAATATTCTGTAGGAAATAGTGTTTACAGCTTCAGAGGCAGGAGACTATGTACAAATTTGTTGCTAAATCACCATGCAAGGAGATGAGGAGGGGGGAAGTGAAAAGAAACAGCTCCAGCACTCAAAGAATCAAAAAATGATTCCTAAACCAAGGCAGACCTGCAACAGGAAGGCACCAGCACACAAAATGAGAGTGTGCACCAGTAAAATCTCAATGCTGACTGCATTGCAGTGCTGGCCTTCCTTATGATAACATTTATACTTAGAGCGAGGAATACTACAAATAAATTTAATTACCATGAAAGATAAAAGCTTGTTGTTTGAAAACAGCCCAGGCATATCAGCTGTGTGGAGAATTATCATATACTGAACTAATGGCATTTTGGTTTTACAGCAGAACTAATAAAATGGCACTAGGGGGATGAATCAGGCTTTTTTTTCCCTGCATAAATAATTTCCATATAAAACTGTCCCCTAGATTTGGGGCCTTTTGCTGAATTTTTTTTTTATTTTTAAACTCTTTCATGAATCTGGGTTGTTTTCCAAATCAAACTGCTTGAATAAAAGGCTATAAAATAATATTATAGAAACAGAGGACTTGTATATACACAGGACTGGTCTCTTTTCATTTTAAAGTATTTAAGAAAGGTGGGTTTTTCAATGCCTTTCTCAGGAAAAGAAATGAAAAATATTAGGGATATTGACAAGAAAGCAGAATGCAATGTATAATGAGACAGATGAAGTTTTAAAAGCTAGATATTTTTCATTAGGGGGATGCACGTGGAGACCATAATGTGATAGGGTGACATTAGCATAAATAAATGATGACTAGAATTGAGCCACAGGTATGGTTTGTACCATTATCCTAATGCTGAAATTAAAATACTGAGATCAGGCTTCATTTCCTGTCTTTGCGTGTGCAAATGCACCTGGTGCTCAAGCAAAGGAAGTGATGTCTCATATAACTAAGCTGCTAATCCCCACAATAACTATGCTGATATTTGCCCAGGAATTGCTAGTGGTTAGTTGTGATGAAGTGTGATTTTTAGTTATCATGACATATTGATAGTAACACAGAGGTAAATTTTTTTGTCTTTAAAATAAGCTGATTAAAATAAAATGACTGGAGGAGAATTTTAATTCTGGAACAATTCTTCTAAAGTCAAGTGAATGTTTTCAGGTCCACACAGGCATTATGGAGAACAGAAATGGATTCACTAATTTAGTTTTCTATTAATATACAATAAAAGGTATCTGGAGAGTTTAGGGTTACTGATTTTATAGTGTGTAGCATATGTGGAAGGGGAACTGAAGAGGCTGAATGCATGACAATCAGAAAGAAGAAAGAAGGGAAAATGCATTAAGTAGGTAAGTGAGAAAAGGAAAAAGGTGAAGCCAAGACAGTTCTTAATGATGCTGCAAATTGGTTAATGTGAGAACTGAACCTCTTTGCATGATTTAGCCATATTGTTGGCTTCTTAGTAGTAATAACATCAATAATAAGATACATGACAGAAAGAGCTCATGAGTAGTGCCAGTGCATGAGGAATACAGAAGCAAAGCGAGAGGGAAGTGAAATGGTTAGAAAGGTAGCAGAAAAGACAAGAGATAAGCAAGACAGAGTTAAATACCAGCCAGACATCATCTGACTGCAGTTTCCTCTTTTATTCTGGCAAGCAAAGGGACAGTGCAAACAACGTGGGAAATAAAAGGAAAGAAAACTTAAAATCAGATGCATGTTTCTAAAAATGCTGTCACCATAGTACAGAGGAGTTTTGGAGGCCACAGAAAGACCTCCAAAGAGAGGTGAAGCGGGATGTTTTTAAAAAAAGCTTCTAGCTGACATTTAAAGGCTTGCCAAACACCACATAGGTGTACTCCATGTCTGATAATAAAAAATATATATAGCCATGTCACCAACAAATGAAAGGACATTTTGTCTTGTTCCCACATGAAAATGTATGATGTCAGAATTTGAAATCCAAGAACAAAGGTGCTCATGCTACACTAATTCACACATATTCAATTAAGCATGCGCCTTCTCTCCTCCCTGATGACCAATTATTCCCCGAAAAGGAGTCGGGTTTTCTGTCTCCCTACCAATAGTGCAGTGCTCTCCGTTCCAGCCCGGGCTGCATTCACACTTGCCGTCGCGGCAGGTGCCGTGCTCGTTGCAGCGGGGGTGACAGGCTCGCTGATCACAGGCTGCGCCCATCCAGCCCTCCTCGCAGCGGCAGCTGCCTCCCACACAAACGCCGTGCCCGCCGCAGTCCGCCGCACACAGCTCTGTGGGACAGGAGGCAACACGGAGGGGAAATGGGGGGGAGAGAGAAGGGACAGGGGGAAAATCCACAGTGTTATTGTTCAGAAAAGCAGACACACTTCACTACCTCGCCTTACGGGGCAATGAAAGGAATTCCTGGAGCTCGTAACACTAATCCTTCCTGACAATAAGAATCTAATAAGTATATTACAAAAAAGAGATGGACATGGATTGCAAGGGTCTGCTGTGATTGATCCTCCTATTTGCTTTCTAATTCTCTTGCACTCCTCAAGCTTTTGTGATGCTCAGATCTGAACGGAAGGCTCTTCCAATAAGCAGAACGGAAGTCACATTTAATTAAAATCTGGTTAAGTGTGGAAACAATGTGCTGATAAACTGCTGATGCTAAAATTAAATGCTGACAAAGCCTGTTTATTACTTCTTAAACCACGGTTCTGGGGATGAGATTCATTAAAATCCTTCTCCCCTCTTTAAAATTAAGAAATGACATTTTTCTTTCTACTAAATTTATACATTTTCTTTGCCCCTCTTCTCCTGTCACCCCATTAAAAATCCCCTCTCAGACATTCAGGCAAAACTGCATCTTTTGCAAGCCACACACACTGGAGGTGATAGGATGGTGCTTGTTCCCAAGTTTTATCAGAATTAATGGAAGCACAGCCCCAGCCAGGTATCTTGGTACTTACCTTCAAAAAGCAAAGAGCTAAAAGTCCTTGCCTTTTCAGGGATGATGGCCTTCCCAAATCTCCCTGAGCCCTAGCAGGCCTGAGAACACAGACATAATATTTTTGCCCAGCACTAGACTTTTGTCTAAAACCTGGCATAGCCTTGTCATGAATTTGGGAGAAGTGTTTTTATCTACACTGTATTTGACTGGAAAAACAGAGACTCGATGGAGAAGACATATCCATGAATCAGGTGTTAAAGTACCTGTTACCATCATTACTATACAGGATTGATTTCAATGAAAAAAAACAAAGCCCAAATACTAATGCAGTGTAGCACTGCAGATGAAATGAAATGAATCTATTTTTCTCCAGTCTCATTACTTGGCCACTGCTTTTCAGCTTTCACAAGCCCTGACTACACTCTCCCTTCCTCAACTGAAGGAGAGGCAATTCACAGTATTTCAGCCTCTGAGGTCTTCTCTCTCACTTCTGTCTGGTGTTTCTAAATTCCCAAATGTTTTGACCTCAAGTCTTCTGCTTCACTGAGCCATTTTATAGATTTTACATGGTAAGGACACAGTTCTTTTTGGGGACATGGAGATGTGACCAGAAGAAATGCTGAGCAGGGCTGGGCTGGAAGCACAGAAAGGGATACCAGGGTTACTCTGCAGTGCACATTTTTTCTCTGTGTCACTGGCTGCATATAAAATATTCAAAACTACTCAGCCTACATTAACATCACACCTGACTGAAATTCAGCTGTACTTAAGTTGATTTTAGTCTTTTGCTAGTAAATACTCCATTTACAGGACACTTGGGGTGTTCAAAAACTTTTGATAGGCTTCTGATATAGGGCTAGAACATTCACTTCAGCTCCAGGAGCAAAGTGGTGCACCACAGCAGAGAGCTGCGAGGTCTTCAGCCTCTTGTGATGAAATGGACTGCTGATGAAAAGGATCAGAGAGCTCTTTGGACAACAGTAATGCCTTGCCTGTCTAGAAAACACCTCATTTTTCAAATGTGACATGAGAACAATACCTAGTCCTTGCTTCCCATAAAGCTTAGGTTGGTGGAACAGTTTCCAGTAAAATTCCTTTTACTGCAGCATTGTGGATGTCTCCAAACCCCCTCAAAAAAAAAAGTCCTATATGCTTAAGTCTCCTAGTGAAAGAACTCTGGAGTTCAAATGGGCTTAAGACACTCCAGAACTTGTCTATATTTAGAATCAAACTTGCACAAGTATTTGGGTACCTTGGGCACTTAAACAGAGTATGTGCACACACCACTTGCTGTTGAGATGTAACAGAGTCTAATGTAGAGTTTACTGGAAGTAAGTAGAAATTACTCTATCAAACAGCAAAGGCATGGATGAAGAAGGGCATGAGTTGCTGTCAGAAGATTTACTCTGCATCTGGCATCGAGACACAGATTTTCACAGCTCCTAGCTGTGAGGAAGGTAATATACTACAGTACCTGATAAGAGCATAAGGGATGGGCAATTATTGACTTGCTGAAGGTGTGTTTACTACTTTTTTTCCCTAACTGCCAGACAGCACTGCAAGGGAGTGTGGGCTGGTCAGGGTGATGAACATACAGGACCTGCAAGTTGGTTAATATAGCAGTAAAGATGCACCAAAGGGAAAAAAAAAAAAAAGAAAAAAAAAAAAAGAAAAAAAAAAAGTAAATTTGGTTCTCCTTGGCTAACCTGATTAAAAAAGTCTGTAAGTCTGGAAAGCATAAAGGAAACAGCAGATGAAAAATCAAAAGCTAGATTTATGCTGCTAAAATTTCAGCAAGCTGAGAAGAAATAGCTTGAGAAAGTACAAAGTCTGAGAGTACTGGTATTTAAGCCTGAACTCCAAAAATTATTGTTGCAGCCCCTGGTGCTTTCCAGCATATGGTTTTTACCATAGGACTACTCTGGACTGCAATCCCTTCTCCAGTTATTAGTTTACATTCTTTATTCATAAGTGTTTAACTTTGATCTCAGAATATCAAATAAGTTGCAATTTTTCTTGCTCCCAGTTTACCAAGCAATCCACAGGATGCCACCTTGGTCACTTCACACCTTCATTGTATCTTGTTCTCCCCATTTGTAAAAAAGTTCTTTATATCTAATCTAAATCTCTTTTAGTTTAAGACAATTATCCCTCATCACTACAAGCTCTATTAAAATGTCTGTCTCCATCTTTCTTGTAAGTCCCTTTTAAGTAATAAAAAGGCCACAATAAAGTCTCCCCAGAGCCTTCTGTCCCCCAGGCTGAACAACCCTGTCTCAATTAATCCCCATAGCAGAGGTGCCTCAGTCCTCTCATTATCTTTGTGTCTTCCTCTAACTTGCTCAATCATGTCCACATTCTTCTTGTTTCGGAGATGCCCACAGCTGGGTCCCAGAGCTGGATGCAGCACTCCAGGTGGGGCCTCACAAGAGGAGAGGGGTAGAATCCCCTTCCTCACCCTGCTGGCCCCTCTGCTTCAGATGCAGCCCAGGGCACAACTGACTTTCCTGGGGTGTGAGAGCACATTGCCAGGTCATGTCCAGCTTTTCATCCACCCCCAAGTCCTTCTCCTCAGGTTTGCTCTCAATCCCTCATCCCCAAACCTGTATGGATATCGAGGGTTCCCCTGACTCAGATGCAGCACCTTTCAGATAAAGTAACCAAGGCACAAAGAAGGAAAGTGATGGATCCACAGGGAAATGTGAGCTCTGACACAGGGGCATAACAATATGCAGTCTTGTGTCCTATAGGTAAGATGGAAAGGTCAGATGCCTACAGATTGGTGGCAGAGGTAAAAAACCCAGAGATAATAGGAATAGTGACAGTCAGAAGTGTTCCTGGAGTTATTTAAAGGTGTTAAACTAGGACAATGGAGTGCATTCAAAAATGGTGAAGAGAGAAAAAAAATAATGTTCTGAAAAGCAGAGCCTCTGTGCAGTCACTCCTATGAAAAAGGATGGAAAACACTCTGGGACATTTACATCTTGACTGAAGTATTTCTCAGACAACATGCTGCTAAGGAACAGTCTTGCACACGTGGGCCAGGGATATGCACTGCATGGTATAAACAAACAGATCTTAGGCTAAACCAGAACAGGAATCCTGGGAACATTTTGAGTTTCATCTCCTACCACCCATGCACACAAAAGCTTGCAGGTTCCAGGTTATGAATGTATAATTCATACATAATGGATATATAAGGTGGTTTGGATTCCCAGGCCCCAAGAGCTGTAATACAGACTCCCAGCTGTTAAAAACACTTGTGAAGCAAACTACATACGACAGTCTCCCCAAAATGTAGTTTAATTATTTCTGACAGGGAACTAGGAGCCAGCAACTCTCAAAACTATATCTTCCATTTAACTGCCAGTTTAAAAATAGATGGGTACCCTACAATTTAAATAGCCTTACAAAATACAACCTGCTATGTGCCCTGGTCCTTTACTACACAGACCTCTTAAATGCTCACAGGTTTCTAATGGGTGATTAAATAGTCAGAGTAGCTTTTACTTTTCTGGTGGCACTCAAAGAAATGATCAAAATGGATTTCAGATTAAGCTTCCACTTAAATACATGTCTTTTTGGACAGAATAAGACAGCTAAGGCTGTTTTACAGAAAAAGGCAGGTGAATCGTCTCTTCGTCATTCAGTCCCAGGGACAGAATTTGTCACCTCTGTTCTTATTACAAGCTGCATTTTTTGGTACATTTCCCAATTCTGTTGTTAAAATTAGAGGACATGATTAGCTACCATCTGAGCTGCATGAGCAAATGAGAAGGAAAGCTTTTAATTCTCCTATTACAGTATTCACACACTGGCCAGCTGCACTATATTGCTCCTGCCTATTTAAGCTTAGAATGCTCTGCCTGTGCATAAGAGACCTGCCTGTTAAATATTTTTACACCAGCTGTTCCCAAAAGGTGACTAAATATTTCCTTTCATCTTTAATCTCCTCCAGTGTTTGTATGAACAGCTTAGCCACTCCTTATCCTTTCCTAGAGGTGCACTGTGTTTTACCTCATCTCACAGTGCAGATCTCAAAGCTGTTTGTAGTTCCTTGAAGAGAGGGGATCCTCTAAGTAAATCTGGTGCCCAATTCTAGGAGCAAATATGATGCTTAATGTCCTCAAAAAGTACAATCAAGCCAAGGACCTCTGTGAGAAACACCTGGACTTTGAGTATTATCCTGTATTTTGTTCTGTGATGTTTGTACTTACCAGGGGGCACTGATGGATGGTAAGTGATTAATGGATGAAGACTTTTTTCTAAGAAATCAAGTTTGTATCAACGTTCCCATCTGGGGTTTTGTCATGTTATTGTCTTGGATGGTGTTGTCTTGCATTGCCTGAATCTCACCTCATGTTATGTCAGTCTTACCTAAAGAACTAAATTGAGCCTAATTGACCTCTGTGTGTCAGATAGTTCCAGAGGATGATTCACTCAAAATCTCTTTCATGGAGAATTTCTGGAGTAAACAGTGCTCAAGGCATTGTTGAGTTTGGAGTGGTTCATCTAAAGGTCTTAGGTTATCATAAACATTATTCTTAGGAAAGGATAATGCCATTCCCTTCTGCTTCATTTTCATGAAAGTAATCAAAAAAGAAATGACTCATCTTCCATTCCAGGACCTGCTTATCCCCACCAGGAACCAGCTCATTATTGGGGCTCAGATCAGGTCTAGTGGAAGGTGTCTCAGCCCATGACATGGGGGTGGGAACTAACCAACCTTTGAAGTCCCTTCCAGCTCAAACCATTCTGTGATTCTATGAGACCATAGTCAACTGTCTGCTGGATAGTTTTTAGACAAATGGTTTTTCTTTATTTTTTTTTCCTCATTATCTCCTCATGACAGGGGGAGTGACTTCCCTTTGGTCTGTTAATACTGCCTTGGAATTCCTCAAGGCTCTCTTAAAAATCCTAATACATCCTACCCAAAATCTTGACAGTGGCTCCTGACGTGCCTTAACTTCTCCACAGTGAGTCGAGGAAAACTGTAATGTAATTTTATTCTGTCTCCATCAGCCTGTCTCTCTCTGTTGTTGTTCATTTAAACTTTAAGAATCTCAACTATCTGAGGCCAAGATTATCCTTTCTGTTCTGCATTTGTATTGTGCCAGGTATAATGAGGTCACAGTCCATTTACAGCACTTCAGAAGTTAGAATAGTAAAGCAATTACTCATACAAATAAAAAACTTGTACCTGCTTCATTCTCTTTTTCTTTTTTTCTTTTTTTTGGCATATCCTGCTAAAAAGTGACATAAGTCTGTCCCCTTAAGAACAAAAAATCTGCTATGTTGCCTTTGATATTTCAGAAGAAAAGTGGGAAAAGAAACTTATCAAAGACTAACCCACTAGTGCAGTGCTTTGTTCATGGCTATTTTTAATTGATGGAACAGACACAGGAGCCTCCAACACAGGAAACAGCATCATTCAGAATTTCATATTACTTTCACATCACATTGAAAACTGGAGTTGGAAAAAGGATAATGATGTTAATTTGTGCTTCATTTCTAGCAAATCCATTTTTACATGTTTACCCCTATCCCCCCACATATCCTCATATTGGCTTGACAACAGTGTAAAGCTTTCCAGCTTAGAGAAGAGCAAGGCAGATGCAGATTTTTCTTTAGCATTCATGCGATGAAGAATCAGAGATTTAGCTGCTTCTGACCTGTCTTCTAAATCCTTTAATAAATATGGATTTAGTGCTAAAATATAAGATCAGGTGAAATTGCTCAGAGCTTTCTGAAAACTGGGTCAGTTCCACTGACCTTCAGTATATTAATAGAAAATTTAATAATTAAAAATCTGCCTTAACTGGGGTTTTTCCACTTCAAATTGGCTCATTTGAGGCCATTTCCAGCATCAAACATTTTTTTTCCAGAAAAGCACGAAGCTAAAAGGGTGAATTTGGTGAGGAACAAAGCCTTGTTTTCATAACCGGCTTTAGAAGGTAATCAATGGGGAATATCTGGGAAAAGCAAGAAATAGAAAAATACAGATGAAAAAACCAGAAAGTGTTGTGATCAGCATGATTTAGATAGCAGTGAAGTCTAAAGACATTCTTCATAATGAAATACATTTTGCAGTGGTATGAAATTCTCATTCCTGTGATTTGATAATTTTGCAGTGACATGAACTCCTGTGATGCTACTGAAGAAGACATAAAGCACATCAGCTTTTAAAACCATTCTTTTTACAAATGTTATAAGGAAAGGATCAAACTAGGGAGCAAGAAAAACCTCAAAGAAGAGGTGTGGATTTTCTGTCACTGCCAGTAGCAGATCTGTAGCATGAAATCCTCTGAAAACCGTCCTGATTTGGTAGTGAACAGGGAATGATTGTTTAAGTCCTGTCCATGTCATTAATTGAAGGATGTATATTTACCTTCAGAGATCATGTCCTGAAAGCACCACCTGCATAATGTAATGCCTTTAAACAAGTAATCTGTTTATCTATTTTAAAAGCATGCATCAAGTATGTAAATATTACTAATGTAGAAATAATAATAATGACTTATGTCTATAAATATAAAACCTGCCCTTTTATGAGTGTAATTAAACTTTTGGTTTGGTTTGGAGATGACTCTCTGCTCCACTCAAGGGCCTCAATGTGTTTTACACAGCTCAGTAAACTGAATATAACTGAAAGGTAACAGCTATTTATTTTCTTTCCATGGATGAGGAAATCAAGATTAAAGGATGCTCTCTAGGGACTGAATATGAATCCACCAGCTTTGCTATCTACCCTCATCAGGAAGAACACTGACCTTCAGCAATGGCTTTGAAATCTGACTTAGACACCTGAATTTTCACCTCCTGATCATGAAGCCCTGAGGAGCATCCTGGAATGCCTGCACTGGGGAATGCATATCCTGAATTACAGAGTGACCCTAACCAGGACACCTGAGTAGCTCCTCACCTGGTGCTGAGCAGATTCAGGAGATGTGTCCATAACTGCCCTGGAACCCACCCTCCATCTCCAAAATGAGTAATGAAGGGGTTTGGTATGGTAAGATACTTAAACTGATGTATGTCTATCCTCAAAGACTGAGCCTCTAACTGTCAGCATGCAGGACTGAGCACAATGGGATTCCTGGGAATTCTTGCCAGAAACAGTAACAGTGAGAATAGGAGCACAATGTACACTGGTACAGCTGGGACCTCTTTTAAAAAAGTATCTCACTTCAAAGTGCAATTTCAGCTTGCTTCATATTTGCATAAAGGTCTTCCAGTTCCTGTCTGGAGAGTTGTAATTTTGTGTGATGAAATTTCATTAAACTGCTGTGGTGCTTTTTATCACCTTCTAGTTTCTACAGTATTTATACTCTATTTTCATCCTTGCCTTAAAGGCTAAGGACTGACCATCACGTTGTGTCTAAAGCATCTCCTCTTTGGCTGTGATTTACTTTCATACTCGTGTCAACCTTCCATTTATTTATTATTATGAACTCTACTTTAAACTGTCTCTTGTTGCTGAATAGCAGGACATGAAATGCCAGGTATTGTCAGGCTTCAGTGCTGGAGCTCAGTTCTGTTGAATAAAAATAAATATCCCAAAGTGCAGGACTGCATTTTTCTCTTTGATGCTTAATTGAATCTCTGTGCTTTCTGGGATGTGTTAAAGCTTCCCAGAAAAGAAACAATTCCTAATATATTAAATGATGTTCCTAAGAAAGATTCTTCTCTGAGCTATTTAATTTCCTCTCTGTCCACAAGGAAGAGATAATTTGACAGCAGAAAAGCGTTTTGCTCATGCTTAAAAAGAACTGATTTCTTTTCCAATTCTGTACATTTTGGTTTTTTTCTAAAATAAATTTCAACAGATCATTTACAAATGTGTGTGCTGAACTGATAACAAGCTAGATGTCCTTGGGACTCCCTTACTTAGAGCTCAGTCCCAATATGGATTCCTTTTTCTTCAGACAACATTTTGCCAGAGAACTTAGAAGTTTTATTGTTATTCATCTTCTTCAAAAGGAGACACAGAACATATATGAAACATGCAGGGCTGACATATCCAGAAGTTAGATGTCTGTCTCTCCACACAAATGGGATGCAGCAGTAGCTATTCCAGAAGGATTTTATCTGCTATGCTGTCTATATGCCTAAACACTGATCTGAAAGGATCACTGAAAAGCAGCAGAGCTCTCTCCAAAGCACTCCCAAACTTTTATCTGTCAACATCATTAGAAAGTGCTCATTAGTGTAAATTGTAATGCTAGTTTTTAGAGTATGAACATCTTGCAATTTAGAAGGGGGCAGAGAGAATATATCCCCATTTCATTGTATCCATTTCAGACAGCTTAATAGATCATGGATTTCTGGTCTTCAGTAGACACCAATCCACTCCATGACAACCATTGGTCTTATATTGTCTTTTTCTTGCTCAGTTTTGATGTTATTCTGTTTTAGTGATTCAGGGACTATTTTATTACCTAACCTTGGACCTTCTAACTTAGGATGATACATAGAATCATAAAATGCTTTGGTTTGGAAAGGACATTAAAAACCAGCTCATTCTAGTCCCCCTGCCGCAGGGAGGGACACCTTCCAACAGAACAGGTTGCTCAAAGCTCCATCCAACCTGGCCTTGAACACCTTTAGTGATGAGGCACCCACAGCTTCTCTGGGCAACCTAGTTCAACGTCTCAAATATGATTTGATGAAGCTGAAAGCATCCAATAAACCTTTGCAGGAACTCTGTGATGAGCTCCAATTGGGTTGGAGTATAAGGTCATAGTCACAGGAAGTGTCTACCAACAACAGCATGGAATTGACTGAATGCCAGTGGAGAAGCCATGACATGGAAACTATAACCATCCCTGCTGAGCCATGAGTGGCTTTATCAAGGTAGACAATGGCAGAGACTGACTCTACACAAGTATCCTCCCTGCTGATATTGCAGCAGTATCCTGGTTAAAAGTAGGAATAGTGAGCAGCAGAGGTCTAGATTCAAAAATTAAGAGGCTCCTCCTTTCAAAGGCAAAGTCAGAGAAGAATCCAAAATCTGGTAATCTGAGACTTAGTGATATAAATGGTAAATTCTCAGTGATACAAGCAAAAATGCCAATTGCTCAGTCATCCTCAAAACATGATACTTTAACAGTACTCTCTTTTAAACATAGAATTTAGTATCTTGTGGTGGTGTGAAATTTTTCACACTAACTAGTCACATTAACATGAGCCCCAATGACTTGAGTTTCCTGACTGCTGTTTTCAGTCAGAAAGCTCTGAACACAAAGCACAATTGATCCAAACAAGAAGAACTTTTGAGCTCATGGTGTGACTGCTGAGGTCACATTTGGAGATAGGGAAGAATGCTGAACTGAAACTGGCATGCTGGGAACTAGCCTTAATCATTGTAGGAAACAATGGGGATGGAATAGTCTTCCCTTTGTAGTGGTCCATACATTTTCACTGATTACTGCTGATACGAGAGAGAAGCTGTGCTCATCACAGTGCCTAAGGTCAGTGAGAACCAGGGACTGCCTGTTCCACGACTGGACACACACTATTCTCAGCCTGAGACATGACCTAATCAGACCACATGCTTTGTGATCTAATGGTCAGAGACAGACTGATGATATCATTGCTTCCACTCCTTTTGGCCAAGGCTGAAATGACAGCTAGAGCCCAAGTTTTCAGTTCCTTCAATCTTCCCTTTGTCATTGTGTCTGACCAAGACTGCATGGACTGCTGCAGAGAAGTGGTTAAAAGTAAGATCATAAACACATCCCAGAGTGGACATAACCTAGCTGGTTGGCTAGGGAATGTCCTAAAACAATTTCTCAGCTATCAGATTTAAAGTAGGAATCCATAATTTGAAAGGTAAGCTGTATTTTCTGTCTTAGTGGGAGTTCTCTCCCTCCTTTTATCATGTCCCTTTCATCTGCTCAGTACAAAGATACTTGGACTTTTGAAGAATTGGACTTGCCACAAAAATAACTGCAGCCATTTCAACTATTATATTTTTTTTCCACCACATCAGGGTCTCCTTAATATGCATTTTTAATAAACAAAAGGAAAGGGAGTAAAAGGATATTCAAATGAAAGCCTCCCTGAATACTTTGATTTCAAAGGTTTGGGCAGATTTTAGTCTTTTATTGCATTTTTAATAAAAAGATTTGAAGACTTTAAAGGCTAAGTTCATCTTGGCAATAGGAAGGCTAAAGGCTGTACTCACAAACTTAAGTACATAAAAAATATCATGTCTTTTGCAATGGTAATTCTTATTAACACTATTGATTCTCTATATTCACTAATTTCTTCACAATCCACAAAGCAGATATCTGCCAGGCAGAGTCTGTGAGAGCCTTGTGTGTGCACTGGGCTGCTCATACTTTTCCCTTAGAGAGAAAAGTTACTTCTCTTCATACAAAAGGGAGATCACAAGTTCAGAAATCAGCATGTTATGCTTTTGCAAGGCAGAAGATGAAATTCCTGCTGGTACAAAACACTTCCTGGCTTTCAACAACCATTAAAGGACCGAAGTAAGGCTTTCAGGGATGAGTCTGCAATTTAGGTATTGAGCCAGAAGAGATTTTGATGGCATCTTCTGAAAACCAGCTTTGAAGACACTATGCTACCAAAGTTTCAATTGCCCCAGACTAATGTTTCTCACAGCTCTGCCATGGTAGTGAGATGAACAAGTTACAAGCTGAAAGAAAAGCATTCAAGATGGCCTTTGATCATATAGCTGTGCCTGGTGACTTTTTCTTAAGTGATGAAGATATTTATCAATTTCAGGTGCTGCACCCTGAGGTTTAGTTCTTTTGTTCTTCCTCATGTGTTTTAAAGCTAAGAAAAAGACAAATCAGCAAATTCTTAGGCATTAAAAGGGGTCTTGGTCTAAAGTATGGTACAAGCCTGTATCATGTCAGAACTGATGTTACATCCATCTTTTACAGAGACATTTTTACCCCTGAAGAAAAGACTGTTTAAAGGAAAACTTATATGAACGTTTTCTAAGGATGGATTTTTATTCATCCTTATAATTTTGATTGAAAGACTGCATGCCTTAATCATCCTTTTTATTTTGGTGGCCTTGAGCATGGCACAAAATTAACATGAGATTTTGTTTGCAAAAGCTGACACCAGTAAGCCCAAGGAAAACATATTTTATCACACATGTTTTGTTAGCCCTGGTGCTGTTTGAACAATGGGATATGACATTTTCTGATAAAATGTATGAGAACTGCTTCTGTGACTGTGTGTGTGTGTGTGTGCAATAGTCTCCTGCACAACTCCTGGCAAAAAAAAAGACATTGCAATGCAAACATGCATTTACTTCAGCTTAACTCTTTACAAGTTCATTCTTCATGGTCTCTTTATCTATTAACTGGAATAGAGAAAAGGTGCCTGTTTCAATGAACTGTATCAACTTCATGGTGGGTAACTCTGTCGTGTGCTACCCGAAAGACTTTCACCATTGTTAATTTATACAATTAAACTGATACAAAAAAAATTCAGTCATTACCATTAACTGACGCAGGGTCTCAAATATAATCATTATTCATTAACAGCCTTCAACTGATCCTTACTCCTGCAGACTAAATAGGAGCTTTTCCATTGACTTCAATTCACTGTGCAAAAATTTATGATATGGCTTCCCTGCAACCAGAGACATGGATTCACACACCATGCTAGTTTTATTTTAAATCAACCTTCTCAACCTACTGAAAGTAAGTAAAGTCATGGAAGGTGGGTAAATACCTGGTCTGCTATCCTGTGTCTACCCACACTATTTCCCTACTGTGCTTGGAGGTAAGGTTTATCTAAGACTACCTGCCATATGTAGCTCTCCACAGCCCTGCATCAAGGCTTGATAATCTGCATTTGCTTAAGGCAAATTTTAAATGCCTAAATATTTTTGTGACTGTAGACCTTCATAACAAAGTGTGCCAGTAAGTCACTAGGAAGCAGCATTTCATCCCTGCCACAGAGGGGACAAAAGGGCAGTCATAACATCAAATGCCATATCCTCGGAAAACCATGTTAGCAGCAAAAGTCATGAGAGAATAATGGGACCAAAGTACTGGATTTCATGAGACATGGACATGCAAGCTCAGCCTCCATCTCTGGCCAGGCATGCTCTCTAAGTATTCAAAATGTGATGTAAAATATCATAACTTCTTCCTCCTTTATTGAGCCCCAGTTCCAGTTTCTAACTCTTATCATCAAATGTACAGCCCATGATATTATGTCTCCACTGGCAATTTAGGACTACCCCATACAAAGTACTATTCCTATTACTGCTCTTCTCCAGTGTATTTTAAGGGTCTGAAGTACTGCCTGGATGTCAACTGTGCATAAACTGCATGAGTCATTACGAATGAGTGATGGAGAAGGAATCCTTATCTGCATGCAGGTCAATCTACAACCACTCTCAACTGCCCAGAAAAAGTCACTACACTTAAGACACAGAGAACATGATGTCTATCACTGCTTTGTATATTCAACTGTGCAGGTGAAGATGTCAACTACCAAAGACAAAAAAGTGTGAAAATTACTGATTTAAATTTGAGGAGAGTGAAGGACAACATCAGTTAACTTAATTCCTTTAATAATGATTTTGCATCCAAGCCTAATACTGTTTTGATGGGCCTGGGATTATACTGATGCATCAGCGAGATCCCTCTGGTAAATGGTGCATTCCCCCAGTGCAGATGACACAATTCACCTATTCATTTCACTGCAGTCAGCAAACATGTCTTATGGTATATGATGTGCTGCCTCTTGATTGGCCAGAAATAGTTGGGCCAGTCTAAATAGGTCAAGAATGAGACTACATCACATAGTGAGTTCTGTTTCACACTGCAGCACAGGCCATTTCTTTCCTCCCACTACACTCAGACAATAAGAGGTTAAGAGACCAGCCCCATGATGGCTTTATTAGTTGCCAGATGGGGGTCATAAGAGGTGAAGGGAGATAGCCCCTAAAAGCCTGGGATACAGAAGATCTGTGATAGCAGACTGGAAGAATGGGGCTAGGATCAGTGGTTCCTTCATTACCTTTCTCATACCAAGCATTGCCTTGGACATTTTAGCTGGATTGGGTTATAAAGGACTTTTTTTAATTGCTTGTGCAACAGTACTAAGATGTAAAAGGGAAGTGATTTAATTATCCCATGGAGAAATCAAAATACCACTTTTATTGCTCAATAAAAGTTATCTCTGAAATTATTTCTGTACCCTTCTCTAAGATACTCTCTCTAGTATTTGGGAATTGGCCAAAAAACCTGTATATTGAGGGAGAAGTGATCCTACAAAACTGTTTCTTGCACAAAAGGGTGAAGTATGTTTGAGAAGCATTTTCCCTGAGTGACAAATCGGAGGTAATTATGCAGCAGCCCTGTCTCAGCATATCTTGGCAGTGGGCAGACACAGACAGCAAAAAAACCTCAAAGCATGTAACTACTTTTTCCTACAACGCAGATCAAACAGGAATCTCTCACAAGAGATTGCACTGGCACAACTTGTCTATGAAGTTTAAGTGGAATGAAAAAAGATAATATAAACAGGAAACAGAAATATCTGTAATATCATTGTTTTGTGAAAAGTGAGGGTTTTACCCAGTAATCTGTGTTCTCTAAGATTACCACTAAAGACAGGTAAAATCTACCACTTAGCTGAAAGATGCAGTCTAAGGTTCAAAGAGGCTCTTATTTTACTTTCTATGACAATCCACAGACTTCAGCTAACTGCTTCCATAATGCCTGATAACATAAATGAATACAGCATACAGCACTGTAGACAGGAACTGTTTTTAACTTGAAGGTGGTAGGAGCTGGAGAATCCACTGTGCCTGCTCATATTCTGGGTTTTCAGATAATGATGCTGTTCCTAGAGTACTCCTCACCACGTGGTTTATGAAAGGGGCTGTCCTTGGCACAAATCCAGGTGGGCACAGTTCTACAGAGTTCATCAGGACTGAACATAGTCCTAACTGCTTTGCAGAGCTGAGGGGGATTTCTGCAAGTACTTACTTCTTTCCCTTACTAATTCTTCCATTCTGTTTGGTTCTGTTTTATAGTATAATAAAAATCTGTTCCTTTTAGACCCTTCTACAGGACCTCCACCCCAGTGGGCTGGGCAGTGTGTTATTACATGCTTTTAGCATGCCTGCTCACTCTATTTTAATGATGCAAGAAAAGTACCACATATCCTGTGAGTAAATCTGTCTTTCAAATCAAGTCATCAATTCAGTGGAAAGGTCTGGGCTAGAAATGGAAGTTTACAAATCACCTTAGTTGTGATTTTAGCTGTGAGGCACAATAACCTGAATGTTACAAGCAGCTCAGTGAGGAAAAAGGTCTTGGAATGATGCTCAAGTTTGTCTCAAATAACTTCATGCTGCCAAAGAAAGTTTGCACTAGATGGATTTATAAAAGCAGTATAAGGAAAGCTTATAAATCATCTGTACATGACCCTGCAGGTTCACAAAGGGAAAGTGAATTCTGTTTGCACATAGAAATAAACATTTTTCCAAATCCATCCCTGCAATCCCCAAATCTCTGTACAAACATAGAATAATGGTTCAATTATGAACTATGCTACAAACTACAAATACATGACTACCTTTCCCCTTGTGGTGGTTTTCAAAATAAACCCACAGAGTATGGAATTGAAGATATTAAGATATTAGTATGGGGAAAGGAAAAGCCTGGCATCAAATTTATTTTCCCTTCAATGCATGATAACTTTCCTACCCACACCTGCAAAAGTTTTGATCAACCTAGTTTCAGCCCCAGGCAAGTAGGCCTCCTCTTCTGCTTATTCCTCAATCCAGTCAATTTTACTTTATGACAAGCTCCTAATATCCAGCCTAAATGGTGATTGTCAAAAGGGTTTTCTTATGTTCTTAGCACCATTTTATTCAGTTTGCTTCATCCTTGGAAATTACTCTCTTAAAATACTTGCAAATGGTTAACCTGGTTTTCTTTACTCATGATAGCAATTCCTCAGTGAAAATGTTGTTTACATAATTTTTCTACTATATCCACTCTCCTAAAAGCCTTTTTTTTTTTGGGTTGCTTTGCTGAAAATTCCTTTCATTTCACTGCTTATACTGAGCTGCCCTGGATTTCTGGCCTAGTTCCACTCCAGTTGTGTAAGGTATAGGAACTGTTATTGCTGTGGTCTTTTTTTTGTGAGCACACAATGCAGGACAAAAGTCAAAGCACTGATGCCCCATAGGTTCTGACTATTTAACGTATTCCATTATTTCTCAGTGTGGCCTTTAAGAGCTAATTGCATTTAGAAGAAAAGGGTTGTGAACAGTTTTTCCCTAGCCTTCAATTCACATACTTGATGCAGATTTTGAACAGGATGCCCTTCCAGTGGAGGAATGAAGGTCACTGTTCAAAACTTCTAGACAAAACTGCCTATAAAAAAGGTGTCTTCTTGGTAGCCACTTGTACTAATAAATACTTTTACTCAGTAAATTTATTTTTTAGTTGGTAAAGGACAGTCTTTAATATGAACCTCATGAGGCACTCATTCTCCTCTAACCTAGAAAAGCACAAGCTTTGAATTCAGAAGGAGATCTAAGAGATTACCAAATCTTCCTTCTCGTTTACAACCACTAAAGATTATTTAGTCATCTCCTAAAAATCAAAACAGACCCTTTAGTGGCTACTGGGGTTCATCAAGAACTATCCTCAGAACAATAAGTTATATGTCGACCATCAATTATATTTACAGTCATATAATGAACAATAGCAAGCCTAGGTGGCTTTAATGGAGTTATTTATGATATTACTCTATGCTCAGCAATGGTAGCAGAATTATTTATGTAGTTGAGCAACGGAATTTCTCCTTCCAGTCATGCCCTGTATGTGCTTCACTGGAATACATCTGCAGTACTTTTTTTGCAGATCTGAGTATTTCACAGAGTTTAACAGTAAACCAAGAGGAAGTCACTGCTGACATTACCGATTGAGCAGTCGTGGCCAGTCCAGTTGGGATCGCAGCTGCAGAGTCCAGTATCTGCGAGGAAGGTCCCATGACCAGAGCACTGATCCAGACAGGTGGCTCTTGGGGTCTCACAGTTTGTTCCTCCCCAGCCAACAGAGCAGTGGCATTCTCCTCGGACGCACACGCCTCGTCCCGAGCAGGTAGGATCCATGCAGTCCACTACATGTGAGAAGGAAGAGGAAGCAGACAGGGAAAGCAAATGGCAATTTCAGAAAAAAAAGCTATCAGACTGCTGTCTACACAAACATATTTACATGGTATCTCAAGGTTTCAACCAAAAAAGCCCTGCTGTGAACAAAACAGATGCTTTATGCAAGAAGTCAGTGGCCCTAAAAGGCAGTGAGACCTAAAACACCTACGTGAAAAACAGAGAAAAATCTAGTGGTGAAATCCATTCTTTTGTGCAGGTCTGCACTAGTAAGTGATCTTTCTGGTAAGAACAGGGTAATATCAATTAAGAATAGAATAAGAATAATATTCTATTGTATGCATAATGTGTCTTCATTTATTCTATTAGAATAACCTAAATTACTATTACTAATGAATTTGAAACTGAGCTCTAGTTTTCTGAGAGAGAATTTTGCATAAAGATTCAACAGAAGCTGACATTCTTATTCAGCAGAATGCATGCTTAAATTGAAGAATGTGCTTAAATCTATACAGGGTTCATGGAGACTTAATGAAATTTCACATTGAAATATATCCACAGACGTTTTTTTCTGGAATAAGGATTAAAACAAAATCATGCCTTTTTTTATAATGGTGCTCTTCTGGTTTTATTTTTGATCAATTAATACTCTCTTTTAAATGTTTGAAGTTTATTTTCCCCTCCCAAAGAGGCACTTTCCTAACTGGAAGACTGGAGACCACTTAGTTAGGGGTATAGCAGTGTACACTGAAAGACCAAATGTACTCCCTCCCTGATTCCTGAGTTGTCTTTTGTAGGCAACTGTCAGCTGCTCTGCCCACAGGGAATTTCACCCAGCAATCGAAAAATATGAAATGCACCAGACACCCTCCCAGAAAAACCAACTGGAGGAGTCGATTGTCTATTTATAGATAAAAGCTGATAGGACAGCCTAGAGAAAATTCTTCCTGTCTTTTGAAACGGTGTGTGGCAGTTCCCTGGGGATTGGTGACAAGTGTCAGTCTGGCTAAGCAGCACAGGAAAACTGTCCAGCTTCTGGCTCTGATACAGCAGAGCAGAACATGGCCACTGCACACACGGCAGGCTTGTGGTTCAGTTTTTACCCCTGGAAAAGCTAATAAGAATTCCACTGACCTGTTTAAGATCCAGAAACCTTAAAAGGAAACACAACAGCTGCTCTGATAATTCCCTGGATTCTCAAACCCTTCTCAGTCTGACAAGTAATGGCTCAGTTATTACTATCCCAAGGCATGAGAGAGAATTTTCTTTCTTGTTTGATTCCTGGAGCTCTGCTCATAGCTGGAACAATCCTCAAAAATTTTAAGAGGCTGGAAAGGATGAGTTCATAAATCTCCTTCACTGTTAGCAAGCTGGGAGCGAGGGTGCCAATTTTAGCATGAGACCCTTGAAGCCCTGGCCCTGTTCTTTCTCAGCAGTAATAAGTATGAAAAGGACTAAGGGATGGGGCAGCAGCCTCGTCCGTTCTCAGCAGATGGTTTGAACATAGAGAACAAAGATCACAGGCTAACTGACAAGAGGCTACCTCCAGGCAATTAATCATCTCCTCTGAAGGTCAGTTGGGAAAAAGGTGAGTTTTACAGGGGCCTCCATCACAGGAGGCAGACAATCTGCTATCTCAGCTCTAACACAGACGATTATAGGAGGGGAATGTGCATGTCAGAACCCCCCATTTATCATAATCCCAAGGCCATTTTTCATGTTGAAATGAGCCCTTTCAGAAAATGTCACACACAATGGCTACTTTAAGCTCAGCCTCACTAGCTCTATCTCTTTAGGCTTTCTGCACCATCGGAAGGACCCTGGGACAGGATTACAGGCTTCTGCTTTCTTATTAATCAATTGCTTAGTGGATTTGGACCACAATGGTATATTTTTAGGGAGTTCTGCTTGAAAAATTTAGCTGCTCAGCTCTGGGAGAAGCAGAGATGGGGAGTTGGGCATGAGGGCAGAGCTGACAAGATCTAGTATACCTGGAAAGGAAAAAAAATAGCATATGTTTGTGTTGTTGGTTGGGAAATGTCCCAAATGGTCAAATTCTTGGTTGGAAAATGCCCTGTTTATAGTTTAGCCTTGTGCAGAATCTTTGCCAGGGAGATAAATCATGCAGCAAGCAAGGTTAGTGCCTCTTCTACACTTTTCCCCAATATGCTTCATGCTTCATTGGTCACACAAGTTATTAGGCTTATTCTGTGCCCAAAGAGTAACTTCTCATATTTCACTCTTAAATTTGCTCCCCTCCCTGCAATGTCTCGCTGGCTTAGGCCATGCCTTATAAAATATGGGCCAATAAACTAAGGAAGGAGAAAAGAAAAACTCGCGTAGGATTGTTGGCTGATGTTTTATAAACATTGCTGAACTTCTATGGGGGAAAAAAGAAAAGAGAGAAGAAACCCTGGAATGAAAACCCATTATAAACATGGACCAAGCAGTGAAGCTATGAGAACTGAGAAATAATAAAAAGTAATCAATACCAGATGGCCTTTCTTAGAAGAGAAATTAAGGAGTAAAAGCAATTTAAAAAATAGCATAAATCAACTTTTTTTACTAAATCTAAATATGTACATATATATATTCTCAAGATTTCCCACATGGCATATCTCTGAGTTGCTTCCCCCCCCCTCACAACATAATACAAATTATACCTCGAATATCAAAAACATGCATGCTTAGAGAAATACTAAACAGCCCATAAGAAAAACCATGTTCTCTTTGTTCTTCCTCCTTTTTCAAGTTTTGACCTAGTGGGACTGACACTGTCCCCTGCTACATTGGTAACATGAAATAACTGAGCAGTGCCTGGCTTTTCTGCGTTAAACGTGACCAGGGAAATAAAGGCTCCTGTAGAAAAAGGGCAAAGCTCACTGTGATTTACACACATTAAACACTTCTGGCTGGAGGCAAAATCAGGATCTTTTCATTTCTGTTTATCCAGAAAAGATATGATCTAGTAAATAGGAGGTCTACAGAGATGCTTTAAAGATACTTCAATAGTCACAATCTTTGGGTTCTGCATACCCCACAGCTTCACTGAATTGTGCTTTAAGCCAAGATGAGGCTTTCTCAAGAGATGGCTTATTGTTGGAAGAGCTGATAGTGTTTGTCCCTAACATTTACTGACACTGAAGCCATGATACATCAGAGATGTCCCACTTCTATACATTTAACACATCAAAAGAATTGCTAGATTAGATGCCATTTGAATGTCTGAATCCAATTCAGCCGATTTTCATTGCCTGTAAAATAAAGCCATTCAGATAAATCTTTATCCTGCATACATGAAGACAACCATAAATTAATTCAAGCCATTGTCATTCTTAAATGTATCAAATGACATCTTTAATCTATCAAGTCGTGAACAGGCCTTACATATGTACTTGTAGAAGCACAATTTAAGAATAATTATTTATCAGGTCACCAGCATAGAATTTGGAGAATAGTTTTTAAAAGTTTTGAACATTATTCTTTAAATAATTCACTTTTTGATATATTTTTATACTCTCTTAATGATTTATACACTTGCAAAACTGTCCACTTTTTCATTTAGCAGTAAGAAGCAGTCACAGACTCAGGAAGATAAAGGTTTATGCTGGCAGGTGAGTTCCTACACAAAATGATTAAAGCTAAGTACTAAAAGCAGCTGTAAATCTAAATGTAAATGTGAAATGTTTGGGGGCTAATGTGAGAAAAAAGCTATGGAAGAGCCATTAAAATAATATCTGACTTTGAAGCATAATTTAATTCAAGTCCTGAACATTTCTAAGCTTTTAAAGCTGACAAGGATCAGGGACTTTCTCTCACCCGCCACCATTTTGTGTATGTAAGCAACTGAAATTGCCTGGCATAGCACAGCAGAGAAGAAAGCACTGTAAAAGTAATTATACGTTTAGATGTGTAAATGGAAACGATGCTTTAATAAGAGCATTTGAACATATGATTAGATGTTCTGGTCTTTCAACTAGATTCTTCTATCTGAAGAATTTGATGGCTTTTCATCCAATTATTGAACAAGTATGATAGCTAACGAGGAGTTATGACAACATATCATTTTTATGTTGTATCCATCTATTGTATCTCTAGGTGCCTATTACTGCTCTGTTTAAGTGCCAGTCCAATGCTGAGTTGCCTCCATCCATATAATTACAGAACAACAATCAAAGCAAAAGGCTAATTCAATGCATCTTGCAAATACCTTCTTCACAGCTCTCTCCTTTGTATCCTGGGTTGCAGATACAGGTGCCCATGATGCACGTGCCGTGGTTATTGCAGGAGACATCAATGCACTGGTTGGTTGGGACATCACACTCTGCTCCCTTCCAGCCACTGTGGCACAAGCACCTTCCTTTCATGTACTGCCCATTTCCACTGCACAGCACGGGGCAGGATGCTATGGACAGACAACAAAAATCACATTAAAACAAATGGAAAATCGCTTCCAAAAGGGGCACAAGAGCCTGGCATGTGATTTACATTCTTTATACACAGTCTTCACTGGGCCAGATTGCTGTTTGCTTTGACAAAAACAAATCTTTTATATGGATGATATCCAGCTTGTTAACTGTATTCTCCTATGAGTGTTTAAAACAAACAAACAATGCCCTTAAATTAGACTATCTTTTTGCTTTGTGTCTCCAGTTCCTTTTTTCACTAACTAAACTCAGTTTTCTTGTATTCTGATTTTACAATGTACTTACATCTCCTTTCCACAGCATCACTGACCTTAGACAGCTTATCACTATCCCTGACCCGCTGCCAGACTTTCCTTGACACCGCCTCTGCTGTGGACTCCAGTGGCACACAGATCACTCCCCTGTTTTTTTCTGGGTTAACTCTCAGCTTGATGGGTTTTAGTTGCTTTGCTCAGAGTCCAGAATGCCACATTGAGACTATTTCCCTGATTTTGCTCACATCATACCATGAGCTATCAACTTTCTTCTCTGAAAGGGTCATCAAGCACTGGAGCAGGCTGCACAGGGAAGTGACTCAGTCACCATTCCTGGTGGAATTTAAAAGATGTGTGGATATGGCATATGGGGATATGGCTCAGTGGTGGACTTGGCAGTGCTGGGTTAATAGCTGAACTTGATGAAAAGAGTTTTAGAGGTCTTTTCCAACCTTAACAATTCTGTGATTCTAACTGAATGTCCAGCCCACATTTTTGGTTATCACCTCTGCTGGACTTGATTCATCACCAGTCACAAGGCAAAATTGGCCTCTACTGTTTCCAAGCTCCCTGTAATAAAAGCCATGTAAATCTGTCCTCTGAAATTTGTATAATTTATAAAGGATTTCTAAAGGATTTTTAATCATCCTTGTTCCCAGCAGTCAGCTGACTCTCAAGACCACCCAGATATAGGACTTCTTCCCTGTGATAAAGGGAAGAAGAGGAAGATGACAAGCTGAAGCTGTGGCATGTTGGATTCCAGGATTAAGGGTTTTCAGAGCTAAATCTGGAAACTACCAGGCAGAGTTGGCTGGGATGAACTGAAGGATACAGAACAGGTTCCACAGAGAAGCAGAGGGCATCAAGGACTACACCTCAGCCTCCATGACCACAGCTTTTTGTCATCAGTGCTCTCCAAGCTTTCTCCAGCTCTTTTCAGATGATGCCTTCTCCTTATTCCATTCTCCACACCAGCCACACTACGTTCCTTTTGTCCTCTGTTCTGATTTATCCAAGGAAGATGCTGACTTCAGTCCCTCAGAAACAACAGCCTTTTCCTGTTCACTCTGCCTTGAAACTTCTTGCCTAAGTCCTGTTCTCTATTTCATTTTGCTGAAACTCAGCTGCAAGGACATATATTCAACACAGACTGATTTTGCTCACTGTTGCACATCAGCCTTAGGTGAGAGCATCTGACCTTCTCATCTGCCTCTCAGAAAGGCAATTTATGAACAATTTTATGCAGGACAAATGTGAAATGAATATTCCATTCTGCTGCTTAATTCAACTCCAATAGGCATGTGATGAACCCTCTTTTGCTTTGTTCCTGACTTTGATTATGCGTGGGAAGGGGTATTACATGGTTAAGGAAAGCTTTCTTCTCCTTCTCTTCCCATCTTTTCAGACAGTGGCCTCACAAAGCACATCATAAGCTGTTTCCACGCGTCCTTATAGTCAAGTCACTTTGAGTGTTCCAGAACTACGGCAGCCTCAGTAAAATACAAAGCACTGCCAACTCTGACTGCTAAACCAGTTTGATATGCAGTGAACCATATTTGCCTGACCAAGATAAAAGAGGTTTAGGAAAGAAAGGAATTTGGCAATTGTTATTACTAAGGAGCACTCTGTCCACTTTAAAGAAAAGACAATGCAGTGTGCATTCCAAGTGCATAATTTTCAAGATGGCATCTACCTATACAATATGAGACTTAAATTGTTTAAGATACACTGTGTTGTGTGCATGGTTCACAGCACACTCACTCTGTAATTTCACTTTCCTGTGAAGGGATGGAATTTTCTGCCCCTCCCATCTCGAATTTCAATGCTCAGTAATGGATGTTGTTCTTTCAAGGCACTGGAAGGGGACAGCAGCTCTTTTCAACAAGAAGAAGGAATAACTGCCTTTAACCACGGAGAGGTTGCTGAGAAAGACTTACATGTTTCCTGACAAGACAGCTGATCACTCAGTAAAAGATTAGATAAATCACTGGCCATGTGCAGTGAGACTGATACTCCACAGAGCCTCCTGTGGAGATCACCTTCAGCATCACCTGGAAAGCACTGCTACAAATGCCAAGGCAATGGCGAGAGCAAGGCCTCCTCTGTAGCATGCAACAATGAATAAAGACAAAAGAGGTTTCTGAATTTTTTCCCCTATTATTTGTGCAACTCTTTTGCAAATATAAAGATATATAATTAATATTTTATCATTCAGATGCCAACAATGTCTGTGATGGCAAAATTACAGAAATTCTCCGGTGTGGTAATGACAGCAGCAACCTAAACACAAAGTTGAGCATCAGAGAGTAAGATCATTTGTTTGTTTGCTTACTTTATACTGAACTTGAAAACATCACCTCCTGTTTCCAAGAAAACCTTCAAAAAGCCTATGTAATACATCTCTGGTGACTTGGTCTCATAGTTTTGTTTAAAAATTTCGTTAAAAATACATTAATAATTAACCATTACTAAAAAGAGAAAGGCTTTCTGCTCCAGAGTTTCCCATTCATTTGGATGGTGAATTATAGAGCTGAATTGAAATAAAGGAACATCCAGGAAACCCACAGAATTCTTCATGTGAGCAGGAACCTGCTTATCTAAGGATTACTGCTTTGTACAGGGATTGTGAAGGGCTGCAGATGGATACCATAACAGCCTTGCACATGCTGCCTTTTGAGGGATTTGTAGGTCAAAAGAAGAATCTTGGATGCTCCTGAAAACCAACAGGAAGCCAATGCTGGAATCCTCAGATCTCATGCTCATGGCAACATCATCTATTTAACATGCCAAGTGAGTGGACATGCATACACAAATATATATTTGGCATTCCAGGTATTTTTCTGTCTTCCTAAAGGGAGAGTGCAACCTGTGATATGAATCCGGATGGTTCTGAATGAAAAGACAGAGTCGAATAAAAGGTGTTCATGGCAGCTAGAGCATGTGTTCTGGTGAAATGGGAGACTCACATGGCTCCACCATTGCAAAGCCTGAGAAAGTTCAGGATACAGCCCGGGAGGGGAGGTGAGCTCCTCTGAAAGTGGATTCAGAACAAGAGTTTTAGTACTCTGACCCACAGGGAAGAAAGTCCTTCTACTCCACAGATTCTACAGGGAACTTTGGGGGAAACAAGCCCTGAACTTCTGCCCCTACTGAAAGTTAGGAGGTGTGAGCTGGAATATGCTATGGGACACGGAAAAAAACCTCCTTTTGTCTCCAGCTCTAGGGATTTGAAAAGGAGCTTGGAAATGCAAACCAAGTGTAAGGAAATGCAAACCAAGTGTAACCTGAGTCAGCAAGAAGTTTGACAGAGCAGCTCTCAGGGACTCAGCTTGCCACATCCATCTTACTGGGCTGTGAACTCTGAAACCCCGCCGGGTTCAGCCCAGCCTCCTGCCTTGGCAGGGAGCTCCCGCCTGCCCTGGGGGTGCACGGCTCCTTATCTCTGTCTCCTGGCTCGCTGCTGGGATGTGACCCAGCTCAGCTGGAGGGGGAGAGGGCCGGGGTTGGACAGAGTTTAGCTCTCTCTTGGGAAGGCGCCAGCCTGCTTTCCAAAGCAGCGATGAGCTGGGGTAAAGCCCTGACCTGCAGCCTCACCGCAGCTCCTTGGGTGGGCACTAAGGGTCTGTGCTGCCTCCCTGCCCAGATTCATAAATCTGTACTTAGTTTGTTGGACTGTTCGAGCCAAAAAAGGCCTTGAAAAGGTTGATGCACAGTATCCTGTCGTTTCCCACATGCAAGGTTCTGATATCTTGGTTTGAAATGTGTTCTTACTAAAAGTATATCAGTTTGTTTTAAAAAAGTTTAAGTAACCTAAAAAATTCAGGCCGAAGAAAACCCTTCCAAAGTCGTTTATTAAAAATACTTATCACTTGAGCAGAAAAATGTATTATACTGTTTACTGGGATAAGTCTCCTTCCCAACCCTCCCAGTGTTTTCACTTTTGGCCAGAGTAACCAGCTGTTCCTGCCATTATTCCATTCCTAGCCTTACTCTAACACTGCCCTATTCCCCACAGCCAGGCTCAGGCAGACTTGCAAGGTACTTTTTGTATAATCAGAATCTTAAAAGAAAGTGCCATTATAGTGTCATGTCACACCATGATAAAAATGCTCTGCTAAACAAACCATAATGCCACATTTATAAATCATGTTTTTCCCCAAAATCACTTCCAGAGAGAAAATTTCCAAGGCGACATTTTGCCTGTCCACAAACAGCCCAAGGGGTTGTATTGCTCCTAAGAGCACAGCAGTCACAATTAGTATAGAATCATAGCACCATTAAGGTTGAAAATGCCTCCAAGATCAAGGCCAACTCTTAGTCCAGCACTGCCAGCCCACCACTAAACCATGTCCCTAAATGCCACACCTACACTCCCAGAGATTGTGATTCCACCACATCCTTGAGCAGCCTGAATCCTTTGCTGAAGAAATTTTTCCCAATAGCCAATCTACACCTCCCCTGGCACAACTAGAGGATATTTTCTATTGTCCTATCCCTTACTTGGGAGAAGAGACTGAACTCCACCTTCTTTCAGGTAGTTGTAGAGACCAGTAAGATGTTCCCTGTTCCCTTTTTTCTCCAGTGTAAACACCCACGGATCACTCAGCTGCTGAGCGAAATTTTAGCAAATTTGTGGCAAACAAAATTCACAGATCAACTTGTTTCCACTCTACTGCAGCATCCCCACACTGGGTGACTAGTACTTTGCAAAGGGCAGCATCATTAATATAATTTCCAGAAGAAAAATGTTAACTGAATGGGAGAGGGTAACAGTTAATTAAGCATAAATTCCTACCTCTGCCACAGTCAGGGCCCAGAAAGCCAAGGAAGCAATGGCAAGTCCCAGACACGCAGTCTCCATTCCCATAGCAATTACTGGGACAGTTATCCACTGATTCTGGAAAACAAAAGAGAATTCAGACACTTCTTTAGGCAAGAAAACGCCTCTGAGTTTAGGAGGGCTCTAGATGGGCAGGACAGTTGAAACTTCAAAGCAACTGCTGCACTGGGGGCAAAAGCAGTAATTAATGTGAGCTGCAATAACCCTGCTCATCCATTTACATCAATGGATGGTTCAACTGCAAATCCTGTGATTAAGTATGAGCTGCTCAGCACCCACAGGTCTGGCATTCTCTCAGCACCTGAGAACTTCCAAATATCTTGTCTTCCTGTATATTTTTACAACCATTTTTCTTCTTTGAATTTATCACAGGGACGCAATACACACCATTCTCATAGCAGAATATGCACTTTTGGTCCAGTTTTATTGACTTGATTCAGTGACCTTATTTGTGTCAGAAAGAGCTGAGTGATAATAGATATGTTCCCCTATGAACTTACTGAATAATACAAACCCTTGGTTCATCCCACCCGCCTGTTCAAGAATACTTTTAACCAAATTTTTCTTATTTACTCTGCAGTATTATATTGAATATAATACATTATATATTATATAATATATAATTTATATCTTCAACAGCTCAACACACTGGGGATAATTTCTATTTGGTAGAACAGGAAAGGGCCTATCCCACCTTTTCTTCTGTTTCTAGTTATCATCTTAAATTACCTGACTTTGGCAAAAACAACAGCTATTCATTTTTCAGGGGAAGTTAACAGGTAAGCGAAATGTTATTTAGCACTTCTCTTTTGAGGAGAAATCAGCATATTGGCACTAAAACATATCTTCCAGAAAAGAACAACACAAGCTGGTAAACACATCAAAAAGAGAATGAAAACAATCTTATTTTCTTACACTAAACTGTGAGTGAAAACTGAGTAAATGTGAGTGGGGCTTTTAAAAGACTTTGTAATGAATACCATGGTTCATTCTATAGTGCTATTTCCCATTTTCTCTGAGGGAGATGCCTGTCAGATGAAAACTGGATTTGGTTATGCAGTAGGGACACTAGTGGTACATATGGAGTGGGGTGAAAATCTCAGCCCTGTGAATAATGACCTCATTTAGACATACTTCACGAGACCTTGTGGGAGCAAAGTTATTTGTAAACTCCCAATCAGTGCAAGTGAAGAGAACCAGCAGCAGCAGAGATGTGCAGATTAGTTCCTAATCACAAATGAAAGGAAGCTGGTTTCTGGATGGGTGTTTGCCAAAGAGCAGAGATTTCTGAAGGACATTTTAAAGACTGCGGTGTAATTTAATCATTTGTAAATGGCAACAGCAATTTTAAATAATAAAATCAGTTTAAAGCATTTATGTTTTAAGTCCTGGTTTCACACATCTCATAAGCAGACATCTCCATGCAGCAAGAAAGGTGCAATGAAGTGCTGTCAGTTTCTAACACTCAGTAGTTAAGCAGGTATTCACTTGATATTGTATGGAAATACAGTCACAATATGCAGACAACCCTTTAGGCTTGAGCTGCCATCCTTACTCCAATCAAAGAGCAGCCATGCTTCCTAGAATAAAGAAATAATGACTCAGGCCTTGTGCATTTATACTGATATTTAGGAATATCATCTCTCACTTCATAGCAGGTATAAACACAAATCTATCCTGTAAAAGAAAAGTTAATATTAGCCCATGTGTATATAATCTTCAGAACTCTGACATGGGTTAATATCACTGTGGAAATGAGATTAAAATGAAAATTAATTCACTTTATGCTTTTTTTTTTTCTCTATGCTTTTTTTACAATACTTATATTTTTCTTCAAGAAATATACACAGAATAGGAAAACACTGCACAGATGTAACATGCATGACCTTTGAAGTCAAGGGGAATACCTCAGGGCTTCATGCAGGACAGACACCCAGTGTTAACACCACCCTTAGAATATTAAGAACTACTTTTAAAAGCTTTTCCCAAGTTTTTGCTTTAATGGTCTAAACTGAGATCTTGAAGAGGAGTAAATACCCATATAGATTTCTTGGTATATTTTTGTAATATAATATTTAAGCAAAATAATAAGAAGAACCACAGAAACCTCTAGAAAGTATCTAAAAAGTAGCAAAACATCAAGCACAGGTAACTGTTCCAAAGTGTGGCAATGCACCACATCAGCTAAATGGTAATTTTTGTTACTGGAAACAATATTTTGCAGTTACAGTGGGTTGAATTGGTGTGTCTGTGATGCCTAGGACAAGACAGGCAAGACTCTGCACACCAATTCAATGTCCACTGCAGATTAAACTGAATTACTTTGTCCACTACAATGACTATGTATAAAAGGAATTTAGAAGTTCAGAGTGACCACAGAAATGGAGCAGACCTGTGCTTAGGTAACCAGCCTTTCCAGAATCTCTGGGTGAATCCATGTAAGAACCTTTACTCTGGTAGTGCATCCTTTTCTCCTCTGACTATAACTGGTCAGATCCCTGCTGACAGAGACTGACACATTAAAAAAATATTCACATCTATTTTCTGGTTCATATGCAGATCTGGCATTTCTCATTGTAAAGCTGCAGTGATATGCACACATATCACTTCATCTATCACTATCTCCTCAATCTTTGGTTTTCCCAGACACTTCTTTGCAAATGTGGTCAAACTGCTTCATGCCGTATAGTAGCTGACTCAAGAGAAATTAAAAAACAGGTGGATGAAACCCAGTTAACCTTTCTCACTGAAGCACCTCAGTAGCTCTTACTTGTGGCCGAATACCCTACACTATTAGTAATAGATTAGGCGCCTAGAAAGGTTTTCATCCCATTTCACTGCTTCCTCTGATGTCCCTTGTTTTTCTAATATAGCCAAAAGTAACATCATTAATGTATTTTCATTTTACTACCTCTATTTGACCTGGAATAACCTGCCTGATAGAGATGAGATGAGATGAAGTGAAAAGAAACTCTACTCCCCCTGTGACTTGTGCCACTTGCTGCTTTTTAGCAGTTAAAGATGCAAATTTTCCTGGTGATTCAGAGCAATTAAGGTCTTCACACACTCCCAAAAGTTCTTCTGCTACTGAAAAACTACTCTGAACAGTGCTGTATGTTCATGCAGTGCATTTTCTCAAAGCTACTCCGAAACATCTCCAAAGAATTTCCATTAAGGAAGTGTTAAATAAACACACTTTTTTTTTCCTCAGAAACTCCAGAGCTAATGAGCACAAACAAGGCTGAGACTGAGGCTTGTAAGCAGCAAATCTGCAAGCTGTGTGTGCAACACTAAGCATGCTCCTATTTATATCCTTAGGCAGAATCACAACCTGGAATTTCTTTTTACCTTGAATATTGCTGGCATTAGCAAGTTACACTCACTCAGGGCTTCTCATAAAAATCTCTGTTTTCAACCTAGGACTCAATTTTGTTTCAGTGGTTACAGATTGCCATTTGGGCACCTCAGACAATTTTCTAGTCCTTCTGCCGTGTGTAAGTGCACCCACATTCATGCATACTGCTCTAACACCTACATTTCAAGCTAAACAGGAGGAGGCAGGTGACTTGGCATCAGAAATTAGGGAGCTGTGAAGGGAGAACCCTGGAAAGAGTGAAGAATCAAACAGACATTTTCAGAAGCTAGGGCTTAGCCAAATTATTATCATATGGGATAGAAGGACACAACTTTAACATTCAGGGAGTCCCTAACTCAGTGGCACAAGGCAGCTGTCTTTCTTTTGAGTATGTTCATAGTCAAAATTGCTACAGAGGTGACACACTGTCAGTCAATAAGTAAAAACACACCACTGCAGTTATGGCTGGCTTGTAGTCTCCATTACACAGCTTATTCTGTAAGCTGTTCACATAATTAGAGGAGTATTTTCCAATATATACAAAATTCCATATGGTGTTTTATGAATAGTACCATGGGAACTCCTTTAGAGAATCACGATAATGTTTTTGTTTTGTTTTATTTAATTGTTAAAGTTCACTGTGAGACCATGAACAATTCTTTTTTAGAAATACATATGTTCTCTGTTTCCAGTCTGATTCCCACAGTTTTCTCTTGGCTTCCAAATCCCTGAAGAGATCTGACTGACACCAGCCGGTAAGGGCAGACATTAATAACTGCAGGGCCAGCCAATGTCTGATGGATGATGCCTTCATCAGGATTTGCTATTGTGTCCAAAGAGAACACTGAAAACACAGTCTCCATGCCACCTTTCAACCACCAATGGCAGCAGAAGTGAAATGTCCAAAAGCAAACAACTCACACCAGGGACACACCAGCAAAACTTGAGGTGGTGGGGCTTCTGATAGGGAATGCAGAAGCTTGCCTATGGAATTAAATGTTCTGCCAGCTTCACAATCTAACTAGCAACTGAAAAAACAAGTCATTTTATGGAATCACAGAATCACTGGATGGTTTTGATAGGAAGGGACCTTGGATTGGACCCAGTTCCAATCCCCCTGCTATGAGCAGAGACACCTTCCACTTGACCAAGCTGCTCCACAGCCCATCCAACCTGGCCTTGAACACCTCCAGGGATGTGTCAGCCATGGTTTCTCTGGGCAGCCTGTGCCAGCACCTCATCACACAGTGAGCAATTTCTTCCTAATATCTAATCTAAACCTTTAAACCCACTTGTCAGTTTAAAGCCATTCTTCCTCATCCTATCACTCCATGCCCTTGTAAAAAGTCCCACTCCAGCTCTCTTGTAGGCCTTATAGGAACTGGAAGAGCTCTAAGGTCTCCTTGGCACCTTCTCTTCTCCAGGCTGAGCAATTCCAACTCCCCCAGCCTGACTCTATGTGAGAGGTGTTCAAGCCCTCTGAGCATCTTTCCAGTTCTCCACTACACTCATATACACTCTCCATTACACTCTCCTCATACTTCTCTGAGAGAAAGTCTAAATGACATCAGACACTTGGTGTTCAGATCCTCATACTATCTCATTCTGGAGAATGGTATGGAAATTCCCTGTCTGACAGAGCACATACTCCATTCCCTAGGATAGCCTACTTCAGACAGGAAAAGGAGGATGTACAAAACTCTTTCTGGATTCATAAAAATATGAAATGGAAAAAACTCAGTAAGTGTGAAGGCCCAGATTTCTGCAAGAGCAAAACTCTTCTTCTGAAATACCCTTTAAGGTCCTTTCTGCTCATGAGCTTTAATTATCAAAGCAACGAAAGAAACAAAAACCAAACCCCTAAGTATCCCCAGAAGCTGTAATTCAACAGATTGCATAAAATAACAACGATCTGCTATTTTTGCCATTTATTTCAGGGGATGTTCTTCAGTACAAGTAAACTCACAGCTGGCAGATTTTGAGGGAAACTTGGCTGGAATTTTATCCCATTGCTAGTTTTCCCACTGTAATCTCCCTGTACTCTGAGTGAAGCCATAAACTGGCATGATCCAGCCCATACCCACAATAAGACTTCACACTACACTTTACACTACACTACATCTTTTATTTAAGGGTATTATTGAGTTCAATATGAAATTGTTAATTGCTACCATTCTCTTTTTTTGGGGGGTTGTTAATCTGAGGCATGGACAAATACAACACAGCATTTGCTTCACATTATAAATAGACTCATGTGACAGCAACAAAGCTCCCAGGCTAATGGTCTGCTCAGGGGACCACTTTGCTGCTGACAAAAAGCCCCATGAAAGCCAATTCTACTGTGGTGAGCTCTATAAAGATCTGTCGGCCTGGCTCACAACTACTGACATGAATTACCTTTATCCAGATGCAACACAATAAACATATTAAGAAGGTAGACAAATTGCTAACTCTTGATGGAGTTCTTTTTTATATACTCACCATGTTTGCTGGTCAGCAGTACAGCTACTTTAACAGTACTTCTGCCTTATTTATTTACTATGCAACATTCAACTTAATAGCTTGTTTCCCTGTCTTTGGGCCAGAGGCCAAGGCAGATGTTTGCCTGACACCAAATCCTATTAGAGGGTGCAATAATACAATTGTGTGTTTAAGATAAATATTTTATAGCCTACACTTGCCACCAAGCATCATCATTCCTGAGGCATTTAGAGGCAACTATCTATTGGCAAAGAAAAAACAGTTATCTAGCCAGCAACTGAAGGCAGTAGCCTTTTTGGGAGTTAATAAGCACCAGGACTGCTTTCTAAGAACAAATTAAATGCATTCAGTGTGGTGTGGCTGTATGAATTCAAATGTAACTGTTTCACTTGATAACCTCAAAAAGTTGCTCTGGAGATGGCAGTGTTTGGTGCCAGGAACATGCAGGAATAGCACTGCAGTAGGACAATTAAACATTAAGGAATCAACACTAATCTCAGTTCTGAAATGAAGGTTCAAGGAATATAAAAAATCATACCAATGCAAATATTCCATATTAGAACTGAGATGCAAAGAAAAGAGCAGGGTCTTTTTAAATATCCTATCTGGTCCCTTCAGCTAGTAGTCTACTCCACCACTACATAAAAAATGGCCTTAAAATATTTTCTTCATTGTTGGTGAGAAGATATGTGAAGCTGCTCAGCCTAAAATATATTGTCACAGCTACTCATCTACCAGCCCAGGAAGATATTGCATACATACTAATTGGTATGAACAAAGGTTTTACCCTTTCCTAATAAATGTTGACTATCTCTATACAATGAGGCATTAATTAAAAAATAGCAAGTAAACTAAAAAAGAAGCTAAACCAAATAATTAGAATAGAATTGTTTACTGCATCAAACAAATACATATATATATTTATTGTCACACAGAAATATATTGTTCCTAATGGCACACTGATCTATTTTCTGCCTAGTTGTGTTCCCCTGGCTAACAAAGACATTTTGCTGAGAGGGAGGGAGGGCACAGGGAACAAGGCAGCAAGAAGGTAGATTCCATGAAATTGGCCTTGAAATCCTCTGTCAGCCACATCAGTGCAAAAGGGCCATGCGGAGTGCCCAGAATTCCTCTCACTGTACATTGAATTACATCGCTTGGGAGACTAAAGGGACACCACATTATTTCACCTTACGCTTTGCTGCTGCACTAGAGCAACCTTAAAAAGTCACATATTATTTTTCCTAGATCTGCTTGTCCAGGACAAAACTGACACCTACAAGCTCATTGCAATAACATCTCTCTTTCACAAAAATGCTCCTTGTCACTGCCCTGACTACGCTAGCAATAATTTTAATAGGAAGTCAAGCAGTATAACATGAAAGGCAAAAAGGATTCTGAAGCTCTGTGAACACATTTAATTTACTTCCCAGTTGCAGAGCTTGCAGTCTTGTTTATTTTTCAAAGAAATGATGCTACTCAATTGAATTTCACTGCAGGAGAGGTTGGATTCTAAGCCTAGAGAACTGTCACCTGCCCTTGTAATTGTGATAACAATGCCAAGGCAGATGTGGAGGTGAGAGGGGATAAAACAGGTTTCAAATGTCTTCAAGCATCAGATTTGACACTATGAGCCAAAAGAAAAAGAGGAAAAAAAAAAAAAAAAGGTAGGGGAAAAAAAATACCCTGAAAACAAAGGAAATGCTGGGTCTGGTATACTCTTGCTCCTCCTCTTCCTTTCCCAGATGAAGCTTTAAAAGACTGATTCCTTCTTATAGTACATCATCACCTGCTGAGATTTCAATTTTTCTGCTTCATTTGTGTTTTATACAGCTTTTATACTTCTAGCTCAAGTAATCCACACCTGGCAGCCTGGGATGTGAAAGTCTTGACAACATCATGGAAACTCAGTCATTATTTTTGAGTGCTCTTTCACAGTTTCCTCTTGTGTAGGGCACCTAGTGTGATGCTGATACTGCTAATGCCAGTTGATGTTGTGCCAGATTTTGATTTTCTTTTCCTTTTTCCTAAGGCTGGGAGGTCTGTTTTAATTAAGGACCCATGCATATAACCCTGATTTGCTCTCACATCCCAGTGGAACTCTAATCTTCACATGCAGGTATAAGGATGCTAAATTAGGAAAAAGGCAACAAGCAGGCAGCCCTTGAAACAATTCTTTAAATCACTCCTGAATCTGGAAAGTGAGAGAGAAGGACAGTAACCACAATATTGAATTGCATGTTAGTCTCCCTCCTCTTTTTCTGTAAGAACATATTAAAAAAGCAATTTGCAAGTGCAGACACCCCCATCTCCATGAGGGTACCAACAACAGACACCTGCCCCTGCCAGGAGTGACTCTGCAGGCTGGGCAATTTTACAAGCTGATGGCGAAGCACAGAAGTTTTGGTGCTCAGGGGCAGTTGGGCTGCTTATTGAAATCAAGAGCTGCTAGTTTTGCCAAATTTCACAGTACATCATGTGAGCACATTTTCCCTTGAGCTGTCTTTTAGGCCTGGTTTGAGATGTCTATCCAGGTACTCAAATGGCTCTCACCACAGTTGTATCAGTCTTTCTCACACTATTTTGAGCACATTCCACTCCAAGCCCAGCTGGAAATACTAAAAAGTCAGCTTTTTTCTGCTCTATTTTCAACTTCTGTTCTACAGAAAGAGTGACCAAGAGGGAATAGTTTAGGGAGTAAATAAAGAAGAGAACAAGCCTGATCGTTTCAGAAACCTTTGCCACATTTGGTCTGAATTTGGGTTGCCCTTTGAGAGAGAGCTTTATCTTTATCTCCCTGGTTCATTCCTTTCTCTTACTGCTTCCTTATTAAGAAGAAATCTTTCCAGTGCAGAATGCCTTATAATCTGAAGCTCTCAGATGGCTGAAATCATAAAGTGTAATGGGATTTCAAAAGCACTTGGGCACTGGTTGATGCATATGACCATTTAACTTGATGATAAAATCTCCCTTGACTTCACCAACTTTTAGGAAATCCTGCTAATGTATTTCTGCTGTCCATAGGGCCAAACAGGGAACACTGCTTTCCTTCCTTACAAGGTGAGCAATGCTGAAAGCATGAAAGGGTCCTGAAATACATTTCTTAAGGAATCATACATTGACCATCTGAAAACACCTTCTGTTCCAAAGCACTTGAAATGTGATCACAGGTTGGAAGTTAGCTGGGAAAAAAAATTCAGTGAATGATTTTAAATGAAGAGTAGCTGTTGGACTGAAGACTGCTTTTTCCTTCTACAAGAGAGCTTCCAAGAAAAATAAGACTTTAATCCATACTTGTAACATAACTATGACATGGCTGTGGAGATCTAGAAAGACACACTGTGAACAGTTATTTTCTTCCTAGATTCCCTTTTTTTGCGGTTGGAATATTTTTAAACCTGAATTTTACCCCAGTAGATGAAACTCTCATATCCCCTATTTGCCCAGGGGATTGCAAAGAATTTTTTTTTGTTCTTTCCCACTCTCATAAATTGTTACAAACTAATACAGGAAACAACAATTATTCAGCCTTCAGGGTTCAACTTCTGGAGCTGCACTACCAAGAGGGAAGTTACTTCACGTTCAGTACATTACATTTTCTGCTGTCATAGCTCAGGGCAAGGCTAAATCTGGCCTTGAGTTTCATTTTAAATGATGTTTTAAGTTGGTGTATTACAGGAGGAAAAAAGCAAACCATTCTTGCATACACACACAGAGAACTACCAATGTAATCTCTTTTGGTCAAACAAATGCTGTGAAAACTTGGCAATGTAATAATTTTGAGTGCATAAAAAATAAATTTCATTTTGCAGCAAGTCTTTAGTGAATATATCCAGCCCAGTAAAACTAAGGATGTACTGGCTGGAATGACTGATATGTGAGGCTCAGTTAGGCAAGTGCCTGGTGCTAGGGACACGTTCTCAAGCAGGATGCCTGGTCTGCAGCCAGTGTTACACAACAGCCCGACTCTCTCCAGGTTCTATGCCAGCCTTGCCCCCTGTAGAGATGTTCCCCTTCTCTGGGGCATCTCAGGTGCCACCAAAGTCCCGTGCTCAGGCAGCTGCATTGAACTCTTGGTGGTCTCCTGTCAGGGCCAGGCAAAAAGCAGTACCTATGTCTCCATCCCTGCCCCTTGCAGACTCACTGCACAAACGTAGTCAAGTCTTGCTCCTTCTCAGAGCCTCCAGCAAGCTGTCTAGAAACCAGTTTAAGACAACCTATGAAACTTTTTCTAAGAGTGTTGTAGCACTCAGCAAAAGAAAGCAGTCACACATCTAATAGACAGACCAGTAGTTATAATTTTAAACAATCAGCATAAGCCAGGAGTGACTGCACAGACCATGTCCTTTTCATCTGCTTCACCTGTGCAAAATGAAGATTGGGGCAGTTACTCCTGAGGTGTTGATGTTGTTGGCTTCTGTTCTTTTGTGGTCCTGCATGCAAGCATGTACACGTGAATACAGCCTTGGGAAAAGTGAGGCTTTAAAGTGTCTGTTGTTCTAGTACAGAAAGAGTTCTCTTTTTGTTTGCCAAAGCGGACGAGTAACTCCCACAGCCTTATTTCTGTGCTTTAGCAGGGGAGCATTCATGGAAAGAAAAGCATGCAGCAAGCTGCTCCAGCAGCTCAGTAATACAACACAGGAATAAAACAAGCTGTGCTTACATTAGCCTGCAGTCTGGGCTGCGTGGAAGGAGCTATACAAAAGTGTAAAAACGAAAACCATATGCACCGTTTTACACATTTCTCCAGAACCCCTCAGACAGCACTTACATGCCATGCTATTAAGGTAGAAATCTGCTGCTCTGAAAAAAAGTGAGCAGAAAAACACAGGGACAGAAATAACAGAAAGAGAGAAAGAACAGAAAGAAAAGGAGAAGAAAATAAAAAAATAGAAGAAAAGAAAAAAGAGAGAAGAGAAGAGAAGAGAAGAGAAGAGAAGAGAAGAAGAGAAGGGAAGAGAAGAGAAGGGAAAAGAAAAGAAGAGAAGAGGAGAGGAGAGAAGAGAAGAGAAGAGAATAGAAGAGAAGAGAAGAGAAGAGAAGAGAAGAGAAGAGAAGAGAAGAGAAGAGAAGAGAAGAGAAGAGAAGAGAAGAGAAGAGAAGAGAAGAGAAGAGAAGAGAAGAGAAGAGAAGGAAGGAAGGAAGGAAGGAAGGAAGGAAGGAAGGAAGGAAGGAAGGAAGGAAGGAAGGAAGGAAGGAAGGAAGGAAGGAAGGAAGGAAGGAAGGAAGGAAGGAAGGAAGGAAGGGAAGGAAGGAAGGAAGGAAGGAAGGAAGGAGAAGGAAGGAAGGAAGGAAGGAAGGAAGGAAGGAAGGAAGGAAGGAAGAAGGAAGGAAGGAAGGAAGGAAGGAAAGGAAGGAAGGAAAAGAAGGAAAGAAGGAAGGAAGGAAGAAGAAAGAAAAGAAAGAAAGAAAGAAAGAAAAAAGAAAGAAAGAAAGAAAGAAAGAAAGAAAGAAAGAAAGAAAGAAAGAAAGAAAGAAAGAAAGAAAGAAAGAAAGAAAGAAAGAAAGAAAGAAAGAAAAAGAAAGAAAGAAAGAAAGAAAGAAAGAAAGAAAGAAAGAAAGAAAGAAAGAAAGAAAGAAAGAAAGAAAGAAAGAAAGAAAGAAAGAAAGAAAGAAAGAAAGAAAGAAAGAAAGAAAGAAAGAAAGAAAGAAAGAAAGAAAGAAAGAAAGAAGGAAAGATGAGGAGAAAAAGGCTTTAACTTCAGCAATAAATAAACCTTTTCTTGACCCTAAAACTAAAGCAATTCCCCCAATCAATAAACCTTCTGTAAAAGCTTTGTCAGATCAAGAGAACTTACCTGCCTGAGCACAGCATATGGACATGCAAGCTCAATGCTACCAGTCCATCTAAGTACAGATGTAGGCAAAGCTTTTCAAGAAGACAAATCTACCTTCATTTTTCTACCACATTAAAGCATTATTAAAACCAGACAAAATCTGGAACATTAAAGACATTCAGACATTTAACTTCTACTGAGACAAATACATATGGCATCCAAGCAGTCTTTAGAAGCATGGCCTAATTCCTTTTATACAACAATACAAATGAAAGTACCTGTCCATTTTTCTACTTTCTGTGCCCAAGTTAACACTTGTAATTATAAGACATATTGAAAGAGGTGTGTACATATAGAAATCAACATAAAAAAAAAGAAAAAAGTTCAAATCTAACATTAAATAGATTATTGCATCTCTGCTTTAAGACTAAGCTAACTTTACACATTTTAATTTTCTACTGCTAGCTTTTATTTACTGATCATCAGTGAAGATATACACTCTACACAGAAAGAGCAGACATGGAATTTTTCACAGCCAAGCATCTGACCTTTACAGGCTTCTTATTATTTAATTATCTTTGAGACGTATCCTAATTTCCTCTTTATTAGAGATGCCTTATGTTTTCAATAGAAAAATCCTGAGATAATTATTTTGCCTGCCATTATGGCTTGGGAAGTGGGGTTGTTATGCAAGAATTGTTTCAGACACTTGCAGAAAGAACAAAAGGTTATTAGAAGTAACATCTAGATTTGAAACAACTGCTTTACCTTCCTGTTCCTTGGAAGTGCTGTAGATCTAAGCAGCAGCAGGCAGAAGGCTGCAGTTAACATTTAGGGAGCAGTGTACCATAGGATCATGTACAAACATTACTGACAAGCTGAAAGGGATTTAAGAACCAGGAGGAATGTTTGATCTGTTAGGAGTTGTCTGAAAAGGCAGACACAAACTCCAGCACTGGAACGTGCTCACCCTCTTGGCTCAGTTCGCTGGGAAATGAGGCTCTTCATCAGTTTTGAGGAAAAATGTGAGAAGATTAAGAGAGCACTGATAAAGCTGCTGCTGACTTCCAGCTGCTAAAGTTTTAAGGGCTATGTCACTACCTATCCAAAATCATCATCACTGTTTTACTGAGAATAGCAAACAAACTCTGGATATGAGGAGTGCAAACTAATGTGAGAAGTTTCACCTTTGCACAGCCCTCTTTCCATTTCCAAATCCTGGCTCAGCTCATGTTTGCTTTTTATTAAGCCCTATAAAGAGAACAGACTAGATTTATACATGGGCCGGATGAAAGTGAAATCTCACCAAGCACACAACAACACCTGCTTGGAGTGGGGAATTCTTGTAGCTCACAAAGCTCAGGCAGAGGGAATTCACCCCACATTTCTGTCTTGCCTTATGATACTGAACCTATCAGACAGGGCTGGATTTGGCTAGGATGGACAGGGCAATCTCCTGTCCTCTTGCCAATCTTCTGTACAGACTAGTTCAATTCTCACAGAGGACCTCACACTCTGTGGCCAGCTGGATGTTTAGAGTTACTTTTCAGTGCTGCAGCATAACCTGAACCTGCTCTGAGGATAAGTATTTTCAGTCAAGCAGAGCTGTCAACAGAGTGTCATTCATGAGATCAAATACACAAGGAAAGAAAAACCTAGCACAGCCTGGCAGGGACTCATAAATGCATTTTTTGCTTTCTACATGAATTGAGTGACTGTATCTTTTCTAAGTACTATCTGAGACCTATGAGCTTGGCCACACTCAAATAAGCTAGGTAAGAGAGGAAAGCAGGAAACAAAGGACCAAAAAAAGGGTTGGCAGCAACAAGAGAGTCATCAAAAAAAGCACTGCCCATCTGACAGAGCATCAGATGTCTGTTTGTAGCGGGGCACACAGAGCCAAAGTTGAAAAAAACTATTTGCAGAGCCTGCGAAGCTCTGCTGTTATTTTGTAGCAGAGATCAATAACATCAAAAATTAGGTGATTTTCCTTTCTGGCACATTCTCATATGTTGCTGTATTTATTTTTCTGTGCAGAGCAAAAAAAGAATTGTGAGTGTGAGCAGGAATGGGTTGCTAACTGATTACCTGCAGAGGGTTAGCACAGGGTGGATGTGCTCCATGTCCCTCTCTGAAACAGAAGGGCTAAGATGACCATACTCATGGAATAGGGGAAATCTGAGCTCATCCACGGAGCAGCTGGAGTCTCATTAGCAGTTAAGGAGCTCTGATGCAGCAAAGTACTTGCTGAACTTTCAGCCTCTTTAGCCTAAGGAGAAGTTCAGAAAAGGGTAGCTGGGACATTAAAACCACTTTCCCTCCTTCAGAGTCCTGAAGATCTAATAGTACATGGGGGACTTTTAACTTGAGTAAGTGAGGCATTAAGGAGCTAAAAGGAAAGTGCAAGCCAGAACAGATCACATCCCATGTTACTCTGCATAGTATCCTGACTCCTCAATATTTACATGAAACCCATTTAGATTTTTCCAGACATTAGCAAAGAAAGTGTAAATAACACAAATTGCTTTGACACTCTAAGTGGATCACACTTCTGTATCCTCTCTGAAGTGGAAATTGCTAGAGTTTAAGGTAGCTTGCACATAAGCAGCAAAAGCAAGAGAATCAAATCAGAGCTACTTAGATGCTCCCTTTTCCCTTTGCTAAGAGCAAGCTAAACACAAAGGCATTTTCACACAATGCTGAAGAAGCCATTCTTGTCGCCTCTCACAAGGAATGTTCCCAGTCCCATGCTTGTCTCTGTGCCCTGCAGTTTCTCCTCTGTGAGCTGAGTCCTGTTGTGAAGTGCTCTTCTGCTGGTACCATCCCTGAGCGTGAAGGGCTGTCCTAGGCACTGCATGGGGCAGGTCACATTCTGGCCTACTGCAGGAAGGGCACATGCCTTTTGGTGTGTAGTGCTGGATGTGCTGGCAGCCCCTTATAAATCACACTGGAGCTTGTCTTGCACTTCAGTGGAGGAAACTACAGCAGGGAGGAAACCCAGCAGGGTTTTTCATAGATGGTGGAGGGAGCAGAAAGAATGGTTCTTTTCTTAAGTTAAGCATTGTCTCATGTAGAAGTTAGGAATGAGATAAAACCTTGCATCCTTCCTGGGTGTTCTACATGTGTTTCCTGTCACTTGCTGGGTGACAAACTGGTAAACAGCGATGCTCTCCTCTCACAGACAACTGATTTTGCTTTTCCTTTTGATTTCTCAATGGCCCTGCACAGTAAAGACTGCCTGAGCTCAACAGTAACAGCTGCTGGAAGACATTTTGACTCCACAGATGCTCTTTTCAGGTTCTCAGATGTTTCTTGCTTCTACTGAGCAGACTTTTGGCCAAAATCTCTGTCTCAGATGTGCTGATTCCAGCTGATTCCTCAGCCTACTATTTTGCTTCACTAGACAAGATTGCTCGAAATAAATTACCACTATCAGGCAGATAGTGGCAGATTGTGAATCTACAAGGTGCTTCTTGAAGAAGTGTTTCTATCAAGAATTTCAGAAAGTGCCACCGATATAATTTACAAAAAGGTTACTTTATTAATGGGAGACCTTGACTGTCCATTCACTTATAATGTAATGAATTGTAATGCAGAAGAATGGAATAGAAAAATGCTATTAAAAAAAGCTGAAAACTTTTCCAGAATAATTTTTTCCCTCCATGTGAATTTCCTGTATTATTCAGAAGTATAAGATCTGACAGGCATTACAAGGTTGTATTCTCCCCAGGTTTACATTCAGTGCATGTAGCAGGCACACATTTTGACACCACCTAACCCTTCAATGATGATTCCACACCCATTTAGAAAACAGGCCAAGCTGCCATCTCCTGCCCTCAAAATCTGTGCTAATGTTCCTGAGTGGATTTAGTTATAGCTTTATCACATTCTAAAGCTGTACAATGGACAACCTCACAATTTATGAAATTAACTGTGTGTTATCAAACCAGGAATAAAGATGCTTTTCTCTATTTTTCTCCAGTTTCCACTAGAATAATGGAAGCCAAATCATTCCAGGCAAGCACTGCACAGTAATTGCAATTGATACTGTCATACAGAGCCTGCAATGATTTGCTGGCTCTGAACAGCTCAGTCTGTTGAAACATAGCAGATAAGACTTGGAAAATCAGCACTCTTTCCATCCAGCATGTTTATTGCTGAAGTAAAAGCTATTGCCATTTATTTTGTTGAGTCCTCCCTCGCAGGGGATGTTTGCCTGAAGCAATGGCTGCACAGTTTGGCTTTAGAACTTATCATTATGATCACCGTTATCAATTTTGTGCTTTCTACGACTATCTGTGATTATTAATTAATGCTTCATTTATTTTCCCAGCAGTTCTATCACCCTCACAGCATCTCTGGGGAAATGTCACTCTCCTCAGTTTTACACGGTCAGCAGCTGAAGCATGAGCCTAGGCTGGGGCAGAATTAACACATCAATCAGAATTCAGGAGTTCCAGGCTGCTGGTCCTCTTCTCAGATGATTGGATCCTACTTCTTCCTGCATCACAGCCATACTTTTGAAACTCGCCCTTATTGTAAGCCCTATATTAGTGGAATCATAACGGGAGATTTTTTTACGTGGTCTTGCCACAGGAAACAAATTAAATGGCAGCTTGCCTCTGACAGTCAACACAACCCCTTTGGAGGTTCCTCAGCCTGCAGGGACAGATCTAAAGCTCCCATCACGTGTGACTTATTTGTTTGGTGTTGCAGCTTTACACACTGGTTCATAATCACTGTCAGGTTGTTTTATCATCTTTACTTGGGCAGTGGAAAGAAAAGTAACACTACAGTTCCAGAGTATTTATGTACTTTCAATCTAGCAATCATGTCTTGCCAGACTTCATGAACACAATATAAAGGTTCTGAAGCACTAGAGTTACACAGAACACCTGACTGTTTATTTTTTTTTTAACTAGCTGTTGAAATCTAGATTGAGGGAAAAGGGACCAACTTTTTAAGGCTGTTACAGTGTTTTTATGGTACTTATACAAATGCTGCACTTTTCTGGATTAATTCTAGCCAAGAAGCCACATTTTCCTACCTAAAAATTTTGAGTCTGTTTCAGAATGCATAGCTTGTACTTAAACAGGTTTTTTTACACTACAGCTTTGTGTTGACATACAGCTGCCAGCAGATGAAGTGATTCCCACTTCTGTAGCAAAAGAAAATTTCCTCATTTCTGAATCACAGAAACACTGAATGATTCAAGGTCATCAGGGGACATATTGAATATACCATGGGCTCCATATTGTGGACCATTCTGCTTATCATGCAGTCATGAAAGTAGAGCAGAGCAAAAACAAAAAGAAGAAGACTGCCTTGAATACACTCTGACATGCTTCTCACCCTCACCATCCCCTTCATGCTCAAAGGCAAATTAAAAATGCTTTTTTTCTTTTTCTTTCTTCTTGTTTTTTCCCATGTTAGTGCAATGAGGCCAAGAGAAAAGTCTGGCTAGAACACTTAACCATCACTTTAAAAACAAGAGTAAGTAGTGACAGTGCTTTAAACGTGTTTTCTGCTGTTAGAGCCTTACTGATTTCTTTCCTGTGTTGGGAAATTTTGAACTGAAGATATTCTTAGACAAGGAAAAAAAAACTGTCTTCAGAAGAATATCTTAAGCTTCTGTGGTTGTTGTAAGTAAAAATTCAAATTACTAAAGTAAAATAAATTGAAGTAAATCTGCTTTCTATAGAGTAAGACTTCAATTTCATAAGCTAATATACAACTACTTCTAGTGTTGTTCAACTGCAAACAAGACACAACACCACATTTCTGGGTTTTAAATTTAAAACATAGTATTACAGCAGTTTCCATTTCTGCATTGGATAAACTTTAGTGCTAAAATGGAATATTGGGATATTAATGACTTCGCTTTAATAAGACCTAAACTTTTTAATTAATCTGCCAAGACAAATTACAGCCTATAGCTCTTAGGTAACTATTGCAGACAGCTGAGACTCAACACCAATGCCTCTGTTGGGAGAGGGATTAATGGCAGCTTTGGAATGAGTCTACTTTTTTCTGCTAAGAAAAAAAGTCCATTAAACACTGTGGTTAGAAAAAAGCTGAGTGCTAGTTTTATGGACTAATCTTTAAATTACAACCAAATGAATTTAGATGTAGGAACAGTTTCAGCAGGTCAATCACATTTAAAATTAAATATTACTGAATTGGAAACAGATTTAGATATTTACAGGGTGGAAGAAGAATACTCAGTGTGCTGTCAGGCACTCACTGGCAGCATCTTTTCCTCCTTGGACACTGACAAATCCACACTGAACTGACAGGGCATTTTACTGCTAGAGAAGTCCAAAGACCAATTTAGTTAATTTGTTGTTAAGCAATCTCAGCTCCTTTCTGTTAGCAAGGAGAGAGGGATTCCTGTTACTGTGGTTGCTACTACCAGGGCTTACACAGACTTTATTGGAATTTTAACCCCAGTACTCTGCCTGAACTCCAGCTTGAGTGATTTTGATGGTATTCATGGCAGGGCTGTCTGTCTGTCACACAGAACTGTAGAATGGTACTGCTGTCTGTTCTTCAACCATTTCTACACCTCTGCTCCAGAAAGAGAAAAAGGCCAATCAAACAAACAAAAAATCAAACAAAATCAACAACAGCCAACGAAATAAAAGGAAAATCAAAGTAAGAAAATAAAGCAAGGATTTTTCAGCTTGTAATCCATGTTTGGCACTGAGCAGAATCTCGTTATGGTTATAGTTACTTAAAAGGCCTACAAAATACCTACTCAACATTTAGGATCTTACAGTATTCAGCATGCTGCTAAATACAATCTCCTCCAAGCATTTTCTCCAAAACCACACAAAGCCATCATGCAATTTGAGTACATGTGTTAATACCTGGCCCCGAGGCATATTTAGGAGTTCAGGCATAACAGAGGAAATCCTTACCAATAGCAGTAGTAAGAAAAGAAACCACTTCCGATTCCTTGCCATCATTGTAGAAGGCTAAATGCCATATTCCTGAATCTAAGTACTGGATGAATCCTGTCTCGTGGCTGGCCAGGGGCACAAAGGCTCTGTGCTGCCGCTGGGGTCCCTCCAAGCTCCTCGCCTCCTGTGTCAGTAGACGTCTTCCATCAAGGAGCTCCACAAAGTCAAACTGAAACATAAGAGGGAGTGGTGTTTGTGTGTTTATCAGCTTTCCTCAAGCTTAGTCTCTTATTCTGGGTCTGCAGAAGCATCATAAACAGGATTTGCTCTGGTAACTCAGGTACTTTCCTGAGGTACTTTCAGGACTACCTGCAAATAACCATTTTGGAAATAGCTAGGATATGTATGCAGTTTCCTGTAATTATAAGAATCTTGAAATCATCTTTGTTTAGAAGGTGACTTGCAGCATATTGGCCTTACTGATGTGTTCTCATTCTGTAGAAATATAGGCAGGAGAACATAAGACCATGCCTCAAATGCACTGTAAATATGACACTAAGAAGCTTGTTATCTTTTTTTATGCCTTGCCTAATACAGAAAATAAGACAGAAAAATATATCTAGCCCAATTGGGTTGTTTGCCAGAATTGCTAGGGGTCACCAAGGGAAAAGTAAGAAATATTTTAAAGTGAACTCTGGTAGAGGTTTTGCAGAAGTATTTTGCTTAATCAACAAGGGTTTTATCTTAAAACAAGAGAAATATGGTTAAAAGATCATAGAAAATGAAGATGGAAAAGATATAAATAATATAAAAAAGTTTAATTTAAGGAATGGCTCTAGGTATTTTCCTCAAAAGGATGCATTTACTTTTTGCAAGGGTAACTTCAACTGAACAACTGCTTTGCATTAATACTAGTATTGCAACTCCCTTTAGTTCCCTATTTAAATAACCTTGTGCTGATTTCCCACAATAATTGTATTTTGTATGGTATTATATTAATGGGATGAGGCAGATATAAGCCTAGCAAACATCACAAATGTTAAATAAACCTTACCTAATCCGACTTTTATCATGTGTTTAGATGACCAGGACATTTTGCAAGCAAAATGCAACAGCTGAGGCACTATTCAACTTTTCTATTCCCTGACTTCATTTAGTTTTTCCTCTCTCATCCAGCTAATCAGGAAAGTTTGTGACTTTTTTGGCAGGAAGAAGAAAAATAGGCAGAAAGAAACACCACTACTTATTTCTGAACCTGTAAATGTTGCTGCACTGAATGGCTTCTGAGTGTTAGTTGACTGTGGCACCAATACTTAGGCTGCTTATCCCTTTTCACTTTACTGTAGCAAAATTTGGGTGCTTGTTATTAAGTTGTCTGTTATGGTCTTCAAAGTCAACCAAGATAAGGACTTGATGACATGTTCTTTCCTATGTAGGAAAAGTTAAAAAAAGTTAAGCTACTAAGTTAAAAAAAGAAGTGTTTATTTCCAAGAACATTTTGAGCAATAAGCTATATATGACACAGCTTGCATATGAAATGACAGAATTTGTCCCTAGATTATTTTAATTATGTATTTTTAATTATTTATTTACATGAAATAGTTTTTGAACTTTGCTTTAATTTTTATTTTCTTTTGGTTGTATTTCAGTACACAAATCTCAAATTTGGTGCTGGAGTGTCTTTTTGAGAATGTAAAAGCTGCCACACTGCAAAGGTCATTCCTTTTGGGTGTCTATCCAAGTTAGCTTTGCTAGAGACAGTGCTTCTGTTTTGGAAAAAATATGACGTAAATATAAATTATAAAAATATACAATCTAAAATCTAAAAATACAGGGCAAGTATAAATTCTAAACATGTGCAATTAAAAATGCACATTTTTGTTTCAACCGTGCCTGGGAGTGCATTAGGTACAGCACTGACAACTGGGCAAGAGAGGGATTGTTCTGCTCTGCTGCACACCTCACCTTGAGGGCTGGGGGTAGTTCTGGGTGCCACAGTATAAGAAAAACATTGATCCCTTTGAGAGTGTCCAAAGGAGGGCCACGAGGATGGGCAGGCTCTGGAGGGGAAGCTGCATGAGGAGTGGCTGAGGGCACTGGTCTGTTCAGCCCAGAGGAGGCTGAGAGGAGACCTCGTTGTGGTCTGCAGCTTCCTCACTGAGGGGAAGTGCAGGGGCAGACACTGGTCTCTTACTTCTCTCTGGTGACCAGTGACAGGACTTGAGGTAACAGCCTGAAGCTGAGTCAAGTCAAGAGAGGTTTAGGTTGGATATCAGGAAAAGGTGTTCCACTCAGGGTGTGGCTGAACACTGGAACAGCCTCCTCAGTGGTCACTGAAGTTCAGACAATGCTCTCAGGCACATGGTGTGATTCTTGGGGTCTCCTGTGCAAGGCCAGGAGTTGGACTCCATGATCCTCACAGATCACTTCCAACCCAGCATACTCTATGATTCTATGAAAACAACAGAAGGATTTAAGAGGATACTGTAAAGTGGTTGGTTTGAAAGATGCTTTGGGACCCAGGTGTCTGTAGCCACTCTGAGCATGAGCCACTGCCTAGGCTGATGCCTCATCACGTCTCAGTGTGACCATGCCTGACACAGCTGAGCAGAACAGCGACAGAGGACATCATCGTGGTGTCTGGGTGCTGGGAATGTCTCAACAGAGCTGGAGTTTGAGTAAGGAGCAAGTAAACTAAAGAAGGTAAAACCAGTCAGAGAAAACTCTAAGTATTTCCATATTCATTTTGAAACATGATGGAACAGCTTGACTCGATTTTTAAAACAGAACTTAAGAAACGATGGTAAAGTTCACTTCATCAAGTGCTGACATCTCCACAGCAGCTTGAATTAGTTTTCTAGATTAACTGGATTGCAAGTGAAGAGACACTTCTAGGATGCAACCTGCCTCATTGTAAAGTAGACATCTAAGAAATCCTGTGGATTTTGCTTACAAGCATCCACTTCCTGCTATATATTAGATTCAGTTAATTAGAGCTTAGATGAAAACAATTTCAAGGCACTCAGGTACAGTGAGCTGCTCTTGTTCCACTCCAATCTGGGTTATGCTTACTTAAGGGCTTTCTGCAAAAAAAAAAAAAAAAGGTTTTTTTTATAAATATTTGCAAGATGCTGCTGCAGATGTTGATGACATTGCCAAGCTACTAGTTACTAGTTGTAAATAATAATTGAACCACAAATGGATTGGAGTTTATTGCATTTTAATACATTCAAAGATTTTTAATAGGCAATTAGTTACTGCCAAGGAAATAACTGATAAAATACCATGTTAATCAATTCAAATGGTTCAAATGGAAAAATGTCCTCTGTAAGCAATGAAGACCTATCCCTAAAATTTATGATTTATTAAAATTTGGCGTAGGTTAAAATGACTTTTAAAAAGGATTTGATCTAGGAAGATTAAATCTAATAGACCATAACAAAATTGTGTAACTTATTATGATTTGTTGAAAAGAATGAGAATAAATGCCTTTTGTTAATAGCAAAATGTTTTGGGCTTCTGCATGATCTAATTCTAAGACTACAGAAATCTGGAGCTGACATTTTCTTCCTACTTATTAGTGACCACAGTTGTTGGCAACCTAAAATAGAAAAGAATCACCACAGGCAGAGAAAGTTTCCCAATGAGAATTTGGAATAGTTTGTTATTTTAGTATGGATATTGGAGCATTGTATTGTGTTTGCACAGCCAGGTTTTGGTAGCAGAGGGGGCTGCAGGGGTGGCTGCTTTGAGAAGGTGCTGGAAGCTTTCCCTGTGTCTGACAGAGCCAATGCCAGCCAGCTCCAAGATGGACCTGCCACCAGCCAGTGCTGAGCCCCTTAGTGATGGCAGTAATTGTCACCTTCTTGAGAACATATTGAAGAAGGCAAAAAAAAAAATTTGCACAAAAGTAACTGCAGCTAGAGAAGAGGGGAGTGAGAATATGTGAGTGGAGCATTATGCAGACACCAAGGTCAGTGCAGAAGGAGAAGCAGGAGGTGCACCAGGTGCTGGAGCTGAGATTCCCCAGCAGCCCATGGTGTAGGCCATGGTGAGGCAGCTGTGCCCCTGCAGCCTGTGGAGCTCCAAAGGGGAGCAGAGATTCCCCTGCAAGCAGCCTGGATAGAAGGTCCATTCAGGAACAAGTGGATGCCTGAAAGAGGACTGTGACCCTGTCCCAAGCCTGTGCTGGAGCAGGTTCCTGGCAGGACCTCTGGCCTCATGGACAATGGAGCTCACACTTGAGCACATCCACTTGCAGGACTTTTGAAAATGATCCCATGATGGTTTTCACCTCATGGGAAACCAACGACTGCACTCTGTGGAAAAAGTGAGGTTTATGTGTTAAATTTTAGGGTTTTTTACTTAAACAACTGAACCTGTCCATGTAATAACTTCTGTTATTTAAGGATAATACAGAAATAAAAGGAATACAGAGTTCTGATCTAAAGTTAGTATTATGCAATCATGACTTGAGTCTTTATTTAACTAACAAAGGATTTAAAAGTTCTAAATGTTTGAATCTCCCTGTGAAAAGAGACTGATTAGAAAAGGGCAGTAACAGCATTACTGTGGCACTGAAATTATGATGTGCTGATTATACTGGAATATTTTAATTCTGCAGAAAAGTAGGCAGAGAAGTGTAGATTTATGACACCTCTTTGACAGAAATAAGTTGGAGGTGTGTTAATATGTACAAAATACCATATTATCCACAGAGATCATAATAAACATATTTGTTTGTTACAAAAAGGAAAAAAGGCAATGTATTTCTATAAATCTCTAATATTTTCAGCTAATAGTTGAGGACAAGGGCAAGATACACTAACACAAACCTGCTAATTCTTTGATAACCTGCTGATGCAAGTGGGAGTAAGATATTTTGCATTACCAGTGTATTATGCCCTAATGTATTAATCAATCTGGGTAAGAGCAGCTTAGAAGCTGAAACAGAAAGGAGAGAAAATAATGTATAAAATCCTCACTTAAGGGGATGGTTCTTCAGAGCTTTCCCCACAAAGTGACTTTTGACGTTTTTTGTCAAGGTGTGTTTAAAAAAGTACCTGCTTTCATTTTAGTAGTACAGAATAATAACTGGATCTTGATTTCTGCCTAAGTTGGTTGCTTTCTGTGAATTGGTTTTCTTTTCTTATACACTAATGGATTGGCCCTGACAAAACTCAGTCTAAGCTAACAGTCAGGATACACCATGTGAAGGGCTGGCTCAAGGCATTCCATCATGGAAGACAGAAGTGAATTTTGCACCTGTAAGGGTGACCAACTGGGGTCTTGCTGCTCTTATCATGAGATAGGAAAGACAGTGGCTGAAAGAGAGGCAAACCTGAGGTATGTAAGTTTGCTTAAGAGAAGATTCCTTTGGTTGCAGCTTGAGTGTGGCTGTCTTTGTGCAAAGTGCTGAATGGAGAAGGTGGTATCTTCTGCTGCTTGGAACAACCAGCTGGTATCCTCCATGACCACCAGCCTCACAAAAGCCTTCTCCTCTGGCAGCCTGCTGCCTTAGGCAACTGCCTGCTCTGCCCTTGCCTACACCTCATCAGATTAATTTGTGTAAATTTTTTCAATTCTCTTGATTCTCTGGATAAATGATCCTGGGCATCTTGAAAGCAAGCAACAAATCCTTGAAAGAAATAGATGAAATAAAACAATACATCATACAAACATCAGTTTGAGACAACATAATTTAATTGAAATAAGGTCCCATTACCTGCGTGTGTGATGGTGGGAGTCCTTTTCTGCCATAGATGCCAACCAGAGCAGCCTTTCCTAAAGACACATTGAATTTCAGATGCACTGGGTGGTCGATGAACACCTGGGATCTCCAAAAGATACCAGGAGGGATCTTCTGTGTGGCTCGTCTGCCTACATCAATTTCTCCGGAGTCTATAAAACTGTCGTCTGGAAAGAAACTACTGGGCTTTCCTGCCAAAACACAGGAACAAAATTCTTGAATTAGTCTTTAGATCCTGAAAGTAATCTAATCATACTGGTATCTCTGACACTGATCTTGAGAAACAGTCTATTAGTGTCCTGAAGTCTTCAGAGTACTATGTCTAGCCAATCCATATGATTATGGGAGGAAAACTGGCAGGATTATTTCTGGCTTTAGTAACTGTTTTGTTTGAAAACATGAGCATGGGAAGAGCAACCTGGAGAAAAATGGCCTTTTGTTTAAATTGTTACCATCAGAGAGTGTGTAATTACATACAAAAGACAGGAATAAATAATCTGACATTATATCCTAAATTAATATAAGTTTAGGAATAGAGAAGTCATCATTAAATTAGTAAAGGGAAGTGTAGCAAGAATGAAATAGACGCGCCACAGAGTGGAATGGTGGTGTGGAGAACAGCAGCATGAATGATGCCTAAGTGAGGAAAGGAAAATGTTTCTCTATTAAAATTAATTCTTGACAATATTTGAAATAGTAAAAAACAAAAAGCTAATAAAAAAAAGGACTGAGATAAACAAAGGAGACCATACCCTACACTTGAGTAGTATCTATTAAGAAACATGAGAGGTTTTAATTTGGTTTCAATATAATCTGTAGAGTACGCTATTAATATCTATTCTCTTTCAGAAGCCAAATGGAGGCATCTTTTCCTAAAACTACCGGGCTGGAGAGCCTGGGTATTCAAATGGGATCAGGACATGCCAAAATGTCCAAGGGAGTCAGCAGGGTGCTTTGGTACCTCTAAAAACACACCTGAGGAATTCCAGGTTAGAAATTTATGCAGTCATAACTCCCAAAGCAGGTGGCTTTTTCAAAAAATCTGGACCCAAAGGAAGACCAAGGAATAAGGGGCAGAATGAAAAATCAAATGCCAGAATGTTCTCTTTTCAGCCTGTGCTACAACCAGTGACCACAGCTTTGGCTGCAGGGCACAGGGATGATGAAGAAGGCAACTGCTTAGGAAACAGCCTTTATTAAGGACACTTCTAGTGGAAAAGCATGCAGTAGTGTCACCTGAAAGATTCTGGCTTTAATAAGGAAAGCAACATGTCACCAACAAGGACTAACTATTAATTTTGGAAATTCAAATAATTTTCCTTCTTATCTCCATGCCATTGCAGCACACACTACTCTGTGTTTCACAGAGCAAACAATTCTAGCAAAATGAGAAGGAAACTTCTGGCTGCATACATTCATTTGTGTAGGAAAATCACATTATGAATTTTTTCTTCCAGTATCTACATTTGAGAAATGGGAGGGAAAAAAATCCTTTCCCATCAATAATGAATTTATGTAAAATAGTCTCAGAATTTACTTGTAATGCTGAAAAAGTGACTGGTAGAACATTGCATTTTATTGTTTCAAGCGACATTTCCTTTAAGATTACATAATTTTAAATACAGTGTTGCCTTAAATTTCTCCATATACCATCCCAACACAAACTGTCCTGGAGAAACAGATTTCTAGCTGTCTCTGAAAATCAATATAGAAATGATATGCATATCAGCTATTAAAGATGGAGAATTTTTCTTGGAGATTTTTTGGCTCCAGTAACACTAAAACCTGATTTAAAATCAGCAACTGCTTAAGGACACTGCTGGAGCAGGACTTGATGGCATGAGCTACCTTTAGGCAGAAGTTTTATGCATATCAGCACAAAAGGTGTATATGCAAAGGCTGTATGTTCACATACAAAAAAAGCTACTCCTAATTTTATAAGATCTCCATTTATTACTGCTCATCACTCTCAAATCAATACAGGGGGGTAATCTGCTGACTTTTTATTATTTTTCAGTCCATGTACATATTAAAGGAGATAATCAGAAGCAGCTTAGGTAAATGGGCATTCCTTCTGAATCCTTCTGTGCTAATAGAGTATAATTGCACAAGGAAAATCAACCAGGTAGATTCTGAAGGGAATTTCTTTATCAACTGAATTGACAGTACTTATTTGGCATACTAAAATTTTCTTTTCATCTCTCAGGATTGTAGAATACAGTACCAATGTCTTCATGCAAAGTTTCTTATTGCACAACTGCAAGATGAAAAGATTGAGGATTCTATTAAAGAAGAACTAAAGATATCACGTTTTGGTTCAAATGAAGATATATTTTTTCTGACTACTACTGACATGTTTTACGGATTCTTAGATATTCAGATGAAAACCTTAAGTATTTGATATGCCCCATGATTGTTCATTAATAAAGATTGTACATCAGAGTGAATCAGGGAAGGTGAGAATTTAACATGACAGATGTTGCTGTGCAAGATAGAGCCTGGAGAAAATGAGCACAGGGTGTATTCTGTAGAGAGAGCAGCACTTTTTGCTCATGCAAACGAAAATGCTTCTGTGATTGCAAAAGACAGTCTCACAGAAATAATTTTTTGTATATACAAAGTTTATGTCTCCTCTTGGTGCACAGCTGTATGTCTGAGAAGCAGCTATCCTAAGAGCTGTTATGTAATGCTGCCAGAGGTTGAAGCCTGTCCTGATACAGAAGTACAAGGAGAAGCTCTCTTCACCAGCCTGAATTCGTCCCTGAAATTCCTCTGTGTTTCACCAGTTGTAGCCTACAGTAAGATTAGGCCCTATGGGACTGGATACTTCACAAAGAAATTACAATGAAAAAAGCCATTTGAGATTTTAATCAGAAACTGGCTTTTAATCAGAATACCTGACTCCTTAAAATTAACTACAGGTCTGAATTCTTAATTGGGCTGTCAATTACTTTGCTCTTTCTGCACATTACCTTGAACTTTTTAGTTGCTGTAGCAACTGTTCCTAATTTCTTTGGATATCAAAATGAACTACTTCATTTAAGACCTTGCTGAATCCCTGTATTTCTCACGGGATGGTTCCTTGACCCATCAAAACACTTAAGAACACACATAGCTCTGACTTCAACCACAGTCACTTACATGCTTAAATGTAAGCATGTGGTTAAGTGTTTTGGTTAACAGGGTTGGGCTTGAACAGAGGTAAATGCTGTTCTGGAGCACAGCCAGAGATGAGAAGGAATGACTGTTACTGAGAGTTGGCAAGACACTGGTAATGATTCATTCAGGTCAGCTCTAAGGATGTTCCTAACACATTCCAGCCTATTTCATTCTGATCCGGAAGACATTCAAATGTATTTCAATTCTTTTAAAAATAAATTTCAATCACATACATTCTGGTTTAGAACAGAAGCTCTGCATCACTGCTAGTCCAGAATTAGTCCCACAGTTACCTGATGGGGAGAGAGCTGCATTTGAAGGCTGGCAGTGTTACTCCTGCACCAAAGAAGTGCTGATGTGTTTTCTAGTCAGGACATGGCATTATCCTCTAAAGTCTACAGGTTCCCTAAGATTTATACAAAACACTAACTTGAGGGGTCTTCTTATAACATAACTAGGCTATTTCCCAGATTCCTTTTAACAGAGCAGCAATCAAAACTTCCACTCGTGTCACTGTAAACGTGGCTAAAATAAAATCAAGTGGAGGTTTTTCACTTGGATGGCAGTTATGAATACATACATTTATTTTCTTTTTGACTTTTAAAAGGAAATGGACAGATCAAAGCTAGACGATTCAAAAATGAAACATATGGCAAGTTAGAGGAGGAAAAAAGGATCTGTTGTGAAGCATTTTTGAGGACAACAGCAGGGCTGTCTGCAGCTTGCTGTACTGTCTGTGAGGTTTGCTGAGAATAACCTGCTTAGCTGATTTTTCCTTGTAGCAACTTGATGGCAGCCATCAGTTACCAGTAAATACACTGCTTCAAGGAACACATATAATTATGGCCTTTATTTGGACTAATAAAGACAGAAAAACTCTTACAGAAAAAAACCTGCTAAATTTAAATTAAATATGTAAACACAGGCTGTCAGCCAAAGCCTATGGAACTCTATGTAACTTTTGAGTTCAGTGAGTTGCAAGAACAGTAGTATACATGTTATCTGCCCCAAAAAACTTCCAGCAAAATAACTATCAAAAATAGTCTATTATTTGAATTTTATTGGAATCTCATAATTATATACAAAGAAGCTTGACCACAAACAAAAAAGTTTTCTGAAAATTTGTGTTTCTCATTTCTCCAGCTATGCCTGGGGGGTATAAGCCTTTGCACAGCTTACGAGTACTTTTAGCAGTGGTGTCTCTAAAAAAAGAACACAATGATGTAAAGCTGCTGAATAAGGTGCTGCTGAATTGAGGACCCATAAGCTCCTTCTGATTTCTGTCAACACCGTGATACTTTGTGGAGACTAGGCCTTTTATGTGGATACTTTTACAAAGCTATGTCCAACTCGGGAGTGCCAAAACTTACAGTGTAATAGCTCTTACTAAGTATTCTGGTCCTGAAAACATTTGCTAAATGGCAACAAATAGTCAAACTCAAACATTTTTGTAGTGCTGTAGAGGAAGCTTGATCCAGTGCTCCAGGAATAATTTAATTTTCAAGAGACAATGTTTTCCCATGAAAACAGCCACTCAAGGCAGGGTTTTCATGCTGGCTTTCTGTAGTCTGTGAGAATGCCTTGAATGTGTGGAGAAGGTTTCACACAGTTAGTGGACATCAGAGGGGCATGAAACTTAGAAACGTATGGAAACAGGACTGACAACTACTAGCTCTAGACATGAAAAGACTGGAAAAGCACCTGCTGACGGCAGCACTGAGGGTAATGAACATGAGATTGGACGGCTGGAGTTCAGAGGCAGACAGAGGACTCACAACATGGACACACAACCATACCTTCACTGGTTCCTTTGCCTTTCCTGTCAGGTAACTCTAACCCTGTGCCCCCCGAAGGATATAAGGAGACGTCGGTTGGCACTGGCCAACTGCTGGCTGTGTCTTCCGTGATCTCATACATCTGCCCCTCCATCGGCTGCAGGTGCCAGTTTAGGCCAAACAGGTGCATGGCTGTGGTGAGCAATGAGAAAAGTCATCTTTTCTGTTTGGGAGAGTTTCAGAACTACAGGGGCACTTTCTCTTTCTAAACCCTCACTCCAGTGCGTGATTAGTGGTCATTGCTTTAGGACAAGAATGGGATTAATGTAATTAGACAGCCCCTGCTGCTTCTACCATACCAGCTCCCTAGGTCTTTCCACCCATTTAAACTTGATTTAGATCACCTGTAACAATCCACTCTGCTGCTTCCAGCAGGACCACTCCTGACTCATGGTTTCCAGATAACCAGGCACAGTGTTTCACAAAGCCCCCAAGGCTTGGGTGACAATGCAATGAACACAGAAATACAAGGAGTATTATTTCTTAACATACCAATAAATCCTAGGGAACTGCACTCCAGTTTGTTTTGCCATATTCACAGTGTATTATATAGGTTTTCTTTTTTTTTTTTTTTTACTCAGAAGCCCTTAGAGATATCTCTGACAGCTTTTCCTGATTAAGACCAAGTAAAAACTGAGGCAATTCAAGATCCATCTTGCACACATGCCTTTGTGCTCTGCATCACAAATGTGACTATATCTGAGCATTCCTTCGTACAACTCAGCCTCTTCTATTCAGATCAAAGACATATCCTTGAGAACTGAAAATGAGCAGCACCATTTAGATTTGTGTGATAGGAGGGCAAATCTCTCTGTAGGTTTCTGGGCCATGCAAAGTCATCCAGGGCACATGTGAATCTATTTCAAGGCATTACATAAAGACAACTGAAGTTAAGGAACAAGACAGACTACCTAAAAAGCAAACACATGTATGAAGAGTATGGAAATCATATGCTTATACAACTAATACTTGCCCCTTGCAAATATAAAGCAAAAAAACGTGGCTTCTGGCTTACCATATCAGCTCTTCCATCCCCAACATAAACATTTCATACTCAATCAGTATCCAGCTTAGCTTCAGGCTCTACACAGCTAAATGATCTGATATTTACTACATTTGGAATGACATTTCTTTTTTAAGGAAAGCCTTGATATTTTACACTGTAATTTCTCCAAGAAACTATACAATGGCACTAACATCACAGCCATTTAGTATAAACAAAACCAGCAAAGAAACAGAGCATTTTCATGGCCTCCAATTCTCTTTTATTCACAAATATATACCTGAGATTGGCAACCATTGTTAGGGACAAGTGGTTAGTTTATTTAAACCTGTGCATCAGAAACAATCTTTACAAGAGGATTGAAAAGTAATCTGAGTAGCTCTCTGAAGACAGCATGTTTAGGCTATTTAGCAAATATGTGATTTTTTTCCACTTCAGTCTCAATTAGGTCACCTATCATTTACTAACATAAACAAGGCTGTCTCTGCAACACTACGATTTCACAAAACATGAGTGCAAAATTCTTTTTTTACCATGTAAATGGGGACTGTGTTTGTTAACAATCTTGTCCATTAGGAAAAAAAATACGCTCCTTAAACTCCCACACAACAAGGAAGGTCTCCTGAGGACCTGTTCAACACTTGTTTTTATACAGGTAAGTATACCAAGAAGGAATGTTAGCAACACTACTGGTAATTTAACCAGGGTACTTTAGGCAGAGAGACAAGTATTTTCATCTAAAAGGGATATATTTACTTGGCAGAGAAACTGTGCAATTGTAAAGAGGAAATCAGACCATAAACAAGGAATCTGCATTAAGCATTTGGCACTGCTATGCTTGCATAGTATCTTTGTGTTTGTACAGCCCTCATCATCAAGAGTGCCTGGGCACTTCATTGCTATTAACCTCATAAAACCTCATCAGGTAGGAATCTGCTTTTTTTCTACTGCACAGAAAAAGGAAGGAGAACTACAGTATATTAAAGGACTAACTCAATTCACTTGTTTGGGCATTAAAATGCAATTGTGTGTTAATTCACTTAACTTACTCTATGCTTACAGGGTGACAACCTCTAAGGCATTTCATGCAGCCTTCTGCCAGCAGTTTTGTTCTAAGCCCAGTACTGGATGCTATCTTTTAATTCCATCCAGGCTGGACCTCTCCAAGGATCAGTGTTACCCAGGTGCTGCAGAGCTGCTACAGAGCTCAATGGTTAGATGCTCTGAGCACACAAGTTCCTATGTTTAACATGGGACATTTATAGTTACGTAGATGTTTGTAGTTCCAAGCAGAATGGAAACTGCACTCTTCACTCCTCCAAACTCAGAGAATCCTAGACAGCAGTCAGGCCTAAAATTCTGCTGGCCCTAAGTGCTTAACACCAGCTCCATCTCTCAGATGTCTTCATGTTAGAATGACCTGCATGAGTTTATACTGGACATCCCTAGTTTAGGCAGGAACTGAGCCAGGGACTTGCTTTCTTTGTAACACCATTTGACTTGCTCTGTCCTTTGGACATTGCAGCCTAAGTGCCACACAGATTTTTTGGAACACATTGCAAGGCCATTGTTTCCCCCAAAAGGCCATTGCCGCTTCTCCTCTCCTTAGGAGGAATTTCTAATTGTAGATCATTATTTACTGCAAGCAAATAAAGGTGAAAAACTCAACATTGCTTTGGGTGCATTGGGAAAACTATGAACATTACTTCCAGGCATTAAAATTAATTTAAAATACCTGAGAGGAAATGTCTTAACAAGTGATCATCTTGCTTCAGTGTTAACAAGAGAACTGGCACCCTGGAAGTGCTACAGTTTTTCTGCACATTATCTCTCCACTTAAGCAAGTGGATCAACCATTCCATGTCATCATTCAATTCTCAATGTCTCAAAAAGTATCTTACAATGTCCCAAAATTGAAAAATATGACAGAATGATCTGTAACATAGATACTATGTTATGACACAAAGTTAAAAGACTTGTACTAATGTGAACTTTTGTCCTTTGCTAGTAGATTTTTGTCTAAAGCAAAAAGCTTCTTGTCTTGAGCATCAAACAGATCACAGAATGGTTTGGCTTGGAAGGGACCTTAAAGACCATCTACTTTCAACCCCACTGCCATAGGCAGGGACACCTTGCACTAGACCAGGTTGCTCAGAGCCCCATCCAACCTGGCCTTCAGCACTGCCAGGGATGGGGCAGCCACAGCTTCTCTGGGCAGTCTGTGACAGTGCCTCATCATCCTGATAATAAAAAGTTCATAACATCTAATCTAAATCTATTATCTTTTAATTTAACACTATTATGGCTTTGTCCTGTCACTACAGATCTTGGTAAAACATCTCTCCACATCTTTCTTATAAACCTCCTTTTTAAGTATTGAAAGGCTGTAAGAAGGTCTCCAATGATAAGCCATGAGAATGAGAACTATGCACACCATGCATAAGGAAATGCAGAGTGCTGAAAACCAGAATTATTTGAATAGCATTTTGATTATCAAGTAGCTTAAAAAAATTCAGAAGACAGTGTAAAAACTCAGAGCTACTGCTCTATTCAGGATTTCTGATTTGATCTTTCTAAACACAAAATAAAAGCCTATATAAATATCCCCACTCATATGGCAAACACACATCATGTAATTTCTCCTATAGGTAGGCAATAACCATAAAAGCCAACCTGAAACAAGAACAAAGAGTCTAATTTACCATGGAAACACACTTTTGTAGCAGTTATGTTATGAGGATGTCACCTGATAAGTGATTTCATTACTATATTCCAAATACCAGTAGAGTCTGATTGGCAACCTGGTGGAAGATTCATTTCTTCTCTTGCTCTAACTTCCACAGTGGTGCTAAAAAACCAAGTAGTAACAGTAGGACAGTGGATATTTTGGGTCTTTGCATCACAGTGGGATGTGTAAAGCTGTTGTTGCACACAGTTCTGTTTAAAGATTTTAGGAATCAACTTTGTTCCATGCTAAATTGATGCAAAGTTCTTTCTCACAGAAAAAAAAAAAAAAAAAAACAACAAAGGACCATAATCATGGAAAAGCCCTGGATGAGAGGTATAATCATATATTTTGAAGTGTTAATGTTCCTGAAAGTGAAATAAAGCTGTAAAATGAGATTCCTGATGTTTTTAGTCTCTGGGTCAATGGAACCCACTGTGGACATTTTCTCTGACTCTTTTTTCATCCCCTGCTCAGCTAGATACAAGATCTTGCTGACAGAGTGAATGCCCTCCTAAAAGCCCCCATGTCCTTCTCCCTCTCCCACATGATGCTCAATAGATTTTCAGATATTGAAGGCTCCCCATGTATTAAAAGAGCACTCTGCAATTAACAATCATTAAAGTGTACACTTTTGTTAAATACCATGTAGCTTTCACTACCTAGGAAGCTCCATGACAGGCTATTTGCAGAAGCTTTGGTTATAAACCCCATGGAGAAGAACACTCTTTTGTCTGCCTTCTCCTGGAATGAAAACAATACTTAGGGGAAACCCTGCATGCTCTCTGGGCTGTTTCACCACCACCAACTTAAATGATATAAAGGCATCTGGGGCCTCTGGCCCATTATGCTCCTGTTTTGACTTTAAAGCTTTGACTTGTATGACCTTTCCCCTGTAGCTAAGTGCTAGCAAAAGGTGCCCTGAAACTTGCTGAATGGGTGACAGAATTTTCTGTGGCAGTGCAAATCACCTTATCCTTAGTCCTAAGTCACCTGTGGCTGCCTTCTTGGTGGAAAAAAAATGGACATCAAACTCCAGTCTCTTCTGGGTTTGATTTTTCTTTGAAGAGTTCAGCATTTCAACCATGCCAGTGTGAAATGGCTGTTCTTTTGCTGGACTCAGATTCACTGCAGCAAAGAAAATTTGCAAACACTTAAGCATCAGCTGAGTTATTTAAGGAAATAAATCAAAGTTCATAATGGTGGAACCAAGTATTTAGGATCATAATTCTTCTGATTTTAACGTATTATCTCTTCCTATATTGCATTATTCCTACTCCATATCTACTTGTGGATGCCATAATCAGCATCAGCAGATGCTGTAAAGCCAAATAAATAGGAACATTCTTTCCAAGTTTCTTTTGAAGGCACTCAGGCTTTTGAGTACCTTTGTATTAGTACCACTTGCTTATGAGACAACAAAACACTAAAGTCAAAACAACTTACTCAGCAGAGCAGAGAACAAAGGAAGTACACCCAGCATTTAGAATGAAAAAAGAGAAACAAAGATAGTAATTCACATGGTCAACAAAATGGACATCTCTCAGGACAGGATGATGGAGAGAAGGAGTTAGCAGGGAGAGGCAGATGATTGTGATAGATCACAGGGAGAAGAAAAGACAAGACATGCTTACTGAAGCATATGAGACCCCCAGAAACCACACCAGTCAGCAAAAAATTGAAAAACAAACTGCTGGCCCTTTATTAGCTTGTTGCTTTGCCCAAAGCAGCAAGCTAAGTGTAATAAATAACCAAACCAATCAATTATGATGTTTGGAATTAAGGCTACAGCTGAAGCCACCAGCTGCTTCCACAATGTTTGTTAAAAGCATTCTCACAGCAGCTCACAGGCTCTGCTGCTTCCTTCTCCCCTGCCCTCTCAGGGCTAAGCCCTGCAGGTACCACAGCTGGCCTGGTGATTCCTCACCCAGGCAAAGCTGCTACAGAAACAAAGGAATGAATAAAATATCAACTGTTTTCCAGCTAACAACTGGCCTTGCCCTGAACAATGAAAAACAATGAACAAAACATGTTAATGATCCCTACCTGAGCCTGGACCTAGAGCAAGTGCAGGGGTAAAGGGCATAAAGGCAAGACAGGAAATCTTTTGGGATTCTCATCTGAAAACCCCAGAAAACTTTGTGCTAAGAATATATCTATATATATATTTATATGAGAATCTATATTTATATGAATCTATATCTATATGCATCTATATTTATATGAGAATATATGCCCATATATGTCAGTATATTTGCTTAAATAACACAGGGGAGGGCACAGACTTTGGAAAAGTGAAGTTTCTCTGCACAGCCACTCCACCCTCCCCAGCTCAGCTTCCTGGCACTGGGCTCCATCTGGAGAAGTTTGGCTTTGCTGGTCCACTACAAGCACCCCACTGAACTGCTGACAGCTAAGCCTAAGCCAAGACAAGCCAAAAGGCCAATCCTGGGAGGGAGAAGGGTTTTCCAAAGCCTCCCACTGCAGCATGGGGAAAAGAAGAAAATGGAAAACACTGTGTGAGAAGGAATAAATGAGGAGGACTGATGCCACAGTGGACAAGAACAAAAATGAAAAAGGGGAGGAAGGTGAGAAAAATATGGAATGAGAGAAACTGAGAAAAAGAAGGTTAGAATAGAGCAAAGGTAAGTTCAACAAAAAAGTATAAGGGATTTGGAATAGGAAAAACAGCTGAAGCTCAGTCAGTGGTTGAGAAGACATTTTTACAGCTTGTTTCCTTGCTCTCCCCTCCTTGTGAGGAAACAAGCATAAGGTATGTGGTGGTTACATATTCCTCTTTAACCTTCATGTTTAGTCAAGATTTACAATAACATGCTCTCCAAAATGATACCTGAGTTTTGCTTTTTTGTCCTAATTGAGAAAATGCTGAATCCCATCACTGAATTACCCAGGGTTAATTTTAATTCAAGTAAATGTATTGCTTTTACTCCTGTCTCTGGAAGAAACTTGACTGTAATTATCTGGATAACTGTCTCTACACTGAAATCATATGATTTTTGTATAAGTGGTAGAATTGACTGTTGCAGAATTAACAGTATTTTTGTGACACCCAGTGTTATGAAAAGGAGCCCTTCAGCATGCAATAATCATTGGTTTATCAAACTTCAATAAATCAAGGAAGATTAAGAAGAATGGGAACAGTAAAACAAACAATAAAGAAATAAATCAAACAGTTTTTCTCTTACACTGCTGTTCCATTTCAGTGCTGGCCCAGACTTCTGTGTCCCAGCATGGTAGAACACACGAGTCAAAGGCTGAAGTGGCTCTATGGCCTTACTGGTGTAGGAAGAGGGCAAAAAGCTGGATGCAGCATATACTATCTGCTCTACTTGTTTGTATGGTCAAGTACTGGACTAGACAGACCCAAGCTGCTGTTCATCTAAGAGCATGGGGACACTTCTGAGTATTGCAGTGATTTAATACCCAAAGAATAGTTCACAGATCTGGAATTGAGATCTAGTATCCTGACTAACGATCCTAGTGGTTTGCAGTATGATGAATTCACATCATTTACACATACATACCCAGCTCACTCAGCCAGGCACCATGGGGCAAGGAGAGAGGGATTCCTGCAAGGCCACTTTCTCTGTGGACTTCAGCAGTTACCTTGTGACCAAAAACTGTACAACACTCTGTGTCATTCCTAGTGTCTGAAATTATTTTCTAGACAGAAATGCTTTCCATCTGTGGCTTAAAACTCTCACTCAGGAAATGGAAAACCTGCCTTCATAAATCATCTTTTGCCCACATGAATGAGAATTTGCACACCAGGACAGGACTGCAGTCATGTGGGAACAGAGAATCCTGCATACCAGGCTCTCCACAGCACAGACAGATTAGAGCTGCTGTGCAGTTAGAAATGTAAAATTAACAGGTCACAAAGGAATGGAGTCCAAAAGGCAGCTTGATTACATGTTGTTTAAGTGAAGACTCTAAGCCTGCAGCTGGGAGGTCCCGTGGCTCTGCTTCCTGCCTGTTGATTTATCTGACACAGGACAATAGTTAAGAAAAATAAAAGAAGGCACCAGGAGGGACATTTAGGGTAATGCTCACTATTGTAAATTCTCCAATTGCCTCCCCTCCTAACTGCTCAATGATCCACCTTCAATGAGAAAAAAGGATTTTCAAGCCTCCTTCACAGTTTGTGGTTAAAGACACTTTGCTGGGCTGGGATGCAATTGCTTAATCTAAGACAATTTGTATCCACCCATCTCAGGGTTAAGGGTGGAAGGATTTTGCTGATAAAACATAGATGTATCGGTGTTGTGTTCGTTTGTGGGACTGTTTTAGGACCTCAAGTGTCATAAAATATGAGTTAGGTGCTTTCACAGCCAGCTCAGTACTAACACATGCTATGGGATACATCTAGCAGTTCCTGGGACCCCACCTTGCTGCCTGACTATTGCTTCACACTTAAACTAAGCAAGTACCAAAAGTGGTTCTTTTGGAGACAATTCACGTTTTCTCCTTCACTCAATCAGAATCACCACATGCAAAGGAAGAATACAAATGATAGAGAGCTTCCTACCTCTTAAAAATTTGCCATCAGGTGGGAACTGCATCTCGAGAAAACAAAGCATTGTGCTAATCACCTGAAATCCTGCCACAAATACATTTACTTGCTTTAACACTAACTAGTTATTCTTTGACCCCTCCTGATTGAAGAAGAGCTGTATCCATGATTTCCACGACAGAAGCAGATGGTCTACCAAATAGCATTAGCAAGAATCTTAAGAGAACACTTTATATTTTAATTTAGTTCCCAATTGTTCTTAATAAGGAAGAAGAAAGGCTTCCAGCTGAAGCACCACATTTCTTTGAAACCTTCAAGGAAGTGACTAGAAAGGCATGTTATAAAATGAAGCAGTTAAACTCAATGTTTGTTCAATGCAAAGAGTCAGCACTTCCTATTCAATGTCTTCCTAATTGCCCCTGAGGATCAAAGTCTTTTGAATGATTGCCTGTCCCTTCAAATCATTAATAGATGATCACTGGCCCCTCCAGTGCTACAGTAGCTTGTAATTTCTTGCAGGAAAGGGAAAATGCAATCTTAAATGGGTATATTTAAATATTTTTATGCATATTTAAAGGAGGATTTTTTTAAAGTGTTAACCTATAGAAAAAAAAATAGACATACAAGTGGCAAGGCTTATCTGAGGAGCTGACTATTTAAATATCTTTGGTAGTTTCCTTTAAATTTGCACCAATTTGAAATAGAAAAGGAAGTGGAACAGTGGTCAGCAGCGTTTGGCTGCTATCAGGCAGCCTACTGCAACAAATAAACTTATTTCAGCCCTCAAAGTTCTAATAAATTCAGTATAAAACATGGTCTTTCTCAGTAAAATAATATTTTGCCTTCTAGATATCCTTTCTGGCAGAGACCATATTAAAACAAATATTACTGAGATGATATTTCTTCAAGATCAAAGTCAATTACAAGATGGTCCCACTGTACCTCTAAATGGAGTTTTAATTTGTGTATATAATATTAGAAATAATGGTTTTCCCATTGGGGCATTCACTTCAATTAGAGAAATGAGGACAGGCAGCTCTACCAGAGGGCCTCTTATCCTGTATTTACTAAAATTCTGGGCTAGCCTGTTGTGGACAGTATAATTTTACAAATTCCCTTTCATTACACACATATAAACTGTGAGGTTCTAATTAAAAATGGTGTAATTTGCACAGGTAAATACACAAGATCTCACATGCTTCCTTCCTTGTTATCTCAACTAGACATCTTTCAGAAAACCTGCCTTCCAAAAAGTAACACAATAAGTGTTGCCTAAAGTCTAAACAACAGAGTTTGCTGTGCAGAAGTCACAAAATATATCTCTCTTCTTCTAAAACCCCATCACAACAGTGGTGGGATCAGAGTTTAAATCAAATATCCCATTTTAAGCATGAAGATCTAAGTATTGCTGTAGAATTTGATGTGTGAGCTATCTCTCAGGTGGCTGCCTTCTCATCTGTCCTTCTGAACACGAACATGATGTTATTATAGCAAGACGAGTAAATGTCTTTGAGACCACTGCTTGTGTTTTAATCCTAAAATCAGCTGAAAACGGCATAACTGTTATTAGTCACTAAGCACATTCTAAAAGCACCAGAACCCCAGTTGGGCTGTGCTAGCTGATGTAAGAAAAATTAACAAAATGACCATCTCAGAATCCCTTGATGTCCAAAGCACACGTGTAACTTGAGCTTTACTCAATCTAAGTAAATCTAGTGACTTCAAGAGGATGATGGAGGTTTTTCAAGCTCAGAACAGAATTTACACATTTTGTAGATCTGGGCCAGAGTGCTCATCAACATTGTCAAAACTGAGCTTTAAAGCAGAATCCTATCAGCCATGCAGCCATGAGCCTGCTGGAAGATATATGTAGAAAATTTAACTGTACATGTGTTCAGGAGCATTTTGTTGTTTTAGCTGCTTTGAATGAAAAAAGCACATGTTTAAAGCAGGTTAAGAATGTTTTAATTTATTTTCTAGTTTTTCTTTACCAGAAAAACAAACACTGTTCCAATTTGGAGAGGGATTTTTTTTTTCCCTGTACAAAAGCTTGGCAAATGGATACAAATGCACAGTCTGAGAAAGCCGATAAAGTGGGTGACACAGCACAATTAACTACACAATAATTTTTGTTCTGTCCAGAGACCATGAGAAAAATCCAGCACAATACTTTCAGGTGCTATAAATCTAAATGAATGGTACACATCAGTGTGAAAAGCTCTCTCAATAACAAAACTTAACACAACCTGATGATTTGTTCCCTTAGACTTACAACTAAATCCAGCACACAGAATAAGGCAAGTGCTACTAAGTGCAACCCACAGTGTTCTAGAAAGAACCACGGCCATATTTATATTTAATTTTACCTAAAAAAGCATTTGCTAAAAAACCCTAAAGTTTGCCAAGTCAACTACTCAAAAATGAGCAAAGAACAGAATTAAGATTGCTTTTGTGATTTTACATCAGCCCCGTATGCATGTGTACTCTGTAATAGCCTTTAATTCCCTCATCACAGGCTATTTTTTTCCACTGGCCCAATGCTGAGCAGAACAATTGCACAGAAATTACCACTCAGCCCTGGCAACTCCAGCATTGTAGCACGTTCAATTGCTTTCTAGGGATGCCATATGTGCAGTCTGCTTGGTAGCAGTAGGAGGGGGTTGGAAAGGGAAGGAATACACTTTGCATAGACAATTTGCTACTGCAGTCTAACTAGGTTCCTACTGAGCATGTGTGAACTCAGATTTTCTAGTTCTGTGGTAGCCAGCTTGGGGTGGACCAGAGATGTGATAAAGTACACACCATTACTTGTTTTCTCCAATTAAAAAAAAAAAAAAAAGAGGTGTCACTATTCTTCACTACCTCAGTACTTCTGCAATAGAAATAGAAAACAACAGTAGATCCAACAGCAGAATTTTGCCTAAATGAGTGACCACATCAGCTGGTGGATCCAGATCCCTACTCTTACATATATTTAGAGTATAGAATCAAAGAATCATTAAAGTTAGAAAAGCTTCCAAGATCATCAAGTCCAATCACTAACCCAGCACTGACATGTTCACCATAAAACCACATCTCCATCTGCCACATCATGTGCCTTTTGAACACTTCCAAACACGGTGATTTCACCATGGACAGCCTATTCCACTGCTTGACAACCCTTTCAATGAAGGAATCTTTCCTAATATCCAATCTAAACCTCTCATGGTGTTTAACTTATGGATACTTCCTCTGGTCCTGTCAACTGGCTGCCTGGGTGAAAAGGCCAATCCCCCACCTGGCTCCAATCTCCTTTCAGGGAGTTGTAGAGAGATGTAAGGTCCCCTTGAACCTTCTTTTCCCCAGACTGAACACCCCCAACTCCCTTCAGCTACTTAACATCAGACTCATGCTGCAGCCTTTCCTCACCTCTGTTGCCCATCTCTGGACATGCTCCATCCACCACCTCAATGTCTTTCCTGTAATAAGAGGCCCAAATGTTCCCTTGTGATAACTTAGGCCATGATAATTTTGGTTCATCATTAAATACAAATGTATCAAAGCGCTTACAAAGCACTTTGCCCTTGCATCCCCAAAGACTAAGATGATAGTAGTGAATTGAACAGTACTAAGCAGTGAAACTTGATAGTCTGCAACATTTATTTGTTAGAAAGAACTCTACCGTGGTACTGCTTTTGGTGAGCCAATACTTTCTGAATTCCTGTGCATTGTTCATCTAGCAAGGACCAGAGATAATTCTTAATAGATAGTTTGGGTCTGAGTACCCATAAGAGTTTAACAGTAGAGAAATGTATCCCTTCTGCAGCAGCTGGGTATCTAGAATGATCCCATGTACATGTTCCACAATCTGGAGTAGCTCATGATACAGACTGGCTAGGGAAGGTGTACTAAAATAAATAAATTGTTGTTAATCACCAAGATTAATGCTGTTTGGAACATCATTATGCTTAGATTGAAGGATTTTTTTTTTAAACCAAAAGCCTTAAGAAACTCTTTTGATGCTTGATTTCATTATAATTTCTGCCATAATTAAAAGGGATTCTGCTCCATTGATACTTCAATTAGATTTTCTTTTGAAATACTTAGGGTAAGCATACCCATCATCTCTGCAAACTGCCTGCTTCTGCTTTGCTTTTTAAAGAGTCTCTTTGCATAATGAAGTGATGCTGCAGTTGTACTGGGCAAGCAAGGTGAGGTGCTGCTGCTGTGTCACCTGCTGCTGTGTCACCTCCTACCATATTTGAAAACAGCCAACATATCCTGTTCTCATCATGAGTGCAACAGGAACAGGCTTGGAAGTTAAGGTATGACAAAATCAAATAGCGAGGAAGATAGGAAAAGCTGGAGATGATGGGAGAGTTTATAGGTCAGCACAGAAACACAAAGATTCAACAACCACTGTCTACAGAGTACCAGATCCTACTGCCTCAAAGGAAAGTATGTAAGTGGTCCTTTTATAGCTTGTAAGTTTCAGCATAAACAGTGGTTTGAAATCTTGACAAACAGGAAAAGAATGGATTTGACTTTCTAGTCATTATTTTACAGGTCATCTAGGATGTCACCTGGGCAGTATACTTAACAACATCTCACCCTATAAAGATGTCTATAGCTTAACATCGTTCAATTTTAACTACAGGTAAAAACCTCAGAGAATGCATTGCTGCACACTTTCAATAGAAATGTATGAGCTGGCTGCAAAGCAGGCTTTGAAGCCATCTTTTAATTTATGCTAGAAAAGGATGGGAGAGAAACACTGAACTATAACTGAGGAGCATTTTTCACTGTCAGTGACATCCCTAATTGAGATTACTCTGTGACTAGTTACCCATAAAAATGTTTGGTATTTAAAAACATGGGAAAAAAGCCCATTACAGGAAACAATTCTTTCTGTCTCCACTTAACTGCAATTAAATTACATTATTTCACACTAATTAGTATGAAATAAAAACATGGACTCAAGGAGAACTCCTTCCACGAGACATATAAACATCCGTAAAACTGATTCTTTTTCAGCATCTGTGTGCAAAGGTCAATCTAAGTTGTGAAATAAAGATTATAGCAGTGCATCTGTGCCACTGTCATAAAGACAAGGTCAGCACTTCTGGAATCAGCCTGCTGTTATTTTCTTTTCTGGGGGCTTACAGCAACTATAAAACCTCACTAAAAGCAACTGATAAAAGCTTATGGGTTGAGAGCCCATATCTTACCATTTAATAAAACCAGATGGAATGACATTAATCTCTTCTTGTATTAAAGATTCTTAATTTTACAGAAGGATCAGACATCTAAAGGGCCAACTAATGCATGGTTTCATGGCACACTGATGTAGAGTCCCAGATCAGATGGAGTCCTGTGGATCCACAGCCACAACCTGCTTTCGACTGGTTAAATAATCAGTTTTATTGGTGGTCTGCTGCTGAATGGAACTCATTCTTCCAATGATCCCACAATGATGAAAGAGGATCAGACTTTGACAAAAGGACCTCTTCAATCAGTGTCAAAACAAAACAATAAGCAGAAATGAAAAAAGTAATATATTAAAGGTAGAACAATAGGGAAATGGAAAGTAATCTATATAAATCTAAAGCCTCTAAAGGAGAGAGGCGAAAAGAAGCTGAGGACACCAAGAAAAAATACATGCCTTGAAAAAATCCACAGAACAATAGAACTTTTTTTTAAGTGTACTGAAACCTAGCAAAATGAGCAGCAATATTGACGGAGATAGGGAAATTCCTAGTAACTTGTAGTAAAGATTGAAGTGTTCAGTAAGAATTTTTGTTCTAGTATTTTGAAAATAACTACAATAATGCAACCATTTAACAAGAAATAAGTTTTTTTTCCAGTCCATTAATAACAAGGAATTATACTGAACTACATCTATTTAAGGACAAACATTTTTAAATGTGCAGGCTCATTTAACTTGTACCCAGTAAAGAAGAAAGAATCTGACTCACTGATTAACACTGAATCATCTACCAAGAAATTAGAACAGGATAATTGCTATACAAATATTTAAGAATACAAATATTAAGAAGGGAAAAAGACAGGATGCAAGTCACTTGGTTTGGGTAGTCTGATATCTATTATAGACAAAATATAGAATTGAACTTATAGAAAATAAAGAAAGTGAATGTATAGTATCTCAGTCCAACCATATTGCTTTTCCAAAAAACAGATCTTAAGAAACAGTTACACATTCTTTGACAAGATTACAGTTTAGTAAGACATTTGATTTAATTTGATGTGATTAAACAACCATGCATTTTTTCAGGGTATAAAAACATGCATACATATATTTAAAAACTAACTGAAAGACATTAAGATTATTATTATTGCTGGTGAATAACAATCAAGCTACAATTTCTTGTGAAGTTCAACAGCTGATAGCTGTTGAAATTATTCAACTTTTGCATCAGTGTTATGTAAGTAAATATAAAATCATGGATCACTAAACATGTAGATGACTCAAATACTTCAAGTGAGAAATACAATGACGAGGGCAGAACAGAAAAACAGAAGACCAGGGCAGTAACTAAATTTGAATGATTCAAACAAAGTGTCAATGGTCAGCCTATAGACTTTGGATAATGGACTGCAAACTATGTCCATGAGATGGGACACAGGCAACTGGAAAGCAGAGAGACCAAATGACTTAAGGAGTAAGCACAAGAACATGCTGTACAACAATATCCTAATGTAACTTTCATAGCCCAGAAAGACCTAATGAGACGCTTACACATGTAAGTTGTGAAAAAGCCAGCTGAAGTAGGTATGTGACTTACCTATGTAAAACAGGTAGAGTAAGAAGCTGGATTTGCTGTGCTTCAATGTGCAAAGAGGTCAGCCTGCACAATGTGATAGTTTATGAATATAACATATTGTAAACTGAGAAAATAATTTTAAGTTAGACTTATGGGAATCCTTAGGCTTCTTTCTGCCTCCAATAAACACTGAATTAGCAGAGAGAAGATGTAAACTTCATCAGTATATTTATCACTGTAGACTCTGAAGATGTACTAACCACTTTGCAAAGCAGAAATTTTGCTGCCAAATTCAGAACATATTGTCATCACATGGAATATCTACATTTTAGTACTTCCCAATTTCCACAGATGGGGTAAGTCTGGCAAAATTTGCAGTATCTTCTGCTCTACTTTTCCAGTAATATTTTCTTGCAGCAGCATATCTCCTTTGAGTCCAGAAAGGGAAACAAAGCTGGTGAAGGGTCTAGAGAGCATGTCCTATGAAGAGTGGATGAGGGAGCAGGGGGTGTTTAATCTGGAGAAAAGGAGACTCAGATGGGGACCTTATTGCTCTTTACAGCCACCTGAAAGGAGCCTGCAGCCAGGTGGGGGTCAGCTTCTTCACCCAGGCAACACATGACAGGACAAGAGGACACGGTCTTAAGCTCTGTCAGAGGAGTTTTAGGTTAGACAACCAGAAGAATTCCTTCATGGAAAGGGTTGTTAAGCATTGGAATGGACTGCCCAGGGAGATGGTGGAGTCACCATGCCTGGAGGTGCTCAAGAAACAACTTGATGTGGCACTTTATGCTGAAGTTTATTTGACATTGTCATGTTCCACTGAAGGTTGGACACAATGACCTTAGAAGTCTTTTCCAGCCTAAGTGATTCTGTGAGTCTTTCAAAAGCATATCTATCAAGATGTATTTTTCTAATCACAACACTTTTAATGTCAGGTTACAGATCTTATTCAGATGGAAACAGTGAATGCTTTTTAATGGAGCTTCTAGGTAAGGTTTTTAACACCCATCTGAACGAATTGATCTTCACAAGAATAACTTTAAAGTGGCACCTTGTACCTCTATCTCCTTTATTTTACAGCACAATAGTGGATAAATCACTTGTACTTCCTTCGCTGCAAATGATAAAGCTAAGAGTAGCTGCTATCCAAACATACACTGGAAAATCCAAAGTGAAAAAAAAAAATGTACACAATCACCTAATAATACAAAGAGCTCTTCCTGACTTTGCAGGTGATAGAAAATAAAAGATCTACTTTATAATTCATACCACCATGTACTTAAAGCTGCAGCAAAAGACAACAAACCAGGCAGAAATGTAAGACTGAATGTAACCCACTGTGTTTTTAATTTACACAGAATCCTAGGATGCCTTGGGTTGGAAGAGACCCTAAAAAAAAAAGGCCATCTAGTTCCAACCACCCTGCCATGGGCAGGCACACCTACCACCAGACCAGGTTGCTCAAAGCCCCATCCAACCTGGCCTTGAACACTGCCAGGGATGGGGCATCCACATCTCTAGAAAACCATGCCAGTGCCTCACCACTCTCACAATGAAGAATTGCTTCCCAGTATCTATGTAAACCTACTCTCTTTCAGTTTAAGGCCATTGATTTAATTTTGTGTCTTTCTCGTTTCTCTGATAATTACTCTCCATGTATGCATGCATGTTGAGAGGGAGGTGGGATAATGCCAGTAAAGAGGTGGGGCTGAAGCATTTGAGTCACTATTTCATTGTGGATCTGGCCAGGGAAAGGTTATTTTGCCAGATTCCCTGAGGCAGATTTCCTGAGCTCACTGCTACTCACCAGCCTCTTGTAAACCTTACACACAGCAGCTGCCCTCGCTGGGTCTCCAGCATAGTGAAGAGTGATTGAGGTGAACAGAGTCCTGTGACCTTCTCATCTCTCTGCTACAGAACAAAAATGCAAAAAGATTTCTGCAACTTCATGCATTTTTGAGTAGTCAGACAGAAGCTCAAGTTCATGGCATCTCTCCATGAGATTGAGACTATTTTCATGCCTTAGCCTTTGTGAGAAAATTTACAGGGGCAAATTTGGGGAGCAATAACAAAAAAGATCATTCAAAACTGGATTGAAGGGTTAACATCTGTCATGGTTTATATTTTCTCTTCAGTCAGGTCCATTTCCAGAACCAGGAATTTATACAAATATTTGCAGATTTTTCCAGCTCTCATTGCAGACACTGTGCCCATTGCCACTGACTACATTTGAACCAGTGCTGAAGGAAATGCAGTTGCTCCAGTGTAAGAGGAGCATGTGAACATGAAGAATAAGGCCTGTGTTTCCTAAATGTCAGGGGTATGAAAAGAAGAGCTAGATGTCATCTAAACTGTCCTGCTTAGTGAGGGAGTGGCACTAACCCTCTTGCCTCACCAATGTTTGTCTGCATTTGGTGTAATAAGAGCCAGCTTTAACAGAAAAAAACAAAACCCCACATATTCAAGTACTGCTATACAGGAAGAAATGGTAGTGCTGGCTTGTGATGATGGTCCCCTCTCAACCAGTGTCCTGGAATGCTGTTTCACAAACATTTATAATACACAAAATAAATCACTGGTAAGACTAAAGTACCTTTTAGACTGGATCTGACATTTTTATTGATTAAGGGTAAAATTAAATAAATGAGTTTGCAGTTACTGAGTGACTAGACCACAGTGATTTTGTGAAGAAGTGAAGGAACTAAAAAGTGACCTCAAAGCTCTCTTTGAGGTAACAGATTGACTTCATAACATAAAGGCTTTTCTGGAACAGATTGTTTAGCTCCCATTTCTGCCTTTTTTCAAAGACAAGATGGAAATAGAAAACATTCAAAGATTTTGATTTACAGTCCTTGTAAATCAAAAGAACAAATGTCAACAGTAGCAAAATAGAACTTAATCTGGGATCAGAAAAGGAGTATTAAAGCATGAAGTGAAAGTAGCCTGTTGGCAGGGTAATAAATTGTTTTACATTTTAATGTGAATAAATATCTTCATATCAAGGTATAAATGTAGGATTAATAGATATGGATAAAGTTTAATAATTAAGCATTAGCAACTTTTACTATTGATCTCTTATCACATAAACACCCTGGTAATTGGTGCCCTACACATCCTCTGCTAACTAATTAGATTTCTAAGAGCTTTAGAGAGCTGCTTTAAATTTGGTTTGCTCCATAGCATCAAAGAATCATGGACAAACTGAGCTAAAGTTAGATTTTGGAATGATTCTTAGACAATAAAAAGAAAGACACTTTATGAAACACATCACAGTCCTAGCACACTTTTACTGTCAAAGCATTTTGCCTGCAGCAAGCAACACTGTTCTTCAAGTGAAGCTGCATCTGTACAGAGTTCAAATGAACACAGAGCTGAAAAGTAGAGAACTCTGACTCCAATAAAAAGGAAGGACTGTTTTGGCTTCATAATATATTTTCCAGCCCTAGCTTTAATCTAAATCAAATGGCCATCTTTCTTGCTGTTCATGCAATGCAACCGCAGCACATGCTTAAGTATAGGAAAATTGCTAGTGCCTAACAACATTAAATTGTACTTCCATCTAGTCTGGAATCTACATCAGGCAGAGGATAATAACTTCTGTTTAAACAGGCAGAAACTATTCTCCATCACTAATTAATACAGAAACTGTTCCACAGACCTAGCCAAACAGCTGCTGGGCATGGAGATCTGGACAATCAAATAGGTATTTTCTATTTCTAAACTTCCCCCCAAGCAGTACAGCAATGTCAGAGACTTTACAATGCTCTGCTAGCAGGTCTGGCATCTACAAGGTACAGGAACTGCTGGCAAAGTATTAGCATAGCAACATCCTCGTGGGATTCTCTCTGCCATTAGAATCTTACTAGAAACGAGCCCTCCAAGGCAGAACTCAATGCTATACAGACCCCGTCAAATCCCAGCAAAAGCCATAACATTTTTCTTGTCTAGCTGTCTATTTAATGGACATTTCTAAAATGGAGAATTCCATTTTAAAGTCATGTCTCTTCAGGAACTCCTGGAATAGCAAATTTGCAGGGCAGTTCTGAGCTGCTCAAAGAGGCCTTTGATTTCAACAGTTCCATCACTTGAATGTTGCAGCCCTGATCTGCCCCCGCTTTTCTCCTTGGTGCTGTTACCCCACAAGACAATTTTCTGTGGCGCTCATGGGATTTGCATAAGCTGTGTGTGTCCAAAACACTGATGGGTACTGTCACCACTGCCTTAGTGTGGTGTCTGACTACTTGAAAAGGGAGCACAAGTCAATCAAAAGCTGGTTAATTCAAATGAAAACCAGCTTTTGGTGTTTAATACACTCTGTTACATTTTGTTTGTCATTATCTCTGCAGACCAGTGACTCAGTCCTGTAAAACCTCCACCTTGATCACAGTGTTGACACATGACAGCAGCCGTTCAGCTGCCATGAACATCTATTTATGTCTCCTCTCCTCATTTTGAAACAGCCCAGCAGGATAAATGAACTTCAGACTGCTAAACGCCATAAAGACTTGCATGAAATAACAGAAACTCTGCCTTTTACCCTCAAAACAAATAATTTAGCAAGTTCTTCAGGTGAATTTCAAAAAGGAACTGGCTTCAGCAAAAAACTTCAGAAATGACCAATGCCTTGTTGTTCCCATGCAGCTCTGCCTGCCTCAGATGGGCACCCACCACAGCTGTGTCTGAGTGTCTGTCACACCCAAAGTACTGCCCATAGCAGTCTCTCTCTTCTGTATGTCTTTAGCTCCACACTTCTACAGACAGGCAAGGCCTGAGATTTTAATATCTAAACAGAGGACTGTGACATGCCTGAGGCTGAGAGAAACATCCTGAAGGCCTAGATACCACCCTGAAGTATTTCCATTATCTGACCAGTGTACAAAAAACAGCTTAAATGCCAAGCTGCTGCCATGGGACCCAACCTAAAGTCCATTCACCTTTCCAATGACCCCAGTTTGCTCTGAGGATGAAAATGGTCATTAAAAGAGAACTTCCATGGTTGTTTTAACTGACAAGAGCAGATAGAAAGCAGTCAAATTCCTAATTCTGATAGACAGCTATACAGATTAGACCTTATACTCATGACTAAGTTATACCTTACCACTCAGACTGTCCCCATGGCACTGAAAAGAGCAAGGCACTGCTTACATGAGAAAAGGTATCTGTAAGAAAATGCAGCTATGCAAATATGGGGGGGAAACCCCAAATTGGAGAAAAAACAGATTTTTCTGCAAACAGACCAGGTTATTTAGAATAATAAATAAGTTCCTATTAAGAATTACACAGTTCATACCAAAATGCATTACAGTTTAACTTAGTGAAAGTACAGACATTTTGACTCCCTCATTCATTTCTTTTCTTTTGGGTTAGGTGATACAATTCTCATCTGCAACTTGACAGGATGTAAAAAATAATTACAAATGAAAAGGTTATTCATAATTTTTAAATGAGTTAATTAGTAAACCCCGCCAGAGTCACTCATTACAGTAATTAATAATTGATTATACTTGAAATTAAACACAATTTTTCATCAAAATCTAATTAAATATCTGCCTTTTTTTCTCGTTGCTTAGGACACTGGGTCTGGTAGAGACAATCTTTGCTAAATATGTTTATGCTGAACTGAACTATTGGATTTGATTTTTAATAATTGGTAGTTCCTTTAGAAATTAGTAATTATGACCCTTAATTACAGTGGTTCAACCTGCTCAGCATTTCTGGCACCTTGCCAGCCATCTGTGGTGTCTGGCAAATGCCAGTGAATTCACCTGAATGGAGAGGATAAAAAGGATGGGAGGGCACTCAATGGACTTTCCTTTTAACACATTAACTGTGGTTTTAAGTAGAAGTGTGATCTTTTGTGAACTATGAGACAGGGCTTTGAGTTGGAGAGTGGCAAACCAAACCCCTCTCCATCTATCAACCAACACCTCCTCCTCCAGAATGAACTGGCACTGCTACACTGAGCTGAAATGATTCTCCTCTGACACACAGAGATAATGTCCAGAGGAACCATGTTCAGGACATAAGGAGAATACCAGACAAATGAGAAAGGTGATTCCAAATGTACATAGCAAATGATGAAAACTGACTGCATATTTCATCAAACTGCTGCTGATTTAATGTTGGTTAATTAATCATTCCTGTTCCTCTTACAGGAGACATAAAAGTGACCAGAGTATGATGCAAGGCAGAAGTGGAAAAAGTATCAGTCATTAAAGAAGTGTATATAAAAGGAACACAGTAAAAGCAATCCTTTGTGGTGGTGCTAATTAAATTCATGTAAAATGAAAGCAAAATCTTTCAATCCAGACTAAAATTTGTCATTCTAACCACAAGCTTTTATATTAGATCATTAGTGTACAGGAAGCCACAGCAAAATCAAAAAGACTTATTTGTGCCATGAGAAATGGGCTTTTTAACCCATGATCACATCTAAAAGTGTCTGACAAATGGAGTTTGCACCATGGACAGTTTAACATAGAAGTCTAGGAATGAACTTTTTAAAGACATTTATAACACACATCAAACAGAACTGAAGAAAAAGTAATGGTAACATTCCAACTTTACAGGCTTAAAAATACAATTTTCCCTTCTAGCAGTTCAATTACTTTTGCAACACACACAAAAAATGCTTTTTTGCAATGAACACTGACAAGCCTCATAAACCAAAAAAATTCAGATCACGCACAGTTCCAAGAAAAATCCACTGCTTTTCCACCCAACAGGCAAATTTTACCAGCACCACCTACTCTAAAAAGGCTGTGCTAAACCACAATCTCAACCCAATCCTTCTCTATCCTCCTGGTCACCCTGTGAACTCCAATATAATTAATTACATGTCACTGAAATGGGTATGTCACCAAATGATATCAGGATCAGGATCCAGGTTCTGACCCTGTCCCATCAAAGTCAACAGAGACAGAGACCTGAATGTGACTGGGATTGGGGCTTCACCACCTGTTTCAATGGGATGCTTAGAGAAAAACTGGTGGCGTTGCCTCATTCCAGCTACACTTTCCTCTGCAGAATGTAAACTGTCCATGATATTGAAGGGAGTACAACTCCCTCATAGGACTCATGTTTTACTAAGCCCTTCTGGCTTTATGACAGGTGTTAAGCTTCCTACCACAACACTGCAACACAAACAAGTCAATAGATGCCTTATTTCCCCATCACTTTGTACCACAGTCTTGACCCTCCGTTTCCCAAACATTAGCGGTACGGGACGATCTGTAAAGAAATGAAATAAAAAGAAGAAAAACAAGCAGCAACAAGCTTACCTATGAAATAGGCCAGCAGGATCACCAGCGTGACTGAGATGACAATGGCACTCAGAGCAGCACATTTCCAGTTACAGTACTTATAGGGTTTCTTCAGGTTAAAGGCAGGCCTAGAAAAGGTACTTCTGGGAAGGGGCCTAGGGGGAGGTGAGTACACAGTGCTGGACGTCAGGGGATATCCCGGCGACGTTGTACAAAAAAGGGGAGAGGTGCCTCCAGGTTTGAACAGGAAGTGCCTGAGGGAAGAAAGACCAACAGCAAGTGACTCCTCACACAGATCCATGCTGAGGGAGGCGTGGGGTGGGACAATGGCGACTGCTGCCAGGACGAGGAAAGCAGCTCCACACAATGCTGGCTACGGACACGGACGGCATGCACCAAAGAGAAGAATAAAAATCAAAGGCAAGTCACACAGAGTAAAAGAAAACAAAACCAAAGAATCACAGTGCCAACAATGCCACAGAGAACTCTTCAAGGGTGGGAGTCTCCTCTGTGGAAGAGCTGGCGTTAGAGTGAGATGAAAACCCCAAGCACAGCTACGACAGACTGGTGGCACGGGCAGAACTGGGAGCCTGCTCGCACTCCCACAGAAATGCCCTACGGGGAGGCTGAAGAGGAGCACGGGTCAGATTAAAGAAGGGAGGGCGTTTATCAATTTATTGATCACTGCATGAGAGCGTTTTTTGTGTGGCATCGGTGAATGGAGATGGGAAAAAGGAGCTTAAGCCATTCCATAGCACCCAAATTGTCACAGAGGGGAATATTCACACTGTCCCCATCCAGCAAATTTAAGTGTCAGACAATGGTGTGGCTAAAAGCATCAAAGTCCTGTGTATTGCCAGTGGAGAGAGGTGCCTGCTTCCACAAAGCAGTCCAGAGCACCTTGGATTGAAGCCTATCTTTAGAAAAGTGTGAATTACTGTCAAAGGCAACAGCATTTCCTGTCCAGTGACACATTGGGAGGCACCGTATTTTGCCCATTATGAAAAACAGCCTGAGAGCCAGCCCACGAGCACCTCGGGTGAGACTCATGGAAGTCAGCACAAAAAGAACACACTGAAGTCCATGAGTTTCTGAAATGAAATGTCCCAATGGAACTTCTGTCCCCAGGAATGCTATATGAAAAACTTGATTTTGGTGGGACATCATGCTGTAAAAGGCATTCAGATTCTGGGAATGAAACCTGGGAAATGGAGTGGACTAATCTACTACCATGCTTCTGGTAAACAAAAATGCAGCTTGTGAGGACTGATAAACAGCCCCAACGCCCTTTGCACATTCTGCCATGGCTTATGGGGCCAGATTTTGCAGCCAGAGTAAATGCAATCAGCATGGATTAATGGGAGTCAGTCAAGCCAGTGGCTAATACCAGATGAAGAGGTGACTCTTTTCCCCATGAAGTTACTTGTGCAGTCATGGGGGAAACATCACATGCAGAAACATCACAGTGCAGAAAAGCCACCAATTCATGCAGCAAAATGTAACACATAATTATCCAAAATAGGTTCCTGTAATACTACAGCCATGTTTCTATTGGTACTCTAGGCATGACTGCTGAGCATTAGAGAAAGATTCTTTATTTCTACTTAATGCTCTATATAAAAAAAAAAAATTTACAGTAAGTCAGATATAATCCTATTTTTGAAAATTATTTAGATAGAGATGTCTCTTTTCTGAGAAAAGAGGCACCTGCAGTGTTTAAGTACACCAATAAGCTCTTGTGTGAATGATGGCTACCAAATTATGAGCTGCCAACACAAGATGCAACAGTTTTGGCACCAAGTATCAAGTTTAAAGTCTATTATAACTTAAATGTTAAGCTATCAAAATTTGTGTAAAGATTCCAGAATGGGTGGTTAAGTCAAACTCCAACACTTGGCTTGCATACACCACTAGCAGACACTTGTCAGATAAGGTATATGGAAGACATCAGTTTGACAAGGAAGTATCAGGCTGTCAGCACAAGGAAGGTTTCAGATTTTTATGAAAACGAAATAATTTTAGTTAATATAGGAGTTGAAATTGCTGTAGGTACCTCCTACAAATGAAATTACTTTCAAAGCAATAAGGGGATAAAAAGCAAATGGCATGCAGTGGCTCACTAGCATATTAATGAGATTGCCATTAATATGTACAGGACACAATGCTCCAAGCCCCAGAAATTCATTTTTTAAAGCCATATTGGAAGTCAGCAATGGTGTTGACCTTCAACATCACTGCTATGACCAAATGCTTTCATGCAAGGATCATAATGACTGTACAGTAAACAGGAAGACCACGTAAGTGTCACATACCCATCATTGTAAGCACCGTCATGTCGGGAGGAGGTGAGAATGTCCATCTCAATGAGGTTGTCCTGCAATGTCTCTAGGAATGTCTGCTTTGCTATGTTTCTACATACATATGGAAACATGAATGAAGCCAGTGAGTCATGCATATATGAAGTGTGATCTTAAAAACCACAATGGTTATAGTGCAGTTGTGCATGGAATTAGAATGATGGAACATATATTTATATGTATAAGATGCTACACATATACATATATAGCTTTTAAAAATGTTCACTTCTTTATATATACACTATATATATGCATATACACACATATAAGCACACATGCCCATGTGCATGTATCAAAAAAGTTGATGTCTTTGTCCATTGCACATTATTTATTGCCAGTGACACATGAAACCTTCCCAAGTGCTGGATCCAAAGGGCCAGATTTCAATCCAGCCTAGCTGTAATCTGGTTAATACTCCTTCATCTGTGATACTGTAACTCTGAAAAGGCACAGCACATTATCTATGTCCCACTGTGGTCAGTACCTTGGCAGCACTCTCGCATCTAACTTTCTCAAGGATTTCCAGCAAAAATCTGCTACTCCTTTACCTTAGTTTCAGTTTTGGATTTGAGAACTTTTAATTTTCCAATTTGATTAATTTATTTTCCGTTGTGGAATAATAACTCACTATATAGAGTAAAGACATAAATTTTCAAAATGTAAATCTTGCTTAATATGAATATTCCAAATGAAGGTCTCTTGGTCATAAGCAGATAGAAGCGAGAAACAGATTAAGCTGTAACCCAAATTCCAGCACCAGAGTATTTGCTATAATCTGGGTAATGCAGGCAATAAGCAAGACACTTAGGGCCTGCAGATGCAAATGCTTGGGACTGACCCTGCACACAGCAGCGGCATTTTGCAGTATTTGTCCTCCCGGCATGTTCTTTTATGAGTCACATTTTGACCTATAAATGCTAAGCTGTTGTGTACTTTTTGAGGAGAATAGCAGGAACATAAAGAATTAACCCAGAGGCACAGCTGGGAACAAACTGTGTCTTTCTCACCTTTGGGCTTGTTTCTCAAACCTGGCAAAAGAAAATTCCTCTCATGTTTTTTAAAACAAAATACAGTCCTGTTTTTGCCCATGTCTATTTTCAGCATCAAAACTGAATCTAACCCTGGATGTGAATAAATTCCCTGGCAAAAACTAGTAAAGGAAACATAACAGCATTGTAGCACTTTATCACTTATGCAGGATTAAGAGCCTAGAGGGTACAGTGACATGAACTCAAACAAGAATTCCTGTCAAAAAAACTAGATTCAGGTAACATGTTAAACCAAGAGCAGCCAGCCCTGACACATTATACAAACCTTGATACTGTTTCTTCTAAAATGTTCTCAAGCCTAATTTTCATTTCTACATCCTCCTCTTCCTGCTGCTAATGCCAGCAGTTGTTTAGCTCAACTCCCTGCTTTTGGAGGCCTTTCGGCTGCTTTGACAGAACAGATCTACTCCTCGAACTGAATGAAAGTGAAGTGACTCCTATTCATAGCTTTGGAGTAAAGTGGATCAACATGCATGAGCTGTGTGCCATAGCACTTGAGACATCAATCCATCCCCAAGTGTTTACGGCTTCCTCACATTCCCTGGGAATGCAGGAAAAATTGGATGTTGAGTTCAATGCAAAAAGAAGCAGCATATGTGCATGCACTGATCATTTAATGGGTAAGAGGCAAGGCACCTGGCAACACACCAATCAATAGAAGTTCATTGTTAGTTAAAATCCATGTCAAATTGGTTCCATGAATTTCAGTTGTGGATTGCCAATAGAACAGAAGAGGGGAGGGTTACATAATCTCATAATGTGTGCATTTGTAATGGACAGGTCTCTGGGTCACCTGAGGGACTGATGCGTGACTGTCCTCCTCGTGGAAGGCTCACAGAGTCTGCTCCTTGGAGATTACCTGCAAATCACTGGCTAGTTACAAACACTCTCCTTTCTCATTAGCAGTACTGGAGGCAGAAATCTGACCTTACATGATTACCATGTGAAATTTCCTGGGAATGGAAGTCTCCTGAAAACTGTTGGTTTGTCAATTAAATGTCCATCTACTAAACATTTATTCGCTCCCACAAGGTCAAATGTAAAGGAACAGAAAGGAGGCCACAGAAGAAAGAAGACTGAGGAATAAATATGGGGGGAACTCACCTGTCAGGAGTGACTGCTGAGCAAAGATCTTCTCATCACAACCTTGATAATACATGGCTTTTAAAGCAACAAAAAAGGGAGCAGACAGGAAAAGAAAGAGGAGAAAGGAGAAACAGAGAAAAGGGAGTAAAGGGAAACTAATGAAAAGGAGGGAGAGAGGAGGAGGGGCTCTTCCTCTTGCAACATACAAAATTCTCAGATACGCTTATCCTGTCAGTTGTATATTCGTGCTGCACATCTCTGCTTGCCCTTGCAGACATTATGGTTCAGAAATTTCCAGGCAGTGACAAACAGTCTGAATTTCCAGCTCTAAAAACTGCCTGGAGTCCATGGCAGTCAAAATCAAGCCACTTCAAACTCTGGTTAAATTCTGTAACTGCAGGCACAATCCACAGCCTGTGACAATCCTCATTTAAAAGATGCTCCTTTTTTTTTTTTTTTTTTCTTGTGTTCTCTCTCTGTTGACTAATACGGTATTAAAAAAAACCAGCGGAAATACAATTCCATTTTTGACATGAGATTACTATAATCTCCTAACTTCGAAAGCCTTTATTCTTGGATTAATGTCTCTTGGCCAGGATTTATATTTCTACATATTGGACATTTTATTCTCTTAGGTGATAGTCTTTTTTTTTTTGTTGTTTTTTGTTCTAAAAATATTTGTAGTGGAGAAGACAGGGAAGATCATTCTTATGGAAGAAGCTGAATTGGGCATCTGAAGCCTGAAGCTCTGAAGCCTGGTCTTTTATGTCTACACAAATCCAGCTGAAGGAAATGGAAGACCTCTGTGTGCCAGAAGAGCAGACTGTCAGAGTGGAGTGTAGTCACAGATATACTGATCATCTATGCAGCTTAGCCTCCTCTCTTTATTGATACCATTATAACACATCATCTTTTCTTAATGTTGTGTATGTGAAAGAACAGTCAGTAGTGTTCATTTGCTGTTGGTACAAAATTACATATTTTCCAACAACAAAAGGAACACTGGGTGAAATTATGCCATTTCAACCAGTGTGTCAAAAGCCTCACCATCATGCTTGAAGTGACCTGTTTCCTACCAAATTAATTAAATGGTTAGATTGAGGACCAAGTACAAATGTGACTGATCTGTGATGCTAGAGTAAAATCACCAAATGATGCAGAAACAGCTCTTCATGCAGGTAGACCTCCAACTGCCAGTCTGATTAACAGCAATAATGTGACCAATCCAACCTGCAAGAGGAGCAGTCTGCTTCAGATCTTGAAAGATTTTCATCCACAATGATTTCACAGAGAAGAAATGAGGACAGCCTTTAAGGTTTTGCACTACTAAAACAGTGCATTATCTCTTCTATAAAGAATTCACCACCTGGTTAGGAAAAGGCATAGGGCTTCCTTCAGAATTATAGAGGATTATCACAAAAGAGCTGCAGGAGTGGGGCCTAAGTATTTTTTAATGTAATTTCAATAAGAATTATCACATAAAATTCAATGCTTTGGTATTTGTGCTTGAGAATTACTAACACAATATAATTACTGAAACTGTTGCCAAATCACACTTGCATTACTTGCTTATAATTTTGTTTTAATCTTTTGGATCCAGCTTCTTAGTTGAGTCTTTTTAATCAAGCAGTCACAGATAAATTAATTATCTTTAAATGCCACAAAATGCGATATTGAGGTTGTTTTGGAAGTTTCTGAGGGCCAGCAGATATAGCTCATTCTCAAAAAGATTGACAGATGTGCTCATTTTTAAAAAACATTCTCTTAGCAGAAGTTGGCAAAACTGGGTAGGGTTTCTCCCATGATACAGCTACAGCTGCTGCTGCTCCCAAGATTCCTACAGGCAGTGCCGTGACAAATTTGGGCCCTGTCTCTGTTTTCAGTTATGGCATGATTTTTGCTGTCTAAAATCTTGTTGGTTTGAGAAGGGTAAACAAATGAAGGAACAAAGACAGCTGAGCAAGTGCAGTGTGTTTTAGACCTGGAAGACTCCTCTGCAGACTGAAAAAGACACCATGTATGGGAGCTAATGACTCCAGCATCCCCAGTGGCTGCTCGGTAGCAATGGAAATGGTGAAGCAAAACCTCTGGAGAAAGCAACTGGGACTGCAAGTAGATGCACTCACCATCAGATAGGAGGACTGAGGCTGAGGGAATGTGAGACCTCTCTTTTCCAGAACCTACACAGACCCTGAACAAAGCTATGAACTAGAACAACTTGGTTCGCCCTTGTCACACCCTTCAGGTGTTACATAGTTGGAAAAGAATTTGAGAGCTAAATGGAAATACCATTAAATGACTGATGCTGGGCTATCCAGTGTTTCATGCTTGCTGAGCAATGTTGAAAAAGGCAGCAGCTGACCTCTCCTCATTAGCTGAAACAAGATCAACCTTTCGAGAATTATGTACTACGAAAGTACTGCTTGATGAGGCACAGCTACAAGGCTAAATCTTTTCAATATACTGACTGATTTCAGTTTTTTAAATAGGATATTGATTTATCCTACCACATAGGAAGAAAAGACATTAAAGGAAAATAAAAGAAAGAAAACCAAGAACATTTGAATCTATGATCCTGATTCCAATTTTAAATGAGGAAAATAACCTTATGAGCAGCTGTTAAAGACAACATTTTTAGTTTATGAAAGAAGAGCAATTTCCTCTTCTCCTAGTCCAAATAAAAAGACACAAGGAATAATAAATACAACACAAAATGCATAAGTCAAACACCAGTTCACAAACTAGGTGGCTGGCTATGCAGATGTGTATATTTTCCATAGCATCCTGAGCACATACAGTCAGAAGGTTGTAAGTGCTGAAGACAGTGACCTACCTTGTCTCCAGTGGGATGTTACTGTTGAGTAACCAGTTGTCCTGAGCATGGGCTGGCTCTTGAGTAGTGGCTGGCTGTTCTCCAGAGAGAGAGTGGTCTGTAGGAGCTGGGCTGGGGTTGCTGCGTGGAGTGAAGTTCCCTCTGTTCAGGGAATTGATGGAGGCTGCATGATGCTGATTTGGGGTGTGAGCATGTGATATTGGAGGTGGTGGAGTTCGAAGTCTTGAGTGATTCTGAATATTTGGCGGATGATCTAAAACAGAAGTAAAATACACTTAAGGTTCATGATTTGAGTAGCTCCATACTGTGTTCATTTTTGCACAGACACTTCTAAGAAGTATGAAGGCTGGGGTGCCACACATCCTAAATGAAACTCAAAAGGGTAACACAGCCTTGTTCCATATGTTCTAATGGGACAGCACTGATCCCTGAGCCAGCTAGAAAAAACAGTTCAGTCTCGTGAACAAAAGTTCTGAAAGTTTAAAGCACTGCAGAAAGGCTGTCCTGACAGCCAAGCTAACTCCAATGAACAACTGCAGGTTGCAAACTGCAATCTATCTGTGGCACTGATTTGTGATAAAGGATGAAAAATACAACCAGTCTGGATAGATAACATGTTAGAGCCAGTTTATGATGGATATACAGTTCCCAGAGAAGTTTGTTCTGCCTGCTTTGCCCGAAAACTTTCAATAGTGAAGTCAACAAGAAGATTGAGAATACATTTAATCATAGACTGAGTTTAGGGAAAGCCATAGAAGCATGTCAGGATTAAAGAGTTTAACAAAATCCAATAGTTTGTACTGTTAGAAATGTATTCAAACTGAGTAAAAAATGCATGTGGCATAAAATCTGAGGTGTCAGGAAAAAGAAACAACAGACAGTGAAGAAAGATGTAAAGATCAGTGATAAGGCTACTTTGAGTAAAACTCAAAGTGTTTCTTAGCTGGGAGACTGAGGAAGGCAGACTGAGGAACACAAACACCTAGGAAATATGAACCTAGTGCTAATTATATCTGTATTTTTACTTTTTTTAGCTAACCATAAACCAATTTTTCTTTTTTTTGTGTGTTTTTTGTTTTTTTTTTTTTTTTTTTTATTTGTAAATGCAGAAAACTAAAGTATTTGATGAACTGGAGGGAGATTGACAGTTCAGCTCACTCCATATAAGAAACAGGACACAAATATCTCTCTGCTTTTAGTGGGTTCATGCTCAAAAGTCATTAATACTGGAACAGATTGCTCAGAAAGATTGTGCATTCTCCCTCACTGGAGATGTTTGAGAACTGTCTGGATACAATTCTGTGTAAAGTGCTCTGAGATGGCTGGCTGGAGCAGGGAGGTTGGACCAGATGGCCACTGTGGTCCCTTCCAGCCTCACTCATTCTGTGATTCTGCAACACACAATACTTCTGTGATGACTTATCTGAAAAGAAGGTCTATCCTATCAATCTCATACTTACCAGACTTCTGTATGATGAGAAGTTAACACCTATTTATTCTCCAATTAGATACCTCAGAACTGTAGAACTGTATGTAGTTGCAAATTACAATGAATAGTATCAGACATTTAATGATGCTTTTGAAATTTGGATTAGGACTTGGATTTAGGAGAGGAACAGAAAAAGCATTCACAATCTCTCTGTAGCTTCTTAGACAGTTAAACACATTAGATAAAACATGGAGATGTGAGAGGCAGTCATCCTGTCTCTCCTCACCCTGTGTTGACTGACACTGCCTCATCACTACTGGCCTCTGACATGCACTTCTGCTAGCAAATGAAAGAGAAGAGCAATGAGCATGGACTGCATAGACCAGAAATATCAGAGCTAAACCAGGTCTGACTTCAGCTCTGCAGCAATCAAAGTGTCCAACCATTCCTGGACTGGATATCACTGGGAACTGTTGTTTAGTTGAACTCCTGACCATCGAGGCAATAAAAAGAACAGTGAAGGAATTCTACTCCTGGTTTAGCTAAATTAATGACTCTCCTCCTACTCAACAGACAGGAATCAAGATAGGAACAGTGTCTTAATTCCAGCTGAGGGAGATGAACACTAATAGAGGGTTTCCAATTTTTAGGGCTGTCAATCTACACCCATTAATAAGAACTTAATTCAGCTCAGAGAAAATGACTTGTCTATTCAGGAGAAACATACCAGAGGTTTCCAAGACCAGCTATTCAAGTTTTCTGCATAGCTCATGCCCAAGATGAATACTAAGCTATCTACAAAGAGGCTAAATGGTTAATCTTGGAATAAGCAATAGGCCTTCTGCAAAGTTCTCCTGCTATTGGCTGAGTTTTCCTTCTGGAGGCACCATTTTCACATTGTGAGTCAGACCCTGTTTTCAAAGATCTGTTATGTAAATTCCAATTTACACCATATTATTACAGACACATTGCAGATGCTATTATGGATAATGCTTTCGAATCAAGTAAGAATGTGTTATTTTCATTCTCTATTTTCATATCCTTCGTGATTTCTTTGCTAAGTAAAGACAGCTCTTACTCTGGTCTATGTGATTTTTCACAGGATTTTATAGCTTGTATATAGGTTTTTTCTGACATTTAGGTAGCTTTTCCTTCTAGAATGTTTTTTATTCCATTCATATACAAATTCTGAACACTTATGCCATATCAGAGCACTATGAAATTTAATACACCTTGACTAGAATTAGTAATTATTTCCTTTGCCTTTTCCTTTATTGCCTTCTTCTCAAATTAAGGAACATTAGAAATAAGGTATAGATAAAAGCACAAGCCAGGAAATCTTCCTACTGAAAATTACTGCAGCTGTGCAAGATTTTCTTGATGTAAATAAAACTTTAAGGTTAAAGTTCTTATCCTCTGCTGTGACCAAAGCTCCTATGGGGTTTGCAACAGATTACGAAAGCCAGCAAAACCAGCCAACCAACCAACCAACCAACCAAATCTTTATTCATTTCCTAAAATTTCAACTGTCCCCTTATTGAGTAAGCTTGGAGAAGCTGCAGATGCTCCACTGCTGGAAGTGTTCAAGGACAGGCTGGATGGGGCTTTGAGCAACCCAGTCTAATAAAAGGTGTCCCTGCCCATGGCAGAGGGCTGGAACTAAAGGGTCTTTAAGGTTCCTTCCAACCCACACCTGTGATTCTATGATTAGACCCATAATGTTTGAGTGATACAAACTGTGTGGCTGTATTTCCCCACAGGAAGGAGAATTTAATGCTGGCTGCAATGTTTCTCTTACATCACGTACCTACGTAGATCTTACACAGTGGGAAGATTCTCGGCTCATCTGCTGTCTGTTACACAGAATTGAATTTTTACAGATCCCACCACATAGGTGGGATACAGGGGGGGTCTGATAGAGCTTTCTACACCTACCAGCAAGCCTTTATCAGGACAACAGCACCACAAGAATTCAGAAGACTTTACAGAGGATCAGGACATCGTGGCCACTGTACAAATTGTACAAGATTGCCCAAGACCTTTCTTAACCAAGTCTAAGATATCTATATGTGACTATCTGCAAGGTATCTTTGTTTACACCAAAAGAGAGAATTTTCAGCATTTTCCTTCCTGTAATTTTCCTCTCTGGTTTCAAAAAACACACAGACTTTATCATTCCCTCTCTACTTATTCCCTCTCCTGTTAGAACCAAGAATCTGACATAAGCTACTCAGGGATCAACTGAGCTAACAAAATACCAAGGAATAAAACAAACACCTTGTAAAACACCTCTCTCCCACCAATCCAAATTTCTAATAGTCTCAGAGTCAAGCAGAATAGTTTAAAGGTTGATTTGTGCCTTGAAGGGAGAACAGAAGAGACCTGTCAATAGCAAAGGACTCTTAGACACCAGTCCCAGTCTTAGATACCAAGTGCCAATGAAAGAGCATCCCAGAGATGAAGTTCAGCATTTCTAGACAACAGGCTGGCAACTGTGGAAATCTATATAACCAGAATTTAAAGAGCTTCCCATAAGACTCATTTTCTCCAATGGGTATCCAAAGTGTATCTGACACATCTGTATTCAAATATAAGGAAACTCTGGAAATTCGAATGCAAAAAACACTGATAGAAATCAAGCAGCTCTTATGTTGGGGTTTTTTAGCTTGTTTTCTAACATTAAAATGTCATTGAGAAACACTGGCTTGGTAACCACAGATAAAGCAGAGCTGAAAGATAATACAGTTAATGAAGCTTGTACTTGGTACATATTAGAGAGCCTTGACAGAAGGCTGTGAATGAAGAGCTGAATAAATGTGACCCATAAAAAATTACCAATGAGGAGTTAATATGACAAAAATTTCAATAAAAGGCCTGAACCTCATGTTCCTTTTCTCTCCCTTAATCTTTAATGAGTAGTACTGTTTTGAAATTAGTCTATGTAACAATTACACTTTCTGATTCATTAGGTTTTGGGATTGTGTTCAGGGCAAATGTGCTAACCTCTGAGTGAAAAATATATTCTCATTTTTTTCCCAGCTTATTCCGTTCCTCCACACATTTGCCATTTGTACATCTGCTCACATTCAGACAGACTGATGCCTAACTGGTGTCTGGATTAGATACAGGAAATATTTCTCTTTACTCACTGTATATATTGCCAGGTGGAATGAATCACTCTATGCTCTCTTGAACTTCAGCTCCACGGTAGCTGTGATGATGAACTTGCTAGTGGGACTTTGGACAATTCTGCTTGTGCACACTCGCAAGGAAAAACACCTCCAGCCCCCATCCTGCCACCCCTTGCAGAAGAAACAATTTTTATTTTTTTTTAAACAATGTACTTTAAATTCAATTGACAGAACAGCAAAGAGCCTTGCTTCAGCTACAGGACCCACTTCAATCTGCTGTAGATGAACACTCACAGCACTTGCACCAGCCAGCTGAAATCACCTTCACAGAGCTCCCTGTCCTGTTGGGTCACACTGAGTATGGAAGCTGAGGTGCTTCTCTCATGAATGTGATGAGGCACTTAAGGTCAGGTGGACCATGAAACACTGAACTGGGTCTTTTTCATCACCTTTGCAAGGGGCACAGGGAGTTTGCTATTAAAATTGTGACTGTTTGCCAGAAACATGCTCCCTATAAGACACGTGCCAAGCCAATGACGGTGTCTGCAAAATGAAAAGAGAGCAGAATATTTTACCCCAAATTTGCCAGATAATGGAAAAATAATAGGAGGAAAATCGACATGGGAGGAGATGCCTGCTTGGAGGTACCTTAGTGGCTTTTGATGATAGCCAGGATGAATTGCACATGCAGTTTTACTCCTGTCTGCAGACAATCCAGCTGAATATGCAACATCTAGACTGAGCTGAAGCAATGTGCAAAGGCACCTCTTTTGTACTAAGCTGATCCTTCCCATGGCTGGCACTGATAGTCTGCAAACTAGAGGAGAATTTCCTCCTTCAAGGACTGTCTGACAACAGTTTCTGTCTCCATGGGACAGTCCAGTGAGGAAGTCACTGCACAGGAGGGTGAAAAGAGATGGAGTGAAATAGGTCACTCAGTAGTCAGATGATTTATCTGAGCAGCGATAAAGTGCTTTCAAAAGTGTTTTCCCTCACTGACACTTAAAACCTAGAATCAGCATTACAACTTGAGTGACCTGTATCTCTCCTCAAGAAGTACATCCACTGAATTTCACTTAGCTTCTCCTGCTATCAAGTGAAGTGTTTTCAACAGACTGTGAAACACATCTTTCCCTGTAGCAACATCTTGTGCCCCCAGTTTTCAAAATGACACTGAAACATAAAATGAAAGCAAAGCGCTGATGTATAATCTCCACCAAGTAACAAAACAACAATAGGACAGCTACCTTGGTGCTTTTTCCTCTGTTTTATTTTAAGTAACAGAATAATAGGGAGTTGCTGTTCCATTAAGGACTCTCACCAGAGAAAAGCACAGTCATCATGCAGTTAGAATCATCAGTGTCTGTGTCCTGGTTCTAGAGAGTGTTCTGGTTCAGAGTCTTTTTTAAGCTGAACTCTTTGAGTTGCAATCTTCACAGCTTTATATCTCACTTTATGATACCATGTGTACAAGCACACAAGCAACTGTGGACAACTAAAGCCTAAAGGAAAGTTTTCCTATGCAACTTTGGTGCAGTATTTTGTTCAGGAAAGTCCGCAAACATTGGAAATTACTTAGTAGAGGAACATCAGCTACAAATGTAAAAAGGTTTCAGTATCCCTCTAAATGTGCAACTTGGACATTGAATTTGCAACAGTATGTGCTACAAAGATTGAGCAGCAAAAAAAGCTGCAGAATATAAAACCTGCAGTGTATTTTCATGTCAACATTACTCAGTGTCCCTGTGAATGTCTCCAGATAGCATAGCTATTTTAGATATTGCAAGTAAAGCTACACATACTAGGATCAGTGCAGAAAGTTATCTTTACCTATCAAAATCTAAACTTGACTTCCAGCAGTACACCATTTGTAAAAGGGGCAATCATTCTTTACCTCACAAACTGACCATAACAAGTAGCAAATGGAAATGAGGGACCTCAAAATCAGGCAGCAGATAAAATGGTACTTTGTTACTGACTGACAAAACTAGACTTTATAAACTTAGTAAGACTTCATTCTGAATCATTACAAGTCATAGCTGTACTTAAGAAACTTCATTTGTTTAGATCAATTACATCAAAAATCAGGTCCATTTAGATGCTATCTGTGCATGTGTAAAATGAGTTGAAGCTCCCCTCCAGCTGCACAGATCAACACTTCATTGGCTTTCCTGTTTATAGAAAGCCATGGGTGCACCAAATCAAGTCCAAACAAGCCATCTCCTCTGTATTTTGTTCATCAAATGTGTACATTACATGCAAACTCTCCTCTCAAGTGCCAAAGTGCCTTTGCAAAAGCAAGATATTGACTTCTGGGTTTGAAATCAATTTTTTGTTTGATGTTGGGCTGTCAAGCTTTGCCTGTACATAGTCAGCAGGAGCTCTGGGTGGTTGTTTTTTTCATCACTATGCATCTGACTGGATTGACTGCCCTACAAGTAACGGTTTTAAAAAGGTCCAGATCCCCATCAAAGGATGATATGCAGACTTTTAACTCATGTTGTTCATTACTCAATAAAAGGGAGTCACAATCTAATAAAATCAAGGCAGAGTATTACTGGTTAGCATCTGACAGTTTATGAAGAATCATTGTCTTCAGCACACAGGGAAGTGGAAAAAACCCAGAGTATCTGGCAGAGTGTAAATTCAAATAACATATTTAAGTTGTGAAATAATTTATGGGAAACACAGGAAAGTAGCTTCTACAGTGCCCAGCTAAGCAAATTTTCCTGCAGCCCTGGAGACTCTGAATTTTCTGCTGGACTTACTGAAAAGGAACATCTTGAACTACTCTAATACCACATACTGGAGGCAATAGTAGCCTTTGAAATCTCAAGCTGTCGAACTGCTGGACTCTCAGGTCTAAGCATATAAACAAACAAATAAACAATGTTTCATTAGAGCTCCTTTCCTCTCAGAAATGCTCCAAACATAAAAACTGCCAGTGAGCCTCACCACTCAGGGGAGATGCTGCAGTCCTGCACTGTGCTCTCAGCCCCTTAGGTCTGGGTTCTCATGTTTGGAAACCCATAACTGCTACTCTCCTAATTTTCATGCTCAAGTGAGTTTGCTGAGCCATTCTGACAGCACTGATGGCTCTTGTAAGCTCCCTTCCAGCTGAATAACTGAGGATAACCCACCTGCACTGCATCTTAGCAGGATACAGCACATTAATATGAGGCAAGAAAATCCACAGGCCTGGAGCAAAGGATGGCACATCTGTGCTCTGATTTTGAGTTGCTACAAATTATGCTCATTGAATGTTTTTAAACATGTGTGTCTAAAACTTCAAAATCTACCTCCTGAAGAACTGGGATCCTGCAGCTTTCTCTTTTCTAAGTAAGAGATGTACAAAGTCAGTACTTCTGAAGTCATGTGCCTTTTTTGAAGTGTTAGAAAGGTTTATTCAATTCCCCATGTTTTCCATATTACATACAAACTCTAAAACTCATTTGTAGTCACCCATGATATCCCAGTAGCTCTGGTTTAGCCAACTATGCCACTTAAGAGGATTGCTAGTCTCCTGTCCTAAGTGTCCAACTTGCACAGACTTGGCAACAGCAGCTGGGCGCCACCCCTCATAATAAAAGGCCTGGAGAAACAGAAAAAAATTCTGATTTGCTGCCCCCTCCATGGCACATTTAAGAAACACAACTGTTATAACACCTAAGATTGCTCTTCTTGAAAGAAGTGCATTTCTGTGATGTCTGTTGTTTATTGACTTGAGGCCCCAAGGAACTCTTTGATACAGAGAGAATTTCATTCATTTCCCTCCATACACTCTCTCCCGTGTCTGTTTTGTGATCCTTTCATAAAGTAGCATACGAAGACAAACATATATATATATATATCTACACACACACATATATATATATATATGAAACAGATTACCACCCAGTCCATCCTTGTCCAAACTAGATTACCTGTATAATTACACAAGTAAATTTCTGAATTGTTTGTGTAAAGCTGCTCCTGAAACAAAAATACATCAGCAAAGGTGCCTCTGGCTGCTGTAATAGCAAATAAACTCAGGATTTCACCAGAACAGCTCTCAGATACTGTTGGCTTCTTGTTTTTTTCATATACCTATATTAGGAAAAGCTTTGAAATATAAACCTGATTTTTGCCTGTTTCTCCATGAAAATAAAATGAACAAACAGTCTCTGTTTTGCTTATGCTGTTTAAAACTCCTATCTAAACTGCAGCACTGTTGTTGTGCCTTAGCTGTACACAGACAGGACTGACAGATCGCCAGCTCTATCAGCAAAGCTGACTATTAATAGCAGCTGAGGAAATAGCCTGGTTTATGTATTTTGTACAATGCTGTTAGCCATGACAATCCAGAGCCCATCCTTCTGCAAACAGGAAGAACACAAGTTCCATGCAGTTTGACCATGTGTCAGAACCAGGTATGTGCTCATAGTGGCCAGGGTGAAAGGTAATTATCCTGCAAATTATTATTTTTTTTTTAAATTTGCTGTACTCAGTGATAACTTGCAAGCTCTGGGTCTGGATTCCCACTGAAATGGCATGTAAATCCCAGAGCCACCAGGGATCTGCACAACACAAACATCTGAGGTAGGGTTTTGTCCCTTTCTTTTTCATCTGTATGTCACCCAGGCTCGTGAATGAGTAAGTCTCTGAAAACACACAATTCCATTATTTCATAGCAAAGTGCTCATGAAATGCAACATGTGCACAATGCTAACAAGCACTAATGATTTTAATGATTCAGTCTTGAGAAAGAAATGGGGAGATTTCATGTTGGAAGCAACTGAAATAAACGAATTCAAGTCTTTGCTGGCAAATAGAGACTTTTTTCATGACTTTGGATCACCTTCTTTCCATGCTTCCACCCAGGTGCTACAAAACAGAGGCACTACACAGTGAAGAATTAGTTCTCCAGATTTTCCTTTGTTACCCAGTCCTTGCCCCCACCCTCCATTTATTTTTTTCTCCTGCCCTGCCTTTAAAGTTGTAACAAAGAAAATTGTATTTAAGACCTACAAAGGACAACATAAACTGGTGACAACTCCATCTGACAGCTGTGACTGACATGATGTCTGTCACAGGGATTAATGTCTACATTCCCTGCCTCATCCACCATATACACAAAGCTGACTGACTTCCTTTGGTGAAAACTATAGGTGCAGATGAGTGTAAAATCTCTCTGCACAGGTGGAAAACCTTATTCCCTTTGGCACAGAAATCTGATTTGTGATAGCTGGGCTCCATGACCTTTCCCTTCAGGTTCTATTTGACATTCTTGGAAGCACTATGGCAGACGGCTGCACTCCAAATAATTCTGAAACAGACATAAAACTTTTATATTTTTATTAACACTTGAAGAGGCCACTAAAAGAAAATCAAAACTATGAATCTGTCAAGACACCCCTCAGCAATCCTGCACTTTGTTCACAAAAGCACCATGATGGAATGCAATGTAGCTTATAGAGTGTTATATTGTTTTCTGACTATTCATAATGCCTCCACCCCTAAAAATCTCTGTACTAATTGATACAGGCCCTTTGACAACACGTCTGAGAGCAAATATCCATGTAAGTCTCATTTATCACTTTTTTTTTTTTACTTCTATACTTTATGTTATAAATCTGCAGTGCTTAAATTCCAGCAACAGAAATATAAATACACTACACCTAAACATTAATAGATCATAAAGACATTTATATGTGTTCTGATGTTAATATTTCACCCTAATATTCTGAATGTACCCTTGTATATCTCTCTGCTTTGTTGCAGCCAGGCAAATATGTACTGATGTATACTGTGCTACAGAGACAGGAAAAACATGTTATAGTTAAGAGATTTTTGATCTTTTAATTCCTCCTCTTAACTTTTATTTCCCCTCCATGAGCTACTGCCTTTACTGACAGTGATGATTGCTGCCCTTCTACTTCCATCTTGGAAAATAGGCCAATTTAAAATGAATACATGAAAAGGCTTCTGGTAGAACAAAAAGACTGCCCTAGCTTTTTTGCAAAAAAAAAAAAAAAAGAAAAAAAAAGAAAAATCAAAATTATTATTTATAATCCTAGTGCTTATTGTGGTTTTGTTCAGTGCAAGGGAAACAGAAAAGGCTGTTCAGTAGCTGTTGTCTTGTGCAGAATGGAGAAAAGGTTTGAGAGAGGCAGATCTATTTCTGCAAGTCATTCTTCATCAACACAAACCTGCAAACTGTCTATGTGTGAATCTATCACTGCATTATTACTGGTATCTACATGTGCCAGGAGAGAGATTTTCAGGTGCCCTAACAGAAGTAAGGTATGAGCTCCCATTTCCACCACTCAATGATATCTGTGGCCTTGAAAACTTCACCAGGAAAATTTTAAAATCAAGCCCCAAATTAGCAAGATTAGAGCAGATCCCAGAGCCAGGTGCTTAGGCTGTTCAGTAATGTTCTTTGGGAATACAGAGTGCTAGGGCAGTCTGGTATCAGCTGCAGATTCCCCCAGCACGTGGCAGCTCAGGAGAGTGACAGTGACTCAGATAACACTCGGCGAAACGTGCGACTTTAAAGAAAAGATTATCACTAAAGATGAGTTTTGCAAGGCTCTTTTCATTATTTCCTCTAAGTGCTCTAGACATTCTTTGAAGCAGTTTAGGAGAACTTCCTAGGAAAGATGTCAAAATAAAGCAACAATTTTCTTATAATATTGTTCAACAAATGTGAGCATGGCATGGTTTAGAAAAGATCAGTGGCTTATGAAGACAGTGCAAACATGCACACATCTCTATATTATCAAGGGCTTTGGTGTGATCAAAACAATAAACAATAATTTCATATAGGCACTGTCAGAGAACTAGAACAACTGCTCAGAGTAGAAAGGGGATTTTTTTATGACTTCCAAGTATCCTGACAATATACATTTCAGCTATATATGAAACTTTGTTTCAAACATTGCTAGTTATTCTCTGAGCAAAACAATTTATACTGCCTTCGTGCTGGAAACATTTGCTGTAAAATTTACACCTCTTCTATTTCTTTTTAAGCAAAACAAATGGAGTTCAGAATGCATGTATTGTACTAAAACACTGCCTTGTTTTTTTAGGGACAATCTTGTTAAAGCTAGTTTAAGAAAGAGATCTGATAGTTTAGTCTGCCACTGGCACCACCTGGCACAACTCCAGGAGGGTGACAAAAATTTTTTGGTTTAATTAAACACGTGATCATTAAGATATATTTCATTCTGTAATTCACAAATTACATGAGATAAAGAGGGTTTATTTTTGTTCTCTTCAAAGTCCCAGAGCTTCCTCAACCCTCTAGATGAACTATGTAGAGTTTGGAATGGACCCATCCCAAACCACAAGTTGTAAATTAAACAGTGGGATGAATAACTGGCTACAGGGCTTTACAAATGCTAACAGAACACATCCTATTCAGTCTACTGTGAGGGAACCTCTTCCAAATATACATTTCTGAAGCAGAAGTAAAATTGCTTAATAACATTATTTAAATTAATAGCGACTGGGTATTTTAAACTTTCAGGCTTACATTTCACTGAATTTGTTTATGCATAGAACTTTGTATTGTTCACTTTTAAGCTAAAGCACTTCATATATTTACTAAATTGACATCAAAACTACAGGAAAAAAATCATTTAGCTCATCACTGGACAGTTACCATGCCTGCCAAAGAACAAGACAGCTGCTGCATGAAGGATGAAGCCCTGACTCCACTGAAAACAACTGTCAAGCACTTCAGGATTTTAGAAAGGTTGGAATTTCACAACTCACTTTCTGAAAAAAATACCTTAATACTTTAATAGTGGGAACCAGGCAGGACTTGCTTTATTTTTCAGTTCCAGTGATCAAACCATGACAGGGACAGATCTATGATTGCTGTTATGAATCCAGCAGCCTGCTTCCCTGCCAGCATCACCATTGGGAAAGAAACATGCAGAAACTCCCACAGAGACCCACTGCCCTTGATCTGCAGCAAAACTCCTGTATTGTCAATACTTGCCTTGATCTGCAGTGTAACTCTTGATGTCAGCAGCAGTTTTGTGCACAGTGTGGGCAGTATCTGGCCCCTAAGGAAAGTTTTAGATGCTGGGGATGCATTGAGATTAATCAGCATTTGATGCCTCACTGGAGAAAAACAAATGAGCAGAGTTTGTGAATACAGTGAGTGAGGGAAATGCAACTGCAGCCAGAAACTAGCCAGAAAAATTACAAATGAAGCCAGAGGAGAAGAGCAAGAGTAAGGGAAAGAAACATTAGCTCTGAAGAAGGAACAGTTATGAACCAGATTGTCTTCATTCCTTCTACAGCTTTTCTTCTAAATAATCAACTTTCAACTGGTCCATCTCAAATCTTCCCCCATCAGTCAAATCTGAAATTCACCATCTCTGCCAAGCTATCCCTAAAACCAGATCTCCTAAGCCATATGAAGAAGGTCGGATGTAGATGCTCAAATTTCCTGCAACTTTCTCTTACCCATTCCAATCTGTATCTACTGAAGATTTACAGGCAAAGCACCAGACTGCTCCCTGAAGTGAACCCACAGACCCAATCAACTCTTTTGGGACCTTCAGGGCCAAGAGGTGGCCTAACCTCATAGAAAAACTCTGGGCAGCAGGGAATGTGCAGTCTCAATTTCTTTAAATTCACAGTAGTAATGTTGACAGCAACAAACCCCCCAAGTTTCTGTGTAATTAATTGCACAGTGTTTACTGGAGGAGTAAAGTGGCAGTCTCCCTATTTGGGACATGCTGTTTTTAAAATAATCTATCTAGTACACTGAGAACCAGAAACAGAAATAATAATTTTTATTGCATAGCAACTTTCACCCTGCACTTTTACAGTAATTTACAGCACTAATTAGTTAGGAGCATCTAATATCAGGACTCCATGTTAGATGACTATGGATATAAGTAAAGGTATCGAATGATGAAAGGAACAGAGCTCAATCTGTACACAAAAATAGTGAACAAACTCTGAAGTTTGTACTCAGAACTCTGTAATAATGAAAACAAAGTTGAACATAAAGATTTGTGACTAAGCATACATGACTGTATGTATTTAATTTCTCAATCCTGCTTCCATCTAGGAATTTGTATGTTTGGCTGCCCTGCTGCTGCTGACAAAAGGAGTGGGCATTGGTGCAATTCTCCTTCTTTCCTTTCACAAAGGTGTCAATTTCCACAAAACTTGTATGAATTTGATATCTTTGAGACCTGTGCTCCCCAATAAGCAGCCAAAACTGGTCAACAGCTTAAAAATAAAGGTAACAGTGAATCAGGCAGACAGGAATTACAGTTATTTAGATCTTATTTTCTTAGGAAACTGCAGTCCAGAAACTCAACACCTGGCACAATGAAGGGAACAGAGCAGTTTTCTGCTGGAAAATCAGCAAAGACTCCATCTCGGTAGTGATCTGAACAGCCTTTCATAAGCTTTCATCTGCTGTACATTTCTGACACAGAAACACAGAGTGTTCCAAGTGGTGGTGTGCAAGTGTACAGGCAGCCTGGCTGAGCTGGTGGCAAACACCCTCACCTGGAGAAGAGAGCTGGCTTCTGAGGGGTCAGTGCCTCGGCAGCTGGTGTCTGGTGAGGGGCACGGTGCCGCACTGGTACCCACTGCTCAGATCTCAGCGCCAGAAGCAACTAGGGTTTAGTTCTGAGCCAGGGTCAGAGTTATGCCAATGTGATTCCTCACAGATCTAACAAAAACACAGCTTGAGCCACAGACACCTTTGATCAGCAGCAAGAGGAGAATTGTGCTTCTTTATACAGAAAAACCCCAGGGAGGGCACTTAGGTTGTTCCTTATTCTTGCAGCTGTGAAGGTTTCTCTATACATATACACACCATTTTCTTATGCTTTTCCTTAAGCACATGACCCTGGCACTTCTGAAGACCTGCCCAGATACTGCTCTGACACAATTTATAGAGGCAACACTCTAGGCTGGACAAGATACAACTGGAAGGAAGATTCCAGCAAGATGTGAAAAGGAAGGAAAATTACATGGGTGGAGCATCCAAAAACTGCCAGGCATCCTGCATAAAGTATTCTAAACCAGTAAGAGTGTACAAAACCATCAGGCAAAATCTGTGCCAAACTGTGCAAGATATTACTGGATGAGCATCTGCTTCTACACAAACATCCAGAGGAGATGTAGGGTTTGTTTCTTTATTTTTAATTTCAAATGCTGATTTATTCTATCTATGTGTATTCCCAGTAGCTCAGGTTTATGAAACAAATAACCTGACTGGTGGAGAGGTTTAAACACAAGAAGTAGTCATGTTCTCATATTTTGGCATACTCTTTTTCTAATTTATGTTACTAAACTTGTCAAGAAAAGAAGATTCTCTTGGCAAATCCAAATGAATGCAATGGAACAATCCACAACACATATAGCTCACAAATCTTTGTACCTAGCCTCCCAGGGACTTGAAGCAAATTCAGGTTCAGATAGAATATCCCCAAGGATTTACACCTATAAATATATTTAATAAACTCAGCAAAAACATGAAGTGTGAAGTAAGCACTTCATCAAAAGCTTATTTTGATTTTCAACAAATAAGAAAATTAAAACTCCTGCTGCCCACATGAGTCTATATGTCTGGATCTTTCCTCATAGATAAAATTATTCATGGCATATTAGAGCTTTTCAGTCGGTTTAACTAGAAAAAAAAGACATATCTGTCCTAGGGGAGATCTAAACAACTTCATTATGAAAGCTGTGAGGGAGTTACAACACATTAGGAAGAACAAATGTAGTCTGCAGTGGTTTTTCAGCTCTTTCTACACCATTGACTCACCAGAGGAAAGTACTACTAATTACACCTACTTGCATTGATTTTTTTTTTCTTCAGGATGGATTACCTTAGCCTCCCCTATGTCTAATGATTTAAATTAAAATGAAACAGTAATGTGATGAAGGTTGGAAGTTATCTTGAAAGAAAGACATCAAACATGATATTTAAAAAAAAAAAATCCTCTCTCCTTACTGACTGCCCTTCCAAAATAGGCTAAGGTTCAAGTGATGTGACTTAGCAAATACTACAGTGGTGTATATATACCACCCATTACAGGAAATGCCAGATATATTTCTTGTGGCTATATAAGGTTCAGTGATCCAGATCTGGATCAGATATGATCCTGTTTACACCAAGGTAAATCCAAGCTAAATTCCACTGAAGCCAGGGAATTAGTTAGATCAGAATCTAGTTTGGTAAGTCATACATTATTCCCTTCTTTGGCATACTCTTCTTATCTGTCTCCTTTTCCTCTTACAAACCCTCCAGTTGTGCTGCAAGGACCATAAGGATCATCTAAATGAAACTCATATGCTTTGGGTCATACAATCATTTCTACATCAGACCCAGTCTTTTGCAATTGTCGTAGAAAAAAAATCAAACATTTCTGCTGTTGTTTTGTTTCTTTTTCGTTTGCACTATCCCTGTGAGAACTCAATAATTAGGAAACAATTGCCATGGTAACATATTACACCCAAATCTGATAATAATTAAATCAGTGCAAAAATTTCTATCAGGTTCTTCTGAATAGTCAACCTCTCCCTCTACTCACACAAGATTGTATCTCATCCACCAGTCTGGAACTTTTGTCCGACCTGCTTGTTGTGAGGTCAGTCTCAGAGACAGATCTTGAAGAAAATTTCCTGGCCATTTGTCAGATTATTGGCTTCATCATTCAGATGCTAGTATAGCAATCACCATTCTGCCTTTTGTTTTCCATCCCCTCCTCTTCAAGCCCTCTCTCCAGGCAGGCACAGATCATTCTGTGCCACCCTAGCCATTTTGTAAACAATGACAAAATACTGCTTAATTTCCAGCTCCATTCTTTGCACAGACAGTTTCAGTGCACATTTTTCTGTGGAATAGCTACTATTAATCCATTAAAATTTGAAAACTTTACATTTTCTCATTTAGTTATAATGCAGATGCAAACACAATCAAAAATCCCATGAAAAACAAGGACACTACAATGAAAATGAATAATCAAGTAGGGATTTAAATGAACTGATGAAGTGGCACATCATCCTATAACCTGACACAAAACAGCCAGCATCAGAAGTGCTGGCAGCATGCTGAAGGATTTGGAGGGACAGGGATGGGGAGGCACAACAAAAGCTTATCTGGATATTGCACAGAACATACAGAAAATGACAAGAAAGAGATCTGACAGTCAAAACATAGCAAGGGAACAAACGATTGGAACTCCATGATGCTGAAGTGTGCTGAATCCTTTGTACACTTACAGAAGTGCATACATTACACTCAGGCTGCTGGGAATAATGTCACTGCCTGGATAAACACTTGTTTAAAGACTTTTATTTTCATCAGTGCTATCACAGAAGCAGACAATATAGTTTTGTATTTCATTTTGTTTCTATCCTATTCTGCTAAATGGGCAATAAAATAAATTAGTTTACCCAAGCTGAATCTGTGTTGCCTGAGACTGTAAATGCTGGGTCTCAATGATCACCTTGTGCTCACCTTGACCCATGAACCTTTTTGTTGTATTTTCTACCCCTGGCCTGCCAAGGAGGGGAATTACAGAGTGGCTTGGTGGGCACCTGACAGCCAGCCAAGGTCAGCCCACCACTCCACCAAACCCACAGCTCTCAAGAGCAAGAGATGCTGTGTGGGACCACACCCAAGGACTTAAAGAAGCCAAGATGTATTACACCAGTTGCTCTTCCCTTCTCCACCAACACAATTGCTGCACCACAGAAGGACACCGGATCAGGCAGGTGTGATTTGCCCTTTGCAAAGCCATGTGGCTGGCTCTGATCACCTCCCTGCCATCCATATGCCTAGACATGGCACATATCATACCCAGAAGGATATGATCCTTGATCCTATCAGACACTGAAATATCTGACTGGTTGATGGTTCCCAGGGTCCTATTTTAACCCTTTTTAAAATCAGGTGTGATATCTCCCTTCTTGTACTCCCTGGGGACTTTGACTGCCATGACTTTACAAATACGATGGAGAGAAGCTGAGCAACTGCATCTGCCACTTTCCTCTTATGCCTAGTTCATTTTCATGTAATGTTCAATACTGTCCTGCTGGATAAAGGAAAACATGAGAAAGTCCAGGCACTGAAGACTGGGGGCAGTCTTGACCTCACAACACAAGTATTATTTGCCTTGACTGACCTCACACATAATTTTTGGCTTTCTTTCTCATGTACTTTTATTTTCTGCAGCCCCACTAGCTTAGCCATTATATAACCAGTGCTTTAAAATCTAGGAGAATTAAAGGCTCCTAAAATCTCCTTCCCTCTAGATTATTTTCTTCATCTGAATGATCTTAGTGACATGTGTAAAACTCATGCCCTAGATTTTAATGATGGTGACCTTTGGGACTTACAGTTGTGTCAATGCCATTTTAAACAGGAGCCTGATACTGTATTAGATCTTTGCAGCTGTAGCCAAGTAAGAAGATGACAAGTGTAATTACCAGCTCTTTCTGTGAAGATTCCTATGCAAGGAAAAAGCAAGAACCTTTACAAAATGAGAGCAAGGATATGCCATGACTTTGTATCACTAGCACATGTGGAAGTATTTACTTTTCACCAAAGTCAGATGCATTTGGTGTAGAAAATGGAAGTGCATATACATAGTTAATCAAATGAAAATGTATTACTCTATACACTATTCCACGTGTTTATGTTCTCTTGGAATTGGAAATCCTTTCATAGAATTGCTTTAAACTTCTGTTTTGGAATATTTGCAACAGCGTTCAGGTAGAAAGTAACACTGTGTTTTATAGTTTCACATCAAGAACGCAAGTTTAACTTTGCAAACCAGCTGAGTAACACCGACAATGAGAGGTAAACTGACTTGTTTGAACCTCAGGTATTACCACTAATGAAACATCTGAAGCTAAATTGATGTAAAGAGAATTTATTAATTTCACTGGGTCTACAGAAATGTATGTGAAAGCAATATGGTTAATTATTCTACTGAGGCATCCCAAAACAGAACAGAGTCTGAAGAAGCCTTCAGATGTCATCCCTTCATTCTTATCTTTTTCACTTTTTTTCCACTAGCTGGTGATAGCAGCTGAAGCTGCTTTCAGAACCTTTAAATCCTACTCCTGTCTCTCTGGGAGGTATCTGTGTGCACTGGAATAACTGCAAAGAAATTTTAGATTACCATTTAAACTAAGACAAAATGTTTGAGAATGTATCAAGGTTCAAAAAGTTTCAATAATGAGGACTACTACCTAGATCAGCAATTTTAGATTGTAGAAAATTGCCTCTAATGCACTAAATATTTTAATACATTTTTGATTCGGCACTACAAGTCGCTGATGACAATGACAAAATTATTTTTAGTGCTCACTGAAAGACATTCTAAAAGGCAGGCTTTTGTGTAACAGTTTTTCCTACAGAAAACTAGTACAGCATGCATGCACACGGGAAACTACAACTGAAGAGGAATTTGACAAGAGCTGCTGCAAGGTACTTCTTGGAGATGTTAAACCTCTCCCTTCCTACAGAGTTTAGACTTTATTTCAGCATCCTTTTGCTTTTCAGTGTCAATGCACAGACTAATTGTATGTTATTATAGCGATTTCCACTGTGAAGCTATTTCACATACAGCACCTTATTGTACAGCAACTTGCATAGTTATTACTGAGTCTGACCAGAGGAGAACTTGATGATATAATGAATTCTGTAGGAGAGAGAATCTGATCTGTGGTTCATTTAATGTTAGTATAGAATAAATTTGTTAACTTCAGCAGACTCATGCTGGTGTAATTCAGATGTGAGTTAGATCCACGCTGTGTATCCATAAAATCACTCCCTGCTGGAGGAGATCACACCTGCTCACTCATTGCACGTTGCAGAGCCAGCAGCAGTCATACTGCCAGCACTGTCCTGTCTCAGTCAGCTAATGGGAAGATCAACTTACTCATGTGAGGTGCCCAGACACCACCTGAGGTTCACAGGGGCCACAGAACCAGCGCTGTAGAAAGCAAGAGGCTCAGCCATACTGTGGCACTGGGCTGTGCTCACTCGGTACCTCAGGCACACAGCGCTCCTGGGTGAGCTCTTGTTTCCCCTGGCTGGCAAAGCACTGTGAAAATAACCTCCTTTTGAGTCACAAAATAATCACTACTGTGGTCCTATGGGACTCCTAGTTAAATGTGAAGTAAAAGTTGGAATCACCAATCAACAAGCCAGGGAGTAACAGAATCACAGGGTTGGAAGAGACCTCTAAGATCATCAAGTCCAAACCAGTCCAACACCTCAACTAGACCATGGCACTGAGTGCCACATCCAGTCTTTCTTTAAACACATCCAGGGATGGTGACTCCACACCTCCCCAGGCAAACCATTCCAGTACTTTATCATTCTTTCTATAAAAAAAAACTTCTTCCTAATATCCAACCTGTATCTCCCTTGGAGCAGCTTAAGACTCTTGTGTGTCCTCTCATCCTGTCAGTTGCTGCCTGGAGAAAGAGACCAAGGCCCACCTGACTACAACCACCTTCAGGAAGTTGTAGAGTGATAAGGTCACCCCTGAGTCTTCTTTTCTCTGAGCTAAACAACCCCAGCTCCCTCATCCATTCCTCAAAGGGCTTGTGTTCCAAGGCCCTCACCTTGCTGCTCTTCTCTGGACATGATGGGAAGAGTCATGGTGACATTAATTAGCTGACTGGGGACAGATGGATGAAATGTTTTTGCAGCAAAGATGTCAAGGAGCTAAGTTAGTAAACCTGGGGATACCCTGTAGCCATCACAAAGATGGGAGAGCCTGCAGGGGGAGGTGGCATTGCAGGTGGCATTACTAGCAGACTGAAGGCTTACAGTAACAAGGCAAAGGACAAGGGTCTGAGCAATACTTGGCTTGAAAAGTAAGCAAAGAAAATACAATGGAAGGAGTTAATAAGACCCAGTGTTAAACAGTATCAGCCACAGAGCTCTGAGCTGGCAAACAAAATTCTCTGTAGGTTGAGGAGTCCAAACAAAAGAAGGCTAAAAGAAAACAGAAGAGGAACATGAGTAAAGCAAAGATGGTGCATTTGCTCACGGGCACCGAAGAGTTCATGAAAGCTGTGCACGTGTAACCGCAGGCAACCATCAGCTCTGACATCTGCATTGCCAGATTCCCACACTTTTGGAAGATAAATAACTTGTTTTGAAGGGAACACTTCAAATAATAGTATAGATATTGCTGTAAATCACAGACTTATTCCTCAGCTGTATTTCATCAACTGTATCTCACATACCATCTTTCTATCATACGCCAGACAATGTTCCTCAATCCTATTACCTGCAAACAACCACTCCTGAATTCAGTACTTCACAGTCCCCTAATTCTGCTGTCTTTCAACCCATATATAAATGTCCTGTTCCACAGGCTAAAGGTAATATTTCTATAATTGTCCCCAGCAGTTCTCAATGCCAACACAAGGATGAATAGAAAGAAAAAGCTTTCCTACACAGGGCATCTGAAGCAGTCTTTCAAAGTTCTACAGTCACCAAACTAAATCACCATCCTTATTTACTATTTTTGATATAAGTAACTCTCTTAATTCTTCTTGAATGACTAGAATAAGAAGAGTGCCATCTAAACATTTTTTCATGACTACCCTATATCCAGTTTACTTTTGAAGGAAACATATACCATCTTCATTAAATTTCAGTGGCACCAGACCACAAACACACAGACAACCTCAGTTTAATTACATAACTAAGTCTCTCACAAGCTGAGTCTCCCATACCAAAGTACAGGACAAATCAACTCATATAGAAATTGTTGAGAAACAGGATGTTGATCTGCTCCAAAAATCAAACAGTTCTATGTCAAAAAAACCACAAAACAACCAAACAAAAAATTTATGGAATGGGATTGTAAAAACATAAAAAATATATGAAGTGTGCACATGGGGTGTTTTTAACAGCATTTCTTGATCTGAAATGTTATTTTCATATTCCTTATTCAGTGCTTACTCAGTACCTAAACAGTTAATACAGACCAAAAATCCTGTAAATAAATATACGAAATGAAGTCCTCCTTTCTCATACTGATTTCAAAACTGCAATAACAGCACCAGCTCTGCCTGAATTTTAGAAAACTTTGGTCCTTGAGCAATCCACCTTCATACCATGTAAATCCATTATCCCATTTGGACTAATCCTTTTGTCAAAAGGATTCCTGGGAATACCAGGAGGCAGCTAATTTCACTACGTTTTTATTCTCGGCAGTGTCTGAAAACTGGATGTGTGGCTATTAAGAAAGTAAAATTCACTCAGTGAGTGCTCCAAATAAAGAATAATCTCCCACATAATCATTTCTGTAAGTCTGCAGGAGTAGGTCTAAGGTTCAGTAGGTGTCCTGAAGCTTACAACCATGCCTCTTTGTTTCCCTTGCTTGAATAAACATTTGATAAAGGAAAGATGAAGAGAAATGTTAATCCTGAATTTGTATCTCAAGACATGCAGGGGGGAGAGAGAGAGAGAAAAAGAGAGACAGGGATCTGGCTGGATTTTCTTACAAGGTTATAAGAAAAATAAATCCAAAGATACTAATCAGGGGAATTATCTCTCCTCTTATCTAAACAGCTACTTTAATGTAAAGTCAAGAAATAATTTGCCTTCCAGGAAGACACATGTTTGCATAAAAAGGAAGATACACAGGCGAACTCAAAAAAACCAAAACCAACAGAAAACTCCCAAAAAACAATAGTGAAGAATGGGAACAGCTTCAGAAATGTTTGAGTTTGGGGACACACTGTGGAAAGGGAAGATTGCCTCCAGAGATCCCTCAAGCAATTTACCAGACAAAAAAGTTGTAAACATAAAACAGACCAACATGAGTCCTTGTCCCACCACTGACTGTGTCTATCCTTGTGGTCCAAGACAGGCTATTTAACCCATATAAATCTTTCCATCTGTGCAATAGGTTAATAATATTTACCTACTCATGTCTTTGGGATTAAAACATTATTATTATTTTTAAATTATTTTGAAGATGAATCATGCTATGTGATTGCTAAATATTATTATTACTAAAAATGTGACATATTGTTTGAATTAAAGAAAATAGTGTATCTTTATCTTAAGGAGCTCGTAAGTGCATAATGAACTGAAATTGTGGTTGCTTAATATAGTTACTGCAATTTCTAGTCTGAATGTTCTGTATTTATTGTTTGCACTGCACTGACGTATATTAAATTAACAAGATTATACCATATGATTACTCTCCTCTTGAGACCCTTAGGAAATGAGGCTGTCCTAGGGAGAACAGTGTTTAAATAAATATTATTTTATGCATTAGTTTATAAGCACGGACTATCATTTTTCTGCATCTCTGGATGTGTTTTTAATGTTACCTAATTCCACATTATGTTTAAAGGAAACTTCATTGCTTTGAACATTAAAAACAAAAGAGTAGAAAGTATATAAAATTGGACTGCAGGAAGCAATCCTGCAATGGGAGCTGAAGCGACCAATTGCTCTAGTTCATCTTTCTTTCCTGAATGCTTACTGTCTGCTCTACCACTCCTACCCTACAAACTTAATACACAGTGGAGAAAACAATGTTCCACTCACTTACCATTCACAAAAGCATTTCCTATTCTTTCAGTACCACTGACAGGAGCACACTTTACAAACCCATCACCCAGTCCAGCACTAACTGATCTGATCTTGGCTCTGCAGTTCCACTGGCACAGCGCTCCTGGGAGTGGGCTGGACAACAGCACCAGCATTTCCTGCCACGGCTTTGGCCACACATGACTCAAGAGGTACCAGAATGCAGGAGCCAGGCCCACTGGCCTGTGCACACACAGCCTTGCTGTTTTCTAGGTTAGCAGGTTTACTTGAATGGGTGTGGGTTGTCCCTTGACACCCAGACTCCAAGTTCCAAGGCTTCAGTTCCAAATACAGAGACAGTCAGACTGGGACCACTGCAGAGTGCTGCTTGAACATCCTTGTGGCAACTGTGGCTCTTTAAACACAGACAACATTATTTAGGCACAGCCAGAGCAAAGTTACATACAGTTGGAGTCAAATGCTCAATTTCCTGGCTTATACAACACTGTTACCACAGTCTGAATTTGTCAGAGTGTGGAATCATTACTCAAAGTGTCAGTAGGCTTTGTACACCACCTGAAGCATACTCCATAGCTTTTTCTTTTTGTGGAATAGAGTTTACCTACCATGTACTCCCAAATGAGTGCCATACATGCTCTGCTCAAAGCAAAGGTTAGAGGGCATAGTCCTCAGTATATAAACACAGAAGCGTTGCACCTCCACTCTTCTGTGAATTTAGAACTAAGTTCTTCTCTTGTTTTAGAAGCTTTTAAGGCTGCAAATAAATCAAGATCACCCTGCCAGGCTCCCACAGCACAAGCTATTCATCTAGAATAAATTCAGCTGTCATTTAAAGTTGAACTAGATTGGACAAAGAGGCAGCAATCAAGCCATTTTCATATGAGGCAGGTAATTACAGAATCTGTTAAACTACAGTGATTAGGCACTGCTAAGAAGAAGCTCCAAGAAATCTCAAGCAACTTTTGAAGGGGGAAAAAATAAGTTAACAGCTGCAGACCTCTTGCAATGGATTTGATTTTTCCTCCCCCCTCCCCTTATAACAAGCAAGCAGGTTAACAAGAGACAAAAGGCAGATAAGGGAGTGTAAGTGGATCAAGGGGAGCCTTGGGAAATTCTCAAACAGTATGTCTGAATGTGGCATTAAATGGTTCATTTGGTGGTAAGTGATTAAATGGGAGAGGACTTTCTTTATCATGGAAATTGGTCCTCTATACTGTTGGACCTATGCTAATGATTTGAAACTGAGAAAAAAGGATGACTGTGTTATAATGGTTTATAAGACACCACTTCATGCTGGACTATGAGGAACATTTGCACTAATACAGCCATGCAAGGAATCTGAACCACAATGGATTTTTGTTTGGCAGAATTATTCTCATTGGTGTCCAAAGTTCACAACCTAGAAAATGCTTGCTTTTTTATACATTAACTTAAAGCAAAATGTGCCATTTTTAGTCACAACACTGAGAAAACGAAGGTCCTCCTATTATACTGAGGAGTCTTCATTTCCAAGTCTAATTAAAATTAGCCTTGTGATGGGAAAAATTATACTGAAATCATTGGGGTAAGTACAAACCTGTATTTGAATCATTCAAATCCTTTAGAGCCCTAATTTATATTTTGCAATGTAAGCTATGTAAAAAGGGATATTCCTTCAAAGAGGGAAGGCCCACTAGCTCAGCACATCAGCTAAGAGTTTTAGAGACTGGAGGTGTTTCCAAACTCATTTGCTAATTCCCTTGCCACTTGGAATGACTTTAAAAAAAGCTCTCACCATATTACCTCAAACAGCTTGATAAATTCATGTACTATCTGGGAAGAAGGACTAAAATGCCTTTAAAGATCTCACTGGTGGAATACCAAAAATATTTCAAACTTTCAAGAGAAGAAAAAGTAGTATCATATTACGACCAGAACCTTGGATAGACCAGAAAAAGCAGCACATTCAAACCCTTTAGAAGTCAGAAAGCATCATTAAAGAGTCATTCCTTCCTGCCTTGACTTCCTTGTCACCACTAGAAGAATAACAAATGGTTATGGTTTCATTTTACAGTGTAGCAAGGAGGATTTGAGAATCTGCAGGGCCTCATCTGCTGCCTCTTAAGCAAACATCTAGAGTAATTTTAAATTTCAATTCATCATTGTGATAGCTTCAAGCAAACCCCTCCTGTGTGCCAATTCTCCCTCTCAAAGACATACAGTCAGTGCTAGAGAATGGACAAAACCACCCCAAAATGATCAGCTCCCCTATGACTGGGATTTGTGACATAAGCTACACTTGTAGGGACACAGCTCCTCATTCTTCTTCATTTGCTTTAAAGCAGTGCCTTGTAGTTTGTGAGTAGGAAGTGCTGAAGCTGCTTATTGTCACAGTGGTAAAATATAAGGTTTGATGGGGCATAGGGCTGAGTCTATGGGGATATTTAGGTGTGTGAAAGTGCAAGAGAGAAATGATGAGGTCAATACCTCTGAAAGCATCAGAGGTGCACTTTCAACAAAGCCTTAGGCCCAAGTGAGGCTTCATTTTCAAAAGTATGCCATGCATTTAAGAGTTTAAGTGTTCCCAAAAGTTACTGTGACTTAGGCTCATACATCACTTGGGCACTTCTGAAGAGCACACCTTTAGTAAATGTACAAAAGTGCCTGTAGCAGCAAGGTACCTCTCTTTAAGTGTCAGGAGAGTGAGGCTGCTTGCCTGCTAGGCACTCTTTATAAATCCCCTGGGAATCTTCTCACATTTTTATGTGTGTAAATAAATGTCACCTTGTCCTCTAGTGTTCTTTAAAAGCAGCAGGACAACTCACACACAAGGCCACTGTGTGTGTATCAATAAATCCCTGATAATCAAATCTCCCAGTGATCACTGATATGGAATTACTGCTCAGGCTGGAGCAATGCCAGTTCAAACACAGCCTGCCAACCTCAACAGCCCAATCTGACTTACAAGTGTTAAAGCAAAGGACACAGACAGATCATCTGGGTGATGCTCTGCAAAGATAAAAACAGCTCTGCCAACGGAGACACCCAGGCTAGCCGATAGCTCTCCCAATTTCAATGACCACATTCTTCTTGATGTTCAGTAGATGACAAAAAATAAGGACATAAGAACTAATTGTCACTCATGGTGTCCAAGCAGGTCTTCAGATTTTCTTTTCGGGGCGCTAAACTGGAGAAGCAAAGGCTCTAAGAGGACAGCATTTCTCTGATACAGGCATTCCCACCACAGAATTTCCCCATGTTACTCCATCTTCATGAGATTTCCATGCCTCCACAGCCACAATAAACTGACCAGAAACCTTGTCCCTCTTTATGTCAGATTCTGTAATTGTTTGACCACAGGACTGTTGTCCCTAAAATCTAGAAATTCTAAAAACTGACTAGAAATAAAGTTCTGAACACCGAAAATTAAATGTCAATATTCAACAACCCAAGAAAATTCTTTGTTTTCCACTTGCCAGCTGGCTATACCTGATATTTCTTCAGCAAATGAAGATTTACAGTCTCTGCATAGTTTAGAGAGAACAGAGTAGGTAGCAGGGGGGAGGGGAACTTCTCACAAATCTATCAGCTCTCCCTTAAAAGAAAAATCACCCAGTTAAAGCCCTGTTGGTCCCTGGTTTTTTTGTAGAGTTTCTGACACTTAAGTATGTGGCTTCAAGCAGCAAATGTGGAGGTCATGAAAACTCCCTTGAGAAGAGCTTCAGTCTCCAACTGCAGCACGATGCTTGCTAAGAACTGAGAAAAGAAATGCCAACCTCCTCTTCCTTTGCCTGGTACCCACCTAAACAAACAGATATGCAAGTGAATGTGCTGGCAAAGACAGTGTTGGCTGTGCCCAGGAAGTGCCATTCAGCCCTCAGAGGTTCCCCTCTGCTTACAGACATGCACTAGGAAGCAAGCAAGAGAGAATTATGGAGGCAGAGAAATGGTTATTTCGCTATGGAAATAGCCAGTGCTGGCTTCAGTTCTGAGGGGGAAGGATCTGTAAACTAAATTCACATGATCCACTCGTGTTCATTTGCACAGTCATATAAACTGCCCACTGGCAGAAAGCTGGTCATTTGTAAATTAAAGAAGAAAATTAATGTCATCTTAGTACAAATATGTTGCTGATGAAGATTATTTATGGTAAAGATAAAGAAATAATCAAGTAGATGATATGGTGGGGCATGACTTCAAATAATCCCTTGTGGAATTTCACCTCTGGTTCCACTGGAGCTTCCACTGCTTTAACAACATAGCTAGGGCATATTGTCCTGCATAAAGGAGAACAGAATGTAATGGATAACTTCTTAATTACACAGTCTATCAATGCAATGTTCTCCCCTGCAGCAAAATGACCATTTTGAGTTTTACAAGGTATGGCTGGGCAGAGGCAATTTATAGCAATAACTGCCCTAATCCATGGAGGGAAATGCCTTTCTTCTTTGATTACCCAAAGTTTGGGCCTTGTCCATGCCTAATGAAGACAGTAGGAATTCCACTTTTGACAAAAACTTGAGCAGAACAGACCCTCTAGAACAGCAAGCACTGGAAAAATGCTGATGTAGTCACAGACAGCTCTCAGACAACAGCAGGTCATACATTGGTGGGTTTTCTGGGTTGAGCCTTAGAAGTACTACCCAAACCCTCACTCACCATTTCCTAGCAAATGGTTCATGTCTTCCGTGTCTCAAAAGCTATGAAATAAAGCAAAGAAAAAAGTCACAAAATAGGAACTAAATCTAAATACTGAATGCTGTTTTCTACATCACGTTGAGAGGCCATAGGTTATCCCTTTAACTGTGAGAGGAAGCATTTGGTTTAAACACAAATATCCACAAATACCCCAAACACAGGCAGTGTGATGGCAAGTGGGAGTCTATTATGGAGAATTCGTGATTCCCTCACTCAGGCTCCATATGACCGCTGCAGGATATGCACTACAGTCTGATCTCAGTGTTTGTCACTTGTCAAAAAATTGAGAACAAAGAGCCAATTAGCTATGGTTTGTTTTCTTTTATTTTGCTGGAAATAAAAGCTGAGCTATCATACAGAAAGAATTCCTGGTGTGTCTACGAGGCAGGAGAAGGAAAAAACCAATAAACAAACATTTTTACAAAAACTCAAATCATTGGACTTGCAAAACAAGGACAGCTGGGATGCATAATCAAGAGCATTAGAAAAAATTTATTTTATACAACAGAAACTTTCCTATTCTGGCATTTGTTCTTTCAATATACAGTATAACCACTACTACTGCAAAACTGCAAAGATTTTAAAGGCAGCTTAGCTGCAGAGAGACTGGTTTTTGAGGCTGTCTGAAAAGCAGTGACTGTCACATAGTGGCCAGGTGCTTTTCAACCATTAAGATAACACCGCTTTGCATTTGATTGGAGATGATGATATTAGAGTGTTTTGTGACAATGGAATTAGTTGCTCCTCCCCAAGCTGTTAGGCAGCAGGTAAAGAGACACTGGAGACACATCACCAGCATTTGAGTGCCTCTGCAGTGGAATCTATGGCAGATGCCTATGATACAGCACTGCAAGATAAAAAGGAACCACCTGGCTTCCTAATCTCATCTCCTGGGTAACCCAGTCCAGTATGTTTCACTCCACTGAACTGTAAACCAAAAGTTTTGAATACAAATTGTGGGGAAAAAAAAACTCGATCAATTGAACCAATTGCAAAGACAGAAAATTTGGAGGGGTGGACTAGAATTACTGAAATTGGAATGTAATTAGAACAGAGAAGTCAATATCCATCTACTACAAAGATGACAATAGATCTTTAAGGGACCACAAAGAAGTGGTCAAGGCTTTGGTTTGTGTCTCCGTTAAAGAGAGAACTCACTACAGTACCACAGCACTGACTGCTAACAAACACTGATCATTCAGGAAGTACCAGCAACAATCCAAGCAAGATCCTCAAGAGTTCCTGGGAGGTTTCCAATTCAGGGGTGGACCCAGTCCAAAACGTGATAGGATCAAATAAGGCAATACATGACCGGTTTATAAGGGCAGCCTAGTGTAACTCAAATAAACACTGGTGTTTATGGTGAAGAAGGCAGCATTTAGCAATTTACCTAACACTCAGCACACAAAAAAGCAATTAACAAATCAATTTTCATGCAGATCTGAAATCTAGAAATATTAAGAAATTTATTAATGTATTGTTCTGTGTAAGGAGACAATGGGCAAGTACCTATAGTAAGTACTATAAGAACACGACTCTTCCCATTCCTACTGATTGTGATGGGACTATTTTATGACTGTCATGACCAGTGAGCCCTTTCATTCCTGTTTTAGGCTCTATATGGAATGAGGAAAATCTGCTGCCTTTTCCACTATCACAACCTTTTGTCTTTCAACACACTGTTCATGAACTACCGAAGCTTATTATGTTTAAATAATAAAATAATGGAAACCAGAAGAGTGATTCTGTACAAACACAGATTAAAGTTCTTTACCTAGAGCTGGGCTTAGGTCACTCCCAAGGGAGGCTGAAAGGAATAGTCTGTGTGCATAGGGGAAAACACATTTCATAGCTTAAGACAAGAGCCTTTTACATTGCTGTCTTTTAAGCAGCAATGGGAATCACGCAGTGTTAATTTCTAAGAAAAAACAAAATTCAAATTTGGTTTTGAGCACAAACAGAGGTAATTAAAGCACTTGCTCTAACAGGAAGCTGCATTAGAAAACAACTTTGCACTTTTGAGGACGCACACTGTGTTTCTTGTTATGCCAATTTATTTTAATTAATCAGAAAAACATTTATTTGAGTTATCAGCAATGCTGGTGCTTAGCCTGTCATTCTGCCTCCCCTATAAATATCCAGAATGGCAATTCCAAAGCAGAGCACATCTTGTCCAAGAAGGAATCTCTCCTTCTGTCAAATTGCTGAAGAGGAGAAGCATAAATTCAACAGGGCCTAATCTTTGCCTGTTCACTCACTCAGTAAAGCTGAACTGTGCTGGAGTTTACCACCAAACAAAAATATAATTTAACCCTTAGTGGAATGTGGAAGTGGTGCTCATGGTATTGCAGGAGCCCATTCATACCTGCCAGGCAGGAAGTGTGACAAACCACAGCACCTCCCAACAGGCAACCTTTGACCCAAATTTAACCTTGGAGTGTCACAAATTAAACCTTGGAGGGAGCAGCCCAAAGTCCCTGTGAGAGACAGAAGGAAAGCTGACAGTACAGCAAGGCTGGAAGGACTAAACAACTTGGGCTGCATCCAAGTGATGCTCCTGGAATACAAAGGGCAGATGAAATCTTCCCAAACCATTAAAGATAAAATGGAAACAAGGGGATGACTCAGTCTCCTTTCAGGCTTCTCTACAGCACCTCTCATTTGGGAAACCATCACTGAGTTTCAGAATATCTGCATCAGAAGATGCTTCCTTCCAACACTATCTGGAATATGAAAAGAAAAATACCATCTTCCTCTTTGCATTCCTCATTTGAGTAACAGGAACCATGTACCTGTCCTCACCAGCTCTTGCCCCCTACCAACCAATCTTGCAATCTTGTCTACCCAACCCCAAAGAACTGGATAAACTTTCTCAAAAAAGAGGCAGACCCCCAAACATGACTTCTTAAAAATGTTTGAAGTTTAAAACGGTAATTATTTTTATAATATTTAATTATTTTTCATTATTAAAATTAAGATATATTTTAATGGCATGTTTTGGATTTTTTTTTTTTGCTTGTTTCTCTGTACCTGTCCCATATACAAACCTTTTAAAATAAAATAAAGAGCACTAAAGACTTTCTTTTACTCTTCTTTTAGTTGGACTGAAGTTAATGGGTAACTGGAAAGTTCATGAGGCTGGCATAACCAAATAAACACCAAACATTTCTAGAGGCAGGAAAAACAAATGCAGGACTTGCCCTGACACATGCAGAAAAAAGGTGCTACCAATATCACCAGTAATATCTCCTAACTGATACCAAAAACATTAGAAGCTGGTGGGAAAAAAAGCAGCTTCTACAGTTGCATGGCAACGAGAAAAAGACAGGGGGATGCTCCCTGAGGAGGAGTGTGGCACAAACAGGGAGCAGACAGTAACTTGGCTCCAGCTGGGCTTGCTGGGTGCTGCCAGCCTGACCTTAGAGCAGCTCCAATCCAGCAGGCAGCGATTCCCACTGCACGACTCTGCCAGCTCTCTGCCAGTGCCTCTCGTGTGCAATGGGGCCAGCTTTCAGCATCCAAACTGTATGAAAGCTCTCAAAATAGATAAACCAGAAAACCAACTCCAACAGTGTGTGTGAAATGGCAGCAGTAAGCAAGACCCCCCAGCCCAGGCAGTTTCAGCACTTAAGTGGTTCTGCAATACAGCATTTTGGCAGCTGCTGTACACTACAGACTAAGATCAAGAAGGGAGGCATCCCAAACTCACAGTGTGACAGCCCACAGCATCATCAGCAGGAAAGCCACCCTTTTCATGAGGCACTTAATAAAAACACCTGAAAATAAACTCAGCTTGCGTATTTTGCTCACCTTAAACTCCTGCTAAAGTGATTGAGATTGAGCCCTAAGTCCCATTTGACAGGTGATTTACTCAGAGAAGCTTTCTCCTGCTAACACATGGAAAACTATCCCTTGTAATCACCACAACTACATAGTGCCTTGTGTACATTATAACCACTACCAGTAAGGGAAATTTATCATATAATAAAAATTACCGTATTTTAGCAGAAGAAAAAGTCTGTATGTTTAAACTAGTGAAGAACCTTTTTTAGAATTACAAACCAGTGAAGACCAAGCAACTAGAGAAGTGTAACCAAGGAGAAAAATTTGCCCCTAACCTTTAATCCTCTTTCACAATCTTTTTTTTTTTTCTCTTCGATTTTTAACCTTTTCTGTCACCACCAGCACTAAAAGCTGCTTTTTTTATCCCCTTTTGCTAGAAGAACAAACAAACAGTTGCCATTTCAGTCAAAGCAATGTTATTCTTTGGCTGGCTGGCACTGGTTTCAGCTCACAGGGCGGTCAGTTCCTCTGGCTCCCATCCAGCAAGCTGAATAAACCAGTCTGGCAGTAAGCACAACTCTGTTTGGGCACAGAAATCAGTGCTACAGACCTGTTTCCAACCTGAGCGCTTCCAATTTACAGCACTCCAACACTGCAGGAAGTATACCAAGCCAATCTGAAAGCCAAATATATTTGAAACAAAGCTTTCTTCCATGCCTTTAGGTCTTTTTCTACACTCTTCTTCCTTCTCTCTTTAATGTTTGCAGGTTGGAATTTAGTGCTCTTTTTTCTGCCAGAAGTCTGGCCTTTGCAACAAATAACTTCATCCAAGTGTGCCATTTCCTCCAAAATGCACAGCAGTGGCAGAAATCACAGACAGATCATTATCATCTTTTTTCTGTTCCTTGCTTCCCCCCTTTTGTATGGAGCACTATGAGAGTCAAGAATAACTTTTCTGAAATTACAAAGCTCATTTTTTATAGACATGCAGTCACCCAGCTCAAGACTTTCAACTCTCAGAGTGCAAAATGGAAAACACAAGAAAACTTGTAATACAAGATAAACTGTGGTTCAGCAAGTGCAAAAGCAAGCTGGAAGGATTATAAGTGCAGGACTAGGCACTTTAGACTCCCCTTATGTTCTGCTGTCTGGCAGAACACTAAGAGCAGAATTCCACTTTACTGGGATAAAGGATGGTGCTTATGAGAAGGGCCGGAGATGTGAATGCAAAGGTTGAGAAATTGTACTGAGTGCTGTGTTTCAGTGCTCAGGTTATTATTTTCTCTTTCCTCCTCTCATTTTTCGCACCATTAAAATTCCACCTCAGACACCAGACTCAAAGTGAACAAACAAACATGCATTGTTCTCTATCCAAACCCACCACGCTCGCAGGGCTGCTGTTGAGGCTGCAGTGACACTTGAGCCGGGGAGCACAAACCACTCGGGCAGCTCACAGGGGGGATGCCTGAGTGACAGATGAAGCACAAAACTAATCCACACGTTGTGTTTCTGCTGCACAGGTGTGTTCAGGGATTATCCTTCTGCCACACAAGGCACTTACACCAATCTCTAAAGAGTCTTTCTCTTTCCTTCTGTTTCTTGGCTTATATGAACTAAGTTTTCCATGGCTACTTGCCAAAACCCTTCCAGGGAAATTATTTTGTCAAAGTTCAAACATTATCATTACCTCTTGTACACAACAATTTATCAATCATAGCTACAAGGTTACATCCTACTCTCTCAGCATCTCAACAGACAAAAGTTACCCACATTCTCTGAAAGAGTCTTAAATACTACCTCTTTGCCCTTTGCAAAGAACAATTTGGGAAAAAAAATAAAGCCTCAAGATCACCTGTAAATTCTGTACAGAAATATTATGCTAAGCCTAGATGGTGACAAGTAGTGAAAAGATCCAAGAACCCTGAGACATGTTTGAAGTCTTCAGATAGAAGTTAACAAATGCAAATTCCCATTTAGAAGCAGAAGTAATTTGAAAAAGTTCTATTTAATGGATAGCACAGCAAATGGGGTTCTGGTTTCCAACAAAAAGTGACATGCAGTAAAATATTTAGGCAACCTCTTGAGGACTATGTAGCATTTCATAAATTAAAGGGCTTTAGTCAGCTTTCCACGTGACAGCACCCAACCCACAGTTCAATCAGAGGAGAAGAAGTGTTTGTGTTTTATCCCAAGATGGATTGGAGGAACTTCTGGCATAAACTGACACTGACATAAACTGCTCCAGAATTTTTACAGAGAAGAAATGGAAGACAAAGCAAACTGTTTTAAATTGAAGCTACCATAATATTCAGCAAAAGCTGAAATTCTCTGTTCTAAAACTCATGTAACTAAACACTGGGGTGTAACTTTCAAATAGGCAAGTAAACTGCCTTTATAAATTCCACCAATGTTTAAAAATCATTCAGTTCTCATTCCAATTGGGTTGGGTGTGTCTGTGTAGCTTTGGGCAGAAAACAGGGTGTACTGGTTGTTAAAGAAATGGGAGAGTATTGCAGAATGCCTGAGTGACCTCGGGCTAGTCAGTTGTGACCTCCGTGATAATCACACTTATCTGATTCAAGGGGGTACCAGGAGACCTACTGTTTCCTAATTGTTTAGAGATATACACAGGAAAGACACAATATATAGTTACATGGGTTAGTTTCTGGAAATATCTGCTGGTGACACAATAGATTTTACCCATCTGTGTAAAAGTGTCAAGTACTGCTATTATTTTGACCTCATTGATAAAGAAAGGATGGGTGGTCTGGTAGATTGAAGCACATTTTGGCTGGAAGCTATTACCCTTTGAGACGACCTCTTGTTTCAAGTTTCATTGGTGTATCAGAAAAGTTACAGGCAGCAACAGTAAGGGTTTCTGTAACTCATGCTACAAAAACACTCAAATCTGTTTTATCTCCTCTGACATGCTACTCTGTACTAGTCCTAATGATATTTTTCCTAATCAAACATAAGTTAGTGACAGGAAGCAATGTCACTTCTTTCTGGTTTTACATGACCTGTCTTTGAGTACTCACTGCATATGTGAAGCTATACTAAGCTCAATTGTCTCTCACTATTAGAGAGGTGTAGAAAAACTGACTGCAGTGCTAAGACGGGCATCAAAAATTATGGTAATTTAAGAGGAAGACTGATTTTAAAACAAAATATCTAAACTGAGGTAGAATGTAAATCCTCTGATAGTTTCATGTAGCTATTCAGTTTTAGGGAGAGAAGTTGTTAAAGGTGATTTGGGCAGGATTTGTGTAAACTGAGTTGCAAGGAAAAGAGATGATTTACATTAAAACATAGCACAAGCAACCATCAAGTAGCAGTAGTTTTACTGCTGAAATGTGACTTTGGAGAATTTTTTACAAAATCTCCACATTTGGCTGGGCAGGGTAAGGCAAGAAAGGGTCCAATGTGAAAGTATTAGTTTTAACATGAGTAATCCATACTGATTTCTATTTCAGCAGAATAATTTTACACCAGAAATATCCATATGGAATGCAAATACTGACACCCCTGTCTAAAGTGCTCATTTACCACCAAGTGCCCTTGTTTTACTCAGTGTGTTTGCAAGGATGAACCACTCTATCATTTGTATCAGTAATGCAACTCCCACCCACATGTGCTTCAACCCAGACTTGACTAATGCATGAATCTTTATGCTGGGCTCCTTATGAAATGCTGTGTCCTATCACGTTGCCACGATACTGCCGCTAGATTTATGGCTCTAACTAAATCATCTGATCATACCACTTCTGTGCTGTGCTTCTTCCATTACCACCTAATGTATCAAAAGCATTGATTTTACACTTGCCAGCTTTCCTGCTGGAGCACTCCAAGGTCCTGCAGCACTTTATTACACCCCATGCCCACTCCCAGAGCTGTCATGCTAATGAGCCATGTGTCGCTACTTTAATTTTTCTGAAGCAGGTCACAAAGCTCAATTCTCCTGTCATGTGGGAGAACCTAGAGTCCAATTCCTGAGCCTTCATGGCTGGCTGATTTTGAATAGTGCATATGATGACACAGGCTCTCATCTTACTGGCCTGGCCACCACAACACCCCTTCTCTCCCAAATGCTGAAAGAAATATAGCCACTTAAAATTTCAGAAAGCTTTTTCTATTTGCAGCATACTGTACTTGCCAAACACCTAATATCATGAGGTGTCCAAAATGCTGAAATTATAACCTGCTTAACCTCAATAATTTTGAGAGGTAATTTTTTATCTCTACAATAGGGGTCTTATTTAGACTGAAAGAAAATGAAAGACAGCAGGATTAAGAGACTAAATTGGCAGGACACCTAGAAATACCCTGAAAACCTAGAGAAATTTAGCACAACAGAAAAAGGCTCAGATCCTCCAGAAAGGACCCATATATTTTGCAACCTGTAGCTATGAATCACTTCTAACTCCAGGTATTTTATAATTTCTATGAATTTACTGCCTTGCCAGGACATCAGTTAGGAAAGATAAGAAAGACAAGGGGTTACAGTAGCAACTTTTAGGTTACCCTGAAAGGTGTCTCAAATACACTTGCTACATTTTGCAGGGTTAACTTCTGAGCAACCTTGACCTCCGAAGACCTGAAAGAATAGGAACAACTAGGAGGTAATTCATGAGGACCAGTCCAGCCTTCTTATTTTGACCACTCCTACTAATAAGGCTTCTTGGTGTTTGACACCTTTGATGAGCAAAAAGGTAAGATTTGGGTCTCAGTAGCTTTGCTTGTTTTAGAATTGTAAATGGCATGTGAGCTGGGGAGAAATGCATCAAGCATCATTCTGTTACCAATTGTTTTTCACATGCATTTGTGCTTTAGTGGTAGAAAGTAGTAGACTAAGATATGAGATCTCTGCCATTTGGCAGAGATTTTCTGGCATCAGCACCCCTGGGAATGTTCAGAAAGTACCTGCATGTGGTACCTGGGAACATGGTTTAGTGGAGAACACAATGGTGCTGGGTTAATGGTTGGAACTCCAACTTTACAGTTTTTTCCAGCCTTAATGATACTATGAAGTAACATGAAGTCACATTGCCCATGTTCAACATGGGTCTTTTGGCCCAGCATTGTTGTCTTTAGTGAATGGCTGGATATTTTCATATTATTTTGACATGTCAGTATTAGGTGACCTCTTGTAAACAGAAATACCATACACTACATCTGAATTTTATCACCTGTCATACAATACTACATTTTATCTTTTTGCTACACTTTTTCTGCTTTATATGGAAAAGGCCTATAGGCTGCCATTAACAGACCCAATTATTACATGGAAAGAGAAAAAAAAAAAATCTATTAAATCTTTCCTGTTAAAAATGAGGGCAGACTGTGAAGATGTGTTAAAAAAAGGCTGCCTAAACTTTGCATCTTACCTCCAGAGACAGAGCACATGTTAAAAACCAGCAGTAAAGCCCTGGGACAGTGTGGATTTATCAGCTGAATGGAGAGGGAATACAACAGTATATTTGAGGTCCAATCCGAAATTGAGAATATTAAAATCTCCAAAACTTGTAAGGAGCAAGCAATGGTGATTTATTTATATAAGAGTCCAGTACCAGCATTTAGGTCGCTTGGTCAAGGTCACCAATTGTCACCAGTTACCAGTTTTTTGACTGGTGTTGATTCCCATTGACTGGTGTTGACTCCAGATTTTCAAGCACTACTTGCTATAAAATATAGACTTTGCAGTTGTAGATTTTGAGCTAATGCCAATCATGCATTTAAGGCACTATGCCAGCTATTCCATCTCTCTGGGGGGCTTTTTTCTCAATTCATATGGCAGGACTTAAAAGCAAACAAAACTTTTAATCATTCAAATTATGGTGTTCTCCAAATTGCCATCAAAATGAATTTTTATGTTGGGTGTGTACTGGGGCTTGTAGTCCTCAAAAGCTTAACCCAATTGACTCTTAAAGAACTGTGACAGTCTTTCATAAAAAGCTCTTCATAGCAAAGGCTTCTTCTGTGCCATAACTGACCATCCCATCAGTTTTACTAGCAAGTATGGGCACTATGGGCTTGGTCCTGATGTTAAGACACATGGTTAAGGACTGCCCTCCCTTGAACAAATACCCTACTGCTTTGCACCCAGGTGCACATGGGAAGCAACTTCAAAGGACAAACTACGGCTCATACACACACAGCAAGAAGCTGCACGATCCTCTCATGTCATATTTCAAGTATCATTTTTCAGAAAAATCACACTGGATCCATAGAAAACACTTTTTTTTCTTCTGAATTACTGCCTCAAATATTTTTTTAACCTGATCCTTTCCTTTCTACTCATAGCTTTAAAAGCTACAACCCAAAATACCTAAAGGTATCACTGCTTTAGCTGAAGAATTTGTTGGGGTCACATGATGGTTTGAAAGCTGTGGTTGAGATTAATAGTGTGTTACAATAAACACAGTGAATAATGCAAAGTACAGAAACGGTGGAGGAGGAAGTGGGGGGATACATCTTCTGAGGCTATGCAGTTATTGGATGTTTAGTTTGAAAGAACACACAGGTCAGAGTGAGACTTCTGGCATCTTCCCCCTTACAAATTAATCACCAGTTCACAGTGACCAGCAAATTTCAGCTTATAAATAAAGTTCAAAGCCCCCAGGTCCTCATTTAAAAATGGAGACATATGGCTTGCAAACAGCTAATGGAACAAGCCTTCCCAAAGTTTGAGCTCATTCCCAACTAAGAGATCCATTTCACAGTAATAACAACGCAGCCATGAGTACACGAGCTTCAGACTTCCTTCCTGTATTTTATAATACTCTGCACTACCACAGCAGCTTTTATCTTGTGAGTGGAAAAAGTTCTGATGAACATCAGTTATGACTTTTCAAAGTGTAGAAGGCACTGCGGGAACTGAAAACATACAGAGACCCTCAGCCATACAGGCTTCAGCTCAGAGATGATACAGAAACAAAAAGTTCAACGTTGGGCACCAAAAAATCTGAAAAGACTTAGAAAACAGATTAACTTACTCGCTGAAACCTGATGTCTGCAAGTTTGGAGCCACAGGTCCCTTCTTGTCTACTTGTTCACCATAGTGTAAACAATGTTTAGCTCCAGTAATATCACAAAGATAAAGAAACAGTTCAGAAGGACACCAAATCCTAAGGTTTGCTGTAGCTCTCATTTGCAACTGAAAAAAACTGAAGTTAAGTTTTGTATCTGAGAAGCCTGTGGCAGAAATCAGAAGGCTGAATTCCTAGTACTCACTCCAGTCTCTGGACAACTCTGCCTTCAATGTTTTGTTCTTCTAAGGCTGCCCTGAAAGCATTTTTTCCACACAGAATCTACTGCTTTGGGGGCTTTGTTTCATGTTAGTCACAAATCTCTCCATATAACCTGAGGTAGACCAAAACACTGGCAGTCCTGCAGTGAAAAGCATCTAATGGGCCATAAATTAATGTTTCATTTCCTTTAATAGTGTAATGATTAATTCCTTCTTCAGAGCTAGGTTCTGTTGTACATTAGATAGTTACACTATAAAGTAAGAAACAGGGTTTTTAAAGTCAAAAAGGATCAAAGCGAGAACGCTAGTTTTGTTTGTGCTCTTGTAGCTTGACTCCTCAGTTTTTTTTCCCCAATTTTGTAAAAAGGTGAAAAAAATCTGTCTCAGATGAGACCTTGCACAGCTTGTCAAGTTTCAACTCACAGTGAATTTTTTTTGCAGATATAAACCCCTGAAAGTAGGGTTTCTAATGGAAATGCTGACATAACCTTAACTATACCAATGCCGCCGTAATGCTCAGGTTACCAGGAATATTTCTGCTGCCAATTCCATTTAACAAGTCTGAATGCATATAATTTGTTCCAGTTGTCTTTCCTCGGATTGGGGCTCCTTTGTGCACACTTCTCAATGTGGCTTGCATTAAAAGAAAGAAAAAAACCCTCCTACTCCTATGTAAATTCATATACACACTGATATGGCTTTATCACAGCTAAAAAGCTATAAATCTGCTTTAACTGATTCAGTGTGTTCCCTGGCCTGGAAAGGTGACTCGTTTCACTGCTGACCTTCACTGAACATGACAATCATAACTTTGCTTTATTCTTTCTGAGATAGTTATTCCTTGCAAAAAAGCCTCCCAAAACCCTGTGACCTGCCTCTCTGTATTCATATTATTCTCTCCTGACCAAAAGTCCCTCTGCTTGAGCCAAAAGGATTTGAGCTGGGTCAGGATCTGCCCCTGGCTATGCTAGGAATTTAATCCAAATGCCTCCCACCAATACCAGTGATAAGAATCTAGTCCTATAGCAAATGATTTGCTTCTCACCTTTGGCTCATCCTGAAGCCAAACAACTGCCAGGTTAAACAAATATTCTCAGAATGCAAAGTGAATTCACGAAGCAAGAGTTTCAGGGACAACAAGGAAAGTGGGCACTTCTAGAACCTCATGTCCTCTGAAAGATCTGCAGCTCACACTGACATCTCTCTGATCTTTCCTCCTAGAAGGAAGAGTGAAACAGGAGGAACAAAAACTCAACAGGACGGCTCCACTGCTCAGTGAATAAGAACAGGAATAATTCATGATCTGATCCTCCTCACAGCTGCCAGTTAACAGCTCCTTACTTGATCTTCAGGGTCTAAGAAAGAGGCAAGAGCTGATGCTTGGAAACTCAAAACCTGAGCCTTGTTGTCATCTTTACATCAGAGATAAATTCAGAGGGATGATGCAAGGACAACTTGTCAAATATATCAGTGAATTTTTGGAAGGTTTCAGTGAGTTTGAGTAGATGTCAACCAAGAAAATCAAGTCAAAATGGTCTTCTCCACACTAACCTCTCTGGTTTTTGGGGATCCATAGTCAGACACAGCTCTAGCCACAATGAGAAATCTCCTCAGGATGACTCAAACCCTGGTGACTTGAAAGGTCTCTACATAAATTGAAAGCTTATGGTTAATAAGTTCCTTGTTTAGTTTTCTGACTAAAATTAAAAGAGAGGAATTAAGGTTACAGTTTCTCAGGCTGAATTCTGAGCACGTTCTCAAATTAGAGGATAAATTAATTGAAAAATTATGTAAAACTGATTTTCAAAATCAGTTTTTTTTTTCAAAGCACCTCACCTAATCATCACTACTGTTTAAAAATTTTCTTTTAATAAAGAATATATTAAAAGTATTGCCAAATTGAAAATCTTTTAAATAATTCCTCTCCTTAGGATGTATTTTACTTAATTTCTGTAGTGTTTGGGAGGGGAGGAGGGGGAGGAGGATGATGATGTTAAACAAGTTTTAAGAGGAAATGCAATAACAAAGAATACTTAAAACTTTTTTAAAGACACTTGGAAATTGATTGGCTATATCTTCCAATTCCTGTTTCCCTTCTGTAATTATGAATTACCATTATGAGTAACACTGCCTGCTAATGGACTCTGCAAATCTCTGATAAAGGATGCAGAGATTAATTGCTATTCTTACTTAACACACTTGCTTGAGTACTAAAAAAGGAAGAAATAGAAAGCACTGTGCAAGGACAAAACACAGCAAGAGAATAGATCCTCTGTTCACAAGCTTTTTTGGAAAGAAAAATGAAAGCCTTCCGTAAAAGAAAACTGAATTTAATTGGAATTTATTGTCAGTTTTTAGATGAGAAAAATATCAATTATTCAGATTACATTATCAAAGGTTCTTTTGCTTTCCTCAGTCAGATTCCTGAAAATTCTCCACTTCTAAGACACCTCACATTACACTATCTCTTTTTCAAAATCCTTTAACATTCCAGTGTCTTTTGGCCTCCCTGTTGCAGTTTGATCTCTCTGTACTTTCTGTCCTGGTGCTGCAAACACCTAACCCTGTGCTTGGGCAGGACTGCTACAGGACAATTGCTGTGTCTGGATTTGGACCCAAAGATCAGAGGAGTGCTGCCTGATGCACAGCAGGCTGATGCTGCATTCAGCCTTCCATTCAGCTGGTGCCACTGCAGGACGAGCCTGCGAGCAGCCGTCGCTGTGTGCCACACTCTGCAGCACCGACCGCACCACCGACACAGAAGAAACAAACACTGAGCACTCACAGACACATTAAAAGCTTTCAGCAGAAAGTGCCCTGTGTTTCTAGAAGATGACTTCCTTCTAGATCCTGAGGAAATCCAGCCATAGCAGAAGCAGTGGCAGATGATCTGCTCAGTTACTGTAAATTGTGAGAAATGCTCAGTTTATATAACATTGAACTATTTGACAAAAACCAGATAAGGCTATAGGAGTCCCCAGCAGCCTTTTCATGGAGGATTTATCTTCTTAAATCTGGGCCAAATCATTGAATAAAAAAGTGGAAAGTTCTTACTGAAGGATAGGAAAGGGAGGTAAATTACAAACAATGATTGTATTTAAAACTCAAGGCTGCTTTGCAGAGATTTTAAAAAAACTAACTTTAAAGAAAATAGGTTACAAATCAGGAGGCCCAGATTTAGACAGAAATGTAAATGAAAATCTTAGGGGGATTTACTGCTTTGAATTGTTCAGCACTCCAAACAAGAAAAGGTGGCAAAAGCAATACAAGAACCTTCATTAACTCTGTGACCACAGATTTTGCTGGTCAAGCAGCTCATTCATGCAGATCCCACTGTGCAGAAGAAGCATGGCATGGCTGCTGGGGGCAAACTGATCCTGATGTGGTCCATTTTCCACAGAAATCACAGATCATCAAGAAATAACACTCATCTCCCAGGATCTAATGTTAGAATATTTACGTATGTACTCAACATGTCCTCTTTGTCCACTGCCAACGTAACCTGTGCTGAGCTAAGGGCTCACCATCCATGCTTTATGCAACTTTTAACCCTCCTCTTGCAATTCAAAGTGCAATAATATTGAGAATCATGCCTGCCTTCGCCCTCCTTTCCTCTCCACTTTGGGTGACTGGCATCATGACCCTCCACTGCTGCTGCTTCTGTGAAAAATGCCCTTAGTGGTAGAAAAGATGCAAAACGGGTTAAGCAGTGGTGAGCAACAAGTTTTTGTAACAGGGATGTATTTGACAGAGAAATCAAAAACTGGGGTACATATATTCAGAGGTGGGTGATAAGATTCCAAACTCTATCAGATCCTTTCCAGAGAGACTTTAGTAGATGTTACGTCCAGTATCACCAAAGTAAAGTAATTTCTAGGACCAGAGTTCTTAGATATTATTAAAAATTTCTGGTACTGCTTTACTTCCATTAGAATTAAATAAAACCCATGCTCTGGTCTCAAAAATTGTGTTAGTATTTGAGAATACTAAAATACCCCAAACCAGAGGTGATTTGGGATTTTGTGGCTCCCAAGTGCAGAGGCTGTTTCAAGTCACTACCAGCCTTCCTGTCTGCCTGATACAATTAGCTCAGAGAAACACACCAGACCCCACCAAACGACAAAAGCACATTTCTCAGGAGTGCCTGCTCACTGATGGAGGAGCTGGAAGAAGTCACACATTTGGCTTTGACTGAAGCAACACAGTCAGTGTTCTCAAGGAAATCTGGATGTCAGCTTTCCACAGATTCCATATCTTTCCAAATCTGTTCCTTGTCACCCTGCACAACAGCCATTTCCCTGTCTCAGACCTGCACTGGGCAGAGATGTACCTGATAATGTCCCCAGTGCCACAGCTGTGGGTGCTGAAGGGACTGTGCATGCTGAAGGCTCAGGCTGATGTGCTATTCCTGAACACCATTTCCTAAAGACACTTGATTTTTAAATGTACTTTTCATGTCATGTACTGGTTCAAATGGAAGAAAGCTGCCACTAACGAGCTAACCACCCACATCTACAGCCCTCCTTGGCTAGTGCTCAACCTCTGCCAGCTGGCCAACATCCTCCCTACAGCCCCACTTGCTGATGATGCTTCTCCCATACCCTTGTCAGGGACTGCATGTTCTGATCCAGCACAGCAGTTGTTAAGTTTCTTAGAAAACCAGATTAAAGATTGGATGCCTTCAGACAGTTCTGGCTTCTCCTGAGTCCGATACATATATACCTACACACCTACACAGTACACATAAGAAACCTGAAAAACTAATTAGTGCTTCTTAATGTCCACCAAGATACCACAAGTCAGCCGATTTTTCAAATAGTGCTGAAATCCTAAAATCAGGAAATTTTAAGGTTTCTGAACAGAAACATCCTGAGATGCTTCAGACAGACAGGGCTGTTTAGTCTGCAGAAGGGAAGGCGTGTGACCTTTTGATGCTTAAAGGGGGATTATGAGGAAGATGGAGAGAGACTTTTTACAAGTGCTTATACTCATAGGACAAGGGATAATGGTTTTGAACTAAAAGAGGAAAGATTTGGATTTCATATAAGAAAGGAATTATTTATTGTGAGAGTGATAAATCACTGAATCAGGCTTCCCAGAGAAGCTGTGGCTGGATGGGGCTTGGAGCAATCAGGTCTAGTGGAAGGTGTCTCTACCCATGGCAGGGGGTTGGAACACGATGATTATTAAAGGCCCTTCCAATCTAAAGCATTCTAGGATTCTATGAAATGGAGACATTCACAGTTTAGTTACTTTGGGTAAATTTAGATAAAGTAAAAAACCTTCTGGATTTGACATATGTAAAAAGAAAAAAAAATGAAAAGGTCCAAGTCCGAAAATCTCTTTTTCCTTAAAATTATGTATCTGCTGATATTATAGGTACAATAAAAATTTGGACTTTCAATGTTGTAAATTACTAAGAAATAATGAAAATCAAACAATGGTTTGAAATGCATCTTATACAAAACTCATAGCCCTAAAAGATGCCCATGTATTTACATACATATTAGGTGGATCCAGCTTGCATTTGAAAGTTTAGGTGAAAATTTTTCTGGAAGTGTAAAAATAATATGATGGACAATGTTACCTTTCTGGAATGAAAGGAACTTAGATAAAGAATAGCCTACTGTATCTTCAAAAAGTAGCATGTTTCTTAAGTTCCATGTGCATTATATTTGCAATTTACATGGGGATTTGTAACAGCGCTGCTGCTCCCTGGGTGTTACTTACTTTGGATGGACTTCTCTAAGGCTGAGTTTACACAGCTGTGGTAGGAAAACCTAGCCACAATCAATTAAAAGTGCAACACAAATCCTTTAGACAGCATTCTCAGGCTGTCCTGCTGTTGAGACAGCTACTATTCTCTGAGAATGAGTGCTCTAACTGTATTAAACTTAGTCCTAACCAAAATAAGCTTTTACTAATTTTCACCATTTAAGGAACATAAAGACCTGCCTTTGTTATTTAAAATTTAAGCTGACTAAGCCTCATAGAAACAGAACGTTAAAGAACTAAAGCAATTAAATCCATTTACAGAGGTCAGAAGAGTCTCTGGGTTTTAGACATGATGGGCTTGTATGGTCTGTGCTTGTCATTCATGTGAACTTTTAGATTATGGGTGATAGGTGGCAAAATAAGTCACCTTTGTTTTCCTCTTGATAGCAGTGATGCTGAGCTGATCCTAGCAGGTCACCAGTGTCCTGGCATTACCTGCACCTCTGATTACTGAACAACTAGAATAAGCAGGCAAATGAGACGCCAGACGCCCTGTCTTTGTGTGGAACATATTTATTACCAACCTACTGAATTCTGCACACAAAGAAGGCCTCAGGGAATGTAGTATATCTACAAGCTGATGCAGAAAGCACTGAGGAAAAAAAAAAAAAAAGAGAATAAATAAGCTGGCAGCTGAAAAGCCTAAAGTCTAACTAACTCACCATCACATTGATAATACAATAATGTGGTCAACCCACTGTGGACTCTGAACAAGACTTTTTTTGGTTTTTCAGCTAATTAGTAAAATAAGATATGAAAGTTTTTAACCTTGCTTGCTCTTTCTTCCCTCTTTTTACCTGGAGGGTGTACATGTATGTCTACATATGTTTTTCCTAAATGAGGAAAGAGAAAGTACATACATATACATTATGATGTGGAAAACATTAGGTGGAGTGTGAGTTCGGTTTTATTTTCAACAAGAGGGTCATCAATATTATTTCAGATTTCCATGGTCTGTGACTGCAAGCAATCAGATGCGTGTGTGTGTGTGTGTGTGACAGGGTGAGGAGGGGAAGGGGGAAACTGAACAGAGGATATGAATTTTAATCAGTTTCCTGAATGAATACAACACTGTATTTCCCCCTACTCTCCTTAGGATGACAATTCAGAGGAGATAACCTTCTCCTTTGAAAAACCTTGAAGGGAAAGTTTGTTTTTACCATAACAAATGCAACAAAAGAAGAGGGAAGCTGGGAAAGGGAGAGGGCAGACAAATTAAATGTCAAACTTTCTCTCCTTACTTGAAGATAACAGCATACTAGGAAACCTTCTTAGAAGCTTAATATAAATGCAGTTAAGCTGTTGCCAGCTGCAGTAAACCTCTCTCTCACCTTTCTTTCTCTCTTTCAAGATATCTTTGAATGCCTTCTCCTTCATCATAAATCAGACCTGTGAGCAATTATCACTCAAGCCGGATGGCAGCGGCCTGAGTGGCCACTGCTATTCCACTGCTGTAATCTGCACTTCGTCAGGTTACACTACCCTTGATGAAATTTCACATTTCTTTGCCAATGAGTGCTACCTCTCCATTTATGACTCACTGTCTTTGCAGCAGAGAACTGTGAATTTCATTCCTCTCCTTGTAATTTGTTTAAGCATCATGGACCATCCGGCGGTGCTGAGCACGCTCAGCAAACCCATCGGGGAGTCTCAGAGCATCCCAATAGGATGCGATTCTGCTGCTGTTCCTCACACACTGCCCCTGAGGGCATTTCCCAGCGCCTCGGAGGGAGACTGGACACAGACATCCTCCTCTGGGATGGTGCTGATGCCACTGTCACAAAGGACATCAAAGGAACTCTTGGTATTCGTCATTCCTTTCCTATCCATGCTGCCCTTGGGCGACAGGTTCTTCACAAGTCCCGGCCCCGCCAGCTTCCAGGCTGCACCTTGCCGCCCTCACAGAGAAGCGGGAGGCTCTTTGGCCAGTCTTCCAGCCAGGAGTTAACAAAATTAAAGTCAAACCACCCCGAAATTCCACCCCGCGGGTGGGAGCGGGCTCCAGCCCTCCAGTCCCGCCAAGTCCGTGAGCGCCGCCCGGGTATCCCGTTGGTTGCGGGTCCCGCACCGCCGCCACCGGCACCCGGCACCCGGCACCCGGCACCGGGCACGGACCTGCCCAAAGCTCCACTTCCCACCCTTCGCCAGCCGACTTTTAACTTTTCTAATAAAACCCCCAAACCAACCCAAAGAGCACCCCCGCTCCCCCGACCGACACACATCCCCGAGCACGGCTGTCAAGACGGGCATGAAAAAGTAGGCACAGAGAGTGAGAGAGAGAAAGAAAGAGAGAGCGAGAGTCACTCACCGTTGGCGGCGACACAGAGGTTTCCAGAGCCACTTTGAACTAAGAATGACTGAGGGACAAACTCTTCCTCAGAGTCCGAGCCCGCGGCCGCCCGGGCCGCGCCGTCGCCCAGCGACCGCCCCGGGCCCTCATTGGCCGGCGGCGAGGGGAGAGGGGAGGGGGACTGCGAGCGGGGGGTGGAGGAGGCGGACGAACAGGGCAGGGGGGGACCTGCGGGCCAGACACACACACACAGAGAAGGGAGGGGGAAAAAACACAGAAAGAAATAAAATGAACAAAAAAACCACGGCAAAACACGGACAGAGAGACAATAAAAGTCGAGCCGGGGCACGAGGGAAGGCCGCCCCCCAACCCGCCGCCTGCCCCAGCGGGGCAGCCGTGCCTGAGGGGCGGCCGACTGCACCTATCTGACCTCACTACCTGCTGCCCCTGGCCTTTAAAACTCCTGTCCTAATTGCCGTCCTTTAAAACTCGCATCCGTCAGGATTTTTGTTAGTTTCCTTTTAGATTTGGTTTGGGTTTTTTTCAAGATTTTGACATTGGCGAGAGCGCCTGGTCCAGATGCGCTTTGTTCCCACGACGTGGCCGCTCACTGATGCGGCCGCGCTCCGTCTTAATAACGGGAGAGCTTTGCCCGACGTATTGCGAGGTGAATTATTTCAGACTCCATGTGAAAAGTGTAAAGTCCTTTTGGGGACTGGTTTAACAATTCCCTTCTCTCCAGTTTACAAAAGCAAGCGGCTCAATACTGGCACCGTGCAGGCAGGAGGCGGAGGGAAGGTGCGGACACCGCGGTGTGGGGTACAAGCCCCGCAGCAAATACTGGTAACAGGGCAGAAACACAACCCAGACCAGCGTCATTTCGTTCATTAAATGATGAAACCCACAACAAGTCGGGTTCTAAGACTATATTTTACATAGAGCTGGGCCTGACTGAGGAAGAGCTTCTGCTGACTGCAAGGAAATTGAATCAGGTACGTGTGGGTTAAGTAGATCCAATTGGAAAAGCATACTTAAACAATTAGTGGTTATCAGAGTCTTATTCCAATCATATTTTTTAAAAAACCCTGGGAAGTCAGAAGTGCCAAACTGGCAAAAAAAAAAACTGTCAGGCAAATGTGGAGGTCAGATATGTGCAGTGCATCAATAAAAACAGGGGGAATATGAATACAGACATATAATACAGGACAATGCATTTAAACATTAACTTTTCCCCTTGCTACATTTGATCTGAAAGTCATAATGATTAATCTCCCATATTTTCCCAAATACTGAAATGTTATCATGCAAAATCCATCAAAATAAAAGAACAGTCAGCACAAGAAAACCAGCAAACTTTAAAAATCATCTGTTTCTAAAAACCACATTTTGAACATAGCATAGCTTACAACATAGCTGTACAATATTTCTTACTAAACACAAAATGAACACTTTAGAAAAGGACACAATCCCAAAACAATAAAGCGGGTTTAACATTTAAATGCCCCCAAGTTGATTCTGCTCTATTTCCTTCCATTTTGGTCATCAGTTTTTCTCATCATAAGCCCTTGGATGTCACCTCCTTGGCATATGCCAGTCTTATAAATTGCTAATTATAATCAGGGAAGAAATTGTGGCATCAGAGGCAAACCCTGGGATCCAAGGAGAATACAGAGTGTAGCTGTGCTTCCAGACACTTGTCACCTGAAGGAGAAAAGCCAGCATTGGTTCAGAGCCTCTGTGTGAACAGCAGCCTGTGCAGCACGAAGACCCAGAGCCGAAACTGAGCCCTGTGTGTTCTGCTATGATCAGCAGTGGAGCTGTCTGGATTTTCTTCTTTCTGACAACTCTCCAGACAGAGAAGTTCCTCCTTTAGGAATGCAGCTTTTAAGGAATCTGCAGCCCACTTCACACTCCCTTGACCCTTTTTATAGTGCCAAGGCTGTAACCTTCCCATTGTGCTAACTACTGGTAGGAGCTGGAAACAGACAGGAAGAAAAAGGGGCACGTGCAAGTGGATGAGCACTGCTTTCCTTGTCACAGTCCCTGACATGAAAACTGAGATTCAGCTCCAATTCTGATCTGCTTTTGAAGAAGCAGTCTACTCTCCATCATCCTCTTTGTGGCAATAGAGATTTGATGAGCTCTGACATGCAACAAGTTTAAATCAGGACTTTGATTTGCTATGCTTTCATTACAAAAGAGGGTGGCATGTATTTCTAATCCTGTGTAGTCAGAGGCTGAATTTTAGTATGATGATGATGACTGAAATGGAAAAGAAGTGTAAAATCAATGCCTTCCTATAGACCCACACAGTTTTTTTGGTGTACTTTTTAAAGAGAGGACATTTTTTCCAGCCATTGAGAAAAAGACTATCTAGATTTAAAAATTATTTCAAGCCTTTGATTCATTCACACAAACACCAGTGAAAAGGGAGCATAAAAGGGAGGTTAATAGTGTGGCTAGCTGATGAAAAAAAAAAAAAAAAGTATGGCCAATTAAAGTGGAGCCCCAAAGCTCTCCCTGTGTTTTGTTTAGACAGCACACTTGGCATAACTATAACTGAATTCCATACTCTGGACATGAGGAGTCAGAACAGAATGGGCTGAATTTGGAATTGTAACCAACCCTAAAAGCAAAATGTCAGTGCTTTTGTCAGATCACATCAGAAAGTTTCTGCCATTTCCACATGGTTGCAAGTTGTTATTTTTGGTTTTTTTTTTACAATAGGAGCTTTCCCCACCTCCCTGTATTGCAGTTTTGGCAAAGATGAAAGAAAAAAAAAAAAGTAAAAACATAACCAAAACCTTTTTAATGGCAATTTTGGGTTTTAATCAACCACACCATTGCAGAGCACACATGAGAAGATCCGTGGGCTTTCACGGTCATTACGTGCATTTCCAGCAGTGCATGAGCTGACCTTTACAAGGAAGATTCCCTAGGAATTGTGCATACTAACCACTCAGGGCTGTGCTGCTGTGAAGGGCAGCACACATCAGCACACACCACCGTGCTCCCTGGAAAAATTGCCTTTTGTGTGTGAGTGACAGGGTGGATTCAACAGGAGATTTTGCCAGCTGTGGATGGAAGGTGTGCACTAGGCAGCTCTGCTGACAACATCCAATTAAAAGGCACGGGTAGCAGAGCAATACATTCCTTTTAAACAAGTCAACAAGGCTGTAAGGCAGGCATGTGTTAAACTGTGGATCCTTTAAGAGAACTGCCTCCTTTTTTTCCTGCTTGGACAGAAAACCAAGAATTAAATCTGACCTTTTCACAAAAATTAAACCGAGAGAGACAAAAGCTACAAGTTTATTTCCTTCTCAGACAAGTATCTCATTGAATTTACTGCAACTGCAGGTCCAAGTAAAACAAGCAGGATTTGGCCCGTAAACTTTCATTCCAGCTGCCAGAGCAAAATTTCTAATTGATTAGAGCAAAATGAATTTGCAGCACTACTGGGTTGCCATGGAACCTGAGCAAGTAGGACAAGCTACTTTGCAGAATGTGCTGTTTCTCCTTCAAAAATACAAAACAGAAGGACTAGATAACACATTCATTATGCACACTCTTGCAATTTGGAACTTAAAGAAAAACAAAATGCATTCCAAGTATGGGCCCCTTGGCATCAATTTGTAACAATCATATATCCGCTTGCAGTGAACAGTCAAAATTATGTTCTTTGGACTTGAGGCAGGAATAATAGTCCTTGAATGTCTCTGTATGAATGATGTGATACTAGCACATATTCAGAGGAAAACAGAACAGAACCTTCTATTTTACCTATGTGCCAGTATTTCAGATTAAAATTTTAAAAACAAAACAAACCAAAACCAGGGAAGATACGTTGCAGTGTCTGGTAGATTTATGAAAGTACTTAAGAAACACAAACTTTGGAAATAGGTTAGTACAAAGAATCTGTTTCTCAGCTTAACTGAGGAACTCTGCAATATTCAGGCAACTGCTTTAAATTTAGGGAAGAGACAAGCGGAGCAGACCGTAAATACTGAAGGGAAAGTAAGACAAACAGTAAACACGCCTTCATTTTATGCTGCACATTTGGCTGTAATATTTAAGAGTTACTTTATATCTCACAAGATTTGGTATTCAGAGATCAACAGCTGATTTTAAAAGGGTGTATACATGCTAGTGTGAATAGAAGGGCTGCCAGAAATACAGAACATTCACAGAGATACTTCTAACTTGTTTCATGGACTATATTCAGTGGATTATACTCATATGTTTGTAATTTGTCCCAAGAGAGGTGACAAAAAGTGGATATATACAAAGGCTGACTTCTCACAGAGCTGAAATGACAAGGCAACAGGATTTAAGAGAGTTCAATATACCCAGAAGGGTATTATCTATGATCAATAAATAAGTAGTATCAGCTTTTTTCACCTGGTAACTTTTTCTATCAAGCGTCTTCCAAGACCTTTAAAGGCTTTTACAAGCACTGGGTATGTAAACTTTGAAATACTGTTATCAGATCTGTTGGGATCTGTTATCAGATTGGCAGATACAATGGTCAGAGGGCTGGAACACTTCTGCTATGAAGACAGGCTGAGAGAGTTGGAGTTGTTAAACAGGGAGAAAAGAAGACTCTGTAGAGATCTTCCAGCAGCCTTCCAGTATTTAAAGGAGATTTGTGAAAAAGAGGGAGTGCAACTTTTTACACAGGCAGATAGTGATAGGACAAAAAGGAAGAGTCTTAAACTAAAAAATAGTAGATTTAGTTTAGATATTGGGAAGAAAGTTTCCCCCTGTGAGGCTGGTGAGGCACTAGCACAGGTAGCCCAGTGAAGCTGTGGATGCTCCATCCCTGGAAATGTTCCAGGTCAGGCTGGACAGAATTTTGACCAACCTATTCTAGTGGAAGATGCCCCTGCCCAGGGCCTGCCTAGGGCCTGGAATGTGGAACTAGATGATCTCTAAGCTCCCTTACAGCCCAAACCATTCTGGAGAACAGACTTATATTTCCGACAGGCAAGAAACTGAGGCACAGAGATGTGTAATAGTCTGATTCAAAATTCTGTCATTTCCTGTACCCTGCCCCTGAAACAGTCTAAAAGGCTGTTTGTCACACTCAAAGTATTTTTATTTATCAGAATTCCTACCATAAAGGAACAGCAGGTGTTGGCAGAAGCACTGTGATTGTGATTATCTCAGTACAACTGCAGTAGCTCTCACATAAGGACATTTGCATTGTCCTATCACTGGCATTGCCTTTGTACCACCTTAAAATAGGAAAGTCTCTAACCAAGGTTAGAACTGGTGCACCAATGATGTTAAGCATCACTACAAACAAAAGACATCACAGTACAGCTCTGGCCTTTAAAACGAGGCTTTGCTTTGTGGGTTCACAGGAAGGCTGTGTAAATGATAGCACAGTGTATTCTGTAGTGTGATGGCTGAGTTTATTATCCTGTCAAAGGAAAGAGAGTGTAAACAGATGAACTTCTTTACATTGTTTTTAAAGTCTTCCCCTCACTTTACACAGGAGTTTTGAGTGATCTGCACTGACATTGACATGAAATCTTATTGATCAATATTAATTTCTAGCTAGTCTTGTGCTGGAGAAAACCATGACCTGCCTAAACAACCTTTAGGTACCTCTGTATGGTAAAAGGAATAAATTAATAATTAGGTCTAAAACTCAGGCATTCTCATCTCAGAGTGTATCTGATTGATTAAAACCCCACAAGCATGAAGCAGCTCTGCTAGCTGAGATCCTGTGTGAGAGCTATCCTTGCAAAGTAGCAAGCAGGGTGGGCACCAGGACATCCCTGGATTGCTGACACATAGGATGAAGTAGAAAGGGCAGTGTCCTGCCTGCACAGCAGTGTTTGGTTCCCTGCAAAATATAAAATGCAGTGATTTGCTCCACTGGTTTTTTGGGGCATAGAGATACTGCTGGATTGAAAAGAAGAGTGGGAGAGTATCTGCCACTTTGCTTTTCAAGGTGAAGGGGAATGTACATGAAGATGAGCCCTGATTATCACATTATCACATGCTGCAGGACCCCCACTCTTTCAGAGATGGAGAAAGAAGGAATTTTCCTAAGGGACAAACAACATTCATGTCTTTCTCATGGCAGCATACCGAGCCTTTCCAGTGGACAGCATAATACCCCTCTGGAAAAACAGCGAGCTGAACTAGCTGTCTGGCTAAATGTGTCAGTGAATCATAGGAGTAAGGAATTGTTGTGCAGATTTATTTCTGCTCTTTAACAATAGGTGGTCACAACATTCTTAGTTCAACAGGCAATATATATCTTGTGTTTAGAATTGATTAAAAAAACAGTCTTGGAAAACTACTCTTAGTTATTTATATTTCCTGAATTTCCACCTGCACTTATGTTTATTTTACTTAATTTAATTTTGTGTATTTGATTTATAGCTTTAAAGCCAGAGGGGAAAATGAATGAAACAAAGGGGACAAATGAATATCTTCTTAACAAGAAAAACCTGGACTGCTGCCATGTCACTAAAATTATAAAATGAGTAGTTGTGCCTAGAAAATGAGAAATAATCACATGCCCTATATGAAGACTGGCATACTGGGGGAAAAAGGGCCATGTGAGGTTAAGAAGGAATGAATAAATTCACCTGGGCTGAAGGTGGAGTATGAAGAACACATGTTACATGGACTTCACCTGCCTTGTGGGTGATTTGTGCTACTCTTCTAAATTGTGTTTTTCCCCTCCACTATTCTGTGAAGATAGGCAATGATTTTCTTTAGCCATCTACCAGGATAGTGCATTTTCTATTGAGGAAGTCAAAAACTCACTGTCAGCAGGACTTGGAAACATTCTTGCTTGTAACAGAGCAGACCCTCCTGTGGGTGGAAAATCTCTAGACTGGCAGCTCCTCTGTGAGGAATGAAATACTGGGATATATAAAAGCACCACAGCTGAATGCCTGTTACCTGCCTCTGTCCTAGCACAGATCTAGGGCGAGCATTTGCAACCCCCAAGTGTAGTAGAAGGTAGAAAGGGACAAGAAACAAGGCAGACCTCAGATTTCCTTTCCCCCAGCTCCTGAGGTTACTAAGCTGACCCAAACCAGCAGAAAACAATTATTGATTGAGCAAGATGGAGAGGAGCAGGGAGAAAATTGTTCCCTTCTGAAGTGCAGTTCCTCCAGGGCTTGGGGTGCTCTGGAGCAGCACAGCCACACTTAGAATTTTTTGCCAACAGAAGAAAATAATACAGCAGATTTTCAGAAAATTACACGGGCAATTGCCTGAGCCGGATACTCAGCTTGCTCATTTATAGGCACAACAGTAGAAACAGACTGTGTAAGTTAGCTACACAATTTTCTACAACATCCCTCTCCAAGGCTCAAATCATGCTGCTATTTAAAAGCACAAACAGGTAACATAATTTCCAAATATGTGGGAGATTTCTTGTATCTTTTTCATAATTGAAGAACTAAGGATCAAGAAATAAATATTTCTTCTGATATAGACAGTATAAACAATCCTAATCACCACAGAATATTTATATCATGCCTTGTGAAATATTTATGCAAGTAATTCATATCATCTAAAGTTTTGAGGAAAATGTGACCCCCTAATTATGGCTCAGCATTACAAAAGCTTCTGCAGCTTTACTCAAACCCAGCTTGTAAAAGAATAATGTAATCAGTAGGCAGTCGGATGAGCTGCCCGTGAAGTGGCCTCTCTCAGTCTGACACTAATGCTCTATCTGATCCAAACACCCAATATAAAGTATGAAGTCCTCTGCAAATGATTACATGCAAATCTCCTAAAAGGTCCATTTTCCTGTATTTGATCACCAAACTGTAGGCTTTATAGAAATTGCTTTCTCTAAGCTTAGTGCTAACACAATGATTTACACTAGCCTTGCAGAATTCTTCGTGATAGGCTTGGTCAAGGCAAAGAACTTGTTCATGCTCCTGCTACTCCAGCAGGGAAGAGTTATTATACATGGGCCACTGCAAGGCTTTTTCACCTGCCCTAGCAAATAAAATTTATGGAAATGTCTTGCAGGGTGGTTGGCAGTAATTTTCTAAAATTAACTTTAAAGTAATGCCAGAGGAGACAAAATTATGGAGCACTAGAAACTAACCAAAATCACATAATGTTAGAGTCCACCTAGCAGACAGCAAAACTAATTCATCTTACAGCCAAAGCACCTAAAAATCCACAGGTTCAGCTCATGATCACTGATACACTCCGTCCTGGCCCCTAGGGATGGATTCTAACACACATATGTAAAACAGTACATGATGAGGCAAACTGTGCTGCTAAGGAAGAAAATCTGTATTTTCACCTTTTAACTAGATAATCACAAGTATCTCTTGAAAGGAGTGAAGGTTGTGGCTGTTAAGCGAAATCCAGAACTTGCTGGGGGAAACAGGAGGCTAATGTGACATTGTGCAGCATAAGCACTAGAGTGTCTCCCTATAGTCAGAGAAACACAACCTTTATCTAACAGAGGCCACTTTTTCTGTCTCCAGTTTGAGTTGGAATGTCTCATTTCTCTTCACTGGCTATACAGGGAGGCTTGGTGATCCTTACTTGTGCATAAGTGAAAGTGTCATGAGCCCTGGGCTTAATGTCTAAAATCTGCCTGAAGGTAAGGCAATCTCGCTGAGATACTTTTGGCAGTGACAGTTTGGGCTGCTCCACAATACAAATCTGTAATTGCCCCATCATATGTGCAGACTTGACACTTCCCTCCCGAGCTCATAGACAAAAGTGCTGTACAGTAGCAATGGAATTGAGATTAAACACACGGGCAGCTGGAGATAAAAGTTTCAGGAAGGAGAACCCTGATGCAAGGATATTTTATGCTTCTCTTGGGAAAAAAAACATAGTCTGTCTGAGTAAGTACAGTCCACAGGAAACGTAACAGCTGCAGTTCTCAGGAGTCTGTCAAAAAATAAAGGTATACTACAGTGGGACCCTACCTGTCTATGCATAAGTGTTCTGGGCAGGAAATTCGGGGTTACAGAAACATTATCTGAACAAAGAGATTGTATCTGTTTTGATTACCATTAAGATTACTGCTGATTTTGAATTTCTGCACGGCATAAACTAAATTTGCTCAGCCTCTTGCACATACTGGAGCAATCTCCTCCCAGTCCCAGTCTTTAGCCCCATGAGGGTTGGAGGCTTGCATCCTTAAAGTTGTGTGGGAGCTGATTTCCAATCACTGTTAATTCTTATTTTCTAGCCAAGCTCTCTAATTTTTTGGAGGACTTTTTTTGCAGCGTGTGATTTCAAAGAAAGCAAGCAGCCCTGCAGCATCCAGGAGTCATGGTTCAGAAGATCACTTTCTTTCTTCTGCTGAGAAAGAGATCCAGGCAATTTGTGCTAAAAGACTGTTCTTAGATCCCCTTTGAAAGGGATCTGATTAAGAAGAAAGGTTATTTTCCATCACACTGTCTGTGAGCTAGCCCTGGCATTCTAGGGTTGAAGACAGTGGAAAAGCTCCTGCAGGAGGGGAAGCAGGATGACTGCCCCAGGACGATGCTGAGACTCGGTTCGTGTGCTCCAGACACCAGCAGCAGAGCAGGGTGCTGTGTTCATAACACTTGTGCACAGTGCTGTGCTGCTAGTGCAGCCTGCAGCACCTCTATGGCTGGATGTCTGCACCCAGGTTGATAGTTACTCTGAGAGTAACTCCCCACTCTGTAACCTGGGGAAGAACTCTTCAGACCTGTCTGATGTGCCAGACTCTCATTTGGCACTCACCTCATGCTCCCAAATTCATTGAAGATTGCACATACCCTGTGCCTTGCACAGCTCGTTAAAAACCAGACATATCCTGCATCTTCCAGCCATTTCAATCAGTTATGTCTATTTATTCTGCAGCCTTTTCAAGAGATGGACTCCTTCTCCTTGTGTGCTTGTGAGGCATGCAAAACTGCAGGACTTTGATCTTGTGTTTAGCCATTAGGTGTTGTTGCAAGGCAAGCTGTAAGAGTAGAGAAGCTGTTTGTGCTCAAGTAGCTGTAATTACTGTGCAGGAGAGCAGTTCACAGTGTTCTGTAGGCAGAGAGAGGCTGAGAGTGTCCCTTCACTAGAATCTGCAGGCAGGACAAGTGCTACGTTTCCAGGGTGGCCCAAGTGGAGATCACACTTACTGAGAAAGCTGCTGGGAAGATGTGCACCCCTCACTGCTCTATTCCAAAATTTCACCTTATAAACTTGCACTTCAGCTTTCTTTTCCCAGAAAACTTTCTGAATTTTTGCTGATGCAAATGTATTTGAATCTGAGGCTATGCATCTGTAGGGGATGCTCTTTTCTCCTTGGAAAGATTGCCATTTTATGGTATTGGCCAAGAAGGTAGTGCAGGAATATGACAATATTGAGTCAGGAAAAAGTAGTGTTCGACCAGAAGTTGTGATTTGCTTTACATTTGTTTCAGTCTTAGAACAACTTAGAAACTAAACACTAACAGCCACCCACAATTTTCAGGCTATTAACTGGAATTTCAAGTCCCAAAACACGGGAACAATCCTTTTTCCTCCAAAATAATTTATATATTTCAGCAGACAACAAAACAACTTGCAATGCAATAGCAAAAATTCGGAAAGTTTGACATACCATTGATGTTACTGATGTAATTTTTTTCTCCAAAGCACTGATACCTTTAAAGCTGCAATTTAAATACCTCAATCATGGCTTTACTGACATTTGCCCTATAAGAAACTTTGACTTTTTTTCAGTTCCCTGCTCAGTGGAAAAGATGAAATTTTTCAAGTGTCTATAAAAAGATTGGACCCAAATGATGATTTTCTGGGTAGAAGGAAGATATGATAGAAGAATGATAATTCAAAATTCATTGCAAGCACAACAGAATTATTTAAAAATCACAGTAGTTTAGAGAAGAGTGGCTAAATACAGAGAAAATAATTCCTGGTCTCATTCACTGAATGGTCTCTATCTCTCATTTCTCCCAGCTTCTGTCTGTTTTCCAGAGGGATAGTTAAAGGAATTGATAGTTCAAGGAATTCATTCATATTCCAGTAAAAAAAAACTCTTTAAAAAAGATGTGAGCACTATTAGAAAATAGTTCCTTTCTTGGAAATAAGGCACCTGAGCCCATGTGAAAATGTGCTGCTGGTTTTGCCAGAATAGAACACACTACTGGTCCACCTCATATACTTATCCCTTTCCCATCACTGCCTAATTGCAGCCATGCAGTGCTCCCATAAAACAGTTTATTACACCCAATGGTGCAGTGGGAAAACTCTTTCTGATGCTGCATAGTAACCAAAGCTAGGCAAGGAAGCAAGATGACTAAGACACCTTATTTTCCCTGACTGTTGAAACAATATGTGCTATGTATTCCAAATAATTGGTAATTATTTCCCTCAATCTATTTGCCATAAAACTAACATGTAACAGGTAGCTTTGCATGCTTGTGATGACATATTCCCTGCTTTTCTTTTTTAAATGTAATGGTTTTAATCATGGTAAAATGCTAATGGCAGAAGAGAATCCTTATGTTTTGGGTAACAATCAACCCTAATTGTTTTGTCTATCTCTGAAGTGGTTATTCACTATAGCATAGAATCCCTGCTATAACACATCTAAATTTAAATTCCTGGTCAATTAGTCTGGCCAATCTGATCCATGGTTTTGGAGGTCTAACAATGCCCACTCTCAGATGGGCTTCTGTTGTACTGCACTGACCACTCCTCAGTAGGCTGGTGAGCAGACTATGTACCATCATGGTCTCTTTTAGCTCTAATTTTGATGATTACCTGCCTGGCCTCTTTGGCAGCTTGACCTTTTGTACATTGTTCAATAGTTTATACAGCTATTTTCTTTCTTATGGTTCCTTTAGAGCCAAAGACCCTGATCTGCAAGCAGTGTGCAGACCCAGCTGCCTTTCATCAGTCCACATGTGTGTCAGCCAAATGCCTACGAGTGTAGAAGCTCTGACTAAACAGCACTTGAGGCACTTCTGCAGACATTACAGCAGTTCCACCACCCTTTATGAGCCACTCTTGCTTCAGTTTTTCCTAATTTTTACCTTTTGGCTATCTGTGTATGCATTTATAAGAGCTATGTTTTCACTATAATCTTTTACATTTTGGTTGAGCAGCACTTAACATGCACAGAAAAGAGGTTCTTTTTTCTCTTGGGTAATTTTTCAAGTGATGCTTTTCATTTACAAAAAAAAAAAAAAACCAAAACAACACAAGACCAAACATAAACCCAAAACCTTGTAAAGTCTAGAAACAGAAAAATCTTTTCAAAATGTTTGACTTTTTGATTCTTTATAGGATCAGTTGCCTTTGGTTCATAAAGTATGAAAATCAAAGCAGATAGCAAAATAAAAGCAAATTATTCTGGGGAGATTCCTGTGGTCCTGGATGGTCAGTAAACTTGATCACTTCTAAGGGCTACCCAGTTGTGGAGGCTTCTTTACTCAATAAGTGTCTTGCTACTTAACCTGTTGGTTCTCTGATTTTTAACATTAAAAAGAGTTTTAACAGAGAGAAAAGGCTATCTGAGATAAAGAGCCCCCTTAAATTCTCAAAAGACTAAAAAGCCACTAATACCACCCAAACTGAGTGGAGCCTAGAACCAAGGCTTCCCATTTCCTGAGGAAAGGTTCTGATTCCTTAATTATTTTAGAAGAGATCAGTGTTATCATCACATATCATCAGAAGATGACTGAAGAACTGACACTCAAATGTTTCCTATTAGTCGCACTGGGAGACTTAAAGAAATTCATGTAAGAAAACACATAGGAGACACTCAAGCTTCCTATGCCCTGTCCAGGTGGGAAGGGATTCCATATGATTAGAACTTCTGCTTATCTTCAAGGCAATCTACTTTCTTCCACTTCTATTTCCACACACAAAAAGCAAAATCTGGATAGCTTTCAGTGAACAGATTGGATTTCTTCTGAACTGTTTGGGACCTGACTTCCCAAATTTCACTAGATTTCTAGGACTCCTAAGTTATGTGTGATTAAGAATGCATAAAAGCCACAATTTGCAGAACTTAGTCCTTAGCAGAAAGAACCAAAATTCACCTTTCCTTTCTTAAACTGAAATGCTGAAGTCATCAAGTGAGAGGCCCTGACACAAGAGCACATCAGGGTTCTTTTGTTGTTTTGGAGTTGATTTTTTCATAGATGCAGAGAACCAAGAGCTTATGGTAAAGACAGTAAGTAGATTTTATTTTTATAATTTTATTTCTATAATTTTATTTCTATAATCAAACAAACAATGGTATGACTAAGAGGCAATGCTTGAAATTTTTAACAGACATAATCATAAATAGAGACTATTTCCAAATATATCTCAAACTATCAAGAGTTACCTGGACACAGACTTTGTACAGAAAGGATGAGTTATATTTTTTGTGTTCTTGGCTGAAAAAAGCTACTATCTATCCCTGTGCTTTTGGGCATAAACTAACCCACCACATACCCATGGGGAAACAACACACATTTGGAGATGCTTTAAGAGAAACAAAAGCTCATTGCTCCCTGTCACAGCTCAGTTTATACAGAAGCTACAGTAAAACTCACTTACGTTTGGGATTCTAGCCATGGACAGGTAAAGGTGCTGCTGACAAACTGTTCTGCATCTGAAGGTTCCTGAAGGCATTCCTTATTTAAGGCTATTTCAAAGGCAGCTCTGCTTGGATCTGTCAGCTGATCCACAATAACTGTACTGCCTTCTGCTTTTTCTTTCTTTATCTTTTCCTTTCCCTTTATGTTTTTTTATGTGCTGTGCTGATGCAAAGATAAATGTGAAAAGGCATGACATTTCCTTTTTGTTAGAAGCTTGTGACTTTTATTATGCATGTCCCCAAAGGTAGCTTAACCAGAACTTGGTGCTATTTGAGTGTTTCTGCCTTCCAGTCAATGAAGGAAGAGTCTCTGCAACCAGGGAGCAATAAAGCTACTTCAGAATCAAAGTGGTCACTCTGGTGTGAATATTAAAAGTTCTCTCTCACACACACATGCACACACACAGACAAAAGGGTTCAGATAGCCATTGTTCTAAGCCATTTACCCTGCAAAAATATATGTGCTCTGTTATAAATTTTTAGCAATTTCTTTAAACTTGCAGTTAGCTGCAAAGTCTGCTGCTTCTCTTTCAGATTTGAAGAAAGCTTGTCTACTTTTTCCAAGTATATCACTTCTAATAAAAGATTCTACCTTGTCCCTGTGTTTTCTTGACTAACTCATCAGACTATCACTCCTACTATCACAGCCACTAGGCTGATATTTCAAGGGTCTGAAATGGCATACAGATTTTGAAGGCTTATTTTGAGAAATAACTTTCTACTACAACATGGGTTGTATAACTGTGTTGGTAACATAATCATTTAAAGCTCTTCTGGTAGTAGAACACCAAACAGATTTTTCTATATCATTCTAGTTTTGGTGGGGGACAATGACATCCAGTAATACAAAGATGTGAAAACTTGATGCGAATTACATGAAAGACATCTATTATTTAAAACCTAAGAAAACTTCAATCAGCACAGATAAAAAGAAAAGGGCAGCAATCTGAATGTGTCCATTTATGGACAGATCTATACTTTGTATGTAGATTAATTTCTAAGCTTTGCTGGAACCCTGTGACTGATGCCATTCATGTGAGTATGTAAACATAGACAACAGGAGCAAAGGCTGTTTGAACTGCTTGGAACAAATGAGGAACTGAAGTCTGAAAACACAAATTGCACAGTGTCACTAGAAGTTAAATCTAATGTCAGCAGAGTGGGGAAGACCAGCAGGAGCTAAGAGAAAACTTAAAGGATATGGGGAAGAGACAAAAAGACGTGAGGGTTTTGTATGGTATTGCAAAATAAGATGCCCAGAAAGAGAACTGATGAAATGATGGTGACTTGGCCACTGGACCCACAGGATGAGAAAGCATAGCTGTGCAAATGATTTTCCATCTGGTTTACTCAATAAAACTTATGTATGTTCAGACAATGTTTCATGGGAAAAACCCTTCAGCTGCTGTAACTTGTGAGTTAAGTCAGGTAGAAGAACTGAGATTGGTCTGTGGCTCAAAATCTCCACAGCAACAGGTGCATCTGCTGCTTTTGTTAGTGCTAGGTGGAAAATGGAAGGGGTAACGTTTTATGTAGAGAAAGCAGTTGTGTCTGATTATATACAAATGCTAGCTTAAAGCTCAAATAAGTATGGATTTCCCTAACTGTGAAAACAGCTTTTTAAGCCATTAACTTCTGTGTTTATTCAAGAAATAGGCATATTTAAAATAAATCCAAAATTCCGTGGCCAGCCATTCTAAAAATTCTTGCTTTTTTAAAAAGTAAACAAAATTCAGGGTCTGCTTTTGTTGTGGGCAAAGGTCAGTTGGAGGAACAGAGAAGGTTTTATGATCCATTTTTCCTTCTTGCTGTTGCTGGGATGCTGTGGAGTCAGCCAATAGATGGATTAGTGAATATCTTCTTTACACTTCCCATTTTATCCTTCCCAATGGTAAAAGATGGTTGTTAAACCATGTAATGGAAAACTGGGCTGATAGAGCTGGGTTATGGTTTTTGGAACAGTGCTTTTCAAACTATTCCATTTTCCCAATCTCATTTCTTCATTAATTCAGCTGTCTTTTTTACCACAGCCAGTGCTAAAATTCATATAGCAATGATACATCCAGCAAATTGCACATTGCTGTGTAGGCAGAAATTGCTCCCTTCAGATCCCTGGCAAGTGATAAGCACATGCCCTTGAGCCTGAGGGTTTGTATGTTTTTTTTTTTAATCCCTGTTGCATTATGCAAATCTCTAGAACTGATTAGAACACTTTCTGAATAATAGCATCTTCTTCTGCCACCTGTTCACCAAGGCCTTAGGAATCACTAGAAGAAACTAAAAAATCCAAACTCCATTTCCAAATCTGTCCAGCAGCACAACATATCTGACAAACTGACTGACAGAAGCAAATTTGCTTCTTAGAGGAGAAAAACAGATGAGCAATAAAGCTACCAGGCCAGAATTTTCCAGTGTGTCAGATAAGAGCCAACCACTTCCCTTGGCTCCCACCACAGGTCTCTATCCACTTCATCATCCCATTTCCTAAAGAAACTTAAGAATTATTTAAAAAGTGGTATCAAGATTGAAAAGAAAGCAAATTAAACCAATATGCCCCTCACACCTTGGTGTTTAATAGAAATCTGCAATGAATAGATGTGTTTTGTGAGTGGTCTGTTTTAATAAAACCTGCCTTCATCTCAAAAGGGACTAAAATTAGAGTGAAATGAACACTAATAATACCAGCTTATCTGCTACTTGCTAAAATCCCATTTATAAATCTATGAGTGCTAATTAGCCATCTTGCAATAGCAAGCAGAATGTATATTATTCCCAAATGAAACCATGGAAAGTGTTAAAGAAGACCCTACATTGATTAATGTCTAGCCAGGTGTTTTGTATACCCAAACTCTTTTTTTTTTCAAAATCTACTTTAGTTCTTTCTTAAAAGATGGCAAGTTGGCAATAGAATCATAAAATCATTGAATGGTTTGGGTTGGAAGGGACCTTAAAGATCATCTGCCATGGGCAGGGACACCTTCCACTGGACCAGGTTGCTCAGGGATGCATCCAGCCTGGCCTTGAATGCTTCCCAGTTGTCATGGGGCATCCAGAGCTTCACTCAACCTGTGTCAGTGCCTCACCCCCTCATATGAGGAATTGCTTTGTACTATCTTGCCTAAAGCTGCCCTCTGTCAGTTTAAGCCATTACCTATCCTGTCATACCATGTCCTTGTCAAAAGTCCCCTCCAGTCCTGCTGAGATCCCTTTAGGCACTGGAAGGTGTTCTAAGGTTTCCTGGAGTCTTCTCTACTCCAGGCTGAATAACCACAACTCTCTAATCCTATCTCCATTGCAGAGGTGGTCCAACCCTCTGAACATCTTCCTGGCAACCTTTGGACCTGCTCCAACAGGTCCATACACTTCCTATATTGAGGGGCCCAGAGATGGATGCAGCACTGCAGGTGAGTCTCAGGAGAGTAAAGCATTAGTACAGTGGGCATCTGAGATTGTCCCAGAGTCTGAACTTACCAGAAATCAGGCAGAAGCCACAATGAACAATAAAGTAGAATGAGTCTATTTATGACTGACCTCTAAAGAGAGATATTATCTGATAACTGTGTTCCAAAAACATGGTCTTTATAAAAAGACTTGTAGGTAGACAAGTCCACTATGGGAAATCCATACACATTTATAAGCCACATGACAAAAATGTGTAGCTACGACGTAAGATTGATGGAGTAGGCTTAGAAATTGTCTGTGAGACTCTCATGGGATGGAGACACACACAGCTGGCTTGAGACATGCCAGCTCTGGATATGAAGAAGTTGCACAGATACAAATGAGCTGCTTCCTCACAGCCACCCTTCCATGGTGTGTCCCTGACCTTAAAAAGCCTCTTTAGGACTGCCAAAAATCGAAGAGACTTGCCAGCACAGACTAGAGCCATCACAAAACCCTGAGGCACTGCTGCATGACACAGACCAGCCCTGAGCTTTGTCAGGTCTCTAGAGATTCAGATCTTTCAAGGTACCTACCTGCTTTTCAGGATAAAGGCTTGGGAGGGAGGCACATTTCTGCAATTCTTAGTTTGAAGTCCAGCACTGACAAGTGTGAGCATCTGAACAAAATGTGTATCAAGCCTTGTCAGAGCTGATTACTAAAGGTCATTTTCCACATGGACTATTCTAACTGATTTGAATTCAAATACCATATAATAATATATTATTATATATTATATTAACTATATGACTATGTAATATTATAATTACTACAATTTCATAGTAAAATATGTTATATTTTTACTATATTATAGTATATATACTATACTATATTTATATAAAATATACATTTTTTGCTATAATTTTATAGCAAAAATTAGAATTACTATAAACCTATACAACAATATTAAAAATCTATATAATATCATAAGGCACTATTTAATGAGACCCTGGGAAAGAGGAGGTTGGAAACCAAAGTATCTCAGTTCCTGTTGGCTGTTCCTGTGTTCATGCAGAGGTACATTTATTCTTTGAACGTCTCCACTGAAATCAGTGTGTATCCCTGTAGAATAACTCTTCTCAGTTGGATTAAGAGAAAATCAGTCTGGCTTCTTTGGATGAGAAAAGTTGCATAGAAGTGTAGCATTATTTTTATCCTCTTCCTTATTAATATATTAAATTTCACATCATTCTTCAGGGGAGATGAAGCACAGCAATGCTCAACACGACTATAGGTTGCAGTCACTTGTGTCATTCTGTCAGATAGATGGTTTTTACATGGTGTATCCTGGACAGCCAAAATATCAAGAGGGTAATTTGTCTCTAAATTATGGCTGTTAGTAATTAATCCTCTTTTACTCTGGACTTGGGTGACCTTTATAAAGAAGCAGTTTAAATTAAAAAAAAAAAAAAAAAAAAAAAAAAGGAAGAAATTACCTATCTCTTCACAAACATACATTTTTGTCTTAAACTTGTAGTAAGAACTATGAAAAGACTAGAACACCCTACAGCTGACTCAAAATATAGCCCAGAAGATGTATGCAGCTGAATTCTGCTGTATTTGAGGATGAAAGACTTTTCCTGTAGTGGCAGTGGGAAGCTTGTGACCTCTTCAAGGCTTGCCAAAATCAGGTCATCTCTGTGATAAACTGCTCAGTCCTGCATTTCCATCCCGAAAAGTTTCCTGATGAAGTGTGAAGGAAAATGTCCGGCCTCTGTAGATATGGTGTTCCTTAAAACCTTGATGAAAATCAAATGTCTCCCTCCCTTTATTAGGGATGTTAAACAGAAGCAGCTGTGCAAGGGACATGCAGTCTGTCAGCATGACCTTCAGAACTGGTACCTGCTCACTAGTAATTGCACAGCCATAGCTGCTTATCATACAGAAAGTGAATCCAACACCTTGTAGGAAATACCTTTGAGGAAACAGAGTCATGATGAAATGCTGCCCTGCTTTATTTTTGTGGGTGAATTCTAGCATTTATAAAAATAAACTACGTCCATGACAGAGAAAAAGCAGACATAGTTTTTGTGCAGACTGTTTAGGGTGAGACATCTCTGCCTGTTTCTCTTACCAGATTGCATCACTTGAAAACTTTTGGTTGAACCTTTAGTTTTGTTAAAAAACAAAGGAAACCATTGCAAAGCTGTCCCACATGTAAGGAGAAAGGCAAAAACAAAAACAAAACCACATAAGAGAAGAAGTAGAAGAATTTGTGGTGAAACCGTCCCTGTGTTTGGGCTGCCTTGTTTTTTTTTAATGGTAGGCAATTTGGGTTTGTCTGGGAAGGTTAAGTAGGGAAACTCTCTTTTTGCAATATTTATTTTTTCTCATCTGAAAATCTGGGAGCTTATCTAAAGAACAGTGGCGACTTCTCTTTCAGATTCAGCAATCTCTTCCATCTCAGATTCGTTATATGTGATTTTAAGCTCCATCTAATTGAGACTGCCTTATCTATGTTATTCTTAGAAACCAGAAGTTAATCCGTAAAAGCTCCAAGTTTATCTTTCCCCTTTCTAGCCACATCTCAACTTGAAAAAGCCCATGCCATCACCCTACTCTGCCTCATTTATCAAAATAATACAGCAACTAATCCTTCTGGAAGGGCACGATGTGAGACATGCAGGGCAGGACACCCACATCCCCAGGGCACTTTTGGGAGTCAGGGGGCTGTGTGCCCATACTGTTGTTCCTAGGAGGTTTGGTTGGCTGGTTGGGACAACTGAATTTGAACACACATCACATGATGAGAAAGGTAACAGCCTTGTAGGACCTGAAGCTCTTCCTGATCCCCATCTGCAAGTCTGTGTCTAGGGAGGATGACCAGACATTATCACCTCTCCATGAGATTAAGGTTAAGATTAAGATGGTGTCTCCCCCAGCACATTCCAACCTGAGCCAAATGTCCACATGGCAAATGATCATACTGGGTGTAAAGGTTCTCTTAGAGAACTGAGACCTGTGTTTATTTGCAGAATAGGTGAGGTCTGCTATTAGGGTCAAATGAGGGAATGGGATGTTTGCAGGAAGATATTTAAATAGTTCTTGTTCAGTGAGTGCAGATTTGCAGTAAGCATTGTAACAGATATGGATAAAAGGTGCTGGGAACTAATCTTCTTGTCCAGGTTTAGGCACAAGTTTAACAATTGCTTTCTTAAAAATTTGTTTGGCTTTCTTACTATAAATATGGAGCAAAAAAGTGTCCTGCTTTCTTGAAAACAATGCTCACTTCTGAAGTTTATTTCCCTGACTTTTGTACCAAACAGTTCACAGGGATGTGGATATATACACCTAATGCATCCAAAACTCAGATCAATTCTCCAAATCTGAAAGGACCAATTCAGATATCTCAAACTAATTTATTCCTAACACTCAGGGTTTTCCAATTCAATTATGTCACAGAACATGATGTTTTAATCTTCAGGAAAACCTATCAAAGCACATGGTGGTGGCCCACTGAAGGAGTGGGTTCTTGTAAAGAAATGGCAGTGCTGGGGATGCTGCACTGCTGGCACGGGGGGAATATGTGAACTTAAGCGTAAGCCAAGTCCAGAAGCACAAAAAGTGTTTTAAGATCAGTGAATTGGACAATGTTGTTGATCCCTGTAGCAAAGAGAGAAGGTTTGAAAGAGCAACAACTGTATGAATGGCCCAAACATGAATACTTACTCAATGGTTCACGGAGTTGGAGGCATTAGGAATGGAAAGGACCTAGAGGGGGAACCATGATTATTCTGCTTCAGTGCTCTGGCCTGTATTTCAAACTGCACACAGACTTCTCTGACCCAAATGTAGATTTTAATATGTGTATTGTACAATCAGCTTGATTTAGGGTCTTGTATCAATCTCTTGTAGAGGGAAAAGCATGAACAGGGATTTTAAAAACAAGAAGGGGGTTTTGGTTTGTTTGTTGTTTGTTTCCCTTTCCTCTTCCCTCTTTTGCTTTTTCTTTTTAATAGGTTCTGAATACCAGCATGTATTAAACTGTCTGCAAGGCCTAACAAATATTCCTATCCAGAAGGGAAACATTTTCTTTCCACAGTGTTGAAACAGGTATGAACAATGCAGGGATTCACACCAAACAAAAATCTGCTAAACAAAACTGGCTGTTTTACCAGCTGAATGCAAAGTGCAAATCCTTCCCCCAGGACATGATTTTTAGTGGTAGAAAGTGAGGTATGTAGAAAAAAAAGGTGAGATCTTACAAGAACAGGAAATTGCTCCAAGTCATCTTTCTAGAATCAGGGACAGAGAGGAGGGAGAAAGGAATTGCAGAAGTATGTGAAGATAATTTCTGAAAAATTTCAGCTTGTGGCCATGTGTGACACTCATAAGCTCATTATGTGGCTACATTTTACATGCTGATTTACTCTGCAAGAGAACTTAGGTCTGAAACATGGCAAGAGAACAATGCCTATCCCAATATGTTCTTTAAGGCACTTCAAGGCAATATACTTGCCAAAGTAAAGGTAAATTTCCACAGGAGTCACAAAAGCCATTGCTATATGTGAAACAGTGCTAGAAATTTATTCACAAGAGGTCCAGTGTTGCTTCTGTTGTCTTTTACAAAGCCCATGCAGCTTGCTGTCATTTTGATTCTGGAGACTAACCTCTGATCAAAGTTTTCCTCAGCTTTCCTCCTTTTTGACAAGTCCCCTTTCTTCCAGCTCAGTTGCTTTATGTATTAGTTTGCAGCAGCCTGCAGGAAGGCAAGCCACAGCCTCCTTGCCTGGCAGCAGTTCAACACTCCCAGAAGTGAAGGCACAAGATAGAAGCAGAAGTACAAACATGGAGTGTTGGCTTAAATGAATGACCATCCCAGCTGCACACTTGAAATAGAAAGAAATTAAGTAAAATCCAAAACCAGAACACAGAAAAATTTTAACACTGAAGGTAGTAAAACACTGGCACAGGTTGCCCAGGGAAGTGGTGGATGCCCCATTCCTGGAAACATGCAGCATCAGGTTGGATGGGGCTCCAAGCAACCTGATCAAGTTGGACTAGATGAGCTTTAAAGGTTTCTTCCAATGCAATCCATTCTTTGATTCTGTGATTTCCATGTTTCTCCATATCCTGAATGTGTAATGGCAGCTGCATTCTTCCTGCTGATTCTGCTCTCTTTCCTTCTTAGCCTGGGTTAAACCCGCATTGCTTCCTAAAAAGACTGGCTTTGCTAGTGAGTCCTAAGGCTAAGAACTCTCCCTGCTGTTCTGGCAATCTGAGGATAAATATGTCAGTAAATACAGGGATGTAGCCTTTGCAGAAAGACCTGGGCTTATCTGCCTGTGCACCAAGTCCATCAGGAGCAGTTCTGTCAAAGACTTTTTTCCTGTGATTTAATGGTCAGCTTAGCACTACTGTACATGGCTGCAGGACTTCAGGGTTTACAACAGACATGCAATGAGCTGGCAAAGAACTGGGATTACGTGAAATTATCCAACCTGTGTGTAATGTATTGTGTAATGTAATGTATTTACTATCTCTGAACCTCTTTAGATTTTCTTTGGATGGGAGCTCTTTGAGTGGAAACTTGAACAAAATATTAATTAGAAACTTGTTAAACAACCTAACAGATGACAAATGTCTCCAGCATTGAAAATCAGAGGTGAAAAAGACCATTTGCATCCTGTTTACCTCTTCCTAAGATCAGGTGTGACACTATGCTCATATATTATCATGTATTTTACTCTGATAGACTTTAAATTACCCAAGTGATAAGGTCTATAGACCATGCAATATGCTGCACAGTATTTGCAGTATTTTTTGAATGCAGATTTATATTCTAGAAAAATGATGTAGCTGAGGGGGTAAAACACTAATCACTTTTTGTCAAGATGACCTTTAGTGAGATGGAACTGTAATCCTCATTAACAAAAGCAACAGAAAGTTTTACACAAAGTACTTATTATTGCAATCAAAGTAGGCATATATCTGAATGCTTCTGCAATGTATAACAAAAGTTGTTTGTCAACACAGCTAATTTCTATCAAAGGGTGATCTGATTGCTAAAGAAGTTCACTTTCCTTTGAAAATCATCAGCATAAAAAGTCAAGCTTCAGGTGACCAGCAGAAGAGATTACATCAAAAGTATCAAAAAATATGAATAACGTCTTGCCAGTATTTTTTTCTTTATGCTGAAGCTATTTCAGTAATATTCACATTTCTGCCATACTGGCCATCTAATACAGATTACTGTGGAAAGTTCCCATTCTTTGATACTCTGTTGAGAATCTAAAAGTGACTTTAATATAATTCAGGCTTCAAAGCCTTTCTGCAAACTTGCTCTAATTGTGGTGACCAAGTGCTGCAGGCTAATTGCCACCCCTGAAGTAGGCAGTTATATCTGAGGGGCAATTAACTAAAAAATAACAAATCCAAGTTACCCTGTGTCTTCAGGCAAGCTGCACAACATTCAATCCATACCAAAGTGGTCTTCCAACTTTCTAATTTCAGGTATTTGACATGCAGCTGAACTCATGCGAGTGATGATTTGCATTACTTTCCAACCTGCAGCACACTGTGTCTGTTATCTGAGTTACTGTCACTTCCTCTTTGAACAGCACCAAGACACGCATGTCTTGATTTACTGCCTCGTGGAATTAAGCAAGCAGCAAGCACAACATCCACCAAATCACTTTTTTTCACAAAGATCCTAATGATTCTCATGAACTCAGTCTCCAGCCCAACTGATCCAGACTTCCCTCCCTGTTAGGCAGTTTTCCCATTGCTGAATACACTTGGCACATACTGAGCCTTTTTCTCTTCAGATCTCTGAACAGATCGCTGTGCAGCCTAACCCCTGGAAGGTGTCCTGTGTGCTTAGTGAATTTTTCATGAATCCCACATTAAATCTGCAGGCTTTGAGATGCACTAAGGGAACTGACATATTTACCCTTCCAGATCAGCACCACTGTTATCTTTCCTAAGAAAGCACAGGAGCACCTTTGTTTTCAAAACAGATAGGGGCAAAGGAAAGACCATGGTCCTCACACATCACTCAGCTGCCACATCATCATTCTTCCCAAGTGCATTCCTTAGGCCATTTATTAGCATTGCTAATACCAAGCACCTCATTTTTATGCCACTAGCAGCAATTGTGAAAGCCATACTGAACTTTCTAATCCATTTATCTATTAATTTATTATCTAATTAAGGCTCACAATGACAGTGCTATTTGTTTAAAAATGCCCTCAAACTAAACCAATACAAAACACACATGCATTCAAATCAATTAAAATGGTACTCACTAATGTTTTCCTTAATCAGCTGGTAACTGTTCCATTACCGTTTAAAGAAAGGCAAAATTAATTTTAATTTCATCGTAATCGTGCGACCTACTTACATGGTGCCAAACGGATACAAATGGATGTTACTGTCGTGTCATAAGGGCATGGAATCGTACCAGGCATGAATTTTTCAAGAGCCATCCTAGGAATAAGGCTTTTTTTTTGCATAAAAGGGCCCTAGAATATTAGTTGAAATGCTGTCACTGAAAGGCGGGCAGGCGAAAATGGAGATTTCAGAAGGGTTTATTAAAGTTTACATACCTCATACTGCATCTCTGTGATTTTTTTACTTCCAAGGGCTGTGCCTTTTGCACAACAGCAGCAGAATCTCGTGCCGCGTGCCTAAGGCCTCATGTTCATTACAGGGAAAAGTAAACCCGTCTTCCTGTGTTGTTTAAACAAAGCCTGAGCACATTCTTTAGCTACTGAGCTGTGTCAGGGACCCTTTCCACTGTGTCATCCAGGCACAGAGAAACCCTACACAATACCTTAATGCCATTTGTTGTGGCCACTGACTTCAAAAAGCAATTGTGCCTCTTTGTATCCAAAAAGGGCAGCCACTGCATATCTGAACTACCGACAGATGTTGCACCATCATCTACCCTCCTGATATTTTCACCTTCCCTGAAGTGAAAGATTAAACCCAATGTTAATTGCTTACTATGGCAAAGGATTTCTGGGGCACAGCTGGGAGAGAGTTCTGCTCCCTTCCCTCTTTCCCTGCTGCTGGAGCTGCAGTAGTAACTGCACAGATTATCACACTGGAGATGGTTGCTCCATTTGGTTATTTAGCAACATTTTAAGAGCATCTTTCAAAGCCCACAGTAATGCATACTGACACCAAGGTCTGAAACACAAATCCCCAAAGACTCAGCCTATCCTGTTCAAGCCTGGAAATGTATGGAGGAACATTCATTCATTCTCCAGACTTGTGTTTGAACATGATTAAACTGCTGCTTTTCCCCTCCTGCATGAAGCATCACTTTCCCTTCTGCTTATTATTTATAGTACCACATAAGATATTTTTAAGATGAGGAGAGGGAGAAAAAGCCAGATTGAAGATACAGAGAACTGTAGTTTCTGTAACTAAGAATGTCTAAGTAACATTTCTCAACCTCTTTACTTATTGCAAGTTTGTGTTTTTCTCTTTTTAAGACCAAATAGGTAGCCAAAAGGAAAAGGAATTCAATAAACAGAGTACTTATACACACTACAGTTCAACTCTTGTATTTTCAGAGTTTTAAAATCCCAGCTCTGTAGTGACTGAAATGACACAACAAACATACCTGGGATGAAAATCACTCACTATGCCTGAATTTCCTGCGAATCTTTTAAAAAGTGAAGAAATACACCTGAAGAGACTTCTTTTCCTTTGCAAGGGAAAACAAGGCAGCAGCAGAGAGCTCTCAGGATCTGATGCTGATCTTTCTGAAGTCCAGAGAAGACTGTATCTGTGAGCTTCAAACCCTCACTGCCTTCCAGCACTAGTGTCAGTCCACAGGCTTGCAAGCTGGTTTTCAAGTGACAGCTAAGCCACCTGAAGAGTTGCTCAGCCTTATCAGTTCAGTGGGGATTTTTCTGATCAGCTTTACTGGATGATGTCTTCTTGAGTGACAGCAATGACTGGAGTACTGGATGCATGTTCAATAAAGCACATTTCACTCCCAGAGCTTATTTCTTTCCTTTTGTGCTTTATTTACCCTAGCTGACATTATGACACTTAATTAGTATTAAAATTTGAAATGTTTTCTGGATTAGAGATTTCTGTTTCGTAAAGTCTGGGAGGAAGTGCTAGGTCTGATTAGTGATGGCTGACTCAGGAAAACAAACTCCCACCCAGAACAGCCACCTGACAGCTAATCTCCAACCCTGAATAATGTTGGACCAGGAGAGGAAATCACTACTCTGCAAAGGATTGGGATCTATCCCTGTCAAAAACCCTGAGTGAGCAGAATGAACAGTGGCCATGTCTTTCTCTTTCTCTTGAGGTGACTGGTGCCTCTTGTGAATAGCCTGAAGGTGAAGCTGCAGTGTATGGTTTTGGCAGCAAAAGAGGCTTTGCCAAGGCATGGCTGAGCTCCCCCTGGGTTCTGCTTCTGCACTGGAGAATCACAGAATGGTTTGGGTTGGAAGGAACCTTAAAGATCATCTACTTCCAAATTCTCTGCCATGGGCAGGGACATCTTCCATAGACCAGGTTGTTCAAAACCTCATCCAGTGGTGGCTGGAACTCTTCCAAGGATGGAGATCTACAGCTTGTCTGGGCAACCTGTGCCAGTGCCTCACCTCCCACATTGTAAAGAGTTTCTGGTTCACTTGTTGCTGGTTGCAGCAGAGACACTCTGTGGAATAGGGATATTCCCTGCATAAAAAAGGTCAAAGCTCCAAAAAAAGGAGCTCCAAATCATAAAAAAATAAATTTAACTATTACCTGTCCCTTAGGATCTTTTCTACCAAACAGAACTTGTAAGCACCATTGCTGCTGTCAGCACAGAGATCTTTACTAAGGCTCCTTACTAGAGGAAGAGGAGAAGTTGCTGCTGGCCTGGGACTGGGACTGGCAGCACCAGAGCAAGCAGAGGAGCAGGACACAGTGCAAGGGGAGCAGTTCATGAGAATGGTGGTGGCTGAAACTTTGACTGAAGGGGTGGCCAGAGAAAAATGATGACCAAGAGCTCAGGCTAGAAATTCAAGGGTTTCTCCACGAAAGGATGAGTCTTCAGAAGGTCAGGCACCAGGACCAGGTCTTTTTGAGGAACCCAGAAGTGGACCTTGTGGATGCTGTTACAACTCAGTCATGCCATGGTACAGTCAGCAGCTCTGGCCTATGGGTCAGCTAAATCACAGCTGAACTCGACTAGACAAGAGGGTTCAGCCAGCCATCCTCTCCCACACATTGCCACAACACTCCCTTGGATCATGTTACTCTGGCCCCATCCTTACACTCCATGGGGAGGCTCCTTCAGTGTACCCAAGTCAAATGTGTGTCTGTCCTGAATTTCCTTGCTGGCAGACTGAAGTCAGCATCCATGGGAGCATCCTGCACATCTAAAAGGACACCATGGCTGTGCCTGTGCTTCCAGATTTGCTCTCAGTGCAGCACACAGGTTTATTCCTGAAGGCAGCCTGAGTGATCAGAAGTGCTACATGTCCAGCTCTGAATATAATTTTGCCAAAAGTTAGAGGTAGTAGAGTGCAAACAGCCTTGGATAAAAAGCAATGTGGAAGGCCATGATCTGCTCTTCAACGTAGTAAAGTAAAGCAAGCTTGCACCACTATTTCAGTGTAATAATAATATATTAATATTTCATTTAATTTAATAATATGCTTGGAGAGAGAATTGGTTGAAAACAAATAGTTGCAGTGGCACACCCAGTCTGTATTATGATCATTTGGAGTATCTATCAATGCACAACACCACAGCTATTGATACACAGTTATCACAGCTATATCAATATCTTCCTATATCAATATATGGAGTGGGAGGAGTGTGAGAGAATCTAATATTGGTGTCAGATAATTGCTGACAAAGGAATCACTGACATTTCTATGGAGCTTCTATACTGCAGATAATTCCAGGAATGGGCTATAAGAAAAGTAAAGATCTCCCGTTGTTCAGTTTTTGAGTTTCAATTAATTTTATATTATAAATGATGCTGTACCCTAGAGAAGATGACATAAAACAAGCTTGTTATGGAATATCCCTGCAAGATGTTTGCCAGTATTGTTAATTCTTTTTTAAAACAACTATCTCCCTATGCAATTATATTTCAAGAAGCAAAAGGTTATCTTTGTTGTAAAGATACATAATGGAGAAAACACTCAAACTGTTGCAATGTCATTGCTGAAATTTGTCCTCCAGCAGGACTGTGTTCTCAATTACAGCAGAAAAAAAAGTGTTAAATATCAGTCAGAGAGGAACATCATCCAGTAGCTGTATACTTCTGAAAAGCTTTTAGATTCCAAGGAAAGAAGACTTTCTTTTATCTACATTATGCTCAGTTTAGGAAAATAAAATAGAAACCAAGTAGAAACAGCTGAGAAGGAATAGCAGAAATCTCCAAGCTATAGCCCAGAAGGGGAACCCAGGATTTCTATTTACTAGAATTATTATTAGTATTGTTATTCACAGTGAGCCAAAACCCCTTTACCCTGAACTTGTGCAAGTCACCTGTCACCCATGATTCACTTGCCTCATCTCTAAAGTAGAAATAAATGTCCTTTCCACAGCTGGGTCTTGTAAAGTTGCATTTTCAGGACTGGAATGCCAGTATAAACAGGTTTCTTATTCAGAGCTTTATAAACTATAATGAAAAAAGGCTGAGTAATCACCAACAGTGTTGATGTCTTATCTGAGATTCGCCCTGAGATCCCTCTAGTCACAGGAAAGTGACAAATTATTTTTCTTGTGTTTCTAATAGACTCAAAATGAGCATGGTTCTTTGTAATAGTCAGTTCCTTAACAAGCTCATAAACTTTCATTATGTCTTGCTCTGCAGAAATATTTGTACTGCAGAACCAGACATCAAAGATATAATGTAGCTCTGGACACTGGGACTACTTCACCCACTGCTGCTTGTTGGTTATCTATAAGAGAGCAACATATTGTTCTGTTTTTATGAGATCCTGTAAAAGGAAAGCTGGTACTTAGAAAAAATGAAATGCTGCAAGCAATATATTGGCTGGATTAACTTCACCTCTAGTATGTATAATTTGAAGGAATCTCTACCAAGTTTCAGTATAAACATGCTGTGACTGTGCTTACATGGAAAATAAAAGAGGGCTCAAGTTCCAGTTCATATGAATTTCCTGCTTAATGTTGTTGGGCTCACAGTGGTCATGGTTTGACCCTGTTGTCTCAGCCTGCCTCTGTGTCTGGGGTCAAATCCATCCTCCTTCATCCATGCAGCTTTCCAGGAGAAGTTTCCTTGCTTCTTTATTGATGACCAATGTGTGCTCATGTTTCTAATTAAGTTGGATCTGGCCCATCATAGCTGCTGATTCATTGTTCTGACAGTTCATAGGCACTGCTTGGTTAACAAAAGGCAAGTGTACACCATCCTTAGTGGAGTTTTCACCAAACTGATTCTTGACACCTTTGTGCCAAGAATAAAGCACAGAACTCAGTTTTGCTTAGTTTAGAATCTGAAGAAAAATTAAAAGCTGCTGGCTACTGCCTTTTGTGAGGATGCAATCAGAAATGCTATTCTGTCAAAGAAGTGTCTCTGTCCCCTTGAGATGGAAAAAAATGTAATGGGAAAAAAATAAATATCTCATACCTCATGAACACTACAGGGGGTTGTTGACCAGCAGTGTGAGGTGGAGACTTGGAAGTGACAAAGACATGCAATATCCTGAGGAAGGAAGGAAGGAAGGAAGGAAGGAAGGAAGGAAGGAAGGAAGGAAGGAAGGAAGGAAGGAAGGAAGGAAGGAAGGGAAGGAAGGAAGGAAGAAGGAAGGAAGGAAGGAAGGAGAAGGAAGTAGGAAGGAAGGAAGGAGGAAGGAAGGGAAGGAAGGAGGAAGGAGGAAAGGAAGGAAGGGAAGGAAGAAGGAAGGAAGGAAGGAAGGAGAAGGAAGGAAGGAAGGAAGGAAGGAAGGAAGGAAGGAAGAAGGAAGGAAGGAAGGAAAGGAAGGAAGGAAGGAAGGAAGGAAAGGAAGGAAGGAAAGGAAGGAAGGAAGGAAGGAAGGAAAGGAAGGAAGGAAGGTAGGAAGGAAGGAAGAAAGAAGGAAGGAAGAAGAAAGGAAGGAAGGAAGAGAAGGGGAGGAAAGGAAGGCAAGAAGAAGGAAGAAGGAAGAAGGAAGGAAGAAGGAAGGAAGGAAAGGAAAGGAAGGAAGGAAGGAAGGAAAGGAAGAAGGAGGAATGGAAGGAAGGAAAAAAGTAAGGAAGGAAGGGAAGGAGGAAGGAAGGAAGGAAGGAAGGAGGAAGAGGAAGGAATGGCAGGAAGGAAGGATGAAGGAAGGAAGGAAAGGAAGGAAAGGAAAGGAAAAGGGGAAGGAGGAAGGAAAGGAAGGAAGAAGGAAGGAAGAAGGAAGGAAGGAAGGAAGGAAGAGAAAGGGAAGGAAGGAGAAAGAAGAAGGAAGAGAAGGAAAGGAAAAAAGGAAGAAGTAGAAGGAAGGAGAAGGAGGGGGAGGAAGGAAGGAAGGAAGAAAAGGAAAGGAAGGAAGGAAGGAAGGACGGAGAAGGAAGGAAGGAAGGACATGAAAGGAAAGGAATGAATGAAGGCATGAAGGAAGAAGGAAAAAAAAAGGAAGAGAGTAGAGAAAGGAAGAAGGAAGAAAAAGGAAGGAAGAAGGGGAAAGGGGGAAAAGAAAAGAAAAGAAAAGAAAAGAAAAGAAAAGAAAAGAAAAGAAAAGAAAAGAAAAGAAAAGATGACCACAATTTATATAATTTTGTGAGGATAGGCTCATTTGAAAAATTCTGAGATTAATAAGCAGTAGGTCTGTGCTTTGATAATTAATCTCAGTTAACAAGTTTTAGTGCATGCATGCAGTATTTATTTTTTGTTTAGGTACATTTTGAAAGGGTGGAGGGAGGGAGAAGATTATGGGATCTTCAACACAGAATGAGAGAAAGTGTTAATGGGAGAGATTATTGCTGTATAATCCTTAGCAAATAGCATAAAAGCACTGGATACCTGTACTGCTACCAAGCCTGCCTGCAGAGATATGTCATTGCCAGGAATTTAGTTGCTGTTTCTGTGGCCTCTGTAGCAGTAAGAAAAATTCAAACTGAAGCTGCTATTCTGTACGGTTTCCTTGCAAATCCATTGGATTTTGCTCACAAGACCATAAAAATTGCCATGCTGGGTCAGATCAATGGTCCATATAATCCAGTAGTCTTTCTCCAACAGTGACTAATGCTATACGTTTTGGTAAATCACGGGAAAATGTAAGAAACCTTTCATGACCAATTATGGAAAAAATTTCCCATAGAAAGAAGGCTTATCCTAACTTCTGGCAAAAAAAATAAAGCTTTTTTTATTTTTCTTTTTTCTTTGTTTTTTTTTTTTCTTTTTTCTTAGAGTCTGAAAGAATTCTATTAGTTCCTGTCCAGTATGACTCTGGCTATATTTACTATTAATATACATATCCATTCTGTTTTCAAATTGGGTTAAGTTTAACTTACCATTACTGTGTTGCAGGGAATTTTACAAGTTAAATAATCTTTAGAAGTCTGCCTTTTATCACTCCCAAACTTACTACCCTTCTGTTGCAAAGGATAGCTCTTGTTTTGATTTTATGAGTGGAAGTAAATAAGGCTGCCAATTTACCATCTCTGTAGTGTTCAGGATGTAGTATACTTCCATGAAACACCTTTTTATTCACCTTTTCTTTAAAGTTACTGTTCCTCTCTCACCTTTGCATTCTTCCTAATATTTTCTGTGCTGTGCAAGACTGTGCTTCCACTCTGAAATCCATCTATTTCTCGAAATATAAAATGAGTTGTTTATTCAGATCTTTTATTCTCTATTATTATGCTCCATTTAATTTAAAAACTACAATTACTTTGGCATTGAAATCTAATTTCTGAGGGTCTGATTTAAAATTCCCTGAACCAGTTACTCCATTCTTACCAAATTCCTTCCACCATAGCAATGTGACATTAGGCTTTGGTATTATTCTTAAAATCCAGTTTTAATATTCCAGCAATTAATGTATTTTCTTAAACACAATTCTGCACTGAGTGTATGATTTCCCTGGACTGTTGTTCATAGTGACCAACCAAAACTCTTCAGAATGTGTGTATTCTCACCTCTGATTTTTCTGTGTTTTTCCAATTGTTCAGTAGCTCCTCTGCTTTGGAAGCTAGTCCTGGATTTCCTGCTTAGACTCTTCTGGCTCTGTCACTGCTTTTATGTCATCTGCCAGTGTTGCCCCTTCCCTTTTCACTGCTTCTTCAAGCCAAAAAAGTGTGTATTAAGTATATTCTAATCATACATGTTTTCCTTAATCTCTTCTGCTAATGACCTTTATATGAAGTCCATGTTAAATACAGTCAATTGTCTTTTTATCCACTGTTGCAATCAAGTTCAAAGTAGTGTGGACAAGACTAGCAGAGAGAAAAAGCATGTTTGCATCTGCTCCATCATGTACCTAATGGCTTTTGGTAACCTAACACTGTTCTAATATTATCTTCCATTTTAGCAAACTCTTCACTGACCCATCATCCAGAGATCCCAGTTTCTCTTCAAACAGGCAAGTAGAGGATGCTCAGCCCTCAAGTGCCTAAGCTTGGGATCTATATTCCCTCTTTATGGCCAGCCCAGAACTGTTCCCAGCTGCCAGAGAATGAGCACCTCTGAACCAGAAGAGGCATCCAGTGCCCTTATTTCAGCAGTCTTGTTTCAGCAGCAGGGCACTTTCTGTAATGATGAGAATAGAAATACTGTAGCACCTCTGAAGTGCAAGCTGTTCCCTGAGGCACTTGTTTTGGTGGCAGTCATCATGCTCTAGAGATCCTGGTCTCTTTCTGCTGAATACTGGGACTGCCTAGAGGACCAGCTTGGAACTAATGGCTCTGTTCTGCCTGAATAAAATTGCCTGAGATGAATCCTTCTCTAAGTGACCTGAGAATCTCTAACATAATGCTTTTTTTATGGTCTTCTCTGGCATTTAAATTCAACTCTGTTGCTGTTTTTAAGTGTGTGAGGAGCTGCAGGGCTCAGCAGACTGACAATAGACTGTGGAAACTGCTAAGAAAGAAACCTTTTTTTTACTGGGAGGTTGACCAAGAGATGGCACAGGTTTCCTAGACAGTTTATGAAGTTTATGAAGTCTCCATCCTTAGAGATACTCAAAAGTCATCTGGTCACAGTCCTGGGCAACTGACATTAGGTGGTCCAGCTTGAGCAGGGGCTTGGACCAGATAATCTGTAGAGGTCCCTTCCAACATCAACCATTTTGTCATTCCATGATTTTGAAGTAAACTCAGTTTGAGATGGCCTAAGGATATTGCACTGGTTTGTGGACTAGTTTGTCAACCCCACAAAAGGAACACGTTAAGGACCTGCCAGCTCAACTTCAGATCCAAAAGCCTCGTTGGCACAACTGCTGGGGAAGGACAAAGGTTTTAAAAGTACCATGCTTCACTGTATGCAGTATATAGTCAGGCAGAGGGCTTAACATCAGGAATCTCTGTTGGATGCTTTTCAGGAAAACATTTAGGACCCATTTCCTTTAAAAAACAATACTTGAATGAAGGTGGTATTTGCTATATAAATATATATATTTATATATACATATATGCCTATATAAGTAAGGTGATTAGACATTCTTGTATAAGCTGAATCTATATCTGTATAAATATTTTAAAGACATTTGCTTTCACTTCTCTTAAAAAAAAAATTATCAAAACTTAGTAATGTATTTCATTGACAGTGAATATTAAGTTCCAGCAGTTAGAAATGTGGTAAGGAAATTGTGTTATGTGATGGGATGACAAAAACCTTAAGCTGTATCTCTCACGAGAAATCAATGCACTGTCATTTAATGTCATAAAAAAAACCTCCCAACAAGATGTACTCAGAGTAGTATTAGCAGAAAAGTGAGCTTCTAATGGCCTTTATTGATTAAGACAGAAACAGCAGACAACTCTGAGGGTATTGCTATTGTACAGAACAATTGGAAGTACTACCACCTTACTGTATTCTTAAGTAGGCTTAGTGAGAATGCCCCAAACTCAGTATCGGTGGAACTGCCACTGGAGCAACAGCAGACCTTTGTTCCAGTGTGAGTGATTTGCTGAGCCTGAGAGAAGTTTTCCCATCACCTTTTCTGAAATACTCCTTTTTTTCAAAAAATTTGCATTTGCTAAGTGCAAACCTTCCTCTGTCCTTTTCAAAGACTTCCTGAACCATCCTGTTCCTGTCCTGAACATCTGTCAGATGTTTGCATGAGGGAATGAGGACTAGAGTCCCTTTGAGAGCCCTAATGACACAGAGAAAAAATTACAGCTTTGGGGAATGAATCCACAGTGACTGTAGAACGAACTCTCTAGGAAAGGACACACAGACAAAAGCATCTCAATTATGGAGGCCTAGTAACATGCCATTGGTTGTGCTGCTGTACCTCAACAGGGTGGGTGCAGGCCCCATGTGTCTGGAGGGGACAATGTTGTGTGATGCAGAGGTGCATTCCACACTGGCAAGCACACAAATGCACTTGTGATCTCCACATGATGCATCTGCTCCTGTCCTGAGACACGTTCCTAACTGTAAGATGGAAAATACAGCTTTCCTTATGCAAAATCCTTCTATTTTGCAGAGAGGGAGCTCAGAACATGCTGGCCCAGATGCACAGCCGTAACTCATCAAAGTGCAGCAATTCAGTGAGCTTTGACTGTGTGCCCACATCCTCCAAAAAGCTCCTGATAGGCACAGACCGTGTCGGCAGCCTCTTGACTCGCTGCTCGGCTGCATTATTGAGATGAGAGCTGCTGAGCCCGTGGCCAACAGCATTAAGGGCCCTGCAGAGCATCTGAGTGCTGGCCACACAATGCTGTCAATGGGCCAGGATGGATGCTTTGGAGAGGAGCCAGGTCACCATAAACACCAGCCAAGGAAGATGGTTGGTGACTCACCCCTTGGTAAATGCACATTTATTTGGTGCACAATTCACATACCTAAAGTAAACAGAGAGACAAACAGACAGAATCCAGACTGCTGTGAGGAGGTGACAATAAATAGGGATGATAAGGAGTATAAAAAAAATTTTCTGCAGTCAGCCATAAAAATTCCCACTTCCCACTGGTTATTTTACAGAGAATTGTTTTTCTCTTGCCAACAGTAAATAATGAAGGCAGGTTTTGTAGCTGGGTGAAGGGCACTGAAGCAGTTTTGGGACTGATCAGAAAGGGAAAGGTGCTGAGCATACACAGGGTGTGCAGACTGGGAGCTGGGAGCATCACTGCTCCTCTGCTGTTAAAAACACTGGAATCACCCCAAGCCATTGAGCCCTTGCCAAGTAATTCACTGCTCTGTGGACAGACTCTGCTTCTTGTTCGTGTTTGCTGATCTGATGCAATTCCTAGTGCTTAGTGGTTTAGCAGAACTTTCTGTGAGACACTCGATTTATCACTGATAAATCACTGATGAAATCTAAAGTTCAGTTATAAAGTGAGGGCTCAGCCACAGCTGTATAAAAGGCTTTCCCCTGGCTTAGAAATACAGCAGTGAAGGTACTCAATATGATGAAACCTCTGCAAAACCTCTACACTGCTCAGGCTTTGTTTCAGGTTTTTATTCTTAAAGCATAATTATTGATCCTGGTTCACAATGGAAAAGAGTTGTTGCCATGCCCAGCCAGTCTTGTCCTATCCTCTACCAACTCTCAGCTGTTATGTACACAGCAAAGCAGTTAAACTCAGCAATGAGATTCTCCCTTTTAACAGGAACATTTTGTATTTTCAACACTGCCTGTGCCATCTCTTCCTTTGCATAGCATAAATGAGTGGATGGATGCTGGATAGCTGGCTGTCTTAGGACATCTCAGGGGTTCTTGGTATTTTTTCTTCAAGTGATGCCCCAAAAGCAGTAATTTTTCATCCTTTTCTGTTCAAAACCTTGGCAAATCCCCTCATTGACTGGACAGTATGTTTTAGATATGGAGATGGTGATGGTCAGTGATAGGACAAAGAGGAATGACTTTAAACTGATAGAGGGGAAGTTTATTTTTATGAACAAGAAGAAAAGGCTTCAAACTGACAGAAGGCAGGTTTAGATTTGAAATTAGGAAGAAATTCTCTCCTGTGAGAATGGTTTGCCCAGAGAAGCAGTGGGGCATCCACTTCCATCCTGGAAGTGTTTAAGGCCAGGCTGGATGGGTCTTGGAGCAACCTGCTCTAATGAAAGGTGTCACTGTCCAAGACAGGGGATTTAGAATTGTTTGATCTTTAAGGACCCTCCCAAACCAAACTATTTTATGATTCTATGGTTCCATGACTTCTTTCTGTTGCAGGTGTGGGCTGAGGACAAATCCTGTGAAAATAATTCAATTAGATTCGTGTTTCAATATAGAAACACATTCAATATAGATTTGTGTTTGAGGCAGGATCTTCACCTATTTGAATTTCAGCTGGTCAAGTAACAGATGACACAAACAACAACTCTGCAAGCAATTTTTGGATGTGGACTAGACATGTAACTAGAATTTTTGAGACCACACTACAAATCTTTTTATTCCCCATGCCTGCAGTGCTCATCATACAGGCTTTTGAAATCTGTCTTTGAGATCTCAGTGCACATCAGACCCAAATGTCTAACCCAATACATTTCCCAGCACACCACTTGAAAAGAAGGTTCTGCCCCTTGATCCCAATATACACAAAAACCAGTAAGAGATCTGCAGGGCAAAACACTGTCTGATTATTCTTTTGTGTGAATCTGTTATTTCTCAATAATAGATACAGTGCTGCTGCTCTGGATCCTGACCCCCATTAGAGTGATACAATGCAGCAGCTGCACTGACTTTCTCATTTGTGCCATCCAGAAAGGTGCTGCAGCATGAGCTGCTGCCCTGCCTTGCATTCACCTTTCATTTCCATGCATTTCTTGCCTGATACCAGAGTGGGAGCAACAGCAGCACAGTTCAGCCTCACCTCTTCTTGGCATGATTTATGTATGTCATACAGCAGCTCTACTAAAGATTGTTCTTTTTATACTGGGCTCCAGCATATTTTCTCCTCAAACTAACTTGATACCTTTAAATAGAAGCAGCATCTGAGCAGGAAAATGAAACCAAGAGTGGAAACACAGAGAAACAAGTACCTGGGCACCATGGCATTAAAACTGAATCTCACAGTAACCCCATTTCCACTGTAAACCTTATAAAGGGCACACACACTATGTATGTGGATGCTCTTTGCACTGACACCAGTATACATGGGTTTTGATGAAAATGAAGAAATGTGTGGATGTTGTTTATGGCTTGTATAATGGTGATGGGAATCTAGTTGGATTGAAGTTTGGTTTGAAATGAGACATAAATCTGAACACAAACTTTAGCCGGTTTTGTGCTAAAAATTGAAGAGATGTGCTGGTTTGTCTTCCATCCAAACTCTGTCTTAACACTTAACAGGCTGCCTGTTGTTATAGGAAAGTGGCATTCTAATTGCAATTAGTGGTTTAGGGGGATTTTAATTGCAATGTAGCAGGGAGCACTGCCTCCAGATTACAGTTTCATTACTGTGGTGTTACCTGAATGACAACAGCAATAGGAAGCTTCTTCTGATTTAGGAAAATTTGCCCCTGAAGAAATAAAATTAAATTAAAATAGGACATTCCTAAACAAACAAACAAAAACCAAAGGCAGAGAACTGTCTGTTAAGTTGACTTGTTTTATCTAATATAGGAAAACAAAAGCAGGCAGGCAATATACAATATGCAATATTTCAAGCAGGTAAGCACTTGCAAGAGAGGAAAAGTAACTGAGGTAGTATAAAATGGTGTGAATAATTTCAGACAGAAGATGTGACAAACACTTCTGAAGCATATGAAGAATGAAGTAGCAGTTTCCAGTAAAAGAGATCAGAGCAAGGCACCAATGTGGCTTCAAGATGAGAAGTTTATCTCTGTCTATAGTGTGAGCTGGGATTTGATGAGGGAGTAGGGTCTTGGGAATGACAGGGCATGCTTCTCAAAGATTTGGACAATTTACTTTCTGCAGTGTCTGCATCAAAATAGTTTTCAAAGAGAAAAAATAGAAGGGAATAATAGAGGGGAGAAAAGAGAGGAAGGAAGGAAGGAAGGAAGGAAGGAAGGAAGGAAGGAAGGAAGGAAGGAAGGAAGGAAGGAAGGAAGGAAGGAAGGAAGGAAGGAAGGAAGGAAGGAAGGAAGGAAGGAAGGAAGTAAGGAAGGAAGGAAGGAAGGAAGGAAGGAAGAAGGAAGGAAGGAAGGAAGGAAGGAAGGAAGGAGGAAAGGAAGGAAGGAAGGAAGGAAGGAAGGAAGGAAGGAAGGAAGGAAGGAAGGAAGGAAGGAAGGAAGGAAGGAAGGAAGGAAGGAAGGAAGGAAGGAAGGAAGGAATTGAAAGAAAACAAGAGAACAAGAAAAAAAAAGAAAAAATATAAGAGAAAGAGCAGAGAAAAAAATAGAGCAGGAAAGAAAGAAAAGAAAAGAAAAGAAAAGAAAGAAAGAAAGAAAGAAAGAAAGAAAGAAAGAAAGAAAGAAAGAAAGAAAGAAAGAAAGAAAGAAAGAAAGAAAGAAAGAAAGAAAGAAAGAAAGAAAGAAAGAAAGAAAGAAAGAAAGAAAGAAAGAAAGAAAGAAAGAGAAAGAAAGAAAGAGAAAAGGTGCAATAACCTTTTAAACCAAAACCAGCTACACCTAAGCCCAAATGACTTCAGAGAAGCTGATTTACTAAGGCTTTCTAACGTTTCACATAATCAATTGCATCTCACCATTGCTTGACTATTGTTTAACACACAAGAGCAATATAGTTCCAGACCTTGCTTGGGGCAGGTAATGATGGTGTGTTTGTGTGGGATGGAGTAGTAATTCATTTCAGACATGGAGGTAATTCATTGCAGACACTTTTTAAGAGACTGAGGGGAGAAAATAAAATGACAGATGATTTTACAATAGTTCAGTATTATTTTTTTTTAGTTGACCCTGGAACTGGTAATAGCAGGAAATGGAAAGATTAGCATAAAGAATGGTCATTGATACTTGGGGTCTGATAGTAATTTTTGCTGAGCTCTATACTTATTTTGAAAGGAATGAAGCATTAAAAACTGCCAAGGTTTTCTTTCTTGCACATATACAGTCTTACAGCTCTTATGGAAAGTGTAAAATGGGTGAACACTTTCTACACTTCTGCCAAAGAGAAATTATGCCAAAGGGTTTCACAGGAATAACTCAGAACTCACATAAAGCATGACCAAGAATTAGGTATTTTTCTTTTTTAAATTGAATAAGATGTCTCAGAAACCTATAGATAATCCATCTTTTTCCATTAAATTCTATATTTTTTCACATGAAAAGAAAGGATTGATTTTGTTTACAGTCTGTTTAGTAATAAAACCTGGATCTGCACATAAATGAAAAGAGTGGATATTCATACCCAGACAAATAGTCTAAACAACAATATAGAAAAGAGATTGTTCTAGGAAAGTCAGAAATGGAATTTATGGAGGATACAAGGAATCTAACTAAAACATGCTAAGAATCAAGTTGGCTCTTTAAGATGCACCCTCAGAATTTTTTAACTGCATGGACAAGTGACCATTAAAGGATAATGTGGGAATCATGATTTATTAAGTAGGTTCAGCTCTGCAATGCAACACTGTCTATCCAGGCAACAGTAAGTCCACCAGAATTATCCTGTAATAAAGAAAAACAGAGGTGGTTTAGGCTCATTCACACTTGAACTGCTCAATTCAGCCAGCAGATTTATCTCCCACCTCTGCAGCCACTCCTGCTGCTTAAGCTCTGGTCCAACAATCAAGCTGGTCACTTTCCCAATTGCAATTCTGAATTTGTGGGGCAACTTTAGTGATGCCACAGGTAATCCACAGCCCTTTTACATAGCTTCCTGGGTTGAATATATGAAACAGGTGATGTCAATTGAAATATATCCTATATAACTTTGTATTCATCCCCTCATTCTCATTACATGAGCCTGGTGTGAAAAATAGTCAAGGAAGAAGGATAATTCCTCCTTAATTAGGAGGAAATACAATCAATGGATGACACAAGCTAGGTAAGTGTTAACAGTTGCACTGAACAGTTAACAAAATTGATGTGATTTATAGCCATAGACAACTACTTGTGTGACTTTGAGACTTTAGTGCTTTAAATTCCGAAATTTAGGTGAAGAGATACTGGATAAGGAAGTGGAAAGTCTGGAAAAAATGTCATTTTCTAGTCCTGCTATCAAGTGTAGGAAACTCCTGCAGCATTCTCACCATAACATGCAAAATAAAGCAGTCAGATGTTATATGATGTTATATGTCTTAATTGGGGTAATCGTGCATTTTTCAGCACAAAGAAGGAAGAGGATGCTGCTTCTACATTAAAGGGAGAGTGAGTTTTATGAGTCATAAAAGAGAAAGAAACACAGGAACATTATCTCACTGGCTGTAACACACACAAAAAAAAAAGAAAAAAAAAGAGGAAAAAAATAAAAATATGATGTGAAGACTTTCAGGGCTTATTCTGAAAAACATAGAAGTTGGAGGCATTCAGTAGCTCTCTGGACTGGCTTTTTGTCAGGGAATATCATTGATGACAAAATACTTTGAGCTGAGGATTCATCCCAACATCCCTAGAAGTGAGGAACAGAGGCATTACTGCACCAGGACTAACTAGACACCACTTAGGAAGGGATCCTCTGCAGCAGCCAAGGCATATTACATCTCCCAACAAATGTACAAAAGCATGTGTTCCCAGGAATTTTTTTCCCATTCTTTTATGCTGTTCCCTTTAAAGTCTGTTTCCACAAACACTTGCTGCTTGACTTCCTTCCTGACACCACGAGGAGTCCCATTTAATTAACCTGGCAGCCTACGGTGGTGAAAATAGATTGCGGCTTGTAAGTGTGGGGATTGAGAGTCTCTGCAAGCTGCCTTGGTTTGCTCAGCTACAGAAGTTATTGTTTCACTATTATTTTGATCTTGTATTCCAGGCTGTATGTCCAGTGGCTTGGCTTTGGCTGCAACAGTAGCTGAGGATGGGGAGGGAGGGGGAAGGGGGCTGTGTGTGACATGGAGGATCAGCAGTTCACTCCCCCACGTCTGTGTTATATTGGGTAGTGAATTGCCTCTGGCTAATCACAAGCCTTCTTAACATTTTCCTCTGAGAAAACAGATGATCAAATGCTGGAAAGCCTACTCATTAAAACAAGTGCTGGGAAGGTTTTGTTCTTTTCAGACCCATCCCTGTGTTTGAGTACCTAGAGGACCAACCACTATTAGCTGAATAGCATCTGTTTACCATCAGCTTTGTCTGAAGCCCTCCCCTTTTTTTCCCCCAAGTTAATAAAAATGGAGTTTGAAAACTGGTTCTGATTAGGCAGGTCAAATAATGAAAATAGTCTCTAAGGCCAGCATATACCTGAGGATTGCACTGCAGAGCAAAACAGCACACAGAAATCACCAGAAGAACAGCAGCTCAAGGCAGATGGAAGTGGCCTACTGGGTGCTGCTGGGTTTGGAGCTGCTGCTGTGATCCTGCAAAATGGAGCTGCAAAAATTGTGGGTGAGATTCAGCCATTTGAATTTCTGCATTAGGTGCCCAGGCAGTAGCACTAGATTCTGGGAAGGGCAAACATAAAGGAAAATAAAAAAGCTCCCTTTTTATTTTTAAGGAAATACTGTATGGTACACAAGAGTCATGGAGGCTGTAGCAAAGTTTGCTTTCCTGTGTTTCTTTCTGCCTGCTTCACAGTTAGTTGCTATACACCACTTCCACTAGACTGTTTTCTTTCCCACTGTTATTAAGATAAATTGCCTATTACCAAAGTAGCTATAAGGAAGAAGGAAAAAAAGTGTCTTTTCCATCACAATGCAGTCAGGTTCTATTGTAATTGGCAGCGTGGTGGGTATGTCACTCCCACCAGGTCTCTTGCCCAGCTGATTGAGTCTGTGTGAGATTCTCCTATTTGTGTTGATTCATGTGACTTTCTCTTTTTCAGTCTCTCTTCATGGGTTGTCTTTTCTTTCCCTTGCAGGAGATGAGCAGCTGCGGGGAGGAAAGGCAGTTGTCATCTCCATTTACTGGAGTTAGTACTGCTGTGGTGAATGTGATTCCTACTTATGTGTTTGTGCACTTCTGTGGGTGCTGCAGGGTGAAACTGTAAATTCTAGGTATAAAAATAAAACAGGAAGCACAGACTAAGCAGGTGAGGCAAAATTGTTAAACTCTGTTATTTGGATGGCTGGATGGGTGTCCATGTTACACAAACTTGGCAGAGATGTAGACAGCTTGCTGCTCCTACTCTGGGGGACAGGGGCAGCATCCAAAACTTGGATGTCTGGACTCCTGAGCAAAACTATATTGAGAAAATCTAAACCTATAGCAAGAGTGCCAAAGAGGGGCTTTTAGCAAGGGTGTGTAGTGATGGAACAAGGGGGAACAGCTTTAAACTGACAGAGGGTACAGTTAGATTAGATATTAAGAAGTTCTTCACTGTGGTGAGGCACTGGCACAGGTTGGCCAGAAGAGCTGTGGAGCACTCACTCCATGAGTGCTCAGGACTGGGTCAGATGGGGTTTGAGAAACCTGCTCTAGAGGAAGGTGTCATGACAGGGGGGCTAGAACTGATCTTTCAGAAGCCTTCCAACCCAAACCAATCTGTGATTCTACGATCTACCCTAGGTGACACCCCACTGTGACTGGCCTGTCTCTCTGTTAGCCTCTGAGGGATGCCTGTATCCTAGTCCACACTGCTGTTGACTGACCCATACCTTGGCTTCTCATGCTCATCTGGCACTGTCAGCTTGGCCACTGCAAAGACCTGCCATGCATGGCTCACCAAGAGCCATCCCACACCTTTGCAGCTCCTTGCCATGCCTGCCACATTACCAAGTGAGTCTTGTCATGATTTTGTCTCACTCTTACTGCTTTAATGGCTTAAAAAGTCTGAGCAGCACTGCTAGGGATTGTGTTTGAATCCTCACATGGGTCACCAAGACCATGAATCTCTCCCAGCTCCATACACCTGGGACAGCTCAAGGTACACTCCTACAGAGGTGTCAAGCACTGGAACAGGCTGATCAGAGTTGAGGAACCCCCATCTCTGGAAGTGATCAAAAGGTGTGTACATATGGCATTTACAGACATGGGCCTGACAGTGCTGGATTAATGGTTGGACTTGATGATTTTAGAGGTCTTTTCCAACCTAAATGAATCTATGATTCTAAGACTGTTCTGCTCCCTTCACTCCCAGATTCAGATCCAATCCACAGGCTGTCCCTTTTAACTAAAGTAGCCTGGAGTTGTTTCTCCTTCCAGAAAGTTGCTTTCAAAGAAATATTTGAAAGGAAAGCTCTTTCTCAGTGTCTAATATAGTACAGGTTTCTCCCCTGAGTTCATCTGTGAGGAACCTGGGGTCCTAGAATCTTTCATCAACATCTGGCCAGAGTCAGAATTTTGGATATGCCATGACTAGACCAAAACATGTCTTTGAAAAGTCGTAAGATGCCTGTGCCAAGTTTTACAGGGAAAGGTAATCCTCAGATTTAAGTATAAAACCTGTGTTTAATCCATTACTGGCACAGATTTAAAAACTTTGTAACACATTCTGTATTGCTACACCTCTAAAACACACACACACACAGATTATTCCACTTTTTAAAAGCAGAATATTTGAGACTAATACAAAGCTACAGAAAAAAAGTAGATGTTTATCAGATAGAAAAATGCAAGCTGCATTTTCACATATCTTTTGGGATTTAAATGCATTTTTTTAAACTATTTTTCATTTTCATCCACAGAGAAACTGAGAGTCACCAGGAAGAATTAGCTTGTTGTAATACACAAGGTGAGATGTGTGGCAGCTGTGAGGCTGGATAATGTAATTTAGATTTTGTAGTGTAAGTGCAAGCATGAGATGGGCAAATCAAGTCCAATATAAATTGTATAACAGTACTAGAGAAGAGAGCTGTAGGGCTCATGAAATCTAAGGGGCTTATTTGAAAATAATAACGTTAGTCAGTTCATTAAGGAAACAGAAGTGAATATGAGTATTTGATGTAATATATTGAATAGGATTGGAAAGAGTAAAATAACCACAAGCTAAGAGCAAGGATCCTTCAGCATATTGCATGCACAGATTTCAGTTTAGTCAACTCTTGCTTGTGTCTAACACAAAGTAGGATACAGAAATTAACCCTTCTTGCAAAGAGATGCTTCTACATGCAGGGGCACAGAATCTGGTGGCATTGCTCTGGTCCGTGTCTATATTAATGTCTAGGTCATCAGCTCTGTGTATGTCCTGCATATAATTTTTTTTTTATTAATTGAAACTACCATTCACTATAGTAAAGAGACAAATTCCCAAGGGAAAAAAAGTAATGTTTGGAACATGTCACAGAATGAGAAAAGATGCTTATTTTCATTCCAGAGAGGTGTCATAACCCCACAGAAAAATTAGCCCCACATAGGGCTAATTTCAAGACCTATAGAAGTCTATAGGAGAAAATGAGCCTTCATTTTCTAAAAATGAGCCTACTGAAATGGATATGAAGTCTTACTGGACCACAAACAATATAGACTCTTCCTTCTCCAGCCATTTCAAATGTATTTAATGTGTTTTTCTAATGCACTAACAAAACTTATAAGCTTATCTCACTTGGAAAAATAAAAGGCATAAACACTTTATATCTGTGAGTAAAAACACTCTCTCAATCTGCTGTGGTCAATTGCTTGTCCCTGCACCCCATGCTGGCAAATATAGAGCTGCAGGAGAGAAATGCCCTATGCATGCAGGGAGACTGTGCTGAAGGGTCTGCATCTCTCTCTCCACAAAGTGAAAATCCTCATAGGAGGCTCTAATTATCCTGTGGCAAACTAAATGGCAAAAGCAGCGTGAGCTTCTAAGTCTCAGCTGTAGAGCAGAATTTCTGGTGGGTTTTTTGTTGTTTTGTTTTTATTTCTGGCTTAATGCACAGCTCATCATTACAAGACACTTGGGTTATGCCTGTACATTGCAGCCCAGGTCAGGAATTACATGCATGTGATCAATATTTCATTACCTGAAGGGGTCCTACAGAAAAGCTGGAGAGGAACTTTTTACAAGGGCAGGTAGTGACAGAGGACAAGGGGAATAGCTTTAAACTGCCAAAGGGTAAATTTAGATTAGATATTAGAGGATGCGAGGCACTGGCACAGGCTGCCCAGAGAAACTGGATGCTCCATACCTGGAAGTGTTGAAAGGCCAGGTTGGATGGGGCTTTGAGCAACCTGGTCTGATAAATATCCCTGCCCCTGGCAGCAGCACTGGAATGAGATGATCTTTAAGGTGCTTTCCAACACAATCCATTCTGTGATTCTCTGATTCTATGATATATTTCACCTTGACAGAATGGAAGAGTAGTGCATTTTCCTAGGCAAAAATCAATCAACCAAACAGGTAAAGGAGAGGTAAGTTCCTGAAAACTATAAAAATTAGGCTCTGTTATTATCATCTATCCCCTCTCTTCAGCCTTGGTTTGAGATTGGCCAAGGAATAAAATGTCCTGCAGCAAAGAGGTAGAGTAGCAGTGGTGAACCTGGAAATTTACCAAAGCCCACACATGCAATTTGCTCCTTTTCATTGTTCACAAAATCTGCACAGAGTCAAATCAAATAAATGGATGAGCAAGTTATCTGATGATAAGAAACAAAGCACCAGCAGTGTGACTCCTGCTTGGCAGTGGGCTTCTCATCTCTTCAAGACTTTGCAGTTCCTTGAGCTGTGAGCTACCTGCAGTGCCTAAACCACTAATGCACACTGTCAAGGATCCAGCAAATACCTTGTCTGTGAGATGTAGCTTTTTGTAATAAGAGAACATGAACCAAAGAGTGAGCTCCAAAACTAACAGAAACAGAAACCTTTGCATGTATATGTCAAGGCACAATTACATACTTATCCTTAGCTGCAAATATAAATAGTATGTGATGCCCTGGCAGTGTGATTTGCATAGCAGAAGCACAGCATTCCCAAGCAGGGTCCTGCTCTGAGCCTCTGCCATCAGTAAGATGCAGAATTAGGCCCTGGTGTGTAAGAAAATTATACTGGACTGGCCAGTCTGTCTTCACTAATGTTGACATTATATACATTAGACATATATATAATAAAATTATATATATTATATTATTTCAAATCTGAAATATCTTTGAAAAGTCCAACTGGGATTCAAACAATCTGACTTGGAGGACAGCTGGGTACTTGTGATCCTAGCCATGGAGCCAAATCTCCACTTGATGTGAATCAATACATATATCTTCCAACCATCTTTAAAAAAAAAAAAGTGTGTGTGCTTCCATGTGTACCCATAAGTACATGTTTTTCCTTACTTAGGTAATTAGACCTTTTAAAATTATTCAGTATTTTGTATGCAACACTGGCTTTAGATCATATGTTTCGGGTAGGCAGAAGACTCTTCCCCTCCCATAATTTTCCTAATGGCACAGGATTAAAAGGAGTGTCACTGCTTCTGCTAGTGCCTCACAGCTAGCACGATATTGGTACTTACCAGCAGTAACAAAGAGAAGTAATTTTTGGCAGCTAATGCATGCCTCCTCTATCTCTGTGTCCTTCTCCTCCTACTACAGGCCAGCTCCCTGTGCATGAGATGAGACAGTGCTGTAAACTTCACAGTGCTGCTGAAAATCTTGGTTTAGGCAAATTTCTTAAAACTTTGGAACTTCCCTCAGTTGCCTGACTTGGTAGGGGTTTTTAACTGGTTTACAGAAGAAAGCCATAAAATACATGTTTGGCAAGCTCAAAAACAAAAGGTAAAAAGAAAGAAGAGATCTGTATTCTCATTGTGTTTAAGTCTCATTATTACAATGTGAATTTCATTATTTTTTACAGGTTATTCAATATCTGTGCATGCCAGTCTTTGGCAATGCAGACAATAGACATTTTAACCACTTGTTTGTGAAATGAAAGCAAGATTCTCACCAAAATTTTCAACCTGTGGGTGGCAAGATTTCCTTTGTTTGAGGAGCTAAGAGCTTCTAAGCTATTTCCAATCCATACAATATGAATAAAGTGAATCTAATAATGCCTACTACTATGTTCAGATCTCTGATCCTCTTCCTTTGCAGTGCCTAATTTAACATAAAGCTCCATCTACTACAAGATGTGATCTGACATGCCAGGAAACTGTGTTGTAGGATGGCAGTTATATCATACAGACTGAGAGAAGTATACTTGTTTACTCCTGCATGGTTAATGGGACTATTTAATCTATTTTTCTGTAATGCTTCAATAAGTTTTCCTCTGTAGAATGAGCCTGCAGTTTGTCTTCCCCAAGAGCCAAGGGCTGAGCTCCTTAAGATGCCATATGTGCTATCTAGGGAGGAGGGAGACAAATGACCTCAGTAGCTCTTGTCACCCTCCCTCTGGTCAGCTGGCAATGACTCTTGGAAACAAAGCCCAGAACAAAAATGATGCAACGTGCCTCTTCTTTAGAGTGGCCAAATTATTCTTCAAAGACATAGAACCAGATTCCAATGGCACAACCTGTTCTTGAGTCACTACAAATGTGGCCACAGAGATCAGCATCAGATCAGGCGTGGCCACCTCTTGTTCTGTCTTTGGTATTCACTCTGGACTGGACACTGGTGAGGCTGCACCTTGAATCCTGTGTTCAATTTTGGGCTTTTCATCCACTTTTCTCTTGTGCTCTTGCAACAATCTAACTGAATGGCCAACACCCATTTAAAGCCTGATTTTGATGCTGACAGAGCAGATTTACATTTAAATGGGAACCAAAATGGAAGCATCCTCTTGATCATGAATCTGTAGAAACAACTGGTATCCATCTTTGGATGCTGACTTTGGAAGCTTGACTGCTTGCTTGCTCAGTGCACAGGTGGTGAGTTCTGAATTTTGGCTGGTAAGCTTAAAAAGGCCAAGGATGTGAGGGAGGAGAAGGAGGGAAAAAACAAGAAACCCTCCATGAGAAGGTGGTTCAAAATATTAGAGCAGAATGGAAATTGGTGGGAAATTCTCCCTCTTGTGGTTTTCCTGGTATAAAGAAAAGGTGGATATATTTTATGTCACTGCATATTGTATGTTTCTGCCCTCCCCTGCAACTTGCTGCAACTTTTCAACCATGAGACTTTCTCAATTATATGTGTATGTATATACACACACACACACATATATATTCATATACATGTGTATATATATATATATATATATATACACACACATATATACATATATACACATCAGCATTGATCTACATATTCTGAGGTAATTTAGAAAGTGCAATAAATATTCCTAAGTGGAATATAAATTAATTCTTCTGACTCAGAAAAGTTAGCAACATATGGTTTGTAAAAGTCTGCACATTGTTAAGGAAAGTAAGTTCTCTGTGCCAAACCTCCCACATATCTTCCATGTGGAAACAGGGAAGAAAATGTAGTGACCCAAAGACTCTGAGCTGGTTTTCTGAGGTTGATGAAAAAGCTCCTCTTAATGTTCATACAGAACTTTCAATATTTCATACATTTATATATTAAATATATACATATTGTATTATGTATTGATATATCATATAGATATATTTGAATATATAAATACATTAAATAGATAATAAATGTTTACATATTTAATACATATTTAAAACAAGATCTATTTTTTCATTTGTTCCCACATTTGGCATCAATAGGATTGCCTAGGCTCAGCTGGTCTGATGCTGACACCTATTAAAATGCACCTTTTAAGGAAAGGTGATTGAATAGTTTTATAAATAAAATGCTGGGCTGGCATCACTGAAATATGATATGTGAACAAGAAAAGTAAACAAAGCCCCAGAGTAGGTAGGATCAAATCACAGGCAGCATATTGTCTCTGTTTTCAAGTGTTTTGAAAAGGACAAACCAACCAGAATGCTGGGATAAGGCTTTGATCCTCTCTTTGTAACAGTGCTATGCTTTTAAGTCCTTTTTGAGTGGCAAACCACTCATGAGTTAAGAAAACACCACAGTGCAGTCCAGCATGGAAAAAAACCCACTACCCACAACAAGAAATAAATAATTCACTGTTGTAGAGAAAGCCTCTGGTATTCCAGGGTAAAGCTGATGGGAGAGTTATATAGATATACACATATAAATAGAAATACATAAATATAAATATAAATATAAATATAAATATAAATATAAATATAAATATAAATATAAATATAAATATAAATATAAATATAAATATATATATTTAATAAATGCAAGCATGAAGATTTTATTCAGTAGTAGTGATGGTGCTAACAAAAGGAAGCACCCACCTCTGAGTGTGTTTTGCTACAAAAAAAAGTGTAAAATGCTCTGCAGAGACCTACATGCTACATGTTTCAGTTACAGCCCAGGATATCTGGCATCATGGAATAAAGACGATTTAGATGAGAAGAGCTCCTGAGCCACACACACAGAGGACAAAGGAAAGCACATTCCAGCAGTATTTCTCAAGGACCTTGACAGGCTGGTTAGTAAACAAAGAAAATATGGTGAAAGACAGTAGTGCCTCTTTCACCTTCATGTTAGACTTGACTGAAAGAGAAGAAGAAGATCTAACGTAGGAAGATCTCTAGGAATTCATCCCCATGATCTCTGATGAGTTTTGTCAGGATAACTGTGCTTGTGCAGCATGTCCTGCAGCAAAGCAGATAGGAAACCAAGGCAGCACTAACAGAGAGGGACAACTGTGGAGTTATTGGCAGAATCACACAATGGTTTGGGTTGGAAGGGACCTTAAAGATCAGCCAGTTCCAACACCCCTGCCATGGGCAGGGACACCTTCCACTAGAACAAGCTGCTCCAAACCTCATCTGAGCTGGTCTTGACCACATCCAGGGATGGAGTATCCACAATTGCTTTGGGAATGCTCTGCTTCACTGCACATTGAGTAAAAAATTTATTCTTAATATATAATCTAAATTGCTCCTCCTCTAGTTTAAAGCCATTCCCCCTTTCCTATCACTATTTGCCCATGTAAAAAGACTGGAATTATTGAAGTACTGGAAGGAGTTCTAAGGTCTCCCTGGAGCCTTTTCTTCTCCAGACTGAACAATCTCATCTCTTTCAGGAAGAACCAGAAATAAATTTCACTAGTCCTGTGTTTGCATTTTAAGACTATGCATTCTTTCTCCTTGCATAGATAAGTGTAGATGCTACATTTTTCTAAGGTGTTGAATCACATCAGTGGCTAAAGACAAACAAAAACCCCACCCTAAAACAAGCAGCTAGGCTGAGGAGAGCTTCATGGGTCTTTAACACTATGTGACCTGGATTGATGTTTGCTGTTGCCAAAAATACGGTGAGCTGGAGCATCAGGCAATACAGAATCCTTATTTGCCACGTTTTTAATGACACAGGAATTTATGGAACTCTATCTCTGTGGTGCAATACATTAGGCACTTTTCTGTCAGCCCAGCAATGTATTGAATGCAAACCATTTAATCAGCAGAAGTGGATCATGGCTAATTGACATGATAAACAGGAATAAAAGAATCTTGTTCTATTTTGGTTTGTTTAATGATACTTTCTTGGAAGCCTGAATTGTGTAACTAGAGAGCAAACTCTCTGGGCTGTGGACTGCCCTTTCTAACCAAGTGTATCAGACTCAGCACAGCAGGATCCTGATAATTGCTTGAGGGCTTGAGGTGTTTTGAAGGAAAAGCCATCACTGAAGTGCCAAACACAACAATTAACATTTGAATTATTTATGGACTACAGGTGGGCTATCCATATGCGTCCATCCATATACTCATAATCTGCTTGGTGTAACATTCTGAAACAGTTATTTGTAGAGTGTAAATGCTGCATCCATGGAATAGCTTCCCATGTCAGCTGAAATTGGGATGCAAATTTGGAATGGAATTAATGCACAAGGAAATTAGTGATTGGCATTTAGAGTTGCATCACCACTGTTAGGGCAGAAGGTTATACACGTTCTCCCTGCAATGAGAGTGGAGATGATCCCTCTATCCCACAGGCTGAAATCATTGAACTAGCATCTCTGTATCCAGCCTCTGACTTTTGAACAAGAAAACAAAACTGCAACTGCAAGAGAAAATGCAAGAATGTAAGGAAGGTTCAACAGATTTTTAATCAGTGTGTTGCCATTTCTAAGCCCCTGCAAAAGAAGTAGAGTGGAAAAACCCCAACAGCAGTTCAGGGTAACTGTGCAGTGAAAAGCATCCACCTATTTACATGTCAAGGGCTGTTGATCTGGGGGGAGCAGCGCAGTAGGTAATCTCACCCTACTTGATAGTCTACTGTCACCAAAATCTTCTGAGCATTGAAAACATAGAGAGAAGCAAGGTCAACATGTCTGTGTTTGCAACACATGTCCATCATCCATCTGTGGTTTTACCGGGCACCAATCACCACAGTAACCCCACAAATCCCCTAACACTCCCTTGGAACCATCCAGATCTGCAAAAAAAGCCTAAGAGCACACCCATCATTTCTGAGCCCAGCTCACAGAGCTCTGCATCATTAACCATCAGGTAATGACCAAATCGTAGCTGCTTCATTCCCCTGAAGTACGGGAAGGTTGTTTCAAACAGCTAAATAGAGTGCTTGGAAACAACAGCCCCACTGAAATGGCCTGTTAATGAATGATTTATTAGGCAGCAGCTTCCGCTGGGATCATTTCTTAATTAACAGCCACTAACTAGTTGATGTCTGAAAAAGAAAAAAATGCCTAAATATGTTGATTTTATTTTTTAAATTTAATTAAGCCCGAGATTTTAGAAGTCCATTGGTGTACCAGTTCTCCTTCCATACTGGAGTGACCCAAACACCAATTGGCCTGAACAATGTGAGATGTGATCTGTATTGCTTTCTCCTTTCCTATTTCCATGGAGGCACAGTGCTGTTAAAAGGCTTCAGTGCTCAGTCCCTCCATTGTCCTGCTGTGAGCCCTCTGCCACAGTTTGCCACGAGGACCTGCCTTGCACACCCATCACTCAGCCTGCCCTGCTGTGTGTGGACACACGGGAAACTAGGGGATTTATTTTCTCTCCTCTGAATTGCATTTTACTCTTTTTTTTTCCCCTCTGAAAATTACTGATCAAAGAGCCAGAACAGGGAAATAGCCCTGTGCAAGGAACCACATCAATTTGCATGGGCAAACCCATTTTCAATCATTTTAGTGTTGTTCATATGTAGTTTCTTGTATCGACCCTGGACAGATGCACAGGGAGACATCTGCTGCAAAAGGAGAAATTTAATAGTTGCTTTTGCTTTAGTCCTCTCCTTTTTTTTTTGTTGCCATGTCAGTCATTTCTGGTGGGAGCAGCTCTGCAGCCCCTCATCCACACTGTGTGTAACTTTAGTGCATCTAGATCTGGATGCAAGTGATGTTTACAGGGTCATGCCATGATGCAGGAGCAAAGCAAGAAAGCAACTGAGAATTCCTGATATGTCTTTCATAACCTAGCCAGATATAAATCCTCTTACTTCCTGGGAAAGGGCAAAAGGGGATCTAAATTCCTCTTTGTACATAGGGAGAAGGAAAGATACTGCACAAGAAGGGTTATTGAACACTGGGGTAATGCAAAACAATAGGACTAAAACTAGAGGCACCTGAAAGGAAGTGAAAGGATTTTGGAGTTGGGACAGCAATGTAGGATTACCTGACCTGAAGGGCAGCCAGGTTTAATGTAGGCTGGGAAAACTGGAAACTGGAACTGGAGCAAAGTGTGTCCTGAGGCAAGGAGGGAGGTTTGGATGTGTGTGAGCCTGGGTTTTCAGAGGTGACTCAGCTCTGCAGCATCAGCAAACATGGGAATGAACGGTGTGTTTCTGCTTTCCTTCAGACACAACCTAATTATGCTCAGCAGACTACACTGATCTTGCTGTAACTGTGACATTTTTTTACTTAAAATAATGCTTCTTTTCTTTTCTTGTCTTGGGGTGTGAAACCAACTTCAGTTCTTGCCTGGACCTTGCTCCAGCACAACTGAAAAATGCTTGGCAGATTTATCAGTTTGCATATGCTAATATGATGAATTTTCAATATGCTCTAGATGAGGCAAGTTTTGTAATACGAAAAAAAAAAAGTCTATTTTCAATGACATAGGAAAATCACTTTCCCCTGTAATAATGAAAAAATGCCATAAATAAATTCTGCTTCACTGTTCTTATCTGTCATGTTGCATAGAGTTATGCAAATTCCAGGACAGTTGAAGCACAGCATTTACTAACTGTGAAACAAGTACAGACCTGAAGGTGTTTTTCCTCTGTATTTCTTCATCATCCTCACAATGGTATTTGGATGGGGAGGGGCCTGAGTTTCCTAGCCATGCAAGTAACTTAGAAAATTTAATTCTTAATAGTTCCCAAAGTGCCTTAAACTTTTCAAAGCCTCAGATGTTAGACAACTTCACAGTGAGTGCTTTCATCAAGCTTCAACTTACTCTGGCAGTGCGATAATGAACAGTTTAAACAAAATGAATGAGAAAATTAAAATTAACAGTCCAGAAAACTCTAAATAATGAGGGAAGAGCCTCAGATGAGTTAGAAATATTCAAGCCTTTTGAAGGACTTTGAGTATTTGCTTGTATGTGTATATAAAAATTCATAACCTTGTTCATAATAACCATTATTGCTTGATGATCTTGAGAGTTAGACAGACCCTATGCCACATACTGGCAATAATCTCTCTTCTGTTTATGGTTGCTCACTGGAATAACATTTATGAAGACACAGGAAAATTATATGCATTAACTGAATGAATCCAACAATTATTTACATCATCTGCAGCAGCAAATTTTTTACATTCCTTGTCATTTACTGACTCATACTGGAATCTGAGCAGGTTGAAGGCAGGGTCATTAAATCCCTTCACATACAGCTGAATGCTCTGAAAGAGCCTCTTTAAAGTGACATAGGAATGTCTAAAGACAAATCATTACCTATGCAGCTACTTCTGAGTTGGATACAGTGTCTAGAACAAGCCACGGCCAAGATTAGAATGAAAAGTCCAAAAAAATGTTTGTTCAGTGGAAAGGAAATAAACACTGAAATGACATAAGGAAATGTCATCTTCATTCTCATTTAGTTTATTTCATCTACTGTCATCTGGACTTCACTGCAGAACACAAGAAATATCCAGCATTGTTTGTTCACGAGTTGTCTCCAGGAGTGTCAGATGCAGAGGATAGCAGAATGTGGATATAATAAGCCTAGTTTACAGCTCCCCTATCAACTTAACAACATTATGAACCGGGATGGTGTCCAAGACTCAAATGCTCCTTGCAATTAAGCAATGAGAGATATCAGCTCCCATAGACAGTGCCATGGCTTGAATCCTATTGTTCTGAAGCTTTTAAAATAGATTTCTGACTCCAAAAACCCCATGCACACAAAAAAAAAAAAAACCCAAGAAAAGGTGATTATCAGACAGACCTAGCAGATGTTTGTGAAAACGTTTAGTTGCAACCCCAGTACTTGTATGGGGCTTGCCAACAATTGCTCAGAGGTTTAAGAATGCAGACAGAATCTGGACTAAGTCAGTGTCTATGGCAATGGAGGCAAATAATTCAAATGGGTGTTTCCATCTTATTTTAACAAAAGGTAGTTTCAACTTTATGGAAGCTGAAAGACTGCAAATCTGATACATGATTTTTCCTTTCACACCACCCTGGGTTTGCAAAACAAGACAGAATTTGTGAATCCTCCCTTTTCTCCTCCATAATGTGCTACCTTGAGTCAGATCCTCAGCTAACTTGGCAGGACATGAGGCATCCCAAGAGCTGTAGATTTAAAAATAATAAACAGTCAGACTTGATTCTCTGCTTTTTTGCAGCATGAGAAATCATTTACATTGGTACAAAGTGTGCTAAAAGGGTAAAATATTGCCCTCCTGTATCAAACTGAACTTTTTATACCAACTCTGAACCTGATTTTCACTAACATGCAGCTTGTTAAAGTAGATGGTAATGAAAAGTTTGCTCTTATATATATATATATTTTTAAGTTCCAGCTGATAGCATCAGAAGAATCCTTCAGAAACAAGGCTGCTTCCTATTCAATGTTAACTTTACACATGGGAAGCCTGATCATGTGCCATTAAAGTCAATGGGATTTTTATCACTGACTGTAATGAGCAAACCATCAGACTATACACTTTCTTCTCTCCCCTCCACTTGGTTCCTAAGTCTCTCATTATCTTTATTCAAATGACTTTTCCCTGATTTTCTGTACTTCCTTTCCCTTCAAGTTTTGTGCCATCAATACCCCACATTGAAAACCAGTGGTTCAATAGGAACCATTGTGATTTTGTCCTTTAAAAATGCAGCTAACATATTATTTTGCCACATTTATAGTCAGAACTGGATAGGTTGCAGAGCTCTCAGCAGAGTCCCTTTGGAGGCTTGGTTTCCATTCAAATCAAATTGAATGGGGCACCACCATGAGTGAACAAAAAGCAGTCAAACCCAATGTAACACAGCTGGAGAGGCCAGCTTGACAAAATGCTGAATCTCCTATGCTCCTGATGATTAAATTAACCATAAAGGTCTTTGGCACCTTTTAGCATCATGCTTTTGAGGTCCTGATCTTGCAGAGAGCTTCACCTATGTTTAATTTTAATGTCTTGCTTATATCCAATGACACCAACAGGTTTTTGTTCAGATTCGTGCCATCTAACTGGAGATACTTCACTGAAGCAATGAGACTAGCAGTGGTCCTCAGCCTCACTGGAGAAGCACTGACAGCTTCTGGATGTTTTATCTGTTTAGGCATTAAAACTGCTGAAGTGCTTTACATGGTGTGAATACTTATAAAAAATGATGACAGTAAAAGGACAAACCCAGATGATCTCAAGCAACCTCTCAAGTCCTTAAAAAGAACCTTCCTTCCTCTGCTGTTGTACAAGCATTAGATCCCAAAGCACATACAGACACCAATATATCAAGAACCCAGAAAGTTGCATCAGGATTACAAAATAAAACACTGCATTGTCACGTAGCTACATACAAAGACATTCTATCAATCTGCCATAAATATAGTAAAAATTCTTCGTAATTAAGGAATAGAAGTATTTTATCACAGAAACAGAAAAACCAGAAACCCAAGCATGCATGAAATCTCATTTTCTGGCAGGTTATTTGTATCAGTGGAAGGAAATGATCTAATTAGTTTATGGACAGTGTTTGTCCCTGAAGACCACAGCCTGCAATTTGGGGGAAAAAGTCAATCTGAAGCAGCTCATGTTTTTCATACACTGAGTTCTGGTATCAGTGAAATGAGTTATGCAAAGTAAAAATAATGCTTACCAAGGCTGATAAGCACCCAAGACCTAGCTATGGCAGAGAAAAGAGCACAAGCAGTTCCAAAGACTCTAAAAATAGGTTTTTTTCCAGGTTTGTATAGGGACTTATATAGATGAAAAAGTAAGCAGTCCCCTAAAGCCCTTTTTTGTGTTCAGAGAATGATAACACATAGCTCTTTTTGGATATGTGTTCTTGGGGGGACTCAGAAACTCAGCTCTGCACTTTTAAACAGCCTCCATGTGCTCAAAAAGGGCAGCCAGAGGCCACATTTTTCTAGTGTTGTTGGCAAAAACAGATTTAAGTTTGACAAGAACATGAGAATCCAGCATAAGGAATGGACTAGTCTCTGGCTGCTTCTACCTCTTGCTCTCTTTCAAGTTTCTCAATACATTTATCTTTATCACTCAATTAATGTGTCTAAATCCTCATTTCCTTATTTTTGCTCATCAGGGCTTCCAGCAGTTCTAGGAATGGAGATGACTGATGAAGTGACAACCACTGTGTCGCATTGTCTCTCAGCCTTAAAGGATAAGGTAACAGAACAATTTCCAAAGGAGTAGAAGAACATAAGAATTTTTTTCTCTTTCTTTAGTTTCTCTTTTTTATTTCTCTAACTGGAACTGAAAATCATTGCAGTGCAATTTGTGGACAGTCATGAACCATGGGTGGTTCTTGTTCTGGCTTTGGCTTTCTAGGATGCTCTGGAAGCTTGCTCTGTCTTAGGAACTTGGGCATATCCCTCTTTTGTGCTTTCTGCTCTCATGTTCTGCCTGCACCCTGACCAATTATTTTAGCAGAGAAATCAGTATTTCTAGGCTATGGAGGGCATGGGATTGTGTTAAATAGGTTTAGGCTGTAGGGTCAAAGCTGGCACTATGGAAATTACTATGGAAATGAAATGAGATTCCACTGAACTCTCAAAGAACTGAAATCAAAGATATTTGTGCTTTCCTTGATAAAAATAAGGAGCTGATCTCTGACCTCTATATATGACAGAAACTTCCTTTAGTCCATTTTCACTTGTGTTAGCATTTAGAGAGTCTGACTTCAAAAAATACTTTTCTCATTTTTCAGCCCTTTCTTTGTGTTTATCATGACTTCTTTCATCCTACCTTTCAAAGCCTTGATAAACACTTGCATATTTAGCTTCTCATTGATTCTTTGGGTATTATTAGACCAAATTTAACACTGAATAAAATAAAATGAACTCCAGAACATTTAGTAAGTCAGCTTCCCAGCTTGGATGGGACGGCAGGAGTCCTGACTCCTAGGCTGTTATTCTAACCACTAAACCACATTCTCTTCTCTTGCCTTATGTCTTCTGGGAATCATCCGTCAAATAACTTTCCTGCATTTCCTTTTATTGCTTCCCAGGTAATGTTTATTGCTTTGGAAGTAACTAATCATTGGCTGGGCTGTGCTTAGATGCAATTAAAAGAATATTCCACACCCCCCTCTTAAAATGCAGAGCATCTCTGAGATTCCTAATCATCTGAGTTTTATAACTCTGTTTTATTACTTTCCAAATATACAATGCTCATAAAAAAGGTAATTGGATCTTTACAATAATGCCATTTCCTAATCTTCACCAATGAAAGAAAATTATCATCACATAGCAGAATATTATGTTTCAATTGTTTTGCTCTCTTATCCCATGTCAAAAGTTTTGAGGGCAAATGTAAGGTATAAATATTAAGCCATCACTACTGAACAAAGTGGTTGTTAGGGGTGATGATAATTCTGTTAAACAGGGAGCATCAAGGATGAAGGGATAAGGTAAAAATATAGAGATGACATAGCTTGAAGTAATAGAGAAAAATACACCATAGCAAGTGTTTAGTTTAAACTCTTATTAAATAGGAAAGCTAAGAGCCATGTTTTTGCCTCAGTTATTAAAGTACATAAAATCACAGAACTATTTAGGTTGAAAAAGACCTCTAGGATCATCAAGTCCAACCATTGGCAGAGCACTGCCAAGCCCACCACTGAAACATGTCTTTAAGTGCCATGTCTATAAGTCTTTTAGACACTTCCAGGGACAGTCACTCCACCACTTCCCTGGGCAGTCTGTTCCAATGTTTAACAATCCTTTTTTGTGGAGAAATTTTGCCTAATAGCCAATCTCAATCTGCTGTAGCACAAACTGATGTAATTTCCTCCTGTCCTGTCACTTGTTAGCTGGGAGAAGAGACCAAGCTCCATCTCACTACAGCCTCCTTTTGGGTAGTTATCCATGGCTGGGCAGCTTTGCCCCAAGGAGGCACACTGGAATCCTTTACTTGCTTCAGTACTGGAGCAGGTTGAAAGTGGTTTCAACAGCCACCAAACACAACAAGAAACACACCACATCAGGGGTGATAATTGGGCCAAAGAATCAGAAAGTGTAAGAAGCTGAACGGCAATGACAGCAATGTGTTTATTTAAACAAACAAACAAACAAACAAAACTGTTTTATTGTCAGGCTTCATCCTCAATTGCTCTTATTTTCAGAGGAGCTGAAAGTAAGATCGAGACTGTAGGGGCTCAAGCTGAGGCCATTTGTAGAAATATAAAGCCCTAATGAAGCCTCTGTTGCATTTCCCTATGTGTGAGGTGGGGACAATAACCTCTTTTGCTGGCAAGTGTTGCAATTCCTTTAGGACAAGGTTTGTTCCTTAATTTGAAATGAGCAGCACTTTGCCCAGCAGGGCTCTGACTTTTCATTGAACGGCTTGAATTTGCAGCAAGGCAAAAATACACAAACTGAAAGGATAACAGAACTTGGGTAGGTTAATTTCAAGCTACTTTCAAATTTCCCTTGTCCCTGTATTCATGTGGCAAATGCAGAGATATAATTTCTGTCTGGGACAGTTTGCAATTAAAAAAGCCCTCTGTTGTCCTGCATGGGAAGCAAGGATTCAGATATGGCTTGTCTGTGATCCACTCCCATTGCCATGGCTCTCAGCCCTGAGAACTGGCAGTGCATTACAACAGGGGCTACTGGTATTTAGAAGTGACCTGCCTGACACAGCTCTCTCTGCCACATTATACAGGACACTACAGGCATTGGATGACATAGAAATGAAAGGCAAATGTGGGATTAAAAGGGGTGTTCAAGGTCACCAACACTATCCCTCAAATATAAGAAGCATCATCCCATGCAAGCCTGCTCAGGACTGTCTAAAAATTGCTTTTTATCTTGTCTAATCTTCTGTTCTGGAAGGAATTCCAAAACTCATTCTTGAAACAGTTAAAAAATTTCTAGTTTCCTGCCTAAATTTATTTTTGGCATATTTGTAGTAATCTGTTCTTGTGCCAGCATCATCTTTTAGCTTAAAGACCTCTGCTCCCTCCCCAGTATTTACCTGGTGGATATATTTAGAGTCTGAAATTGTATCATTTCCCTGCCCTCCTCTTCCAGCCTTTCCTGTGAGAAATGAAACCCAGATTGGCTTTGCAGTAACCCCAAGCCCCCCCCCCCACACACACACTGCAGCCATCCAAATTGCCATTTTTTTGGTTGCAGTTTAAATTCTTTCTTGAAAATGTTCACAACAGAATATGGGTGGGAAAAGGGAGGGGAAGGGAGGGGAGGGGCGAAGTGTTATAGTCAGTATTGCTCTGAAGAAAATGAAAGTCCAGACAGAAAAAGAGATTTGTCTATGTTGACACAAGTGACTAAAGCAAGAGGAGATTTTGAGTCTTCTGGTGCCAAGCCCACTACCTTCAAACTCTTATTCATGGCACACCTCCATCATAGCAAAGGGCTATTAAGGTTCTCAAACCCAGCATTTCACCCTGTGATCTTCTAAGTCTCATCCAATTTGTTCATGAAATGAAAATCTATCAGGAAGGGTCTGCTGTCTCTGCATATTAATATCAGCTAAAACTAGATCTTTTATTATCAACTTCCTTGCTTTTCCCTTTTGCCAAAAAGGCAGTGTGAAGGTTACCCTTAAGGTCAGCTGCTGTCCACATTTATTGGTTTATTCCCAGATTCTGAGTTACTGATATTGAGCTTGTCCAGGAAATCAGTGCAGTATAACATTAGGGTCATTGATAGCCTGCTGCTCTTTATGCATTTTAAAAAGATTACCTTACAGAGTAAAATAAATTCTGAAAAGAGAACTTCAATGTCTTCCACTGCTAATCCAAAGCTTTGTAAATCCTTGGGCTGGTGTTTTATTTTATTTTTACACTGTCTTTCCCCTAAAGCTGTCTTAAATGGTCAAAGCAGGTTTCATCCTTTTTTTGTTTGTTTGTTTGTTTGTTTTGGGGGTTTTTTGTTTGTTTTTTCCATTTCTCCTGAAGACAAAACAAATGCCCACTGCACACATATTCAGATAATTGACCTACTTGGATTCATTCCCTGCATATTGCTAGACTGTATTTTAGCTTGCTGGGCCCCAGGAATGAAAACAGAATCATAGGCTCATGGTATCAGCAGGGCTGTGACCTCTGTCTGAATGCTGTTTCCTCCAGCCATCTCACTGGTGGTCTCTGTTTCTTGCCCTTTTCTTAAAATTCACTTCAGGGACACAAGTATGTCCCTGTACTTTGTTTTTCAGAACACCCACAAATGCACCAATGCTTTGCTTTTCATGTTCCTGCCTGCCCATTTTGTCTCCTGCGTGTGAGTTTGGTTGCTGTGCAGCTCCCCTCCCTTTCCTGCCTTAATGCTGTTACAGGATATTGCTGTTTGCTAAGAAATGAAAGATGATATTTAAAGGGATGCTAGTACTAGGTTGACTGCTGTTGAATTTCAGAGTCACTGGTACAAATACTGAATTGTATTACTTTCATGGTAACGCTCTCCCCAAAGGATTCTCCTCTTGCCTCATATGCTCAGTCCCTGGTCAGTTCAGATCTGATTGCTCATCTGTTAGATGTAATAATAGTATCACACTGTAGCTCTACAGTGCCTTTCATCTCATGTGTTTTGCAGAGTCTGGGCAGCTGTTGTAGAGAAACAGGTGGAAAGCTGAGTGCTGAGGCTCCTTCTAAAGTAATTTCAGTTGACATATATTTAGTGAACCCATCCTGCTGATAAAGAGGTACAGTGTGTATTATATAATATATATACACACAGCTAATTAAAATGACAGCACTGCACCAGTGGCCAGCTGGGACAGATCTCCTTCCACAGCACCTTTCTTCATCAGCCCCCACCTTCCCAGGCTGCTCACCAAGGAGCACTCACCAGCACTGATGTTTCAGAACATGATTTTTGTAGTCTCGTGATGACTGAGGGCATCTGTCTGCACACAACTTGGGAATATGGCTGTGTTTCATGAAGTTGCCACCTCTCTATCTGCTCTGATGCATTTTTAGCAACTCCAACTCAAGTCATAGGAGGAAGGATCCTGTTTGCCCAGAAATAAGTTGCAAATGTGGCAACTGCATTAGCCATGTTACTGGAAGTTTAAAAGAAGATGGAAACCAGAGCAAAAGGGATGTGATTTTGGAGGCTAAAATGGTAACTCCGAGAAGTAGCTAGAAAGTCGAATGTATCTGCTTTGCTTAGCACAGCTGAACTTGGGACATTTCTGGGAACTGGGCCAAAACACACACACATGATATAGCACAGTATCCTACCTGGATATTATCTGAGGTCTTTAAGGCAAAACTAACTCATCTGGGCACTACTTGTGTCTGTTCTGCTGAACGACTCTGGTGACACCAGAGCAAGCTCGTGAGCACTGGGTGAAACAGCTTTCTAGCCCTGGACCAAAGCCCCAAGCAGATCTTTGATTTTCTCAAACCCAAAAAACCAAGTTGTGCTAGGAGGCAAATCCTGAAGCCTGATGAGCAAGAAGGGGAATTCAGGTGAAATTATAACAGCGGGGAGCAACTGCATGAGGAAGAGGGTTGGCTTTTTTCAGTGCTGAGGTTGTACCAGCACAGTCTCCAGTATAGACAAAATTGTCACCATGGATTGTAATTTCCTCTTCCAGTAGAGGAAGCAGCTATACTGGAGTGGTTTGTGATCCTTTAGTAGGAACTGAATCTTGCCTTTGCCTGTTAGCATCTTGCACTGATGTGGATGCAAGTGGCTGAGATGTGCAGTCCAGAGGGAAAGAGCAAGAGAAAGTGAGAATGGTGGAGACCTTGCCACACACTGAATGGCAAATTCATGTTTTCTAAAAATAGTAACTCACCTTCATCACAACACTAATCTGCACTGCAGCTTCAGATTTGCTTGTAAATCTCCTCTTGGTCACACACCAAACCTCCTGATTACAACATGGCAATGCAATAAATTGCAAGTGATCTGCTCAGAAGTATATATGGGATGAAACCTAGAGCAGCATTACAGACCAAATTCTGATGCTGTCCATTCGTACCACTCAAGTAATGTCTGTCATCCCACACCTTCCCACAATTCCCTCTGTATTCCCAGAAAGAACAGACCTTTTTTTTTTTTTTTTTTTTTTTTTAACCGTTTCTTTAAGAATTTAGGGTGAAGATCACTTCTGTGGTAGAGATAAAACCCAAAAGATTTTCCCTAGTATTCCTGAAGCCGTGCATGTATGATGACCACGGCAGCATGGGCACCAGGATACAAGGTATTTTACAGTAGCACTACTCTTACTCCAGCCCAACTACTTCCAGTTGAAATACACTTCTTCAGTGGGGACAGATGCCAAGAGCAAAAGACCCTTCTGTTGTGTGTAGGGGGGTGACCAGCGTGACTGTATATTCATGGAAACAGATGGAACAGTTTATACTACAGTACTCATGCATATTTGGTTTGTATTTGAATGAAGACTAACAGATGCAATGTGCTATTTTATTTTTTAGGAAATATATGATTAGATATGGTTAATTTGCAGAGGGTAATGAGCTACATGCCCTTATTAAAAAGTCATATATTTATGTACATTTCTAGCAGAAACATCTTTCTCTTGAAAAAGGGAACTGTCTGTTAAAAACAGAAGAGATGACCTTTTCAAACTGGTATCTCAGTTGTGTGCCTACTCCTTTTTTACAGCTTCTTACAGATGTTTATTAAGAAGTCAAGACAGGAGGATACTGATGACTGAATTGGGATCCTCCAGAAATTTGTTCTCTGCATCTGGTTAGGTTGTTTTCATATGCATATACCTCACATACTGGCCTCTCAACTGCCTGAAAGGAGGTTGTAGCAAGGCTGGAGTCAGTCTGTTCTTCCATGCACTAAGGAACAGGACAACAGGAAATGGCCTCAAGTGGCAGCAGGGGGTTTAGATTGGATATTAGGGAAAGATTCTTGAGCAAGAGGATTGTCAGGCTTTGGAACAGCCTACCCAGGGCAGTCAGTGGTGGAGTCACCATCCCAGGAGTGATTTACAATATGTGCAGATGTGGCACTTGGGACATGGTTTAGTGGTGGGCTTGGCAGTGCTCCACTGGACTCAATGACCTTACAGGGCTTTTCCAACCCAAACTATTTTATGATTTTATACCTAAATAATTTTGTTTTGAGCAAATCTCCAAGAAAACTGCATTTCATTCTCATCATGTTGACAAGGTCTTCAGCATCTTGAACTTGACTGACCTTGATATTTCAATCATCATATAATGAGACATTAAGTGAAATATTACTAGGTGAGCTGTCGCTTACTTGGGCATTAAGCAATTAATAGCCACTTTGAAGTACTTTTTCTTTTTACCTCTGTGAAAAAGAGAATTGATATAAAGATGCTTCCCCCCTGAATTTAATAAATTAATACCATGTCCTAAGGTGAGAAGGCTTTTTTTTAGTCCCATAAATTCTGCAGACTGACTATGCTAAAGGTGTATACCAGCATTTCTTGTTTCAGAGCGCGGGAGTCAGTAGCAGCAGATCAATTCCTATTCCTTGAAGACCTCAGTAACATTCTGGGTAGACTCAGGGGACTGAGCGTCAGAGGTCACTAGTCTAGTCTAGTCCCAGTCTTGCCAATGACAGAGAATGCAACATCAACCAGATATAATTAACATGAAGCCTTGCAGCTGCCTATGCACACACACACTTTGCAGGTTTGCACAAGTTTGCAAATTTGTACATTGCCATTTCATAGCAATGCCATGAGGTTTACTTCCTTTAACTTTTAGCAAAAGGGAGTTATTAGTCTAGGATGTGGATGCCCGTAGTGCCAAGGATGGCAGTCAGTTGTTTCAGTGCTAACTGCACAAAGCTGATGAGAAAGACACCTGAGCACAAAAACCTGGGTCACCCTTTCCATTAAAGCACTCCGAGATTTTTAACATCCCTGCAGAGCAGATGAAATCAAAGTCTCCTTCAAAGCAATGACCCACAGTGCCACACTGCTGTGTTTTCCTGTCCTAGTGTGATGAAAAGCCAAGCAGACTAGGCTGATGAGTTCAGTCCAGTGGGAGTGTGTGTTTCCCAACATCTGGCCCAGGCTTTACTGATGTTGCTCAGCCACAGGAACAGCCCTTGTGCCACTTTATTAAGCGGAAGCAACGTGGCTTTTTCATGGTGTGTATTATCAGATCAGGTCTATCTCAAATAAATCATATCAGCCCACACTGTCATCTCCTTCCACCCACTTTTTTGTAAAACTTCCATCAGCCAAGCTTACATGCACAGAATTTTCACAGTGGGTAGTTTGCCAAAAAAAAAAAAAAAAAAAAAAAAAAAAAAAAGAAAAGTAAAAAAAGGGACAAGACTTGGCCTTTATTTGAGAGATAGCTTCCTTTGTAGCATTGGGAAAGGAGGAAGGATTGTGATAAACATCATTACTAGCAAGTAATTTTTCCTTTTCTGATGCAGCTCTACAGTGAGTTTGTTATCTGCCTGCATGAAAGATCTTTTCAAGATGTTTCTAGTCCCCAAGGAAGTGAGAGACTTCCAAATGATAATAAAAGAGGGATGTCAGGGGGGAGAAGATGTCTCTCTTGTTCCTCTAACACTTGACAAAGCACTTTGCCCCCCTTCCCAGCACTACTTTCCTAAGCAATTTGGGAGGGAAATGAGCTTGCTTGCAGATATTTTTGTTCTTTAGCTAAAGAAACAAATGCATTCACTGAATATAGCTCTGCCAAGAAAATAAGAACATGGGCAGGACTTTGAATGGAGCCACTGATGGGAATGAAGGAGAGGAACAGTTCGCTGTTTGAATTGCTCATCAGGAAGAAATAAAGGTGAAGAAAGGGAGGGAGGAAATGGAGTTGTTTGAGTGAGGATGCTGAATGCAAAATCTGAGTGGAAGAAATAGTAAATGCTGAGAAGAAGCTGGATGAGTCTGAGTCATGCAACATACTCCCTCCCCCCCACCCAGTCCCCCCAAAGCTGTGTAAAACAGACGCTGCAACAACCCACCTCAGAAGCCTTTCATGCAATCATTCAATCATTATAGAAAAATTGACCCTGGGGCAAGGTCATGTCTTCAACAGATGGACAGAACCAGCTCTCCTGTGCTTCTCTCTATTGCGCAAGAGGGCTGGGATCTCAATGGTTTTGAGTGGCAGCTCAGAGATTTTATGGCACATCATGATGGACTTACTGCCTGTTTCCTAACTTCCTAACTGCAGGGATACATAGAACCTCAAACTATCCTAATTCTTGCTCTTCTTATACCAACTTTCCTAGCACAGTGATATTTTCAAAATACTCCCTGCTAGTGACCTTCTGAATTCCCTGTAATTTATAACATTCTTACTTTAAAATATTAGAAACTAGAGTCACTAACCAATTTTCAGTCAGTATTTTTGCAAGCGAAGGTATGTCTGCATATTTCCAAACACATGCAAGCAAAGAATCTGATAATTTTTTTTCATCCTAGTCTGGAATGCTATTCATAGGCTTATCTAGACTCAAAAATGTATTAATATAATTATTCTTGGAAAATTATTTCGAATTATTCATTTCAAAGTAACTCTCTATGTGGAATCAGAATAAACAGATACTTATGCCAAAGGAAACAATGCTGAAATAATTATTTCATAAAAGTTGTATTAGTACATTTCCAATTGGAGAGGAACTGGTATAAACAGGAAAGAAGCAAACCCTATTGTCTCCCTCCTTCGTTACAGCCTTGTTTTACAGCCCAATAGGCAATAATGAGGCTGTAGATCTATGTCGTCTTCTTAGAATCCAAAAGGCTTTACAGAGTCTGTTGGATGAATTTCAACACCCTGTTCAAGTCCAAGGAGGAAATAAGCTCTTCCAGAAATTCACCAATCTTCCTTTTTCTTCTTTGAGTCTGGCTGTATCTCAAAGGAACCTTATGGACCATCTGTCCCTCCAATTCTCTCAACCCCCACATGCCACCATCGATAAGACATCAATCTGTGAAGCAGCTCTGGGAGAGATTTTTTAGTAGTTTCTCTAGGAAAGCATGCGAGTGACTCCTCTGCAGAATCTATATGCTCTCTGTGCCTGCTGGGGAAAAGGGGTATTGACCTCTCTCCATCTCTTATCTGGTCTGGACATTCTTCTCTTGAAGGATAAAATATATTGGCAAGAACTTTAGACAAAGCCAAGAATGAATTAACCAAATCCAATTCAGGGAGGACATTGATAAACAGTGCATAGCTCATGAGAGCATTAAAGGTTTGGAAAACATTACTTACAGTGAGAAACTCCAGAAGGAAAGAACTAAGAGAAGGTTAAGGATTAAGTTCGTCACTGTCTATGGGGAAATGAATCTACTGGAGTACTGTTCAGGGGCAGTAATAGATGTTCTGGGTCTGTGGTGTCTTTGGGAACCCTTCCTGACTACCTTCTCTTACTTTTTGTGCTCATATGGGACTAACCATAATCTCATGCAGACAATGCAAAATGCTGGTGCCAGTGACTGAGATAAAAATGACTGGAGGCTGCATTTACTTGAGAGTTCAGACTGTGGCTCTTTCTAAAGGTCTTCAATAAAATCTTCTGTTGTGAGGTGGAAAAATATCTCCCAGAAAAAAGCATTGTTATCTTCCAAAACATTCCTTTAGAAACTGATCTCCTCCTTAATCATGCAGCTTACAGAAAGAAGCTGCCTGAACTCTTCTGTTTAAGTTTGCCTATAGAGATCCACTAAAATGCTGAGAACTGAGTTCCAGAACTTATGTCCTCAATTTATTTTTACCCTTTAAAAAAAATTATTTATTTAATTTTTGCCCCTTTAGGCCCAGAAGTTCTCTGTTCAATAATCCAACAACTAACATAGCAATATATCTTTTTTTTTTTTTTTTTCTTGTCAAAATTTCAGTAATTTTTGTCCAAATACTGAGAGGGTTTATCCATTTGCAGTGAAGAAAAATAAGACTGTCCACTGATGTTTCTCCAGGTTTCATCTTCGGTTCACACAAATCACAAGGTCTAACAGCTCACACACGACCCCTCTATGAAAATATTCCATTCAGCCTTAGGACCCATTGAGTTTTTGTGACTTGACCTCTGCTTTCTGCTTGCTCCATTCACAGAAAGAAAATGACCAAAGAGGGCAAATTTGTCCTGATTTGAGAGCAGCCAAATACTAGTGAAAGGAGATTTGTGCAGATGGAATAGCAAGGGGGCAACCACACTTGTGGACAGTCAACAGCCAAAAATATTCAGGTGGGGTTGAGTGACACTGTGGCCTGACAAAGGAGAAGGAGAGCGCATTCCCCCTGCTGCTGTGTGTCACAGCAAGTCTAGTTTAGGCGTATAATTTACAAATATATGCATATATATTATATTTGCATAAATGTTTAAGTGAGCCTTTACCATCTTTATCAACCAAACTTCTAACATGCTTCTCTACAGCTCCATCAGGTAGCATTTTTCTAAGCCTTTTCCTTATTCTTCTTTGTAGACTGATCCCATGCCCAAATTTTTACTTTCCTGACACCAGGAGTAAACATCTGTAATACCCAAAGTCATTACCTTTCTTTTCCTGAGAACTGAGCCAGGATTAACACTTTTTCAAACTTCTACAAACATAGCAGCCATTTCATGGCAGTTCCCCAATATATGACGGGTCGAATCTCCAGTCTGGGTAACAGGCTTCTTTCAGGACAGATGAATAATGCATCCAGCAAATTGCACATGTTCCAGAGGGAACACCTTGTATTAAATTCCAAGGAGGAGTGGAACCAGCTACAGGTAAAGTTTGCTTTGTTGAGCGTTAATGAAACTAATGGGGTATGTTTATGTCACACCTTTCATTCCAAATGATCAAGTGCTTTGTGAGCCTTAATCATTTCACCCATCAGTGAACTGCAGACTCCTCTGGGGTGGAACATTAACAGCTGCTTGGTAGAGCACAGCAGCAAGCCAGAGCAATTAATGAAGGACAAACAACCCTTCCAACTACAGGAGCAAAAGGAAATTTTGTTAAGTGGAATGTAATTATCCAAAGCAGAGAGAGGGAGACATTTCCCTTCATACTCTGATCTGGGTTTACAGCCACTTTTCCAGTCCCTGTGTTACTGGAGAGTCATCATCCTAGCCTGACTCTGAGGTTGCAGTATTCCATTCTAAGAAAGAAGCAAAACTCCCAAAAGAAAAACATCTTCAATTTTTTGGTGGGATTCCAGATTACCATTTGCCTTTTCCAAACACCTAAACCAAACTAGAAGCAAACTAAGAAAGTGGCTGGAGATGAAGGCTCAGTACATATATGTTCCACACAAGCAACATGACTCTCTCTCAGCTATAAAATCTGTGCATTATATAAATGGGAGAAACCATTGTCTCTAAACTATTTGTGGCAGAGTGGCTTGATTTAAATTATAATCATGGTTTAAACCAGGAAGCAGAGAATCTTGATTTAAATAATCAGGTTTAATCTTGTTTTGCATGTGTGCTTTTCAGTTATTTTCTTTTAAAACTGGTTGATTCTCACTGATTGGTATAATTTGCTGCTTCTTTATGCTAAATCAAAAAGTATCCTATATCTATACATATTTATTTCAGCAATTATATAGTTCAGCATGCATTTATTCAGATTCCTACTTTTTTACATTTTTTATGAAGAGAAAATGGTGAACAACAGATTTCTTATTCAGTAGATGATTACTGGCTTTTTCAGTATTTTTTGTTGTCTTACATTTATTTGAAATTCACGTCAAAACTGCATTAAAATGGAAACTGGAATATGGTCGTAATTTCACCCCCCTCCTATCAAACTAAGGGTAATAAAAGTACTTCACCATGCTGGAGATTGAGAAGAAAATAAGTCTTGCACAAAAAATGCGTTGGTGAGAACGAAGTCAGTGTCCATTGTCACTGGGGAGCCGGAGCAGGGGTGCATTTCCAACAGAGTTTGGCAGTGCTCCTTCCTTGCTGGGAACTCTGGTTTAAATAGCCCCCAGATGTTTTTGTTATGCCACCCTCAATCACTGGCCCTTATTTGTCTCAAATTGGGAGGATCATCTGTTGGCTGGGATTTCTGCTGTTCTGTAGGAGAGCGCACGGGAGGTGTGTGGAAACTGAGGTCAAGAGCTCTGTGTGCTGGCACCCTTGAAGAAAGGCTTTAAAACACATGGTTTTGGGGGATAAGTCAGAGCTGGCTTCCTTGAGCAGTTGGACTATCATGAGCATGAGGATGGAGAGCCCCTGAAAGGTCATGGGGATGGGTACCCAAGGTGGAAAGCTCTTAAACAAGTTGGTCCCTCAGATATAATCATAAAATCACAAAATTATTTCAGTTAGAAAGGACCATACAGATCATTGAGTTCCATCCCCCTGCCATGGGCAGGGACACCTTTTACTGGATCAAGTTCTTTAGAACCCCATCTAACCTTGCCTTGAACATTTCCTGGGATGGGTCATCTAGAACTTCTGTGGGCAGTCTGTGGCAGTGCTTCAGCAACCCTACGGTAAAGAATTTCCTTATATCATCTAATCTATATCACTTGTCTGCTAGTTTAAAGTCATTCCTCCTTGTCCTGTCACTATCTGTCTGCGTAAAAAGCTATGAATTATTGTTTTCTTTTTGTATACATCATTCAGTAAGACCTTTGCTGTGGTGGAGAAAACTAAACAACAACCTGCCCTAGAGCTTATAATTAAAGTTTTTAGGGGCAGTCCAAAGAAATATTGAAAACTTTGCAGAATTAGGGCAGTAATACATTTTCAATCATTGCCCTTGATTGAATAATGTTGCTAAAAGTTAATAAAAATCCTCTGAGAAATAAAACAATGAGATTTTAATGAATAAATTCTCATGGCAGAAGTTATGCTTTCCTTTATTTGGAGCTCAGTGTGCACCTCTGGGCATGGGTAAACCAAAAATAACGTGCTCTTTCCTCTCACTTTGTTCTGCTTATAGAAGGAAACACATCTTCACTGAAAGAAACAAAGCCAAATACCTCAAGGGGCATTGTAGGAGACTGAACCAGATGTGGACTAACACTGTGTGCTGAACTGAGAAGCAGATCCAGTGAGCCAAAGGGGAATTCAGAAGTACAGACATGAGCATCTGGAAATGCCCAGTTGGGAAGAATGTGTGAAGAGGTAATGGTGGGTATAGAAAGCTAGGTGCTCCAGGCTTTCTTCCCAATTTCTTCCAATATTCCCTCTTCAGGGAATAATGCTTTATGTAGTTGAAAGTCTGGCATGGTGAATGGACGTGTCCTGCCCATTCCAGCTTGATGTGACCCCCAAAAGACCCAGGATGAAGAAAAAAGATGGAGAAAAGGCAATTGCAAGCTTTGGCTCCCTGTTCCTAGCTTAACCAGATGGTTAACTCTGGATGCAAGAGTCTGTGGACCACACAGATAGATATCCAGCCATTTTGGGCTCTCAGCCATCACCCCATCCTTGTTGATGGGATATTTACTGTCTCCTAATTCTTCGCTTCTGTCATGCTGCTTCTCTTTCATCTGTTCCAGAGAGATCAATCATTTGCCTAGAATAGAGTTTAGGTCTGGGTCTAAATATAAAATTCTACTCCACGTGATCACTGAGCTGCAGGTCCACCCTGACTCCAGTACTAATATCCAGTGCCATGCCAGCTCTGATGGCTCTCAGTGTCCCGACCATAATCCTCAGTCCATGGCAGCAGCCACTCCTGATTGGCAATGATGCACAAATCCCACCCCAAAACCAGGCTGGAAGCAAAGTGCTACTATCAAAAGAGTAATAGGCTTCATGCTGCTGAACATAGGTTTATTCCCCTTGGGGTGTATCACACCAAAAGAAATTATTTATGGCACTCAGAAACAGTGTAAAAAATGCACAGATTTGCTTCCAAAATACTTGGCAGCTTGCCTGCAATATTAATAAATACAATTATTTTCCTTAAAAAAAGCTCCATGGTAAGGCAGCTTTAAGTGGCAAAGGAAAGGACAGAAATTAATGGCACAATTACAAAGAACAGTAAATTCTTACCTGTTAATGTTGTTTCTACATGCCCTCTCTCCCAATATTCAGGCTAATAATGAGCTTTTAGAGTTTAAAGCTTTTTTCCCTGCCTCATGGTTTCAAAATCATCACAATAATAATAATAACGTGAAACCTACACACTAACCTATATTGAACTGCAGTTCATTACAGCAGAATAACATTGTGAAGGACTTTAATGTCAGCATCCTTTCAGATGCAGATCAAGTAATGCAGAAAGTATATTCCCTACAGCACACCATACAGCAATAAAATTAACAAAAAAAAGGAAGTATAAAAACTTCTTTTCCTCTAGGGACAAAGAGGCTAGCAATGAGATAAATTAGTCCTAGAAATCAGTGGGAATTCCTTCACTGTGAAACAAAATCAAGATACTGGCCACTAATGCTGCACTTAAAGTACTAAACTCATGAATCTCAGGTGCCTTCGCCTCTTAAATGGAGAGCAAAGATGCTGCTGGTTCACTTTGTAGTGGTACCAAAGGGACAGTCAGCTCTCAAGTGGGTTGAATCCTGTCTCAGAAGCAGTGACATCCTCATTTTGAAAGGCTGTTTTGCACCCAGTGGGCTGGGAGTTGGTTGAATGTGGAGGGAGATAAGGATCTGTTGTCCTAAACCACATCAATTCACTGTCCCATCTGGGTAAAACCTTCTCTGAGATTCTTGTGAAGGAGTGAGGTGGTGACTCACCTATTCACTTTCAAGAAATTATCTCAGGACTAATATCCAAAAAGGACAAAAAAGATAAGAGGACAAAAGAATAGGAGGAATATATCATCAAGAATGCCAGTGATTAGAAGGTTGGATCACAAGTAAGGAAGATGTAACAGCCTTCAAGGGAGCCATTTTTCAGTGGAAAATGTAGCATTTGATGGTCAAACAGTTAAAAGTCTCCTTTTTAGGACTAACATTCTTCATAGGAATATTTGTATCTTTACGGTTCGAGGGCCTGAAGGCACATTTCTTCCCTTGACCTTCACATTTCAAGTGATCACCATATCTCTGAATATCTCTGTAAGGTGGTTTCAATAAATTGCCATATCCCAACAATATCCACACACCGTTAAAATGGGGACTTTTTGGCAAATCCTGCGTGGAAAGGGGCAGTGAGAGAGTTTTGAGAAGCTGAAATAAGGAAGGGTATTAGTGAAAATTCCCTTCTGGATGCACTACCACTTTATGTAGTTCTTCACTAACTTCTGCAATCGATGATGAATCTTTAGTGCTAAGGGTTCGGGCTAATTTTTATTTCAGGCTGAAACATGTTGTTAATATTAAATTTACAACTGATGGGAGACAAGTGAAATATGACAGCCAGCAGATGTCTGATCTTGCCTGGGTAATTCTAATTTATTCTTGTTTTCCCTTACTAAAAAGTCATAAGGGAAATTTAAAGTATAGCTCATAGTGCATCCTTTTAAAATTACTATTTATTCTGAAAAATATTTTGTTTTTTAAAAAATTCCCTTTCTGAATTCTCCAGAATATGAGTATCACATTTTTGCCTGCATGATTTGCAGAAGAAGCATGTCTGAAGCACACACACATTTACAGGAAGTACTTTATAATGCACTGTTTAATTCAAAGAAGAAAAGAAAGGGATGATGGTGCTGCAACCACGGTAACAATATTAACAATAGAGTGGATGAAGCCTGAAAGGAAATTACTCAGCAAAACATGGTAATAAAAAGAAAAGTCACCATGGATTATCAACTGGGGTATTTTAGCAAATAATTTGTAATGTAGAGATTACACAGTAACTCTGGCATTGCTAATTGCACTGATATACTGAACTATACTTTGTGCCGGTGATTTGGGTCAACATGACTTGGGAAACAGGAAGGTGAATGTAAAGAAAACCAAGTAAAAATCCTTCCTCTGCAGACAGTCAGATCTATTATTATTTGCAAGGCACCTGGTACCAAATAGAGATAACATTAGGAGAAGAGCTCTCAACAACCAAAGGGAACAAGGAAAACACACAGAAATAATTAATGTTTGTCTAAAGCTCTCTTAGCTGTTTTAAAACAACTCTGAGAAGAAAATATTTTTAAAAAGCTGATGAAATGTGACTTGATCACTGAGACAGCTTTCTGATTTAATAAGAGGCCAAAATGGCTATCAGAAACCTAGCAGTGAACAGCATATTGTGGTGTATTTAACCAAAAGTATTGGGATTTATATCACTTAGGCATGCTGTTTTCAAAATACAGACTGTTACCACCATGCATCTAAGACCTGGTGTAACACTGCTGATGGCAACAGGAGCCTTCAAAGGCTTTGGTGAGCTCTGTATCAGTCACTGAATAAATGAAAGCATGAGTAATATTTATTAACTATCCTGGAGAAATACAATTGTAGCATTTCTTTGGTGTTTCTTGTTTTAAGTACTTGTCTTCAATTATTTCTGGCTTTAATGTACCCTCTTTCTAATATGTTCTATATTAAAAGCATTCAGTTCTGTTGAGTCTTAAAACCCTACACAGTTTCTTAAGCACTCTTTCCAGCAAAAGTAATGGCTCAAGCAGTGGAAGCAGAGAGTGTGGTGGTTACTGCAAGAAATGCTCTGTAAATCAGGTATTATGTCAATTAACATGGTTAAGAGTTGAGCCTGGGATAGTAGAGAAGGCAGAGCTATCATGTGAGCTTTAAAGCTCCTGATTGCCACCATACTTCAGTTTTACAACAGCCTAGAAGAATTTTCCAAAAAGGCAATTTATTTGATGAGAAGTTAAAGAAAAGTTAACTGTAACATATCTTCTATCTTTCTTGTTAAGTTGGTAAGGCTTGGAGAGCACGTTTGGATATTGAGCTGGCTGTTTGCTTGAGAGTTTTAAAATTAATTTAAATGCACTCCAGAACAGTAGTGACTAAAGGAAAAAATTCACAGCATGGTTTGGGTTGGAAGGAATCTTACAGGCCATGTAGCTCCAACCCCAGGGTTGCCCTGGGAAAACAGAGACACTTACTAGACTGGGTTGCTCACAGCCGCATCCAGGCTGGCCATGAACAATTCCAGGCATGGGACAGAAGGGGAAATTATTCCTGTTTGTTGTATCTGGGTCCATAATGAATTGGTGCTCCTAATCTTTTCACCAGTAAGTGTCTCTATTACTATAGCCACCATATCACCTTTGGCAGTGACCGGTGCTTTCGGAGGTGAAGCTAAAGATAAATGAACCCTGAGATGAAACTGTTCCTCCTAAACAGAGATGATCAACAGATGTGTGGTGGAAGTGTTGGGATCATCAAACCTACATCCAATTCATCATTAAATGGATGACTGGAGTCCAGCAATAAACCCTTCTGCAAACATAGAAGGCGTGCAGAAGATTTTGCAGGATGATGTTTCCCACATGGTTTTGAATTGTGAAGATGGAAAGAAGTTGCACAGGGCAATTTGATAGAAAAGGTCCTGCAGCTTGAATTTTGCCTTCTAGGGTGGTTAGATCTGGAATTTTAGTTTATGTCTACTAATCTCTCAGTGTGCTGAAGTCACACTTCAGCTACACTTGTACTGCAAAAATTACTTTACATAATAGATCACAGTTGAGCATCTTCAACTCAGTTGAACTGTCTTTAGCCATCTGATGTTAATCATCCTGTCTGTGAGATCCTTCTGGCCATTTGACACTGCCCACATTCTTCCAAGGAAGAGATGATGACAGAGAGAAACATCACACCCCTCCTGACAGCATTAATCATGGCTGACTTGTCCTGCTAATGAAAAAAACTGTTTCCTCTGTCTCTTGTTCTTTCTCATATTTAACCAACTACTTGTCTTGGTGGGTATGAACACTGAGCCCAGATTCCAATGAAAGCAAATCCTTAGTTTGGAATAGTTTGGAACAGCTTCTTTGGAATAGTTGAAAGTTAAACTGTACTGTTTATTTGTTTGTTTGATTGATTGATTGATTGATTTTGAAGGCTGCAACTCCAGTTTCAGAAAGACAAATTTTAAAAATGCTGTTGACCCAGGCGTACAGTAACTCTTTAATGATTGTACTGAGCAAACCAGTAAGTTCATATCACACTGAAGGTAGAGGGAAAAAGTGGTTTGGTTTTGTTGTTGGTGGCAGAGTTTTTTGGTTGGCTGGTTTTGCCCTTTTTTTTTTTTTTTTTTTTTTTTTTTTTTTTGAGGGGAGGTGGGCAGGGAAGAAGATAGGATTTTGCACTGGAATATCTACCCATTTTCTGCCCATTTCTCAAATTCAAATCTGTCCAGAGATTACCACCATGATTCATAACACTTTGAGTGGATCCAGGTTAAGATCTCCATTACAGACCCAAAGGAAATAGACACAGCTCATGGATGCTTGCACACAAACACTGACCATGTCCACATAAGTTAGGAGTCCCCTAGGCAGTACAAAAGCCCAGCCTGAGTAGTCCTGCACAGCCCCAGAGGAATAAGGCACAGCAGCTCTTTGTCTAGTTTATACTTAAAATCTTTTAGCACTGGGGTTCCTCAGACTCTTCCTATCTCCTCCAATACCAAACTGCCTTCCAACTGTTTATGAGTAGAGGAGTCTCTAGGTACTGTCTTTTAACTGTTTTTGCTATGAGTGATGTTCAGAAGATGGAGACTGTTCTTGGAGATGCTCAGTGGGAGCAATGGACATGAGCTGCAGTAGCAATTCATACCAGCTCATAGAAGAAGAGTTGTGCACAGCAAGCCTGGTCAGCTGCAGAACCAGGACATAGAGGTCATGGCCTCTCCATTCTCATAGATACTCAAAGTGTACTTGAAAAAAGCACTGAGTGCCAATCCAACCTCCAACTAAGCCCTGCTTTAACAAGGAGAGTGACCAGAGACTTCCAACAATGCCTTTCAGTATAAACTATCCTGTGCTACTGTATTTTTATGATGTTCTTATGGTTAGAAGGGTATTTTTTGCTCTGTTTTCTTTTTTTTTGTTTGGGGTTTTGTTGGAGTTTTTTTTGTATGGGTAAATTGCTGCAAAAAAAGCCAACTTCTGGAAGTTTATTTACCTTGTTCTTCTTCAATGTGCTCTTCTCCGTGGTAAACAGTTGCTGGCTCAGTACAAATCCTGTTCAGGGTTAGCTGAGGTACCACCAGGAAGCTCCAGGCTTCGGTCCAAATGACCACTTCAGGAACTTATTTTGCTTGAATCAGTCTTGCTGAGAAATAGTGCAATCTACTACAGGAAAGAAGTTCTCCTAACATCATTGCTAGACTTCCAGGAACCAGACTCTCTCTGTGCTTGGTTCTGAACTGTTAATGGGAGTTCACAGTTCCAGTTCAGATCATGATCATGCTGCAGAAAACCCCTTGAGCCATATAAAGTGCCTGCTACATCAGCAATACAGAATGATAGCACTGTCCCCAGACAAGGTGCAGCTTTGCAAAGGAACCATCCAGGTCAAGTGAAACACACTTCCCACTGGAGGGGAAGCCATTGTGGCTGTTTGAATGTGCAGGATGTGAAGTCAGGGCAATGCCAGAGTTATGACTCAACTCTTTGGTGAAAACAAACTCTTAACTTAGTAAATTCATTTGGCCACGTGAAAGCATTCAACCTAATGAAGGTGTTCCTGCTCAGGGCAGAGGCTTGGAACTAGACGTTTTTTAAGGTTCCTTCCAACCCAAACCATTCTGGGAATCTGTGAAAACCTCATAACAATTTAGATAAAGCTATGGATGGCTTTCCATGCCAGCTCCCTGTGCAAGTGATCTGTGGATTACAATATGCCCTGAAGGCTTCCTTAATGTTGGCGGTGGACTGTGACTGCACTTTTTGAGCAGCATATCTGTTCCTTCAAGGCAACACCATTCCTGAAATAAAAACAAACCTACTTTTGAAGGGAGTTAGACCTTTCCTTTTCTAGGAATACAATAAATGTTTTGGCAGAATCATGCTTCAACAGCTTTGTATTTACAAACATCTGAAGTAAATTCTGATTATTTATTTTGGATAAATAATGAACAGCATAAAAACTGCTGACTTTGACCCTCATTGGAAAAGTTGGTTTAATGGACCCCATAAACTCTTCTATTGATGGCAGGTTCATAAAATCCCTATTGACTTCAGCTAAAGGCTATAACTTCTATCAATACTGTCAACAATTAATATTGGCTCCTAAAGGTATCCTGTAAACTGAGTCATGGCATTATGTTACTTTACGTTGCCTTTAGCAAAATTTCATATCTTCTTGAAAATGTTTCTCTTATAAATATGGGATTTCTCAAAATAGCCTGTGTGATAGCTAGCAGCCCAGAGAAACACTACTTATGTGGAGTGAGGAGGGAGGAAACACCTTTATGTTTGGCAGACAAAGCTTCTAAGAAGATCTCAGGGCTTAATTTGCTCCTACAGCAGGTCTTAGGCTATGATGAGTTTGTGCACAAAGGTTTCTCATATCCTTATCTCTGCCAGGCAATTACAAAAAGAAAATGCTCAAATTCTGCCTACTTAAAATACTTTTCCCTAACCTGGTTTTCTTTCTACCTTGCAACATTTGTTTGGTTATGTTTATACCACCAGTTGAACTGCAGTCCCTATATTAAAGCAAACTTTTTATCAGTTCTGGACCACTTTTTCTGACCTGAACATCGTCTCATGTCTATGACATATTCCCAGGAAAATCTAAGTATTAGATGAAGCTCACCACCAGCACAGTTTGGATCTTAATATTTTCTTTCAAGTTCCACCACCTCCTTTTTGTTGGTATGGACAATACTATTACATACTGGACACCACAGCAATCTAAGTTTTATTTGTGTTACACAGTTTTTTTGCTTTAGTATGATACAGCCTGCATCATTTAAAACACCCAACATCTATGACTGTAAATGCCTAGGCTCCAAGGAAACTCCTACAGCACTTTATACAGCACTGTATGTTCTCTATCTCTCATTTCTCTTTTTCTAGTTGCTATGAAGTGATGGTTCAATGAATGGTTAGTGTATCATTAAACTTAAGGAAAGAGGAATGTTGTCTCCACCCTGACATGAGTCCTACACTCTCTGTGATTACTTTCAGTACAGCCTTTCAAGGCATGTGAAGTTGCTAATGTTCTGTTTCTAATATAATTTCATTTGTAAGTGATCTGTAGCCACAAAGTTGCACTTGCAGGTGTAGAGATAGCATTACAGAAAGCAGGGAAAAAGACTCTAGCAGATAATACAATTCTTCTCTGTTAAGACCAAAGGAAAAAAAAAAAACATAAAATTCTCTATACTGCTTTTCATAGTAGGCATGGAAAGAAAAGATGTATGGGATAGGATCACAGCTACTCATACATGACATGGAAAGCACAAAAGAGAGCTAAGTTAGAGGAGAATGGGATGGAAGCACAAGGTGCTTACTTTTGCCTGTTTTCTAGCAATTTCTTGTGAGTGTGCAAAACTTTAGTTAACCCTAATGATCCCTCTGATTTTTCATTAAAACACAAGGATCAGAAGGAAAACAATGTAACCTGAGACTGTGTGTCTGTTTGTAAGACACTACACTAAGAATCTTAAAAAAATATGGCAAAGATAATTTAAAAGGATTCTTCTGTACATCCTTTGAACAGAAGGCCATTTATCTTTGAACTCTGCCTAATATATCATTATCTCCAAGCAGAAACTTAATAAGCTTCAACTGTAATTTTGTTGGAGTTAAACATAAAATCATGTGGGTGGTGTATGCCTCACTATGTCATGGCTTTGAGAGGAAAACTTATCATCATTTGTCACTATAATACCGTGGCAAAAAGCATGAAAAGAACAAGTGATACAGTCATTTCACATGAGCTTTCTGCTCTGAGCACAAGTGCCCGATGACTTGTACGCAGCAGCTATATTAAGAAGCAGGCTGTGCTATAATTGAATTAAAGGTGCAAAGGCATATAGGACTGGATGAACTCCTGGGTCAAGTTGCAATTGAATCAAAATCCCCTCTCCTTCTCATACACTGCTTGGCAGAACTGCTGACCAAAAGGTTCGCAGACCTACAAAAGGCATGCAGGAATCCCCGCAGCTGGGGACACAAAGTTACTGAGATAAAAAAATCTGTGACCTTCAGCTTTTATTTCACACAAAGAAAAAGGCTTCTAAAAATATTTCGCCATCGTTTTCCTTCAGAGAGCAGTCAGCCAATTTACATAAATGAAACGGCTCCTGTCAAGGAACCAGCAAGGAAGAGAAGAAAATTATCTGCCCAGAAAATCTGGGCAAAGATAAGAGTAGCATCGGCCAGAGGAGGGGAGATTTAAATGCCTTCCCTCTGAAAGGTTGCTGCAAAAACCAGGGAGAGTATTACAGCTATTTAATGATCTCTGTCGCAGTGATAAATAAGTAGGAGCTTCTCCAGCAGTTCATTAACAAATACTCTGTAGGACAGTACAAAAGGCCACTGCATGGGGCTGTTAGAAGAGTGTTTCTACGGAGTCTGATAAAAAACCTAAGGAAGATTAAGGTGGAGTAGTAGGAAGAGACACTCCTGAGAGAGCCCAGGCTGACACTGGCACGCGCTGTCACCGCTTACCGGTTTCAGTGTTCTCGTGCTCCGTGTCGGTCAGGGTGAGGTTGGAGTTGGCCCGGCTGGACAAGCAGGAGCTGCGTCCGGACTTGGTGTTGCGCCCCCAGAGCCTGACTGGGTGCTCGGGCGACATGACCACGTCTGCTTCCGTGTCGGCGTCCGAGCCGGCGCTGAGGGAGTAGCCGCAGTGAGGCAGCCCCATGTCGGGCCGGTACACAGTCCCGTGCGTGGCTGCCACGTCCTCAAGGCCCAGCTCTCGCAAAGAGAAGTTGGCTCCTGTGAGGAAAGCACATCGGCCAGGTTATTCTTTGATAGGGCACGGTGCCATCTAGCACAAGTCAAGGGCAGAGGTGCTCATCCTCTGCCTTCATGTGGGGTACAGCAGCTCACAGGAACACTAATATCATACCAAAGATAGCTCTCCTCTCTGGTATTGCTCAGTGACGACAAGAGACCAAGAGAATCATAGAGTCATTAAGGTTTTAAGGTCATCGAGTCCAATCATTACTCAACACGTCTGTGTCCACCATGAGACAATATCTCTAAGAACCTCATCTACACTTTTTTTTAATAACTATGGTGAGAGATGGTGACTCCTCCACTTCTATAGGCAGCCTGTTGCAATCCTTGACCACTCTTCTACTGAAGAAATTTTTCCTTATATCCCACCTCAACCTCCCCTAGTGTCACTTGAGGCTATTTCCTGTTGTCCTATTGCATGTTACTTGGGAGAAGACACCAGTTCCCACCTCACGACATCCTCTTTTCAAAGATGCCAAGATTAAAAAGTGGCTGGATTCCTGCTTCTGGAACCTGACAAAAACTCAGGGCATGTTCAGTGAAATCATCAAGTTTGAAAGCAAAAACGAATGTAGAAATGTGCAATTCTTTAGGAGAGGCAAAAAGTAATCTTCTCGTGAGAAAAGCAAAATGAGGCGTGCAATGATCAAAAGTCCTGCCATACACCTGACAACTTCCCTACAATAGGCAACTTGAGTGAGTTCTGCTCATTGAAATCCCTGAAATTACATACTGGGGATTTAAATTTCCTTTGGTGATTTCACTTTCCCCTTGCTGACCACTTACACCTTGACTCAGTTTAGCTATTCATTCTGATAGAGACACAGCAGAGGTTATTTGGCTGCAAATAGATGCAATTGTTTAGCTGACTAAAAATACAACCTGAAAAGTGACTCTTGACTCCATGTCCAGTTACCTGCAGAGCTTCAAAATCAAACTGAATTGATGTGAATAAGGCTTCAAATATTAGCATACTTTGTTTGGAAAGTTCCACAAAGAGGCTGGGGAGAGCAATTCTAATCCACATTTATTTATTAATGCATGCATTTATTTTTAAACCCTGAATATCTTGAAAAGATTTTGGCCACCCATGAGTGCCTTTAGCTGCATAGTGCATTTATACAGCTCAATGCACCCCTGCTTCTGTTATGCTATGCCTTGGATGGATTAAGGAACTGCACAGTTTGCAGCTCAGGCGTATTTCAACAAGATAAATCTGAATGCACGAGCTCCAGGAAATTTCAGACACAAACCTTCCTTCAAAGTTCATAACTACTCATTATTGAAATCTATTCATCAAGTCTAGATCTCAAGGTCATATCCAAAGCTGAATTATCATTTTCTCCTTTCTCAAGACCCCACAGTTGTGTGGTTTTTCTCAGATTTCTGTTTGCTGATGTCAAATATCATATGATAGAAAATGTGTATCCAATAGAAATAGTCAGTTTTCTACTTTTCCAGAGTATGGTTTCACACTTGTGGAAACATCCTAGCTTATCCTTGAACCTTGCTGCTTGGGGAAGGTCTCTCATATTAGAGCACACATGCATCAGATGACAGGTGGCCAAAAGTAGATGCTATTTTACTACATTTTTTCATTCATTTGGCTTTACAGTTCCTGAATGCAAGGCGAATAATGGGACTGGACAACATTTCAATGTACAGTTCAGAGAATGAGCTGTTTGATGGCAGAAGAAAACTCTGGCTCAGCTGGTTACAGACTGCAGCTGACAATACTCCAACTCATAAAGGATTCATGAACTTCACACCTTTCTAATTGACCAAACAAGGTTAAAGCTTTCAGACAGAGTGGACAGAAAAGGTTGCTTGGGGCTCACACCTCTGTCCGACCCTAGAGCCTTGCTTGGGAAGCACAATGCAAGCTTGTGGCAAAGTAATCCATTTAACATGATTGTAAAGTGGTTTGAGAAATTGTCCTCCACAGTCTCATGGCATGAGGAAGCAAATAAACCTGACCTAAGTTATAAATGCTAGGAAGCAGTATCTCCCCAGAGATGGTGCTTTTCTCTTCTAGTTTTGACTTATGAGTAAGGCCATGGTTTTCTAAACCATCCCTTGTGGAGTCCTGAAAAACATCTTTAGGTTTTCCTTGCGTGTTTGAGTCACTGGTGGTGAGTTCCACCTTCACCTGAAAGAAGCCACACTCAGCACCATCAGGCACATCAATGTGCAGCATGACCGACGCTCTCCAGTAACAGCAGCTCATAAATTATGAAAAATGACTGCTACAATTAACTGAAAATCAAATTTATTTGCAACAAACAGCAGCAGATGCATTGATTTTCATATTCTATGCTCACTGTTGCCTTTTAAGCTGGAAGAACTCAAGTCAATAAAAGGAAGATAATAAATATCCAAGACTTTTTAATTCAGATCTGGTCTATTTTCTCCTGTGCTGACTTGCACATTTGCTGACACTCACTCTAGCTAAAACCATTTAAATGCTGACTTGTTTATTTACTGAATTTATTTGGTCAATTTGAAATGTTTCCCTCCTCTGCCTTCCAAACTTTGCCTTGTTGATGTCAAGCAGGCTAATAAGGCTTGGTTTCAGTTGGCCTGAAGCCAAGCAGCATCACAAAGAGAGGTCCATTCATGGCTTACTGCCAGTGGAAAAAGTGGCACAGAAAGTCTGGTATTATTGTTAACACTCTTCAGGCCAGTTTTGGGAGCCTGAGGATAAACTGGAAGAAAGCTTTAAGTTGAGCCATTTGTGAGGGTTATATTAGAAACAGAACTGGCACTCTGACTTGGTTAGTCTTAACTTCTCAATGAATTTCAGCTACTTAGACCACTCATTTTTACTGTTTCTCAGTACCCTGCAAAATTTTCCTAGGAAAGTATGAGTTTGTGTATAGAAAAATTTACACTCCCTTGTCAAGAGACTGGATTTTCAAGGAAAGTAATCTTTTGTGGGCTTCTAAGGAGAAGTCCATGGACCTTCATGGCCTCATGGACCTCCAAGTTGAAAACCACTGACCTGGACTAATTCACATCTATCTTGCATGGTGAATATATTGTATGAAGTAAGCAAATGCAATGACCTAAAAAGTTTCCTTTTCTTTATAATGTCATACATTCCTTAGAGGGGATGAAGTACTTCAGAGTTGCTAAGAGGAAAACTGCTTTTATGATGTCAGTGTTACTTACAACAACTATTGGCCCTTTTGTTGATTATTGCCTGTTGTAGCTATCCTGAAACTCGAACACTAAAGCCATATGCATGAAGATACTTCTGCAAATAATTTTGCTTGTGTGTGCCTCGAAGATGAGTCTTGCAACAAAACCACAAGTGCATGATTTTTGAGGAGTGAAACGAAGCAGCCCCCAAGTTTAATGAGTGTAATTATATGCATTCCTTCTGGGGAATCAGTTTCCCTAAATTGCAGAGGACGTGCTCAGAGTACTCTGGGTTGGCTAGTTTATGTTCATTTTCTGGAATGCTGCCTACTCTATTCAACTCACTTTGCCATTTTATGCTTTTCTTGATGGACTTCTAAAAACAATTTATGTGAAGTCTTGGTTGGAATCTGAACTACATCTCTATAGAAAAATGAAGATGAGTCTTATAGTAGGGGCCAGAAATCTACCTCATATAGGCAATAACAGCAGTGAAAATGTAACTGCACTGACTTCAGGGTAGCAATAAAAAAGAGAGTATCTGGAATCTCTGTTAGAACTGTGGAGTCTGTGGTGACTCTTGAAACTCCACATCTTCACAGATACTGTGACTCAGATTTACTAAATGTGTTCCTGTAAGTCCTAAAGTGGTTCCTTACTCCTCTAATATTGGAGCATATCCCCAGGGCAAACCTAAAGCCTGAAGGCCATGTGCAATGCCCAGAAGGTTCATCCCATCTGGAGCTCAGTTGCCTCCTTTCTTCCAGGGTTCTTGGGTTTTGCTGTAGACCAGACAGACAGATAGTGACATTTTCCTCTTGCTGCCTTCTACCTCAGCATCCTCACTGACTTCCTTCATGACAGAGCAGACACACGACACAGGGAGAAACTTTCCATGCCATGTCAGCATGTGCATGGGGGCTCTAGTCTTATGGTGGGAAGTGGCAAAGTGCTGCTGCAGACAGAAAGACTAAGACATAGAAAATGTGTCTTAGTAAGTGCTAAGGAACACGGGATATGGGTTTGCCACTTAAGGACACTGGGCTGCACACAGTGTCTGTGCAATACAATAAAGATGATTTCTGCTGTTCTCTTTAAATCTCTCTCTTACATCTTGCTTTTGGCCTCAGTCTTTTAAATGTAGCCTCCAGCTCTGAACTGATTCCCTCACGCTGCTTACAGCTGCATCTGCTGGCAAGCACCCACCTGCTCTGCAGAATTCATCGGCCTCCTGGTGCACCATGTCTTTGACCCGATTGCTGTAGGTCAGCCTGGAGTCCTGATCATAAGCCTTCAGGGTCTCGCTGGAGCTGTAGGATTTCTGGGGTGCCTTGCTGTCCTCACTGTCGGCTGAGGAGCTGGTGTAGCGGCGCTCAGTGTCACGGCGCCGAGTCAGAGATCGATACGGTTTCCTTTCTTTTACATCCATGGCACCCTTGTCTGAGTATTCAACATGAAAATAATGATGTCTGTGGGGTGGTGAGATTGGAATAACCTGAAAGACAGAATAAAAACATGTCATGCCTTTGGGCACTCAACGGCTAATTTGCCTTCTTTATACATTCTCACACTGAAGAAAAGGGATGTTACTTAATGGATTACAGAAAAACCCTCTTAGAACAATTACCAATAAAAAAAAGTCTCAATTATGTGTGACTCATTTAATAACTGCCACTGCTAAGAGGATACATATACGCAGTAACCTGCATCTGTCTGAACTAGGCATGCACTTGGGAATTTGAAACTGATTGTGATATTGTGTGTCTTCTTCCCATAGGAAGTGATTCAGACACCTCGAGGAGGCATGTATTCATCAGTCACCTAATCTCTGGGAAATCAGGTAATGCTGAAATGTCTCTATTTGGGCAACTGAAGGGCTTTGGAAAAATGCTGTCCTGTAATTTTAAAAATGTTTCCATAGATCATGAGGTTAGAATGCGTGTACAAAAGACTGAGATGGTACAAAAAGGCAAGTGAAAAGGGAGAGGGAGAAAGGAAGAATAAGGAGTGAGATGCGGGTGGAAATTGCATAAAAATGTCTTTCTTTTCAGAAGGCTCATCTTTACTCAGCTGGAAATATATTAGAACTTAAGCAGAGCTGAGAAAGTGTAAATAAATGATAGTGTTCTGCTTCATGTAACAACATGGCCTGGGATTTATTTCTGTGGGAAAACCAATGTATATATGCACTGCAATGCAAGCGTACATATCTGCGCACAGAGAAAATGGATATCAGAAATAAAATGTATGAAAAAGTATTAGTGTCAAAACAATAAATTATATTTTTACTTCAAATTTATTAAACATGACAGAAGTCACAGAAAAAAATAACAGCAGTGACTTGCATCAAGATGGAAAAACATGTTAGTTTAATATCTGAACTAGTTAATGAGGAAAAATAATGATAAAATCCACAAACCAAATATGGAAAATCTGTAATTACGGGCTGAGCTTTTCAGAAACGGAATCCTCCTGACTGCTAAAGAACAGAAGTGAAGTCCCTAAATGCCATCTCAGGATATTGTTGTTTACCATTAGCATTTAAAAACAGAAAGCAAAAGGTTCCAAAAGCACCTGTCAGTTCTTGGTCTTTTTCACAGCAAATACATATGGAAATACATGGCAAAGACTGAATCACATTCTGTTGGCATTTCTTTCTTGAAAAGCTAAACCCTGAATGTACTAATGAAATCTTACTCGTCCATGACTCAGACCCTAGCCTTGCTTCAGATGCTGTGCCCTGGATTTCAGAGAATCATAGATCCCTAGAATGGTCTGAAAGGGACCTTGAAGATTATCTAGTTCCAAGCCCCTGCCATGGACAGGGACACCTTCCACTAAGACCAGGTTGCTCAAAGCCCCATCCAACCTGGCCTTGAGCACTGCCAGAGATGGAGCATCCACAACTTCTCTGGGCAGCCTGTGACAATGCCTCACCACCCTCACAGGGAAGAATTTATTCCTAATACCTCATCTACACCTGCCCTCACACAGCCAAGGTGCAGTAGCTGAGGATGGATGTGATGTGAGCTTTGTAGGTCAGTTTAAAGGGATGTGGTGTAACGTAGCATTTGTGGGTTTTAAAACTGAGTGTGTGAAGGATGGAAGACTCCTAGCACAGGTTCTGATAACCAACAAATCATAATAGTAATACAGAAGCCTGAAGACAACACTTCATTATTAATTTCTTACTTGAAAAGCTGTCTGGCACAAGCACTGATAAAAAGTCTGTGAGATAAACTGGCAGCTAGGCAAAGAACAGGGTTACACTCTTGGGTTGCTCTTGGGGTTAAACCATGACACACTCCTATTTCTGCAATTCTGACTGTGTTAAAACTGCTCACTGGGTTTTGTCCCTTTAACCCCCAAAACTAACTTTGCAATGTTAATAACTAACTTTCCAATTCCAATACCTTGTATGGCTTCTGCAGTTATTCTTCCTGTAAATTAAGACACTACTATTATAAAAAAAAACAACTGTTGTCTCCCAGTCAATTCCAGAGACAGTGGCAGACCAAGTTCATGCATTCTGTTTGTCAGCAAAATGCACAGAAACTCCTGAACATTTAGGGAGGGAGAGGGGAAAGGAGGAGTGTCTTATAAGGAGTTTTATCTAAGTCATCCACAGAGATTTGAGCACCACTTTGATTTTAAACATGTTTTTAAACCCACCGAACTCATTGACTTAAATTCATTCAGGTAAATGCAATACAGTGAATGCAAATGGGATTACTCACCAGCCAAAACTGACATGCTAAATGTATTGCAGAGTAAGGATACAAAACTAAGGCCTGAATGTAGAGGCAGTAGTGAAGGAATTTGTGTTGTGCTAAGGAACAATAGCAGCATGTAAGAGATTTACCAAATATTGGTAGATTTTTTTTTTTTTTTTGCATTGAATCAAACATATTGGTGCTTTCACACTGGAAAGAAATAAAAAAAATTGAACATCTGATTGCCTTTCAGTGCACTGTTATCTCCCCCTTTTTTTTTTAAAAAAAAAAGCTTTTTCTGGCTTGAAAAATTGTGACTTTTTTTTTTTACCCTTTTTATTGAATCTGTTTGTCTCATTTATAGCATCTCTGTTTGAAAACCTTAGAAGGAGCAGGTTCGTTCTACTTTTGAATATAACATCTTAAAACAGGCTCCTTCACAAAAGCCCAGTATTGAGAGCTGCTATAATGAACACTGAAATTGTGGTTTATTGTTATGGGGGATGGATATAGCAGAATGTGAGTGAGAAGTGGTTACTCTCTAAGAAAGAAATGAGGAAAGGCAGATTCTATCTGCTCCCAAGCATTGTAGCAATTCCTACCTAGGAATGGTCATTTTAAAACCCTCTAGCAGGAGAGGAACATGTGCCAGGAAAACCTTTTTGCACTGCTAGAGCCACAAGGTACAAACAGGGTCTGTAATTACCATTAGTAACCTTGCAGCTTAGGAAATGACAAAAAAACATGAGGAAATTGACTGAATTCCCACCAGATGAAGGGCTTTCTTTTTGTAAGGAAAGGTGCTGAAAAACTGAAAATTCTCCTACAGTTCATCAAAAATAGCCTTGTAAATTTGCACCATCCATATGCACATTCCTCTGTAAGTGTGTTTCTATTCCAAACTCATTCATGTCTTTATAAATTTAACTCTTCTCAACTTTTTATTTCTCTCTCCCTCACAACTTAGCTTGACTTTCCAAATAGAAAGGTTAACTCCATAAAACATAATGAAGATTTTTTTAGAAGCTATTTTAAAAGAGTGAACTGTTGCATTTACCTGACTTAAGTAAGTTTCCAGCACTCTCTGTGGATATGCAGTTCTTGCCATCTCAGTTTTATGGCCCAATTCCCAGATGGTTTAGATACCTTACTTTCAATGGAGTTGTGTTGTCAGAGAGTTTGCCTCACAGTTTTTCTGTGGTAGATCATTATTTTTTTATCTGCTACTCCTTGTGTCTAGATTTTACTTCTGCTACAATTTCATCAGTGCCACCACATTTTTCCTGACTTCTCTGGCACATGACAAACACAAAGAATCACACTCATCTGTTACATTCTCAACCACCAGTTTCTTTCTGTCTTTAGCTCATGATTGCTCCTCAAAATTTTAAAAGCTTCCATAAACTTGCTGGACCGGATGTAAAAAAATACAGTCTTTCTAATATGGATCTTTCCATCTCTGTGTTCATTTTCCCTCCATAAAAGCACAAAACCCTCCTGCTCTGAATCATTTATATTTGAAAAGGGTTTTCTTGTCCTATTATGCAGTGTTTCTAGACCTGTTCGACTCTTTCATTGTACTGCATTCTGCATAACATATACATTTTCACTTTTTAAATTTTTTTTTTTTTAAGGACAATTAGTTGCAATGGCTATTCCTATTTTTGGCAGCCCTGTGTGAATGGGGGTCCAATTGCAGCTGGACCACAAATTGGTCTGGAGTACAGTTCACAACAGAAGCATCCTTCCGTATTTACTTATTCTACTCAGAAAGATCCCACTGAACCCAGAAAGGGTTACTTAGAAGTAAAAGCCAATAAAATCAGATTCCTTGATATAGTTATATTTTTCAGAAGAGTGGGACTCTTCTCACATCCTTGCATATGTCAGGGAGCAGAGCAAAAGAATCAGCTTTCTGCTTCTGGTGCAGTGGTGCAGTAGTGCAGCACATGTAATGCTTATTTGCAGCTCTTTTTATTTTGCTTTTGCTTTGGTTGGCTCCCAAATAATCCTTTTATGATGTTGCATCATTTATATCTCTCCTCCTCACTCTCAGTTCTGTTGGTTTTTGTTGCTCTTTGGAGCTTTGATTAACCACACCAGCTTTGTGCTGCAGAATCGCACTCAATGAATGGCAAGGAGTATGATTTATTTTCTGAGTCACTGCTCAAAAGACAAACTTGCATCAATCAAAAACCAGACAAGGGAGTGTGACACCACAAAGCGATATGCTAGGAGGTGCTTACAGCAAAAAGGACAGGTGGTCTTTGATAGCTGACTTACATTGCAGGTCACTAATCACAGAGATTAGCAGCAAGGTGATAGACAGCGCCTGTTCTGGGAGGCAGCATGTCATATCATCCAATTTTCTGTCAAAATGTGAGGGTTTAAACAGTACAGATAGCTTTACGTACTTCCCATATAGTTATGGCAACAGGGTGATGAGAAAGCTGGAAGAGTGAAATATCTTGTCTGCAAGAAAATGTGAGCATGAGCTCTAGTGGGTTGATTCTACCTCCACCTTTGTGCTGAAGGAAGCAAAAAGACTCCTTTCCACAGCCAGTGTTTTCCTCTGCAGAACTGCCTATGCAGAAATGGCATAATTTTACTTGGTAGGGCATGCTTTTTGTCTTCTTGAACTCCATCTCTTTTCACCGCTTAGGGCAATATATTTCCCTATTTTTTATTGCTGCTGCCCTTTGTAGAACAAGCACAGGCATAGGATGCTGAGCAGCAAGCCTAATTTTATATTGCCTCTTTTGGGCTCCACAAATCAAATCATTAACTAAGACCTAAAGCTGGTAAGTAGTGAGCAAGTATCCTTTCTTTCACTTTACAGAGGAAGAGATGAGCCACAGGAAGTCAAAGTGAATTGCTTAAGGTGGTACAAGAAGACAACAACACAACTGAGGGCAGCAACTTGATCTCTAAGTCTGAGTCTGGTAATGAGCTCAGATTTTTTTTGAGAATCAAGTCACATAAGCATAGTAGAATAATTAATTTTAAAAACTGTGGCCAATGCATGTCTGAAATGTTTGCTGGAGAGCAGTAGCATGAACCTCAGGTACTATTAACAAGATGCTCTTTCATGTTCCATAGTGCCCTTCAGTCAGAAGGACTGTGGAACATGGACAATTGCAGTTGTATCTGACCTGTGAAATCCCATGGTGAGTGATGAAAACTCCACTCAGTTAAAAGGGAGACAGATTTTCAGCTTGTATATTAATCTTCTCAAAGACACCAACATATATGGGGGGCAAACCAGCAATGTTATTTGGGAAATTAGTTCCAACTCAGGATCCTAAGCTGCAACCAAAGAAGTTGTGAGTTGAGATGATCAAATGACTTTGTGTCTATGATTATTAATATCTTACAGCAAATTAAATCATCACCTGGCATTTTACAACATATTTGAAAGAAGGCAGTCCACTGCATGCAAGTCCTACCACTTCCATGAGGATGTAAATGCCTTGTTCAAGTCTCCTTATTGTGATTTCATAGGCTGATGGAAAGGCTTGGGTTGGAGGGAACTTTAAAGATCATCTAGTTCCAACATCACTGCCACAGGCAGGGATATCATGCACTAAGTCAGATTGCTAAGAGCCCCATCCAGCCTGACCTTGAAACAACCTGGCTTTCTTTACACAAAATACTGAACCTGAGAAATCTTATTTGGTCATTTTCATTTGTCAAAAATTGTCTAAGATATTGCCTCCCATTCCGCCTCATCCAAAGCACAAGCCTGGCATAAATGCTTTCAGCAAATGCTTAGGCATCTACTCAGGGGTTATTCAAATCAAATTTGTATTGCCTGGTGATCACAGTCAGCAATGATCTGAACTTAGCAAATACACAAATACTGTGGCTTAAACAGCGTGATGCCATTTGCCAGGTTTCTCAGAGATTCTTTTATAACATAAAGGATTCCTGTGTTTTTTATTAAACTTTAAGCTTCAGATTTATAACTGAGGTTCAAATCCCATGAGGTCTTTGTAGGAAATAAATTAAGCTATAGGTATAACATCCTCTCACATTTTTGGCAAAGACTTAGGAAAGAAGCAGGCACAAGAGAGGAGAATGAAGAGTTGAATTAATACTGCTTGGCTTCAACCCAGTACTCAAAGAAAGTAACAAAACCTCCCTTTTCTGGTCTCAACCACTAAGCCTTTCTTCTACTGGTAAGAGACTTGCTGGGCAATTGGTAATGCCTTGTCCAAAAGATGTGGTTTGTGACCTCTTCATGAATAAATCTAAAACTGCATTAAGCTGGAGGCCCAGAAAAGCTTGAAACAGTAGTGGTGGGAAAACATGAAGGAGGCTGGAATGCAATTATCTCAATTATTTCTGGTTTGCAATTCCCTAAGTCTTCTGTCACAGGCTGGAACATTTAACCTTTGCTAGTGGAAGGTTTTAGGGACAGAAGTTAAAAATTCTTTTGAATCATTTTTGACAAGTATAAGCAGTCTGCAGTTGCAGCCATCAGAACTTTACATTGGCTTAAGCCAAAATGGAAATTACTTTGGAAAAAAATCTTGGTTTTATATTGAAATTCTCATTATGAGTCTATTAGCCATTCTTGGATGAAATGGGTTTTCTTCATAACCTCATGCATAATGGCATTTAAATAATAAACACCAAAAGACACAGCCTGACCATGTACACTGTTTTATGGTCCACCAACAAATTTTTCCCAGCCCTCTATCTCAGACTCAAGGTCTGGGTGTATTATATGCCACACATTCAAACCCCATGTGAAACCAGCCCATTTATCAGCAAATCTCAGAGTGACAAAGAACTGGTGACATAAAATGCAGGCAGTCACTGAAAGTATCTCTATTCGTTCTCCATCACCCACCTTTTGCTAATTTGGGCTTTTACCTGGGATACAGGAAGCTAAAATTTATGTCCTTAATCTGAGTCAGACAGAATAGACTTTTGAATATGACTCAAGTATCCTCAGTGAAAGCCCTTGGCATAGCCTTTCTCAATCTGTTTGGAAGAGTTTTTCTTTTTTCTTTCAGAAAAGAAAAGCATAGCCTAGTGCTTGGATTTTGTTTGTTTGTTCATTTTTTAACCAAAAGAATTTATAATTTCCAGTCATAGAACTGCAGAATGGACTCTATGACAACAGGTAAGGTGTCTTTGTGTTGGAGGGGACCTTAAAGATCACCTAGTTTTAATTCCCTCCCATGGACAGGGACACTTTTCCCTAGACCAGGTCACTCAAAACCCTTACCAACCTGTCTATGAACACTTCCATATGAACACAGGCACATACAATTCCCCTGAACACCTAGTGCCAGTGTCTCCTCTCTTAGAAAATTAGAAAAGGCTGGTCCAGGACTCTCTCAGGGTGTTAAGCCTTATACCCACTCCTGGATAAATGTCTCCAATTCTCAGTGTTCTCTTGTGGCCTACAGGAAGCCTTTGTAATTGAATTGTGACCCAAACAAAAATTTAGAAAGAATCCCAAGACAATTCCCATACACACCTTCTGCCATTCAATCTCTTTATTCCACTGTTAGGTAAGTGAATTCCCATGCTTAGATACACTAGCTCTGAATCCCTACTCCTCTGTCAATAAATTGAACAAGGAAACTATCCATCTTTATTACCCCTATATGGATTAGATGCAGTCAATTTGGAAGAGAAGAAGGGGACAGTGGTTGTGAACAGTGATTTAATAATCAAGGTTGCTCCTCCCCCTCTAGCAAATTTCTCTGTAGGACCTCTGGGTGTGACAGTCTCTCATGAACTTGTCCTCTGAGAGTTTGCCTAATCCCATTTGACTATTAAATACTTTTGGCCTTCACAACATCCTGTGTGCAGTGCCCCAGTGTGATTGTGTGTGGTGTGAAAAAGTCCTGGTCTCATTTGAAGTCACTGTTTACTGTCTTCTTCATGGAAATATTGATGAGCCCTCAGCTCAGCCTTTTCAAGAAGAAAAGAGGCCTTGAACTCATACCCACTCTCAGATGTATCTTTTTTGCTATTACACATTATTTTTGAAAAGAGCTGAATGGAGGCTGGGACTCTTTTAGGAAAGAAAGCATGTCTGCCTTTTCTGCCTGCAGCCACCACCCTGCATCCATATTCCTCAGTAAACTTATCATGTTGATATGCACCTCCTGTTTGAAACAGAGTCCCAGAACATCCTCTGTTCTACACCTTTCAGATGCAGCCTGGGGTCTGAGCAACTCACAGGTTGACAGCTGGATTTGAAGAAAACCTGTAGTATAAAATTTGCAAGATCTGATTTTTTTCTCCTTTTTGTCATTTGCTTGACTGTGAAAACAACAGAAAAGTAGTTTTGGCCAGCACTGGCTTTTACTGCTGCCACTGAATAGCAGGGAATGTCATACATTCAACTGAATTTGGAGGAATATACTCAGAATTATGCTCAAAAAGTATTGCTAATGGTAGATTTATTTTGCATCTGCCTATTTATTAAGACTAATTATACAGACACTCTGCAGAACAATAAGATGTAAAACTTTCTGCAGCAGGGGGAAGCTCTCAGGCAGGACACACAGCAAAGGGAAGAAGAATTATCAACCCTCTTCTGCAGGCAAAGGCAACTATCTTATCCAGTTACTTGAATTCAAGTAACTAGCACTGGAAACTCCTGCAGGATTAGTCACAAGGCCAACCTGCCCTTGTCCTACAACAGTATCGTGTAAGAATGTTCTTGCTCTTGTCACAGATGCTGTGGTACTGGGTAATTTCTCCTTGCCTTCCTTCAGCAGGGGGAGAAACCAACCTGTTTTCTTGTTCTGATAACATTCCCTAAAGGGTTGAACTTCAAAACTAAGTTTATTAAAATATGAATTATCTGTAAAAAAGACTGCAAGGGCTCATGAATTGATTCATTTTAGGACTGCTCTGTGAGATAATCAGAGTGCACAGAGTGATGCTAGGGATTGATTAATCAGTGTGACCCCTACTGTGTCCAGAGCTTCACTTTCAATGGCACAATAAGCTTATGCAGTAGGAAGTGTATTTTTCTTAGGTAAAATGTCTATGGGGAAAAAATAGAGAGGCAAAAATAGTAAATTAGAAATAGGAAGTGTTTGGGGATTTTTCTGAAACAAAGGGCCCCTTCACTGGAATAACAAGGAGGGGTATCACATCTAGGAAGAGATTTTAAGTACATGCAAGATGATTTACACCTGATTGCTGGGTTGCAGCTTAGCACTGCGTGTACAGGGATATGGAGAAAAGGCTCTAAGGAGACCTTAGAGCACCTTCCAGTGACAAGGGCATGAAGTGATAGGACAAGGGAGAATGACTTCAGACTGACAGACAGAGGGTTTAGATGAGAGGGTAGAAAGAAATTCTTCCCTGTGAGGGGGGTGAGGCACTGGCACAGGTTGCTCAGAGAAGCTGTGGTTGCCCCATCCCTGGCAGTGCTCAAGGTGAGGTTGGATAAGGCTTTGAGCAACCTGGTCTAGTCGAAGGTGTCCCCACTCATTAGATGATCTTTAAGGTCTCTTCCAACCCAAGCCCTTCAATGATTTTATGATTCAATGACCTCCCAGAATAGAATACATTCTTCCAGATGTACAAATGCCACTCAACTGAAAGGTGCATTAAGGAGGGATCTTAATAAGGTAATGATAACTGACACTCTAGTTCAGGTAAAAGAATAAAATGCTACATTTACTCTATTCTTGCAAAATGCTGCTTTCTACTTGCCCAAAGCTACCAGAGTATCAGCAGGGTTTATTTTTACTTTTCTCTCTCTCTTTTTTTTTTTTTTTTTTTTGATTAAACATATGACAAAAGATCAGGTTTCTTAATGATTTAGCCTTCAAGGAAGTCCATTTTCATCTCTCCCATGTGACAGGCAGCAGAACAGACTGGCAGAAAGGAGGTGACCTGACCAAATAATGCAGGAAGTCAGTGGCACAGTTTACACAAATGCCAGCTTCTCTTTGCACACCAGAAGCCTGTTAACTGGAGTTCTTGGATTCTGTGCCAGTAATAATGAAATTCAATCATCTTTCAGTTGATAAAATGCAAGATAAGAGATTAAGTAGTTTATCCAAATCCAAACTGAAAAATAAATTCTGCATTGTTGGTATTAAGATCACTAGTTTAGTGACTAAGTGATGAATCTTAAGGTTTGCCATAGGAAAACATCTTGTATTTGATTTCTGTGGCAAAACAGAATGACTTATTAGATCTTTCTTATAAGAACAAGTTTTTATAATATTTAACAAAAAGAGTGAAGAGGCCCACTCTTTTGCTGAAGGAAAGCTCTGCTGCCATGCTAAGGAAACCATCTTAAAGAATATTCAGCAAAAAGACATTGTGGGAAGAAAAGGAAAAAGCAAATGCAGGAGCCAAGAAGGGGAGAAAGCAATTGTAGATGTAAATAGCTCTTCTTAGTCATACCTTTAATGACTAGCTAGACCAAAGATTAGAAGTAATTGAACTAGCTCTCAGTCAACAAAAGATGCAAGCTGATTGCAAAAGAGTGGGATTACATTAGTTTACACTAAACCAAGAGTAATTAGTGTTTGAGCAGTGCTTAAAAAGCAGAAAATGCTATATAAATGCTAATTATTACTATTTGTTTCAAATAGATGCCACAAACACAATTTTTTATATGGCTTAGGAAGTAAAAGACAATAAAGCAAAACTCAGTAACAGGCTCCATCATTTGGCTGAGACCTATCAGATCACATTTGGGAAAACACACGGAGTCTTATTCAGTAGCTCTCTCTGAATCCTGAGTGTTACATGTAAAGTCATAGGTGACTGTCTATCTCTGGAAAACCTATATTTTGAGAAATGACAAAAAACAAAACCAAAGCCCGCCCAAAGCACCAAGGTTGCCAGCTCCAAATGCCAATGTCAAAACAATAGAGAATTTAAGATATGAAAACCATGACTTTTAGTAGCAAGTAAACCATCTTCATTTTGGGCCATGCAACACTTCTTGAGATGAAGAGATAGTTATGTCTGTTGCTGAGAAGCAAGACTCTGGGAAACAGCACCAGTTTCTCCTGTGCCCTGCTCTACCACTGATTTATTGTGCGATCCTGGAGAAGGCATTTAACCTTTTGGGCCCATTTTATGAGAAACAGATATAACCATTCTCCAGCTGTTTCACAGCCAAGTAAAAGGTCTCTTTTGATGCTTTTAAGCATGTCATTTCAATAAATAATTTATGAGACATATCACTATTAAGAAGATGTCCGAGGGAGTCTAGGAGTCTAACAAGAAACTTATGAGGTGAGATCATACAATTTCAGGATGGATTCTGGGCTGTAACATGCTAATGATTTGCAAAGATTATTAGGCTTGTTGGAATCATGGACATAAAAGAACCCTAAAGTAAAATGCTTATCTACTTTTTTGCAATAAATTTTCTACCAATTTCCTTCCTACCTTGGCAAGCTCTTGCAAAGAAGAGTGATAAATAGCAGAGGTCCAACCACTTTGTAAGTTCTAAAACTCGCAAGGGATAATTCAATTACAAAAAGTAATTTGTATGAAAGAAATATTTTGCCAGGATATGAGCTAATAAAAACCTATATTTAAGCTCACAATTTTCAAGGCAGTATACAAATGTTAATTTATTAGCAATTATGTCTGTAAAGGAAGCAGTACAGATGGAGACAGAGGAGACAGCAACATCCTCAGTCATACGCTCCTGAAGCCAAATGTCTCATTGTACATATCATTGCCCAAGTGAAGCTGGATCAATGCTTGCATCTGTTGGATGCAGAAATCTGCAGGAAATCCAATTGCCAAGAATCCTTTAAACATAAGTTTGTTTTCACCAAAGTGCAGGCTCCTGGGTTTGAAAATGTCAACTCAGTAGAGGAATGGTTCCCTGTTTCAATGTTGCTGATGACAAACTCTGCTTGAGATGTTCCCTCCTGCTAGGGCTCAGCCACCCTGCTGCTTTCTGCCTCCCTGGGGATACTAATGCAGCTGTTCATAAAACCACACCATAAGCAGATCAGGGAAATTGTCTGGAAATTAGAAGAAAAAGAGCCCTTATCTGCCAAATCCTCACCTTTTTATTTTTGTAGCCAGCCCCAATTTTAATTGAGCGAGATTAATATCAATCTGGTTTTATAGGGGCATTTCACAATCAGATGCAAGGCTCAGGCAAAAGGAAATACACTGGAGTGGGAAGGAAAACAGACTGGGATACTCTTCTCTATCATCTAAGTTGGCAGATGGAGCTGTTTCCACTTTAGGTCATGTATGCGATAACTTGCCCGACCTAAAAATCTGTATTTCTAACCTGTTTTCAGGCATTAGAACTGGGGTTTCTAATAATCATTCTAGGATATCTTTTCCAGCACCAGCTCCTAGCATCCATGGGCAGGTGTTCATTTTGTGACTGAGAGACAGTATTGCTCCATTCCTTGACTAGAGAGCTGCTGCTGCTGCTGCTTCATGGAAGCTGCCTTGCTGAAATCCCTTGGTCCATGTCCACAGCTCATCTATTCCTCCTCCTTGCTGACAGAGCAAAGTTTCTCTGCCCTTAATTAGAATTTCTGTTGAGACTTTATTCTCCCTGCCATATCTTTACCACAGTTTTCAAGAAGAGTTGAAAACTGGTGTAAGCATACCAGTTAAATGCAGGCAGCAACCTTTTTCTCCTTTCACTTCCTTTTTTTCTTTACTTTTCTTCATTTTTTTCCTTTTATTTCAGAAGCAGTAATTAGTTGTTATCCCATGTAGGAAAAATTAATATTAAAAAAAAAATCTTTTGTCCTACTTTGTAGCTTTTTGCTTTGGAAATCATGGTGTGTATAAGCTGTATCTTAAGGTATTCCACAAATCAGTGGTTTTCTCCCTACATTTCTGACCAATGAGGAGTTGAATCTGTTGTGCAATCTCCTCACTGGCATTGAGTTTTACACCACCATGGCTCTCCTCACTGGCATTGAGTTTTACACCACCATGGCTTTTGTGAACTGTGCATCTGATCCAAAGTCCTTTAAATTACTTGGAAGTATTTTCCATTCATTTCACTCGGAGAGTAAAATGGGGCTTTATAAGCTCAGGTCTCTGTACAAAACCTTTTAATGTTCACTTTTATGGTATGGGCTGCACTGCATCATATTTCAGTCTCCAAAAGTGTCAGTGTTGAGGACAAAAAGGAATAAAATTAAGAAATTGGAGTCTTTTGAAAATCTCCTTCTCAGGGTGAGCCAAAATGAAACTATGAAGAAACATGTAAGAGAGCACATTGGCAATTTTCTCAGATGTAACCTGTGACCTTGGGAGCTGCTGATTTGCCCCCATGGACCCTTGAGGGGGCCTGGGTTTGATGGAGCAGGTTTTTCTCTGAAGTTAGGCTCTTTTCTGACATAATAAGTATAGTGCCATTTATGATTAAGGCATTTTAAAAATTTTCTTTCCATAATTATATGTAGCTGGGGTCTGGAGCAGTCCAGCCTTCAAGCTGTCAATAAACACGTTTAGTGCCGAGTTGGGTCATTAAGCTTACAAACAGGTTGAACCTAAACACTGGGGTTTTTAAGCTGATTTCTTGGGCAGGTAAAGAGATATTTATATTTTCATTTAGTTTGAGTGATACCAGCACCTGCCACTTGCTCTAAACAGAGCAGTTAACCCATAACTCCCTCTGTCAACTCCCGTTGATGAAAAGCAAAGCAGATAAATTAATGGCTCCCCTGAGAGGAGAGAACTGAGAAGGCTCATGTAAACAAACACCTCACAAAATACAACTGTATTAATGGGAATGGAAATGAAAGAGAAAATGCCTCTCCCCATCCTTGACAGGCACAGCAGGCTGGAGGCAAACATCTGCATTGAAGCTAAAGGTGGGGAACACACACCAGGCTCTTTGGGGCTCACTCAGTGGCCATTAGTGCAGATGGAAATATTTCAGTCCAGCTCACATCACTGGCAGCTTTTTTGGAGCATCTGACTTTGTAAATGTGACCTTTTCCCCTCTATGCTGGCATGGACACAAGGTCCTGCTGCTGGGAGTTGCATCCTGCAAACAGTAATTAAAAGTGAAAGGAGGTGAAATATGTGATTCTTTTAAAAATCTGGTTTGCTCTTAGGGAACTATAGAGGATGATCCATGCTCCTTGGCTTCTTCCCCCACCTGAGGGTGGGCTCAGTATCTTCAGCTGCTGTGTCTCAAATGTGCTGGGGGCATGACGCTGTGACATAAACTGAAAAACATTCAACTACTTCGTCTCTGAAGGGACAATGTTAAGACACTTAGATATCACAGACTCATAGAATGGTTTAAGATTATCTAGTTTCAGCCCCTCTGCCATGGGCAAGGACACCTTACACTGGAAGATGATGGAGATGACAATATTAAAAAAAGCCAAATGTGCAGGTCAGTGGACTGGGGTCTAGACAAGGGATAAATCTAATTAAGAGAATTTTTTTTCTCCCATCTCTATGACCTTCCTCTCTCAAATAATTTTTTCCTCTTTTCCCTGTAATGGGAAACCTGGTTTTAGTTTATTTTCCCGTAACTACTTTGGAGTGGTCCTGGGCACAACAAGGCTTGTGCACCTCACAGTCTTCCAAGGCAGAGGAATGTTTGCACAGACAAAAAAATCAAAGCAAAGACCTCTTCTCTGTGTCACCCTGACTGGTCATTTTTACCCATGCATGTCTCCTTCCTTGAAATAATGCTAGCATCTGTGTGACTCTCATCTGGCATAAAATGCATGCAGAAATGAAAATAAATCAAAAGTGGGGTTTTTTTGCAGACCAAGCATCCAGGGATCCAATCTGGCTCTCACTGCTCAATGGTGGAATTGGGTGTAGGGCAGCCAGAAAGTGCTGTTGGCCAAAGCTACAGCCTAAGGAAGGATTTATGAAAGAAAGTAATGCTGTGTTTAAGGTAAAGGCAGGTCCTACATACATCCTGCTGTCCTGTTAAAGATGGCAGTATAACTCCTGTCTGCTCTGCATACCCAGAAGTTGTAACATCTGGAGAGAGGGTATGAAGATTTTTGCCAGACTGGAGGTCTTAAGTGCCTTTTTGCCTCCCTCCCACCTCATCTACTCCTGGAATGTGGAGGAGAAGCCCATAGCTGAACTTTCTCAACTAAGCTGAGCTTCTGTTAGGCTACAAGTTGTAATTCAGTGAAGGATGTGTGTAAAGTGGGATAAGTACAGCACCAAGCAAGGAGCTACAAATGAAATCCTTACCCACATGTGTTTTACCTCCTTGCCTGGCATTGCTTATTGCCTGTGTGCTGGCTTGGACATGAGCAAGTGAGTCAATGTTCTCTGTGTAATCATATGCGTAATGGAAACAAGCAGAGGTCCTACAGCCTAGATTTGGAGAGGACTGCTTCTTAAGTAGCTGTTTCTGAAGAAGAGCTGGGAAGGAACATGCTGAAATGACAGTGGAAGGACACCATTCTCAGTAGGAACAATGGTCTAGGGGCTATGCTCTGCAGACAACTCTAGTATGTCAGTGGCTTCTTTGGCACTTTCTAGGATGGTAAATCAAGAGCAAGCAATTGCACCAAGTGGTCATTGTCACTGCTGCAGAGCAGGTGTCTGCCGCTCTGAAAGCACATGATATGATTGATGCCAAAAAGCTTTGAGAGCCAAGGGGTGTGACAGGAGGAGATGTGGCTGTACTTGTGGTGACATGGAGTATTTCCCTTGCACATCACCCTTTCTTCTGGAGGTTAATGGTCTTATTTTTGCAGCAGCAATAAATAAATAAATATGCCTAACCTGGAGCCTCATTAATGTAAAGTCCAGCCTGTTTAATAGCTTTGCATAAACTGGGTTGGCATGAGGAAGGAAGCATAGGCCTCCTTCCACCTTCCATTCCACTGTCTCTGCTGTGACAAGGGCAGGAGAGCAGCTGGGCTTGAGCATATTTTAAGCTCCTGATTTTATGCTGCTGTGCAGAGCTGCTCTCAACATGAGGGCTCAGCATAAATGTAGAGAGAAGGGGCGATAGGATCACAGACAGACACCGTCAAGATCCTGGCCTAAGGCAAGCATGCCTGTGGCCTTCTTACTTCATGCTTTCTGCTCAAATTAGCTTATCTGTGTCAGAGAGGGCAGCTGTTCCATGGGGGAAGGAGGAGGGAAGGTGTAGATCATGTATCTGACTCCAGAATTTTGAAAAAGAAGTAAATGCAGTGGGAAAGGGGCAAAGACAGTGGCTGAGATCCCTACCTTGAGCCCAACACTTTCTCCCATGGGACTGCAGAAAGAGAAACACTCCAGGGAAAATGCTTAAGCACTGCATTAATTATGTCAATATTATCACAGGTCTCTCTCTGCCCCTTCCTCAGCTGACACTTCCCACTCTTTTTCTGCCCTGTGTTCATTATAAACTGGTATAAGAACTATAGCAGATTCCAGTTAGCACAGAGTTTTATACAGGCAAAGGCTGAAATTAAACCTTTTCACTAAGACATAAGTAATGGTCTCAGTAATTTTTAAGTTTGGAAGCAAATGTAGCTAAACTTAAAACCCCCCTCCCACCTCAACTCTCAAGCAAACAAACAAGCAGACAGCAACAAAAGCTGTGGCTTGATGGTTAAATTTACTGCTAAACAAGAATGCTAATAATGTATTGGTCCTCAACCAGATTTTTCACCAATCCAATCTGGGAACTCAGCTCAACTGAAATACAAGACACAAACGAGATACCAACATTAGCAAATTAATTACTTTATTACAGTAAATAACTGTTTGGGACTATTCCCTGGAACTGAGGTCAACTGGCATGGAGAAGCTTTCATCTATATAAAAAAATCCTTGTATGATCCAAAACAGGGAAATGTAATTTACATTTTGGGATTGGTTCCTGGACTATGCTGATGCCTTACTTGTGCTCAGAAATTGTATGCCCAGGTCAAAACCTTGCTAGGAGCCTTTATTAATTGCTGTTTAGCTGCTATGCAACAATATAAACAATAACCCCTTTGTGTTGTTTCATTTACTAGCATAAGCAGAGCCAAAACTGCATCTTGCCAAACCATAAGGAAACAGGTCCCTCCATATTTACAGTAGTTGTCAGATCCTTTTGTAAAAGAAAATCTTCTTCTTCTTACTGATTATGAGTTCATTATGCAAGCCCTGAAGTAAGTGTGATATCCTGTTCTTAAACCCAGTCTAGCATTGCCTTATGTGCATTCCAGAGCTTGAAAGAGCTGTGTGTTGGTACTCTCGCAGCTGGCAGGCTCAAATGTAACAATTGAGACCTTGGATTTGTTTTTTTAAGGAAAATTCTGCTCCTTCCCCTTCCTCCCAAGATTGTTGAGCAGTGTAACTTTCCTCAGCATTCAATCTGATTTTCTTTTTACTCTCTTTTTTTTTTTTTTTTTAATTTTAAGAGGAAAAAAAGCAAATTAAATGAAACTGATCTTTCATTAGAAACCCATTGATGGAGAAGATATCATTTAGAACAGATTGTCTAGGAGTGAAGGCAACATCAGCCAGAGAGGAAATGCTGCCAGTTTGCCCTCCTGACTCTAATCTCTGATTTGAGCTATTACTTGAAGCTCTGCAAATCAGCAAACAATGTGAACAATAATGAAGGCGTGTTTAAGAAAGAAAGATGCCATTTGCAGGGGGATTACTGGACGTGAATGGTCTCTCTCCCAGCTCTTGGCAAAGAACGAATTGCAACTGCATTGTCGTCAAATCAAATATTCCTACAGCACCCCTAGGGATTGTTTTGCAATTTTGTTAATATTTTAAAAGCATCCCTTGATCTCTCCCATGCCTGCCTGCAGCTATGATTTCATTTTGCTCTGAAACAGATGTCTTCTCTCTCTCCCCCTTCTCCCTCCTCTCCCTTCAAGTGTTCACCTTAATAAGGTACATTATGAACAATTGATTTTGAAGCCCATCAGCACGTGAAATTCAGCAGGACTCAGACCACTTTAATCCTGACATACTTGGAGAATTGGCCTTTTTGCCAACACCAGTAAGACATGAGTCTTCTCAGAAGAAAAACAAGAAAAAAAAAAACCAAGGAAACAAAAGCTTTCTCTTAGAGCCACAGGACAGAAATGTAGAGCCATGACTGTTCAGAGCACCTTGGTGGTCTGATTCTGAAAGCCTGCCTCCAAGATGAATTCCCAACATTATCTTAAACTATCTATGAGTTAAACATTACACGAGGGATAAACACTTTAGGAGGTTTTGCTGAGCTAGGAAAAGGGGTAATGGTTTTACACTAGAAGAGGGTCAATTCAGACTGAATACAAGTAAAAATGAGAGTGTTGCGACACTGGCACAGGCTGCCCAGAGAGGTGGCAAATGCCCTGTCCCTGAAAACATTAAACAGGTTGGATGGGGCTCTGACCACCTCACCAAGTTTAAGTCTCTGATCTTGGTAGAAAGGTTGGACCAAATGGCCTTTAAAAGATCCCTTCCAATGTAAAGCATTCTATGCTTTGATGATTTTTTTCAATGAAAACTGAGTGAACACTGGAGTGGCATACCAACAAGTGAATTAAAGCCTGGGTTCTTTGTACATTTTTCTGTGAAAGAACACTTATCAGAGTCCTAACTAGACCAAGGCTACCTCCCCTTAGCAGCATTTATATTGCTGTTTATCTTCAGGATGGTTGACATAGAGGTGGAGTCTCCCTAAAGGCCAGGCCTGTGACTTTGCTTGACAACTACAAAGTGCCATCCATCACAAGAATTAATTATGACTCACAAGATGATAGAAAGTGTGGCCTAGGCAGGTCAAATGCCCTGGCCCTGGCCAAAGCACAGGCAGCTAAGTGATACTATTCATAGCAATGACCCACACTCCTGCCTATCCATCACAATAAAAAAGACTGGCTTGTTTTCTAGTTGAGCCCTTTCTACTGATTTCCACTTGTTTTTAATAATTTCAATAATTTTGTGGTGCTAAGATGTGGATATCACATCAAGGTAAACAGGAAGGTTGAATAATCAAAGGACTTAGCACTCATTAGTAATAGAGGTTTACTTTTTGAGCTGTCTGTGGGATTAATAAAATGATCTTACTCATTAAAAATTACTGTGAAATGACCAAAGATGGTGTGTTGCAAAGCAGAACTCCAGTTGCAGCTAGAGAAACAGAGGTATAGAGGAAGAAAAAAGAGGGATGTACCCATGTGGTGAAACAGTGGATGCCTCAGCTGGCAGCAGAATCAGGGACTGAACAGACCTAGCCTAAATCTTGCAGTTAGGCCAGCTTCAACTTTGAGATGTTTATGCTTTTCTGTCACTGCAGAGTAAGCATTATCCACTGGAGAGCAAGTTTTCATCCCAAACTTGCAGACTTAACAGCTGAAATTCCTCTTTTCCTCCCTTTCCTTGTCTTGGCTTTTTTCCTTCCTAGTTAAGTGTATTCAAATATGCAGATGCTTCAATGAACTCAGGAGCAGATATTTCAGTGGTGACTTCACGTGCTCCTTCTAAATTCATCTAGTAAGCCATTTCCTTTAACTGTCTTTTAAATAAAATAGAGCTGAATTGTAAGACATTTCTTTTCATCTGTACTGCTGTTCAGGTCTCATTTAATATGTAGACTCAAGACAGAAACTGTCTGACATATGTTTTACTTCCCTAAAAAGACACCAGTTTGATGGCACAGGACTGGGCAACTTTCTGCAAGTCAGAAGCAGCCTGATGCACAGAGTGAAGTAACTGTGGCTATTTCAGATCAGCTGGGAAGACCATCCAAAGACAAATCTGGTCTCAGAGCGGCACCTGGGCGCACATGGCAACTGGGTTGTGAGGATTTTTTTAGGTGTGGTGCTATTCCATAGCTCTCCTGGGCTGGATAAGGTTGATCTCAGGACGATGTCTGGAGGTCCTGCCTGCAGGGAAGTCTAAGCAGGAAACACTTTTGTATGATCTGGGAAGAGTAGGTTATGCAGAGGCTGGAGCCTGGTAATTTGGCAGGAACAGAGGAAGAAGACAACACATACTAACCACGAGAAGTTAAAAATAAACCTTCAATAGGTGCAGTCTCCTTATAGCCACCATAGAGTTTTCCTCCCCAAATCAAGAGAACCAGCTTACAGCACTATGAAAGAAACCAACAGGACGTGAACATGCATAGGAGCTTAAAAAAATGAAGCATGCTCCAGGATCTGAAATGCAAGCAGGAGAAAAATTTGAGGTAGGAGCTGTAAGAGGCAGTAAAGGTAGCCCAAATTAGGAAGAGACTGACATGGTGGAAGAAACACACACAGCAGAACTGTGAGCTGTGTACCTGGAGCATTTTTTTCTTAAAGGCCTTAGCAGTTTGAGGCTGGCAGGCCTTGATAACCACTTGTGAGCTGGCTGATAAATGGGTCAGATGCATTCTGTCACGCTTGGCTGGGGATGCTGGCCATGAAACAGAGACAGGGATTGGTTTGGAGTATAAGGTCCATGTAGCCCATGCTGTTTGTGTCACTGCCCTGTGAGTCATTGCTGGGCATAAAAAATAGTACCTCAAAGAAGAGCCTGGAAAACACTGTACAGTGAAGATAATCAGCAATGCCTTCTTCAAGAGGATGTTCCACAAACTTCCCTTAATTATGACCTGATCCACTGAAATACATTGTTAGAGTGACAGCAGGGCACTCATGTAATACTTCTATCTTTTTAATTATACCAGAAATATGACAGATACATTTTATTGCCTTAAAACAGTAACAGCAGGTGCAAAACCTAGTTTTTATCTGTTTGTTTAAGGTCAGGAGGAGGGTACACATATTCCATAATTTGTTATGGGAATACAAGAAAAAAGTGAAGGAGATTCTCGGGATTTTTCATGGTGCATTAGAATTTCCAAGGTAAAGGGAAGTTGGCTTAACTCATCCAGAAAAGTTGGTTGCCTTGTCCCAAATAAGTAAATGTTGGATCTAGTCCAGCTCAACTGAGTCCCAATGATCCCAGTGCAGGGCATGTAAATCCAGACTCTATTACTAACACCATTTAAATGGTTTCATTATGTCTCTATGGCTCAACACCTGCAAATGACTGTCTGAAAAACTGCTTTTGCCTTCCATACCTGTGAAACAGGAGTTAATTTTATCAGCAGACCAGAAAGAAGGATTATTAATTTCTGTATATATGTTTCACAGTGCAGAGCATAGGCCACAGTTATCCTTTTTTCTTCATGAATTATTCCACATCTTTCCCAAGGACAATCATACCTCTGTAATTATAATGCTGTTGCTTGTGAACAAGCTGTTGCACCATTCCTGGAGAGTGGGGCTGGAACTAGATGATCTTAAAGGACCCTTGCAGTCCCTTGAGGCTGAAGGGGAGAGAATATGAAGGTTCAGCTGATCTCAGCAGATGTCTCAGTTGCTTTGCTACTCCCCAACATTTTAAAAATAAACTGTGATGGGGTTTATCCCTACATCACAGTCAAACTACAGAACACAAACAATCACAAGAATAGTGATGTTTTTTCTCTGCATTTGATTTAAAGTGTTCCTAGGAGGACAGATGGGGAAGACAGAGTGAGCCCTTTATTTAATTAATAGATTGGTGTCATCCCTAACTCTTTACAGCTTGCTACCCTCTACAGCAGGATAGTGTTTGCCTCTCTCTACATGACGGCTAAGACCAGGCTTGAAATGTTTCACATATCCCTAGGTGGTTAGCAAAAGTATATCCATGTGGATATACTTATGTAAAGTTTAAAGAGAGTAAGTAAGAACTGGTGCATTAAACATCTGCAGTAAATGTATGCAGATTGGCAAGCAGTAAAAAACAAAGGGGTTATAAAAGACCAGATGAATCTGAAGGATCTCAAGGAAAACAAAATGGATATGCTACTATTTGACTCAGAAGAAAATTCAATTAAGAAAAAGGAAATTTCTGAGTAACACAGTGAAATATTTTCTTAATAATCAGATCCCTTAGGGAAGTAAAATAAAATAATAATAATAATAATAATAATAATAATAATAATAATAATAATAATAATGATAAAAAAATTAAACATCTGTACCTGAAGTGACCTGAACATGAGAAAAAACTTTACTGTGTGGATGACAGCGCACTGGAACAGGCTGGCCAGAGAGATTGTGGAGTCTCCCTCACTGAAGATATTCAAGAACCATCCAAAGTTATCCTGTGCTTTAGGATGACCATGCTGGAGCAGGGAGGTTGGACCCACCCAGAGTCCCTCCCAGCCTGATAATTTCTGTAATTCTGAGACTCCCCAAAGCACTAAAGAAAAGGAGTGTTGTATAAAAATGATCAGTCCTATGCTGGATTGGGAATGGAATACCCTGGCAGATTCTCTTCCACATCTTAAGTTTACTATATTATACTTTACTATACTTTACTGTATTCACAGTATTCACAGTGGTATTCACCATACACAGTGGAGCCAAATAAATCTGTACCAATGCAAAAGCCTGCCTCTGTTTCTCAGTAGCCCAAACCAAGGAGATGTGGACCAAGCTCCTAACCACTTTGACACTACTCAGAATTTTAATGGAAAGAGAAAACAAGTCGTTTCCAATTCGTGGAGATCCATACTATGCTGGTGTACCCTCCAGACAACCAGAAAGCTTCAGTGACCCAAAGCAAGTCTGAATTCATAACCTCAGCATTGGGAGATCAACTCTCTGTAAGGAAAACCTTTGAAACTGCAGAATTTCTGTACAGGTCTCTCCCTGACCCAAACATCTGCTTTTTACTTGGGTGGAGTGTGGTATAGATTTCCCACTCAATGGTGATTCCCAGCAGTTTGTACTGGGTCCTTAGTAATCCTCAACGTATGGCAATAGCTGTTGGAAGGCAGCCCAGGAGGGTGGTTGAGTTGATAGCTCAACAGAGGGCAGGAGATGCTTCTCATTGCAGCTTTGATGGAGAGTCAGGGCCACTGAGTAGCATCACTAAGCTTCAAAATATCCCAGTGTTCTTGCTTTTGTGAGGCACACACATTGGAGATCTGGAAACTGTCAGCTTGTTCCAGCTTTGTAGTACCCTCAGGGAGAAAGCAAATACTCTGCTGACTCTGAAGATGTGCAACTCTAACTGCACTAATTCAATAGCAACAGCAAGTCAGGGTGAACAGACCTACCACTACAGAGAGGACACCAGAATGCAGAGGCATTTAATTGACAGATGTGAAGTGCTCAGCATTAGTGGAGACAATGAAATACCACATTTGTGAGCAGTAATGCAGACTTTATCTGATGTACAGTACATCTGTGCCTTAAATTTCCTCTAGAGCACAGCTGGGTGTTAATCCCCTTTTCTTGTTATACCCGTCTCTGACTGTGAATACACTTGTCAATTAAAATATTTTCTTTGAAGTTATTTCAAGCTTTCCAGAGTAAAGAATTGTGAAGTCTCACTATGACCCAGGATTAATTAAGAGGGGCCAAATTTGATCTCATTTATGGGAGTGTAAATGTGTTGTAATGCTATTCCCAGCCTAGCAAGAGAAGACATTTGCTCTTGCTTGGTAATTTTATTTATTTTTTCCCAGTCTTAGGTTAGGAAAAATTAAGGTAGTTTTATTCTTCATCTGATAGTCTGCGGATTCCATCTTCATGGGGATTTCAGTGGTGAACAGCTGCAAGTGCTTTCTTTAAAATAAACCCAAGTCTGAGACAGCTTTGGGCCACAAAGATGATCACAGGGCTAGAGCACATCTCTTGCAATGACAGACTCAGTGAGATGGGGTTGTGAAGCCTGGAGAAGGCTTCAGGGAGACCTTTGAGCCCCTTCCAGTACCTAAAAGGGCTACAATGGAGCTAGAGAGGGCAATTTCACAAGTGCATGTAGTGACAGGACAAGAGGGAATGACTTCAGACTGAAAGATGGTAAGTTTAGATTAGATATTAGGAATAAATTCTTACCCAAGAGGGAGGTCAGGCATGGGCCCAGGTTGCCCAGAGAAGCTGTGGCTGCCCCATCCCTGGAAATGTTCAAGGTGGGATGGGGCTTTGAGCAATCTGGTCTTAGTGGAAGGTGTCCCTGCTCATGGCAGGATGGTTGGAACTAAGATCCTTATCATCCATTCCAACTCAGAGAATTCTGATTCTAAGTTATCTAAATAACCACAAGATGTAATCTGCTGAAATATTTACCAAAAAATGGGAGAATTTATCTTGTTTATCATCTATCTTTTGAAGTGTTTTGTTTCTAGGTATCTCTTTACTACATCTGTGCTAACAATCCTTACACTTGAAGGTGTGAGTGAAATGGACACAGCATTGAAAATCAGACTCTCATATTCTGTTTTGTGCTTCTGTTACACAGGCTCTGCCAGATTCAGATGCAATTAATTGCTCATATCTGGTAATTATTTGCTTTATAATAAGATATTATTTTAAAGTAACATTATTATATATTGTGTCTCCTGGAGAGGGATGCAGAATCCAATATTCAAAGTTGTTCTGCAACGGCATGAAAGCTCTCATGACAGGCTGGAGACAGTCACAGACAAGCCCAGTTCAGCATCAGATTAACTGAAAACAATTCCTCAGATGCACATAAGTTAGTAGATACACAGCCCTTTCCAGTTAAGAAATTATGCTATAGATGGAGTTTGCATATGGAAAGCATGCTGTGTATACAAATTGAGATCTGGCATGGAAATCTCACACAAACCTATTTGTGGGAACAATAAGACACCCCTTGACAAATTTGCTAGCATGCTACTGAGAAGGCCTGGAGAGAATTTGAAGGATGTAAGAGAGTTTTCCCTTTAAAGTGATAAAAAAGAGGCCATCAAAACGTCAGTTTGGTGATCAAACCAGTTTCATTGTGTATTTGAGATGTCTCAGGTCATTGGAAAGGGCTGGGAGTTATCCTGGACAGGAAGGGCAGGGAGAAAAAAATGACAGCAAATGAAAATGGAAAGCCATTGCCCACAATTGCCCTTGATAGATTTTTACTTAATTTTACAGAAATAAATAAACACAGGAGAGATAAAGTGGCAAAAAAGATTTGATAATATTTTACAGTGGAAATCCAATAGTACAACACTGCTCTTTCAACAATATAGAAAGAAATACAGTAAAAAAAAGAAATCCACCACTGAGTGTTTGGACATATTCCTTGACTATTTCATTAATCCACCTTCATTTATTTCTAGCTTGATGGTATGATCCTTAGCAGTTGATTAAATTGTAGAGAGTGGCAATTTATTCTGTTAATGTGAAGTAAGTGAAAGATAAGCGCTTTACATGAGTCTTGCAAAATTTGATACAATAATAAACTCTAACTCCCTGTGCCTTCTTCAAAACATTAACAAAGTATCATCACACTTCTATATTGTATTCCAATCAGGTATTATTGCCAAGACAGTATTTCTTAGGAGTCTATTTGGAAAACGAAGTACACTGAGAACCCTCATTCCCCCTTGCATTTGACCTGTGGTTATGCAGCTAAATTTGGCTTCTTTTAGAAGGCTGAGAACAAATAATTTCATCTGGTATTCATGTTGCTTTCATCATTGCATTTTACTGCAATGAAACACTAAGTTTAAAAATCCAAATATGTATGAGAAAAAATAAAAGCAATAAACTCCTTTTGCTATTTAGCTCTTTGAGTGGCATTCTTGAATATTTTAATGTTATTTAGTGATGGAATCATGTGGCATTCATTCCACACATGTAAATGGAAACAGGATCTAACCTCCTATTATAGGATGTTTGTGTATATTATTTTTTAAGTGGAAGCTGGTGGAAGAAAAATCAGTCCACTGGGTTACTTCAGAATTATTTCCAATGGGTTTCAGCACTTTAAAGTGCTTCTAAAATTATATTAACTGAAACTCAAGTAGAACCCTGTTGAGTACACTCATGATGCTGCAGCTACAATCACAAGGCTTAGAGAACTGTGTTTCACAGATGTACACAGCCTTGATGTCTCTAGTGCCCATGTAATGTTCTCCTTTTCTCTCTCCACATGGTTTCTTCCCTTTGCTCATTTTTCTTATTGTATTTCATTTTTTTTATAAGGGCAAGAGAAGTGAAAACACAGCTGTTGACTCTCACAGATCTGCAACGTGGCAAGACATATCTCAGAGGTGGTCAAGACTCACAGGCTTGCTGGGAAGCCTGTGCCTTTTGGCTTCTGCTCTCTATTATTTCCTGATCAGCATTCATCAGTACTGCCTTTGGGAAGAGAAAAGAAGAAGGAATGGGAAACAGGGGTCTTATTTTTGTGCTGCCCTTTGGGCTTTCTCACTTAAACATCTTAAATAGCAAGTCCCTTAACTTCTTTGGGTATTTCTCTAAAGTAAAGAAGAAATTCACTATAATCAACAGAATTCTTTTGTTAATTAATGATTCCTTTTCAAAACCTAAGATACGATTCTGTGTCCTTCTTAAACCCTGCCTCAATTCTTTCCTTACAGTATTTGTCTGTCATCAGTTCTTCCTTAAAAAGGCCCTTTAAAAATCCTTTCCCTGATCCTACACTCACTGAGTGCTTTTATATATTCTTTTGCTATCTGACTTAGCTTTTCCAGACAGAGTTTTGGGGAAGGGTTTCAGAGACAGGTAAGTGACCTATTGCACTCTGCCACTGCCCTGATGTTTGACCTTGGGCAATTCAATAGCAAATGGGTAACATTTAAAAGCTGCATTTGCTAATATTTAATAGTCCAGGTTATACAAATGACATTGTAACTTCTTACTGGTACAGGAATAGTCAGTTTAAACTGTATCCAACTCGCAATAATGAAGTGGACAAAAACTTTTCCAAGTTTGAAGAACAGTATAAAAAGACAGGTAATAATAATAACATTATATTATTATTATTATTATTATTATTATTATCATTATTATTATTATTATTATTATTATTTTATAAAGCAGGGAAACAATCCAGAAAATATTAGAGCCAAGAATTAGTCTCAAAAAGTTGGAACAGAGGTTCTGTTTTGATGGATCACAGATGCAATTAGGTTGGAAAAGACCTCTGAGATCATTGAGTCCCTATGACTGGACACCACCATATCAATTAGCCCATGGCACTAACCACCACACCCAGTCTTTTCTTAAACATCTTCAGGGATGGTGACTCCATCAACTCCCTTGGCAATCTATTCCAATGTCTAATCAACTCTTCTGTCAAAAAATGCCTTCTGATGTCCAACCCAAAACCTCCCCTGACACAGCTGAGTCCTCTGGTCCTATCCATAGTTGCCTGTGAGAAGAGACTGATCCCCACCTGGCTGCAACTTCCTTTCAGGTCGTTTTAGAGAGCAATGAGGCCACCCCTGAGCCTCCTTTTCTCCAGCCTAAACAACCCCAATCCCTCACTCTCTTCTCACAGGACTTGTGTGCCAGACCCTTCACCAGCTCTGTTGGCCTTCTCTGGACATGCTCCAGCACCTCAATGTCCTTGCTGAACTGAGGGGCCCAGAACTGGACACAACACTCCAGGTGTGGCCCCACCAGTGCTCAATACAGGGGCACAATCTCTTCCCTGGTCCTGCTGAACACACTACTCCCAGCACAGGCCAGGATGCCTTTGTGGCCACCTGGGCACATGACAGTGTTGGCCAGCATCCCCAGGTTCTTTTCCTCTGAGCCACTTTCCAACCAGTCCACCCCAAGCCTGTGGTGCTGCCTAGGGGTTACTGTGATCCAAGTACAGAGCCTGGAACTTGGTCTTTTTAAATCTTGTGTCACTGGTCTTACCCATGAGTCCAGCCTGTCCAGATCCCTCTGCAGAGTCTTCCTGCACTCCAGCAATTTGACACTTCCACCCAACTTGCTGAAGGGCAACTTTTAAAAATTTAGGAAACAGTAAATTAGACCGTAAGTTTCTCCTTGGAAATATCATAACTGTGAGACTTCAAATGTCAAGCTACCACATAGAGTATTAAAACACAGCCAACACAGGGTAAAGTTAGAATGCAGTGTGCTCAGGAAATGTGTCCTTCTTAGTGGAGCAAACTTCCAAACGGGAGACTGGAAAATATCTTTTTAGCAGCTGGATCTCCCCTGAGGGTTCTCTAGAACTGGCCACAAAACATCAAGCTTTGCAAGACACTGAGGCTCTCTCCATCCAAGTTACTGTTTCCTTATCCACACAGATTGATCTGAGCAGTGACCTCAGTGAAACTCATATCCCCAAAGCAAAAAGCAGGGAAAATGGTGAAATACAAAGCAGCTGGCAAACAAGCCCACTTACTAACTCCAAGCATAGATCTGATCCCTCACAGAATCAAGCAGGAGAAAACGACAGCATCCTGGAAGTGTTCAAGGCCAGGTTGGATGGGACTTGAGCAACCTGGTCTAGTGGAAGATGTCTTTGCCCTTTGAAGTAAAGTTGGAACTAGACAGTCTTTACAGTCCCTTCCAAACCATGCTAGAATTCTATGACTCTAAAATCCAATCAAAGCAAACTCTATAGCATTTGCTAAGCTTTTGTTCTGTTGCAAAGAAATTAATTGTTGGGTTCTTCTCTAGCTTGCATTTCTGAGTCACTTGTTTTTAATTAAGCCTCTCATTGTCACATTTTCTTGGATCTTGCTGCTGTGTCCCTAAAAGCACTATCTATGTTCCGAGTTTACTTTTTTCTGTTCTCATCCTAAAGAAAAAGTCATGTTGTGGATGTATCCAATTCCACCTTTTTCTGCCTTGATTATGGGAACTGACTGTTGGGTGTGAATTGAGTACAACCCTTTTTGTCATTATTTATCCCCCTTTCTAAAGGTACCTCTTGGTCAGAACCAGACTCCTATGGTTCAGTATGTCATCAGAACTGAAATGTAAAGTAACCTTGAATCAGAGAAAGCTATGGAAAAGCAGGGATTTCATTTGACAAAAGATTCAGGTGTATTTGCACTAATTCCCTGCCAGTATTATCCTACCATTTATGGTTTCTGCCAAGCATAGATGGTTTTCATTCAGATGCCTTAAGTTTTAGCTTTCATATTTTCCAGATTCTGTACTGCATTAGTATATAACTCTGAACTTCATATAAAGTATTAGAAAGTTCTCTTCTAGTTAGACAAAACAATTCTTTTCCAGCCCAAGAATCAAGGACACCGTTACAGCTTCAGGCTCAGAAAGTATAAACAACAGTGAATTGAGGAGAGCAATCTGAGAGGATGGGACTTCATAATCAAAACTGTAATTGGACAATCCCAATATGTAAATGGACCAAAACCTATAAAAATGTGAAAACTCATGACTCCGAGTCCATCTTGGGTGGAACCATGGCTGGGCTCTTGTACCACCCAACATATATCCTTTGAAAGCCTTTTAATACATACCTACTTTATTCCTTTAACCTGTCTAGCCTCTGTTCTGGGTAGCCTCTCAAGGCATCAATTCCTACAGTGATGTAAATGGAAGCTTTACCATTAAATGAAGGCTGGAATTGGGTGATTGAGGTTCATTCTAACCCAATCCTTTTTATGAAATGCTGGAAAAACAATGCACTGAAGACATGCTCTTTGGAAGAAATCCTGCTTCCTTTCCTTCTAGCCTGCAACACCCCAGAGATGCACATCCTCTTTTGTAGAATGATTGTCCATTCCTACTACCCTGCACAACCTTAGCACAACATCTCAGCCTTTAACAGAGCCAACCATTCTGATCCACACACAGCCTTGGTCTGCTGTCTCACAGGAAAAAGGGTAGCTCTGAAAGCAAACAAGCAAACAAAAAAAACCCACATGCTGGAAAAAAACCCCCTCAAACAATCATAATTTGTGATTTAGTATCTTCTGTGTATAAATGGAGGCTGGTTTGAATTTACGCCCTTGCAGAATTAGAAGCAGTGCTGAGGTCAGAGGAAAGCACTCTAAGGGAACTCGAGGTTCAATACTGGTCACAGTATTGACTATCAATGACTTGGATGGAGGGGCAGATGCCTCTGCAGCAATTTCATTGCTGACAGAAAGGTGGGAGGAGTGGCCAACACCCCAGAGGGCTGTGCAGCCCTTCAGAAGGGCCTTGACACATTGCAGAGATGGGCAGAGAGGAACTTTTGAAACTCAACAAGGGCAAATGCAGGATGCTGCACCTGGGAAAGAATAAACTCGCAGAGCAGCACAGGCTGGGGGCTGAGCTGCTGGAAAGCAGCTCTGCTCCTCCCAGATGAGAACCCAGGGGTCCTGGTGGATGACAAGCTGTGCATGAGCCAGGAGTGGCCCTCTTGCTAAAAAGGCCAATGGTATCCTGGGATCCTTAGGGAAAGCACTGCCAGCAGGTGAGGGAGGTGATCCTGCCCCTCCACTCAACCCTGGAAAGGTCACATCCAGAGTGCTATGTCCAGCTCTGGGCTCCTCAGTACAAGAGACATGGAGCTCCTGGAGCAGGCCCAGGAGGGTTATGATATTTAGAGGCTGGAGTATGTCTCTTAGGAGGAAAGGCTGAGGAAATTTGGCCTGTTCATCCTCAAGATAACTGGTAGGGGACCTGACTAATGCACTGACTGAATAAGGGTGTCAGGAGAATGGAGCCAGGCTCTGCTCAGTGGTGCCAAGTAATAAGGCAAGAGGCAGAAATGAATGCACAGGAAGTTCCATTTGAACATGAGGAAGAATTTCTTTACTTTATGGATGACCTGGAACAAGGTGCCCAGAGAAGTTGTGGAGTCACTCTCACTGGAGATATTCAAGAACCGTTCAGATACAATCCTGTGCAAGGTGCTTTGGGATGGCCCTGTTTGAGCAGTGTTTGGACTAGATGGGCCACTGTGGTCTCTTCCAACCTGACCCATTCTGTGACTCTGTGAACACAGATATAGGTAAATTGTTTTCCCCTGGCCTCTTTGCAGCTACATCACTGCATACTACATGGTCCTGTAGAGCACAGAGCAGGAGAGATTTGGGTCCCTGGAGCCCAGGGCTGGGAAAAAGACTTTATTTATTCTATAGATAAAGGCATGAAATGCAGCATGGTGAAATATAAAACACACCAAAGCATAACAACAAACTTAGCTGTGCTTAGACAAAGGACTTGGAGTTGCTTCCCTCTCACCTTCTCTCTCATGACTGCATGGAAAATAAAAACAGTTGTGCCTATAAATAGAGCCACTAAGGAAGGAGGACAAATCCTGCATCATTCATGAACATGAATCTCAGACATTCTGCCAGAGCATAACTTAAACATTTGCTTACATCAAAGTGGAGCATGATCAAAAACTGCAGGCTTCCCTCAAGGCTTTCATTCAAAAGAGAAATAGAGAAAGAATTGCACTCTACCTCTGTTACTTGATGCATTGTATAAATGAAAATTAGTGTAAACAGTCTGGAGATAACTAAATATTAAATGCACACAATTTATACAGCTTGAAGGAAAACAGTAATTGGTTAAGCTCACAAGAGAGCTGAAACTCCACACTCTATTGTTTTATTCTTTAGCAAACAGAGAAAGAAATGGGTAAAAAAGAGCTACAGCACCATTCATAGGTCATCATTATCTCCCTGAGTACCAGAAGGGAATGCCTTTATGTTCAGGCCCCCACAGTCATCTGCAATTATATAAAATTCTAAGAGCTACCTAAATTAAGACACTCTGATGGATCTACCTTTCCCCCAAGGACTGGTGTAGCCCACATCAGACAAACCCACCCTGAAGATGCCTGATTTGGTAGGAAGGCTCCTAATGCAAATACTGAGTTATTCAGCAGCAAAGCCAAGCCCTTGCCCACACAACAGCCACTCACACACCCTGAGCACAAGCTATAAATCACTTCTCTAGACAGCACAACAATGGAAAGACCTTCAGCACCTATAACCACAAGAGTTAAAATCTACACTGGGCCACCAATAAAAACCAGGGCAAACTAAGGGCATGGCCAGTGTTGTAAATCCCCTGTAATGGTGGTAACTACCTTGGGAAAATTCCTCAATGGACCACCCGACATTTTCTTCCAGAAAAGCTTTGTCATTCCTGCTACTGTCACCCAGGGAAAATTCCTTCACAAACCTGGGAGGCTTTTGGTGTTCTTGGCACATCAACCTTTTCTATCAAAGACACACTTTCCTGTCAATCAGTCAATCCAGTTAATGAGCAATAATTAATTGAGTTGATGACCACACACTTAGGGATAGGATGTTACCAGGGAGCTCAGAGTTTTTCTTCCTAGAGCGTGACTCTCTACAGCCTTCATGGAAAGCCAAATCTTTCCCCCTTTATTTTAGCATATTATTCAAGGCCAGATATAAATTTGTACAGTGCTGAGCACAAGGCCATTTTCCTACTCTAAGTTTGCACAGTGCTGAGCACAACCAGGTTTGGTGCCTCTGCAACATATTTGGCAGGTTTTTCAGTAAATATTCCCAGTGACTTCAGCAGGGAACCGTGCTGAAATATTGCTCTTTAAGACCTCATAGTTTTTAGCAAATTCTCAAGTAGACAGAAGGGATGTTGGGGAATACAGCAGGTCACCAAATACTGATGTAAGAATATTTTTGAAGAGTAATTTTAAACATACATAAGTCAGAAAATTACCTAAAATTTCTAAGTATACCTCATCTCCAGGTAGTGGGTGGGATTCAGATCCCCAAATTTACACATCAGGAACTTTTGTGTGTTTACAGCTGAGGTATGTTGAGACTCCAGATTCTGTTTAGAGTAGAACAAGAACTTCTAGCAGATTAATTTAAATTTAAATTTAATTTAGTCATTAAATAGGCAACTAAAATCAGACTTAGGTTTTAAAAAAATAATAATTTGAGGAGCTGAAATTTGTGTATGATGGGTGAAGGTATTGGTAGTTCTCTGTTTCCTGAGTCAGCTTTCTATCTTTCTGATAAAATTCTGGTTGCATGCAGCTTTCTTTTCTTTCCCAGGTGAGGATTACTCACTACATTAGTCTGGTTTTGAGGGTTTTTTTTGTGATCTTTAAAGAGCCATCAGCATTCTTTTGTTAAAAATATATTTTCCTATGTTTCTTTCTAAAACCTAAGAACTTCTCTGACTATTTATTTTTCATTTGCAAACCTGCTCAACCCCAAAGGATGGCCAGTCAACAACATGTGAGCTGGTCATATGAAAATTTTTTTTGATCTTTTGGAAGAGAAAGCAGTATAGTAAGTATAGGGTAACAGTGTGGCTGTAGGCCTAGTCAAGCATATCAGCTTCTTCAAAGGCTCAGGATTCAGCCTTCTTGTAAATCATCCCTCCTGATGATCAGTCTGTTGATGTCTGCACTGTTCTATCAGGTCACAGTGCAATCAGACATTCCTTGCATATTTGCACATCCCTGATGGACTTTGCCACTGCTCCCCATTTAAATGACTCAGGAGAGCAGGTTATAACCACCAGAATTTGCCATGATGGTAGAGGGAGAAAGCAATGTAATTTATACTTTTGTACAATTTTAGTTTTCTCCCACCATAGGCCAGAAAATAACAAGAACAATAATGATCTCTGCATCATGTATGCAGCCCAGAGAAATGAATTAAGTTGTCTGTCAAGAAAGGAGTAGTGCATATTACTTCTGATACCTTTCTTCACTGGATTTCCCCCCTGTTAATCTGCATAATTTATACCTTCCTCTACATAGATAAACATTATTTTTTAGATTAAGGGCAATGAGCCAGCTAGTCCTACACAACAATTTAGAATAAAAAAAGAGTATGAATTCCTTATATGTGTTAAATTGAAATACATCTGATTTATATTCTGGTGTTAAAACAGCTCTCTCAAGGTTTCTAATCTCCATTTTGAGTGTTTTCTTGTCCTTTAGAAATCTATTATTCATGTCCCCTCATGAACCTATAGCTCCATATAAACATGCGAGTACCAGGGAAGAAAAGTGTCTGTCCAATGGAAATGGAAATCTAAATTTGGAGTAAGTTGGTACTGAAAATGATGTTTGGGCAAATGGAAATAGACAGGAATTGTCTTTTGGGGAAAGAGAAAATAAAGTAATAAATATTGAAAGACAAGGAAGATGCAAAATTATGCAAAACTTTAAATGACAGGATGGTGATTGCAAATGGACTTGGTGTTTCTTCTTCATTGAAATCCCACTGAGAATGCTTCTCCAAGATCCTGCTTTGGGCCCTAACTGTGCATATGGACTGTGCAATATTCAAGGCAGTTCTCCATCCCTCTTTGGAAGAATTCCTGTGTAACCCATTTTTCAAATGTATAATGCTGCCTTGTTTATTGCTCCACATACTCACTGAGCACTGAGGATGAAGAGCGAGTTCCCATTGGTTCCCAAGAAGGAAAAGAAAATTTCTGGCCAATGCACTTATAATTTGAGCTTGATTTTTTTCCTAATGTAGTAAAGATTCGGGACACAAGAGCAAACAGTGTGACCTCAGGAAAGTCCCAGAGTAGGACTACTTTTCACTTTCCATTGAGATTGTTCGGAAGGAAAAGTGCATCAAGGCAATGAAAATATTTATTTAAAACATACTGGAAATTATTATATATCAATTCATGGAGGAGGAGAGAGATTGCACCAAAGTCCTCAATAAACAAACAACTTCCTATTTTTAAAGAATTTTGATCTTCGTCCTGTCTTCCCTAATGAATGTCTTCCTGAAATTTAATCATCCACTATCAAAATTATTCATTCTATATCAGTAACACTCAAAAAGTTAAACCATGCTTGTTCAAATCCATAACTTTATCTTTTCTTATATCATCTGGCTTAAACTCATTGAACTCAACAGAAAGTGAGCTATTTCCTTACTTTCTGTGCCATATAATTATTATTACACGTTCAATTTTCATTCCTTATTATGGATGTATTTCATAACGTGTATAACTGTGCACAAATAAAAATCTAATTGAATCAATACTAAACCCACATTTTCCAGCTAATCATACCAATATTTCTCCTTTGCTTTCTCTATTTATGTCAGTGGATACCTGAAAAAACAATTAATGCAATGTTGTTGTGAAGTAAATTGACTTCCAAAGCTGGGGAATTTTTTGGTGAAAATTTAATTTTCAGAATGACTGAATAAACAAGCCATTGTTATTTAAAAATTAAGCTTGCTCATATGAAGCCTGACAAAGCGCTGTCAATAACCTCTCCTAATAACCCCCTTCTTCTACAAGAATATGCTGATCATAGAAAGGTGGTGATAAATAACATCCTGTTTGCTCTTCCACTGCAGCGCCGTTACTCACCCATATTTATAACATGCCATTTACTAAAGTGTGCATGTTTATAGGCTCTCTGGAAAAGTCTGATAAGGACAGAGATTGGTGGCAGGCTATGCTCCAAATGACTCAAACTTCCTTTCCCCACGGATGTTGGCTTTCAGCAAAGCTGGACCAGAGCACTCGGCATCCTTCAGCAGTTCATTTTGTGTGCTCTCCTTGAGCTTTGTGGCAGCGGGCACGAAAGGAATGCAAAGTCATGCTCTTGTGTGCTGCCCTTCGGCTTCATTATTTACTTTACACTCTTCTACCTGAATGCCTCAGAAAGGGCTCTTTTCAAGGCTTCTCTCTCCCTGCCTGCTTTTAGCAGCAGCCTGCTGTGTGGCACTGTTAGTCTAATCTAAGCTGGTGGGAGGGCCTGCTCGATGGCTTCACCAGGTGCTGGGCTGGAGAGGGCTCCTCACAGCCATGTCCTGAAAAGCTTTGTTATTTACCCCTCTTTTTCCAATGCCCACCCACCCCGCCTTCGGCATGGCCATTCTTTAATTGCAGCCCAAGCTTAACGCAAATTCTTCCTGAAAGCATTTCAGGCAGTTCCAGAGTTGCTTTTCATTTACGAGGGCTGAATGGCAGCTGCAACGGCATATGTATACCCAGCTTAGCAAAAAGGGTACATAAAAGAGGTAAGAAAGGGCTTTGTTGTGCTTTCAAAGCTTCAGTGTAAAACTTCAGCTTCTGCCAGTGCCACAGGAATTTTTCCACAGTAAGAAATAACCTAAATAGCTATTCCACTGATGTCTAACATGGAGAATAAGAAATAATTATTGGGAATTAACTCATTATAACTTCAGAGTGAGGAGACTGTGGAGGGTCTACTGAAAAAGAACAGCAGAAAACCAGCCCAAAACTTCTACCAGAGCTGCCAAACTTAGGAAATCTGGCTGAGGTGGAACAAAACCCATGCTGGTATTGCACTCTGCTGATAATGTCCTTCCATCTGCAGTGTGGCCCCAAAACAAAGTCATCAGACGGTCGTTTGTCAAAAACAAATATAGACCAATCCACCATATGTAATTCACAGTCATGGCTTGACAACATACTGCAGTTATCCCCAGCAGACATAACTGTTTACATTTTACACACATAATTGGGTCTGGTTCAGTAACATTTTTCATTGGTGTGTCTGCCAAAATTATTAAGCTATTAGTACACGCTGAATCTGTGCCAAGCAAAATATTTGCCAATAAAATTGGCCTTATCTGTATAAATGCCAAAAAGGTTTGTGTTTTTTGTGTGCGTGTGTCTATTTTTAAGACTTGTCTCCTTACATGTATATGAAAATGTTAAACAACGTGACTGGACATTGAGGTAGCTTATTAGACCAAGATAGTCTAGGGTTTGGATGTGACCCTTGGGATCATGTCTTGTCTGCCATATTTTCTGCTGCCATAGATCCACAGGATGGTTTGGGTTGCAAGGGATGATGAAGACCATTCAGTTCCAATCCTGCTGCCATGAGCAGAGATACTTTCTGCTAGACCAGCTTTCTCCAAGCCCTATCCAACCTGGCCTTGAACACTTCCAGGGATAGTGCACCCACAAATGCTCTTCTCTGTTGCCACAGAGGAGATGCATGGTGCCCAGCAGTAAAACCCATGGAGGAATATTCTTCTTAAATCTCTTCTCAGCAACATGTGATAGACTAATCACCATATCTACACTGAATTTGAGGGAGAGATCCTTAAGCTGGAATTCAGTCCCCAGCATGCAACATTCAGCCCAGTCTTTAAACATGAACCTGTAACACTACACAGTTCAGATCATCACAGCCACTTCAACATCCATCTTTCTGTCTAACACCCCAGACTATGTATTTAAATTCACATCCAACCTTCACTACTTACAAGGAATTATAGAAGTTTAGCTAGTTACCTTTTTTTTTTTTTAACACACAGCTTTTTGAAATCTTAATGAGTGCTGGTTTTGTGACTGGTCACAAAAGTCACCAGAGAAAGAGCAATTTTGTTACTGGGAGGTAGATTCTTTTTCAGTACTATCTGCAGCTTCACCACTGATTCCAGAAAATGCTTTCTCAAAACCACTTACTCACACTGCATCTCAGCTTCCCAGCTGAAGAGGAGGTGTGCTATGTTATTTAAAAATGCCTCTTTTTAAATCTTGTGGAGAAGAAAATAGTTTGTAAGTGGCAACTATTCAGGGAAATTTTCTCCCACCTCCTCAGGAAATAGGTTGTTTACTGTAATATTCTCAGTAATTCTTATTCATACCATCAAAATGTGAGTCCCTCAAACTCTCCAACTCCTCGAGATCTCTCCTTCCCCACAGCCCATTCATGGGAAGCAAAGAATGACCTGAACTCCCACACACTTAGGCAGGGGTTACGGTGGTTTAAATTTATGGGAACAGGACTGATTATCAGTATTGAGCCTCCTGTGAGGTAAAAGTAACAGTGTTAAGATAAAGAACAAAAGCACAAGCTTTACTCTTCAGTGTAATTGGACATCAAAGATGGACACTTAAATTTATTTGGAAGATGCATAATCAACATGGCAAAGGTAGATTACAGAGTTTGCAAATCTGTGACGTGCTAACATCAGACCTCAGTTCAAATGATGAAAAGGAGGCAAATTTTCCACCCCCATTAAAATATCTGTGGTATCACTATCTTCATGGGATTTACAGGTGCAATTCATCTTATCCTAATGCACACACATAAAATACATCAGCTAAGGGGCTCTGCAGAAGGCTGTTTCCCTTCACTGAGAGTAGATAAAGTCCAGGGTAACTAGACAAAACATGGATGTCTACACTGCCAAGTGCTAAAAAACAAGGTATGGCAAATTTAACTTCTGTGAATTGCCAAGTGGTTTGTTTGTTTATTTTAATCTTAATTTCTCTAGTCCCAAAATTTTGATGGATCTTTTAAGTACTCAACAAGCCCACATGATTTATTCAACATCTGGGAAGATCAACATGTCAGTATATTATTATTAAACTGAAAAAACATATTCAATTTTACACCTCCAGATAATGTGTTTCCCTGGAATGAGCACACAAATATATGAAATATAAGACTTCAAAACCAGTTTAAAATCCTCTACATTTTTAAAGAGTATACTTTGAAAAGCACAGGTTTGCATATCACCATATTCTGGTATTTTTAGTGTTTTTTATTTTATTGTAGTCTCCTTTTTAGGGCAATCTATGTGGAGTGGCACCAATTCTCCATCCTTTGAATGACATCCTCTAAAAGTCATTGAGTGCGAAAGAACAAGCCAGCCTTGACCTCACCTTCTCTGTATTTGAAAGGGTCTTTATCTTAATGTTCTCAAGTTGTGTGCCCTGCTTTGATTAATACACCCATTAGCCAACAATTCTAGTTTTTTTCAATCAGTCAGCATACAACAGTCATCAAGGAGCCTTAAGGATAATTTTAAATGATTTTTTCCATGTGGTAACTAAGAGATGGCATTCCTGCAGTGCTGGCTGTGCAGCTGCACTGGGTAAGGTGGTTGACTTTGTCTTCAGAGAAGCACAGAACAGTTGGAATCAATGATCTTAAGGGTTCTTTCTGACATAAATGCTTCTATGAAAACACTGAGGCAGTGTTCACACCTACTTTGCCTTTGGGCAACATGAGGTTAAACTCCATCCCACCCAACCTAGCTGATGTGTCTAGGTATGAAGACATGGATTTTTTGCCAGTAACGGGTACAGACAGAATAGAAGATCCTGAGGGTAGTTTCCTCATTAAGATCTACGAATCTCCTCTGGAGGTGACTATATCTATATCCAAGGGATGCAGAAAATAGGATTAATCTCACAAGACAACTGCCCCTTGTTCTAGATTCCCCTAATGTATAGAAAATAAAAAGTTACACATTTGTATTCAATTCAGCTGTCCTGTTTTATTTGTTCACTGAAGATGAGAGGAACTGGACACTTGAATAACTTTCCTTTACAAAGTTTAAAAGAGACACTTTTTAGATGAGATGTATTGCCTGAAATAAGGACAAGCAGGGTGATCCCAGGCTGTAAGTCATCTACTCATTATTTTACTGTATTGCAAAATTACTGTTTCTTGTAATCAGAGAGGGGTTAATGAACTCCTATTAAAAATGGTAATGAAATTTCTATAAAAACAAAGAAAAAAGAAACAGTGTAGTTTAGCTGGAAGGCACTCTTGCATTGCTCTTCTGTGTGTCACATCCCTACTTCTGGACACATCTCTCTCCTCTTGTTTAGTTGCCAAGGGCTATGCAGCTGCTCTAAGAAAGAAGACACACCATTCATGCAAGGGATGACAATCCTTCATCACTTCCACCTTTCCACCCTGACAAATGCTGACCATGGTGGGAGCAACACAGAAAGGAACTGCCTTTATTATATGTAATTTTTTTTTAACATCAGTAGAAAATAAAGCCTTCCACCTGCTATTGTGCAGCTGAGTTTCTAATCTCTGGTGCCAGCATGGCTGCTGGGAGACAACCCTCAAGTGAGAGGAAGCAGGGTCAGGCACGCACGGGGCAGGATGGTTGTGCTGATGTGATGTGACACACATGTCTCTGCAGCACCCAGAAAAGATACCTCCAGTTGTTAATTGTTGGGCAAAATTTGTTATTTCCCCCATGGACAGCAACTCTGGACTGCATTCAGCATGCTGGCATAGAAACTAACATCAAAATTATTTCACTTGCTTTTCCTATGGAAATACACAGTCAGAGACTTTTATTGCTGTTTTTAATGATCAGCCATAAGGAGGTGGCAATTAATCCCAAAGGACAACTCCATGTATCATTGTTGGCTCCAGACATTGGTGGGACTGATAAAAGAAACAGAATATGAGAATATGAAGCCATTGATAAACTGATAATGAGTGATGCTTATAAGGTGCTTTCCCATGTGTTTTCTTTCATTTAGAGTCCAGGCCCTAAATAGCAATTTGTTCACTTTATCAACAAAACAGTTTGCAAGGTATTTTGGAAACCAAGCAGGGGAGTGCTTCCAGACCTTATTTTTCTGGTCAGAACTCATTTGTCTGCAGAAAATTTGGGTGACAACCAGAGAAAAGTCACATTCAATTTATGTGCAAAGCCAGGAATTACATGGACTCAGAAGGTGCTGAACGTCCACCAGGTTTTTATGATTACGGGGTACTCTGCTGTCCCAATAATTAAACCTGAAATATTCTGACAGCCAGCATGGGCAACAGAGGAAGGGATGGTAGGAGCTGAAGGTCTGGGTACCAAAAGCAAAGGTAGAGAGCCAACACCATAGGCTGTCAGTGCTGAGATCATTTTGCAGCTGAAAGCAGTGACTTAGGCACTTACTTTCAGACATCAGCTGGAAAATTCCCTCAGTTTTCTGATCTGCAAAATAGATCTAATTCTATTTGTACTCCAGGGGACCACAATACCTTTGGATTGTTAATGTTTTTGGATGCTCCAAGCTTCTTAGGAAATAGGAGCTACTCAAGCAGTGGTAGAAGTGTGGTAAGCACAGGTGCACTCTGCACTATGCAATATGTATCTCATCCATACAGGATGCTAATCCCAGTTTTGAAAGGAAAAGGAAGTCCTAGGCAGATACTTTTCTTAATTAGCAAAGACTAGAAGAGTGTAGAGGAGTTTGAAAGAATTTCAAATGAGGAATCAAACCAGAATTTATTGGGTTATAAAAATCCCCAGGAATTTTAAAGGGAATTAAATTTGAAGGCTACCCCTTGACTTAATTATACATTTGTTCATTATTTATGTAATATTCTCACCTACTCATAGATTCTATTTGCACATGTAGTTCTTCACTTAAAAGTGTTTTTCTTCAGCATATGTTGTACAGCACTCCCAGCATTGGTCCATTGTAAAAACTGGTGCAGTCATACATGATAAACAAGGTATTGGGAGGGAGTCAGAGGATAAGTTAATGCACCTATTTGTATAGCACTCTCAGCCTGGTTTGATGGTTATGGATGAGGATAGATGTTTCCAATGCTAGGATATGCCATGGTGAAGCCAAGTCTAGTCCAGAAAAAGTTTCTGTGATGGAGAGAGTTTTGGATATGGATAAAATTTTTGGCTAGGGTAGAGTTAATTTCTCCATGGCAGGTGTATGGTGCTATGCTTGTCTTCCCAAGAAAGCACTAAATGTGATGGAACCCTCTCTTTTCAGGGATGGCCAAACATCTGATGCAAGCAGTGTATGGATTTCTTACTTCATTTTGCTTTGCCTGTTAAATTGTTTTCATTTGAACTCAAAGCTTTTACAGATTTCTCTTTCAATTCTCTCTTCCATCCCACATGGGGAAGTGAGCCAGCAGTTGTGTAAGGTTTAGCTGCCTACCAGGGCTAAACCACAATAATGGGTTAACCTTGAAAATGCCATGACTCAAAGTAACAGTAATGTCCACCTTGAAAAACCTTAAGATCACAGAACTTGTCTTATGGCCAGGCACATAGCCACTGACAAAGTGAAGGATTTTTAGCTCTTTCCTCCAGTGGGCATAACCCATGACACTTGTCATCTACCATCCTTACCAATAGATCTGCTGAAAGGAAGGAGTCCAAACTACTGCAATGTGGACCAGAACAAACCCTGGGATGCTTCAATTCATTTCCTTAAATGCTTCCTCTGTGACATTGTAAGAGTACAAATCTGCCTCAGACCATACACCCCACTTGCAAAATAGAAATAAAATTTCTTAACAAGAACACTTTTCTATCCATTTCCTCCGTATAGAACAAAAATATTTGGGGATAGGGAGTCTAGTATTTAGCAAAAGCTCTCACACTAACTCATACTTCCAGATAGTTTCATAAAAAATTGCTATGTGATCATGGTGCAAGAAACATGACAGAAGTATCCCTAGATGTTCCCATTTCCAATAAATTTGGCAACCGGAAACTTTCAGAAATATAAAAGTACATTTAAATCCACAAGGATGGTACTCAGTTTGAGTTTCGACAGAAGATTTTAGGCATAGTTTTAGCAAAATCTTTTTTCCATATCAGAGAGAAGTCCCTCATAAATAACTCCTATCTCCACAGTGATATAACTTCAAAATGCCACACACGAAGCACTCCAACATCATTAACTGGTGTGCAGTGTTGATTTTTATGTTGCAAATTTGATTGAAAACAGAAGTTTATCAGTGAAATGCTAAAATAGCCTTGAATATGGGAAAGTGAATGAGTATAATTGCTGATGGGTTCTTTTTATTATCAAGGAGTCTTGATTATAGCTTCATAGACTTAAATTATGGCAAATCAAGGACAAGATCAATTTACTATCTAAGCAAATATTTATATGAAGCTGGAGATTGGCATGTATTGATCTGTTTATAAGAACCGTAATTCTTTCTGTAAAATGTATTGGCATTGAGCAGTGCTCTTTCCTCTATGTGCTTCCTCAACAGTAAGGAGCTGAAAGTCATGGAGAAAAAAGAAAACACAATTTGGCAAGTCAGAGGGCTCATCCCAGTCAAATGCAGTTGCAAATCCAAGTCAGTTGCTAAGGACGACCCTTTAGACGGAGGCTGATTGATGCCAGGTTGTTCACTGTACATAAATTGATAACCAGTTCTTGTAGAAAGTAAGAAATCTGCTGGAAGGAAAAGAAAGTGCTCAGAGCATCTAGATGTCAAGCTGGCAAGTGCTGATGGACAACATCACCCAGTGCAGAGCATCAGCTGCAACATCCCAAGCCTCCCTGCATTTATAAGAGGTCATTTTGATATAAAGTAGAAGAGTGTTCCTAACTTGTGGGATGAAGAAGGATCTCTGTGAAATGATGATCATTCCCAACAAAGGCTGCTTTTGTTGGAGAAAAAGGCGAGTGTGGGGGCAGGGAAGAGAAGAGGCCAGATTATCTTTTGTTGCATTTGACAGTTGAAAAGGCCCCGGTGAATAATTACCCTTAAAACCAACAAACAAGCATAAAGAAAAAAAAAGCATAAAAAGAGAAGAAAAAACCCTTGACCTCTCCCGAGACACAATAGGTTCCTTTGAAATAAAAACAAAATAAAAAGAACTCATTAATTTGATTTTCTTTTCTGCTTTTGTCAAGTGTATACACATGCTCACATATAAATATATACAACTGGCAGTCTCCCCCTGCCACAGTCATCTTAAACTTTTCTAGACTTGATCCATTCAGCAGCAAAGCTAATGCAAAATGCAATAAAAAAAAGTCAAGAGAAACTCCAGCAGCAAAAAGCACACCCTTGGTTGAAGGCCCTATTGGTTTAGCCACAAAAGAACGATTCCTGGTGAGAGCAGTTGTCATCTGTTTTGCATACTCCTTATTTTGTTCTTAATTGGCATTATATAGAAACTTATCTACAAGGCCATGGGAACCAAAAAGCAACCCTTACCCCTCCTTCTTTGAACAAGCAGAACCCAATTAAAGCACAATTATCTCTCTTCTGCTATTAGCATCCTCCAGCAACAGAGAGACACAGATAGAAGAAGCATTGTTAGAATGAGAGCAGCCACCTTTTCTTATGAAAATTTTTGTAAAGGTCATAAAGAAAATAAGGGAGACACAAGTGGTCCAGGCTTTGATGAGCTGAAGGGCAGTGGTTTTTTTAAAATATTTGATCTGGATTTCCAGATGATTTTCTAAATACACTTATTTTCACCACGGAGTAACTGACCTAAGACTCAAAATGCACTCAGTGTTTGGAGGCAAGCCTGGAAAAATAAAGGAGATGGCCAAAGAACAAGAGGAAAAATAGACACAGGTGTCTTCCCAGAAAGTCCAAGCTGTCTCAGAAAGCCATGAAATTGACAATTCCTCTGGCATGACTACAGAAAAACATCTCAGGGGAAAACAAACAACCATTTTTCAATGGAGCCCAGAGTCAACTCCTAAATCCATATCCTGCTGCTTAATATTGCAAAGCAACAGCCTACACGCAAGCTCCTGCAACCCGACATGGATGGTCAGCACTCCAAGATGATCACGGCTCAGAAAGGGTTCCAGCGACATGATTCATGGGATTTTTGGACACAATCTTAGAGCTGTCCTTGGAGAATGAACACCCACCACTGTTCTGTTAATATGTGCCTGGCTGTGACAGACTTCCAAGATAGTTCTGCATACCTTCCTTATCAGGAGCCATCCCCAAGTTAGCAAACATTTGCACTACCACTCATCCCGTCTCATCAGCAGCTACTAAGAATATGTATGTGTCAGGAAACATCGTGCATTTCATCACTTCAGCAAGTGATGGCATCACAAAGCAATTTGTGTCCCAGCTGATTCCCTAAGTTTTCCCCCTGGATGACAACTATAGGGCTTAAAATACTTAGCAAGGAAACAAACAAGCTGACGTATTTTTCTTCTTAGTTGTGTTTTTTCGGGTTTTTTTTTTTTGGTTTTTTTTTTTCCTTTGGGATATTCTCTGCTCTATTTCCAACATTTAACAGGTCCAGTTCACATATTTTATTGAAGAAGATCCAGTATGTCCAGGCAGAAAGCAGAATTCTTCTCTTAGAGGTGCCCCAGAGGTGCCTGTCTGCTGACCCAAAGTCTTGTTGGCAAATTTCCATGTTAACATTTTTTAGGAATTTCTGTTTTACATGCATTGCATATGCTTGCAAATCAATTTAATTCCGCAAACAAGTTAACAGAATATGCCTGGGAGGATGGTTTTTAGGATGCCATCAGCTCTTTGACCCCCTACAGCAGATCTCCTGCTTTCTTCTCTGGAGAGCTCAATGCTGCAGTTACACAGTTCTCCTGTCCAAAGAGAAGACCATGTCAGTGCACATGTGCTGTTTGCTTTTGTCATGGCACACGAGTTTTTTTGCTTTTACCATGGTTTACCAGTGCAGTGGGAGGGAGAGAGACAGTGTCCCTTCTCCAAGAGCCAATGGAACAGTGGTGGCTGCTGTGGACTCTCTGGATAAACAGGGCAATTGAAAAGAGAAAACAGTTCTGCCAGTGGTTTTATTCCCATATTAAATGGAACTTTGCTAGCTGGGTAAGTGTGTTAACAGACCACCAAGGAATGGTAAGGAATTGGTTAAAGAGATCAAAACATCAAACAAGGGGCAACAACATAAAAATTATGCCACTGCATTTAACTACAAAAATAAAAGCTTTGCCCTGTGCCCTACCACCATATAATACCCAAAGGCTATTCTGAGAGCAATACAGCAGGATGAGCAAATCCCTGTCTTCCAGCATAAAAATGAAACCTGCAGGGAGACAGCTGCAGTGGAAAAGATTGAAATTAATGTCAAGCAGTAGATGAGATTTCGGTGGAGATTTTGATGAGATTTATTGCTGCAAATGTTTTCCCTGGCAAATGTCACATCATTAAAATGCAAAAAACCACCCTCAATAGAATTAAGAAAATAAAGAGAAACTCAAAAGCACTGTCCTGATAAATGGCAATTTGAAACTCAGTCCTCAGGCTCTCAGGGTCAAAAATGGTCTTCTTCATAAGGAAGTGTGCAGGAGAAATGTTAAAACATCCTTTCAGGTCCTTTTACCTCATTAGGTCCAGCACCTGTGACTCCAGAGCATGTGTTTTATGGGCAGTAAGGATATTTTGTCAACATCTTTCAGGGCGTGGCTGAGTCTAACTGGGAACAGCCCTTGGAGCAAATTCTACAGCTGAGCACTTCCCAGCACAGCTGCATCATTTACACACTCTAATATGGGTGAATTAAGATCCTGTAAATATAAACAGCATATTTGGCATTGAAGAAGCTCCTTGGGGAGTCTTTTCTGTGCCATCTTTGATGGGACAACCAGAAGAATTATTCCTTAATGCCTGGTAATTGCACGTGAAAGTGACAGTTCCCTGGCGCAGGCTCAAAAAGTGGGAATTGCAGGAGAACTGTGCGTTTGCCTCAAACAGGACAGCAACTCTGCATGAGGTTGGCCAAGCTAATTTTTATTTTCCCAAAAGGACTGAATGCTCTGTAGGTCTGAGTGCATGCCTCAGGCATGCACCCACCTGCTCCTCCCCTTAAGTACCTTGCATTTAGCAATCCTTGAAGAAACAAATTGTTTTCATCATGCAGGGATGAACAATCCTCCTTGAGCCAGATGTCCAGATCAGAAAAACACTTCTCCAGCCTTTGGATTCTCTGTACTTGGGCTGCTGTTCTCATAAGCACTAGTATTTGTTGGTCCAGCTAGATATGGAAGATCCTTGTGAACGTGGTCACATGGAACTTGTCTTTTCTGGGCTGGCCTGTAATTCACAGGTGCTGAAATCTCTATTAAAACCCAGTGTAATTACTTTTACCAACGATGCCATATTAGGTTAATATACTGGCAATATACTAACAATGTAAAAGTTATCTATACACATATTATTAAAATATATTGCTAATATTACTAGGTCTACACCTGTTCAGGATAGTGGTTCAAACTAGTCCATTCCTGCTAACAGGTTAAGTGTGATAAAATAAAGAACGTATTTCTCTGCCTAGACCAGGTAAGAGTCTGCTTGGCATCCAGCACAAGAAAATAAACTATTTAAAAATAGTCAAGTATTTTTAGAAATAAAGCGAAAAAAAAGAGACTCCTCTACCTCTAAGGCACTAAACCTTACCAAATTGACAACTGTACATTATTATCACTGGTAACAGTATGCTGTTATTACAAAATGGAATGGGGGATGAATCTCACCTGTGGAAGTATATTTTAAATTGTCTTCTATATTTAAGCCTGTCCTTCAATTTAGGGCTTAATAGGATTCCTCACAGGAGCTAAATGCATCCTGAACAGTTTTACAGCAACACTACTCAAGGGTGCTTTCTTGTACCAGGTGAAGACAGATCCTATAACTCACTCTTTAATTTATTTTTCCATACTTCTGTTGTTTGGATTATCCTGTTGCACGAGAAATGAATGCCCCTACTCACCTTGTTTGTTTTGCCTGATGACATGCAGGGGGCTTCTTAACCCCAGTGAGAATGCAGACAAAATACAAACTTCCCCAGCAGCAGAGCTGAGGATGGTCAGACACAGTTGCAAAATTAGCATTAAAATGAGATTAAAAAACTCTGGTTTTTCACACAGAAACATTTCATACTCTTCTGCAAAATGGAGTGCACCAAAGCAAATTTTTTTCTCTCACCCCACTGTCACCTCACTCTACAAGTCAACGTCTATTTAGAATCTGTAAATTAAAACAAGCCTAGCTTAGCATAGCCAAAACATTTGAAAGCTTTGCCATGAACAAAATGAGTTTACCTCAGCTAACACGAGTGAGTAGAAGCATCTTCCAGTCCCTAAAGGGGTCACAAGTGAGTTGGAGAGGGACTTTTGAGCATGATGTGGATGGACAGGATAAGGGGAAAGGGTTCAAACTGATAGAGGGCAGGGTGAGATTAGGTATCAGGAAAAAATTCTTCACTATAAGAGTAGGGCAGCATTGGCAGAATCTGAGTAAAGAAGATATCTCTCCTCCATTCCTGGAGGTGGTGAGAGCCAGCTTGGATGGAGCTTTGAGCCACTTGGCTTAGTGAAAGGTGTCCCATTCCACAGCATGCGTTGGAGCTAGACAGTCTTCATGGCCCCTTCCAACCCAAACCATTCTGTTAGTCGATATAATTTTATGGTTTTATGAAAAGAACACTGATGGGATGAAAATCCCTGGATGCACAGTTGGCTTGAGCCCACACTAACTCAGCTCTCTATACCATGGCCTGACAAACAAGGGCTTGTGCCAGTCCCCGGGGTGGCACGTGGCACCACGGGCTGTGCTGCTCAATCCAGGGCTGCAAAGTGAAGGATATGAAAGAGCTTTGGGCATGGCACAGTGGGGTTCTGACCTGCTGTAGCACAATACCACAGTGCTTATAGGAGCTACACATCTGCTGCAAGAGGAGGATATGCAGGCACAGAGAGGAAACTGAGGATGCACAGTTCCCACTGAGGCATCCGTGCTGTTCACAGTCACTGGCTGTGACTGCAGCACACACAAGCTGTGTGGGCCTCGTGCATGGCAGTGTTGAATAGGTCTATAAACTACATCATGAGATCATCCAGAGATACACAAAGAAGCCCTGAGTGAAACTCTGTAAGATCATAAAAGCAGCAAAACCATGCCAGAGCATTGGGATGGCTCAGCCTGTTCATGGAGGTGGGGGATATGGCTAAAAGCTGTTTCATAGTGCAGGCTGTGGGTTAAGCCTGTGTCTCTAATGCTCTCCACATAGCATGTGGTTTTCAGAAGGAAGATGCTATGATATTTTGGTGTATTTAGTAAACCTACAAGGAAATGAGCAAAAAGTATCCTTAGGGGAAGCTTTCTATGAAATACACTGTACCTGCAGCTAAAGGCGGTTTCACTGCCATGAAGTTAGCTCTTTTTCCTAACAGTGTAATGATGAGATCTTTGTTTTTGCACTGCTGTTATGTATCAATTCTTTGGAGGGTGTGAGATCACATCTCCTGTGTGTCACAACAGGATGAAAAAAAATGGGCTGAAAAGAGATTTTTGCAGCAAAGTAAAATAAAAGCAAAATCTGATGTGTCCAAGAAATACATCTGCATCTCACTTGCAAACCTAAACAGGGAGAAAACGATTGACAGACAATGTACAAACAATTCCTGTAATAAACTTTTGAGTTCATACTGGTTCTACATCCACCTCCCACCTGCAGCATACTCCACAGC